>NC_141685.1:1562449497-1563061280 GCF_964263255.1 Lissotriton vulgaris
TAGGCAATGCTTTACAGATTGTTTACAATAAAAGACATAAGCACTATTGTAGTTTCAAGATGAACAGGCAAAAATAGAGGAAGAGTTCCCTGAGCTTCCAAAGAAAGAAAAAGTAATGGAAATATACAATCTAGATTAACACCCTTATAAACACAAAATTTAGTTGTGGTTTAACCCACCATAACACCATCACGACCAGAAACATCTGGACCACCACTAAGAAACACCATCAATGACAAGAGTAAGAACAACGCTACCAAGGTCATTCACAAAAAACACCACTACCACCATAATTACTGACATTACAAAGAGCACAAACACTAAGATGCCTATCACGCCATATAGTCCCTTACCACCCAAATAAATAAAAAATCTAACAGGGCCAGTTCCAAGAATGCTAGTACCAAGACAAAACTACCATCCGCTACCACCTCCATGAAAACCATTACCAAGCCTGTAACCAAGACAACAGGATCACCAACAAAAAGATCAACATTGTTATATCACCATTACCACCAAAATCACTCAGACCATTATCACCGATCGCTCCCAAAAAACATCAACAAGACAACCAGCAACAACACAACCAATAGCACCGAGCTCATCGAATCCACCACCAGCACATCTTCCAAGATCATAGTCATCAGCGCTGAGAATACCACTATTAGCATAACCATCAAGACCTCCACCACTAAGAGTACACTCAAATAAACAAGTAACTCCACCACCAAAACCATTACCAAAACTATCAAGTACATATCACGACCATGGCCACCACTACATGCCTTCTGGCTGGCTTATAACTACACCACTTCCAAATCAGTGGTTTTGCACCCGCTGTCATGCCTTTTTGTCATGCATTGTTACTTGATTTTGCTTTCAGTTTCCAGAGGTATGCACTAGTGAGACTTGCAGCTAATACCATATGGGTCAAGCGCCTACTCGTTAATGTAGTAAGAGATAGTCTAAATATCATTCACTGTATAATAGCAAGATTAAGGGGTCCACAACCATTTACATTTCTGTTATATCTTTAAGCTAGGAGCGGATCTTCCACCGGAAAAGTTTGGCAGTACTATAAGGCCATCACATGTGTCCTGGTGCTCGGTTCACTGCACCCCCTCTAGCTTGTCTCTGAGGACCCAAGCAGGAGTTAAATACCATCTCATAATAATCTTGTATCCATTTTCTTTGTAATTGAGAATATATCGATCTAGAGGGAGCTACAAGCACATTTCTAGCCAGTAATCTTATGACATTTCTGTCCCCAATTCAGTGTCTTAAATAGTCATTTAAATGGGTAAACTGCTAATGTTCAATTATAAAAATGAGAAAAAAAAATCTTTGAGCTGCTCCTTTCCCATTCTGCTTTTTCATACTCTAAAGCCCTGCTATCTTATTAAATTCACAAATAGAGTTCCTGGTGCAAAGCATAATTTGTGTATATTCTTACAGAGGTAGTTCTGCTGTACCATTTTCATCTGTTCCTCAGAGTGTCCTGGTCATTATCCAAAGTACTGTTTTGGAACTACTGATTTTACCTGCCCGTGAATTTTTCGCACATTGATTGAGACCATGGTATCATACTGGTTCAGACAACTTAGTGTAGAACAGGGGACCGAACCTAGTTTCAAGAGGGATAGTTCCGCATCAGATATACACAACAAGAGTTTTTCACAATAACCACTATTGGTGGCATTTACAGTGTTTTTGATGCGGATACCCTCAAAATCTGAACCTGCTCTGAAGATTTATATCTTAAGGGGGCACATTTGTTGAGGATTCTTGACACAATCCTTTCTGTCAAAAAATATGTCCACCAATCAGTTTGCTAATTATCATGCAATTTAGATTTACTGGCGGCCTTGGTACATTTCAGATTATTAATTGCATCCATACATTTTACTCAGAACACCCATTAAAAGAATCAACTTTCTCCATGTGGTTTTTTAGAAAAATCCTTTAACGTGAAAACTGATCTAATAAAGTATTGGGCTGTTTCATGACAAAAATAGATCTGATTTCCTCTATTACATGTGTTATTTTCAGCAAAAAAAAGACAATCTTTATTTTCCTTATGCAGTTATATTTACGTTGCATATGAAACCCAAATGTATATAAAAAGGGCACACTAAGCACATGACAATGCACTTCAGAGTAGTGTCTTTAATGAAAAAAGTCATTAGATTGCACTTGTACCAATGATGAGCACTTTCACTGTATACTTTGGAAAGATCTGCTGCAAGCAAAGAAAGAAATAACCCATCCGAATGGATATCATCTAATCTTCAAGCAACGAATTAGACAAAAAGTGTAATAATGACACAAAGAGCACGAAGAATCTGCTTTAAACACTACAGAAGTAAATTTTATGGTTGAGAATCAGTATATAATATTTAGGGTTCACCATGAATTCTGCCCTTTTGGGTATGTTTTTCTGTTCTGTTGACAGTGTAAGACCATAGTTATTATCTTAAGTCCAAAAAAGAAAATAGTCAGCAGTCCAACAATTGCACATACTGTTGTAAGGATAGATCTGTTCCCTGTAATAGAAAAAGAGTAGTCATATTAGTACAAAATGTATTCCATATGTATAATATATTTATCTTTTAACATTGTCAAAACCTAAATGTATGAACTGTGTAGCCATATGTACCTTTATAGGCTGTTTTGATACGTATACATCCAGGGCCGGACTGGTCATAGCAGGCACCGGGCAATCCCCCGGCCGAACACTTTGCCGGGACGGTAGTGGTTTCCAGTCCGGCCCTGTATACATCTGTTTTTTATATTTTGCTTGAAGGGTTGGATCTCAATTTACCATGAGCATTTATAAATACAGAAACACTGAAGGATATCACAGCTATTTGTCAACATCTTTTAGCCATTTGTTATTATTCTGATGCATAACAAAAAACTAAGTGCAAAAGGCAAGGGAGGCACTCTTCCTTGCACAACCCATCTAAATATTTAAGGACATGTAGCTTATGTTCCAAACCGGAGAATCGGACTATCAATATCCTATGAAACCAGAGGTGTGGACTGCACACATGGTGTATTGTTTATAACACTGTGTGAAGAGCCACATTGATGATGCATGGGGAAAATATAGGTCTAAAAAGTTATGCACAATACCAGTTATTTGCTAAGTTTTTTCAGGTACTCTAGCAACCAAAAGGTTTTCTTTCCTTGTATTGTATGGGGAGAGGAGTTGGCCTAACGGCTAGGGCGGTCGTCCTCGAATCTGGGGAACTGGGTTCGAGTCTCGGCAGCACCGCTGAACATCCTGTGATTCTGGGAAAATCACTAAATCTCCCTGTGTAACAAAAACAAATGAATATGGAAAGGGGCGACCACTCGGTCCCCCCGAACGTATGGCGGAGTACCACGATCCCCCCGGGAAGCCATCTTGGGCGGGAGGCGAGTCTCGGCTGGTATGCCCGAAGCGGCGTAGCCGGGGCGCGCCTTTTCCCGCCCTAGAGTGGGCTGGCCTAGACACTGACGCGGCTGGCCACGCCCTTGGGGCAGGCAGGGGCGGGTTTACGCCCGCCCTGAAGACGGATAAAAGGAGAAGCAAGATCAGAAGACATCCTCTTGTTCCTGTGCTCTGAAGCTGCACCTCCTCGCTGCACGTGAGCTCGAGACGGAACGAAGAGCCAATTTTGAGCGTTGTAATCGTTCTTGTTTGTTTTTCAGATACTCTGTTGGAGAATGCCGAAGAAGGCGGGAAAGCGCATGACTACTGACCAGATGCTGCGCGTTCTCATGAAAGAGATGACCGAATTAAAGAGGCGAATGGATAAAAACGAGGAAGGGGGACCGAAACGTCCTTTGGCGGGAGCAGCCCCGGGAGGGAAAAACAAGAGGCCCAGGAGGGGAGCAGCTGGGGAAGACATCCCGGGTCCCAGCACCCCGCTCGAGGCACCCACTCCCGTGCCGGAGGGAGGGAATCCGATTCCCGTTGTGGTCACCCCCGTATCCGGGGAAGATATGCCGCCCGAGCTGGCAGCACAATTAGCAGCGTGGTTGGGTAAAGGTAGCGAGGGCGCCACGGCTGTCGACGCACAGGTGCTGATGAAGCAACTGCGTGAGTCACGGGAAGCAGAGAAGGTGTCCACGCCGGCTGCAGCTGTGGAAAAGCCACAGGGGATGGGTTCAGTAGCAGAGGCAGCGTCCGGTTCAGGTAAGCGGCCATTGCCGATTGCGAGGGATGAGTCAGCACCCTCTCGTAGGGAAAAGTTGGGTCAGCATGTTCCTTTGGCTATTAAAGAGAAGATATGGGCAGGGGAGTACGTAAACATCTTCTCGTTGCTTACTGATCACTATGAGATGGAGCATGTTAAGGGCCAGAAGGATCTCATGCATCCGAGTGTTTGGCGCGCAAAAATGGCCGCCTTTAAGGTAAATGAAAACATTGGCAATTGGGGCAAAGCGTGGGGGGTTTTTACATCGATCTTGGGGAAACGAAGACCCGATCTGTTACCCGAATTGCCGATTTATCAGTCACGAATCATGGGGTACTCGGTATCACACGAGGGTAATCATTGGTTCTGCTATGATAATCTGTTTAGAAAGGCTAAAGAACATGATAAAAACTTAACGTGGGACTGTTATGATTCTGTGTCATGGTCCAAAATGGAGGATACTGGTATGTTAAAATTGCCATTAGTAGGGAGTAACGTTGGCGAATCCTCCCGCCAGTATGCGGGGACGCCCTTTCGATCAGGTGCGGGTACCGACAATTACTCGAGGCCTGCCGGCAATACAGGAAAAAGGGGGGTTTGTTGGAACTTCAACAGGGGTAAATGTACTAGGCCCCAGGGATCGTGCAAATTTAGACACGAATGTAGTGGGTGTGGGCAATCATCACATCCTGAGTCCACGTGCAGAGCCAAAACGGGTGATAACGGGGGTAGAGGAGGCGCCAAACAGGTCTAACATAGTCCGAGGGGCGCCTTTACCTACCCCGATTGATACCTTGGCAATGATTCCCTGGCTCAGTGAATACCCGGATCGTACTTCTGCTGGGGTGTTGCGGAACGGGTTTTCTTATGGTTTCCGCATCCCAGTGGGGGACTTTCAAGGTGTAGAGAAATGTAAAAATCAGCTATCGGTCTTTCAGCATACGACCGTGGTACAGGATAAGATCAGGAAAGAGGTTACTCGGGGTCGAGTCGCCGGTCCGTTTAGTGTACCACCGGTTCCTAACTTTGTTTGTTCCCCATTAGGTGTGGTCCCAAAGAAGGACCCGGGTGAGTATCGGCTGATACATAATTTATCAGCCCCACGTGGTCTTTCCGTAAACGAAGCGATAGACCCGGAAGTGTGTTCGGTGCGGTACGCATCCTTCGATGAGGCCGTAGCCATTTTGAATTGCCTGGGGCCCGGGGCGCTGATGGCAAAATCTGATATCGAGTCAGCGTTCCGGTTGCTCCCGGTACATCCAGACGATCAGCGTCTCCTAGGTTTCATGTTTCAGGGTCATTATTACATGGATAGGTGTATGCCGATGGGGTGCTCTATATCTTGTGCCTATTTCGAAAAATTCAGTAGTTTTCTACAATGGGTCTTCACAAGGAAGACGGGTTTCCAGCATGTGATGCATTACCTTGATGATTTTTTGTTCCTGGGGGCAGCCGGGGATCCGGAATGTGGGCAGGCTTTGGCGCAATTTTGTGTCTTGATGAATCAGTTTGGCGTGCCATTGGCACCAGGTAAGACTGTGGGGCCTTCCACTTGCCTCGAGTTTCTGGGGATCGAGTTAGACTCCGGAGAAGGTTGTTTTCGTTTACCAGCTGACAAAGTGTTAAAGTTCAGGACATCCCTGCAAATGTGTATAAGTGGACCTAAGGTTAAGCTGCATCAATTACAGCAGTTAGTTGGCCAGTTGAATTTTGCCCTGAGGGTTATACCAATGGCCCGCCCCTTTTCCCGTTCGATTGCTCAAGCCATGGTCGGCCTGAAGGAGGGCCATCATCGCACAAGGCTCTCGGCAGAGGTCCGCCAGGACATGCGCATTTGGTTGGCATTTCTGGCGGATTTCAATGGTCGAGTCGTCTGGAACAAACCGGCCGTGTCCTCTGAGGAGCTGGGGCTGTGGACAGATTCGGCAGGGAGCATAGGTTTTGGTGCCATCTTCGGCACAAGATGGTCTGCACAAAAGTGGCCGACATGGTGGCATGACAGTGGACTGACAAGTAACATTGCTTTTCTGGAACTTTTCCCCATTTTAGTGGCCCTGAGAACTTGGCCCGAAGGGTTCAAAGATCACTCTGTGGTATTCTGGTCTGACAATATGACCGTGGTCGAGTGTATCAATAGCCAGGCAGCACGATGCAAATGGATTTTGAGACTACTCAAGGAAATTGTTTTACTGTGTATGCAATTGAATGTGCTATTCAGAGCAAGACATGTCCCAGGGGTAATGAACCAGGCGGCTGATGCACTGTCTCGTTTTCGTATGCAGGCTTTCTGGGGTTTTCTTCCCACAGCGGACCCGGAGCCGGCACCCTTTCCCGAAGCTCTCTGGTCTCTCGGTGCCCCGAACTTCGTAACCTCGTGGGAGAGAGTTTAGCACCCAGGACGAGGAAGGCATATGAAGGGGCGTTCCGGTCCTATTTAGCCTTTTTGGGGACTGATAGAGAGGAGCTTTGGGGCCAGGAGGAGTGGGTGGTAAATTTTCTGATGTCCTTACATCTGGTCGGGAAATCGGTGGCCACGGCTCAGAGGCACCGGGCTGCCATTTCCTTTGTGGCTAGGGCGCATGGGATCCATGACCCGACAGCGTCTTTCGTTGTACAGAAAGCGCTACGTGGGTGGCAACGCCTTGAGGGTCGCAGAGTAGACGATAGGCGCCCGATAGGTTTGGATAGGCTGGCCCAGTTATTATCCAGACTCCCTGCTACGTGTTCATCTCAGTTTGAGACAGTGTTATTCCGAGCCGCTTTTACGCTGGCATTCCATGGGGCTATGCGGGTAAGCGAACTAGTGGCGAGGAACAAGCAGGATGTGACAGGAGGATTGTGCCAGGAGCACGTCCAGATCAGAGGGGAGACAATGACTGTCTCATTTGTCAGGTCCAAGACCGATCAAAGTGGGATGGGCGACTGCGTAATCATACGCAGGATTCCCGGGTCCTCCATGTGCCCGGTAAAGTGTTTAGAAGATTATTTGGCACGAAGGGTGGCATCATGGGGGGGGACCTTGTTGAGACACGCTGACGCCACCCCACTGACAAAGTTTCAGTTTCAGCGGGTGCTTGCGATGTCGATTGCCGCTGCGGGCTTGAACCCGGGCGAGTTTGGGACCCATTCCTTTCGGATAGGGGCTGCTACAGAAGCTACAGCCAGGGGTCTGAATGTGGAACAAGTTAAACGGGTGGGGCGTTGGTCCTCCAATTGTTATAAAAGGTATGTGCGGTTGCACATGTTGTGAAGCTGTAACGATGTACTCACGCTTCTTGTTTTTGTTTGGTTTTCAGTTGCGCAAGCCTACGAGGCGGGGCGGACTTTGCAGTCGACCCAACACCGGGCCAGCGGTCAGACATCACCGGCTGTGAAAAAGGAAGTGTGGGTCGTGGGCCACTCATACGTGAGACGTGCCGCAGACGTATTCAAGGCAGGTGACATGATTCACGTAGCTGGGGAATACGGGTACAGTCTGTCCTTCTACGGAAGAGGCGGTCTCTGTATTGACCAGTTTCAATCATTTTTTGAGGGTTTGCTAGGGCGGACGAGGTCACCGCCGTCTGTAGTCATAGTACATCTTGGGGGTAATGATTTGGTCACCACTGGTAGACGACTTCTTCTTGAGGCGATGCTTTCCACTGTAAGTTGGTTAGCGAGGAGAGTTCCAGGGTGCACAATTGCGTGGTCCCATATGATCCCACGGAAAGTGTGGCGGGGGGCTATTTCGGTTCCTGCTTTAAATCATTCTGTTAGAAAGCTTAATAACAAAGTGAGTAGGTTGTTCCGTTCCAAGACACTGCATTCTATTTCGCATGGGTGTATTAATGATGACAGTATGTATTTGGGGGATGGAGTGCATTTGTCTCGGGTGGGGAATGAGTTACTCATAGGAGACTTCTTAGCATGGCTAAAAACGTTATACCATGACCTTTAGGTAGGAGTGTTGTGGGGGGTCCGGATAGCCGGTCAACTATCCGGCCTGTGGCGGTAAGGTCATGATCGGTGAGCACTAATTGGAAGATCCCTATGAGTGGGCGTCACCCAGCACGGATGGGAGCGCTCGGGGGAGGTGGCCATTGGCCCCTCAACGGGGAGGCGGTCCCTTCTAAGGATGGGTCGCCGAAAGAAAAGGAAAGGCGGTCAAGGCCCCTTCCTGGGTAGGAGGGGTTACAGCCCCCTCCTGGGGAATTTCCCGGGGCCAGGACGTCTGTGACGGCAGATGTGGTAAGTTGTGTGGGGTTTGGGGGGGGGGTCTACGCTACCTTCTAGATACCTCACACGAGTCCTCGTACGACCTCTAAGTGGCGTCGAGTTTTATTGGGGCCCCCGTCAAGTCAAGGGAAATTGGTAATTGCACTTGAGGTACGCCTCTGGGCCGCCCCTCACAAGTGAGGGCGATATTTCTGGGTTAGGGATCTTGACACCGGTTACAACCTTGCCGTTGGCCCTTAAACGTTAGGATGTACAATTTCAAAATTTCAAGTAAATGTTTTGTAGGATGTTAGTTCGGCTAGGAGAACCTTTGTATTAGAGAATCTGTTAAGGTTAGCCAAACATCGCAATGTGGTAATGAAATTGTACATAATATGAAACTGTTTATTTAATGTTTTAATTTTGTTTCATATTTTAATAAATACGGCCGGGAGGGTCACTCCCTCCCGTCTTCCAAAAACTTCAGAACTGTTTCCGGTTTCCCATCCTTGGGGATTGTGTTGAGAGGGGGTGGCGGGTATCTCGGCCATATGGAAAGGGGCGACCACTCGGTCCCCCCGAACGTATGGCGGAGTACCACGATCCCCCCGGGAAGCCATCTTGGGCGGGAGGCGAGTCTCGGCTGGTATGCCCGAAGCGGCGTAGCCAGGGCGCGCCTTTTCCCGCCCTAGAGTGGGCTGGCCTAGACACTGACGCGGCTGGCCACGCCCTTGGGGCAGGCAGGGGCGGGTTTACGCCCGCCCTGAAGACGGATAAAAGGAGAAGCAAGATCAGAAGACATCCTCTTGTTCCTGTGCTCTGAAGCTGCACCTCCTCGCTGCACGTGAGCTCGAGACGGAACGAAGAGCCAATTTTGACCCACCCACCAGCCCCTGAGGACAGCAAGTGGTTTTTTGAATAAAGTTGATGGATAACTCTGATTTTCGTTTACAGGTTGTGGTATTATCGTGATGATTTTGAGTATGTAATAAAGAATGGTCGATTTGTGTTACGTTTCGCAAATAAAGAAATTCTGCTTTAGTGTTCATTGGTAAGCATGCTTTTTATAAAATTGTAGTTGCTACTGTCTTTTTTAGTTTAGTCATTTAGTTAGCATTGTCGTATTTATTTTGGTCGGGCGGTAAGGTCATGATCGGTGAGCACTAATTGGAAGATCCCTATGAGTGGGCATCACCCAGCACGGATGGGAGCGCTCGGGGGAGGTGGCCATTGGCCCCTCAACGGGGAGGCGGTCCCTTCTAAGGATGGGTCGCCGAAAGAAAAGGAAAGGCGGTCAAGGCCCCTTCCTGGGTAGGAGGGGTTACAGCCCCCTCCTGGGGAATTTCCCGGGGCCAGGACGTCTGCGACGGCAGATGTGGTAAGTTGTGTGGGGTTTGGGGGGGGGTCTACGCTACCTTCTAGATACCTCACACGAGTCCTCGTACGACCTCTAAGTGGCGTCGAGTTTTATTGGGGCCCCCGTCAAGTCAAGGGAAATTGGTAATTGCACTTGAGGTACGCCTCTGGGCCGCCCCTCACAAGTGAGGGCGATATTTCTGGGTTAGGGATCTTGACACCGGTTACGACCTTGCCGTTGGCCCTTAAACGTTAGGATGTACAATTTCAAAATTTCAAGTAAATGTTTTGTAGGATGTTAGTTCGGCTAGGAGAACCTTTGTATTAGAGAATCTGTTAAGGTTAGCCAAACATCGCAATGTGGTAAAGAAATTGTACATAATATGAAACTGTTTATTTAATGTTCTAATTTTGTTTCATATTTTAATAAATACGGCTGGGAGGGTCACTCCCTCCCGTCTTCCAAAAACTTCAGAACTGTTTCCGGTTTCCCATCCTTGGGGATTGTGTTGAGAGGGGGTGGCGGGTATCTCGGCCATATGTCCTCGTGTAACGCAACTGGTGCTATGTAAAGCGCTCTGATACCCGTTTCGGGTCAAGATGCGCTATATAAAACTCTGTAAAAATAAAAACATAAAAAAAGAATTTATGTCAAAAAAGAAAACCTGTTTTTTTCATTTCCAGGCCAGAGGCACAAAGAGAAGAAACAAAAGCAAACACGTTGTAGAGATCGGGACAGAGCCACAATCATCCACTTATCAACAGGTTTTTACTAGTGGTTCTGAGCAGACCCTACAGTTTTCTCTTGCACATTCTTAGAATAAGCCAAGATGTTATCAAAACTTGAATAGTGAAACATCCATTAAATACCATGTAGATAAGCACAATACAGTGGGTCTCTGTAAACCTCTGGTGGCATTGCTTCTCTAGGTAGAGGATTTTTGCCGCTTTTCTATCCAGTCCAAAGGAGGATATGTTCTGATTTTGATCTGTCATCTAAAAATGCTCCTATGTTGAAGATGTTCTCTGAATATGGGATATCTGAACCGGTTCCGGTAGGACATCTTTAAGGTGACTCCATGATATCTTTAAGTCTGTGCTTATTTCATTAGACAGTGGTGAATTACTCTTATCGCAATGTAAGGTGTATGTCAAATACACAAGCTCGCTAAGTGTCTCTGTATAACAAAGTACACAGCAGCAGAAGTCAGAAAACGTATTTGTATTTTACTTTTACTAAGCACTTGCATAAATATTATTCAGTCGTCATTATAACCCACATTCATAAATCGTGTTTAGTACAGGTTATCACATTAGTTTGCTCACTTTACAAATCTATAATTAGTTCCTTCCACCAATATGTATTTTGCAAGATAAACTAGCTTGAAAAACATTTTATAAGCTGGTCACCAGAATTTGAGATCAAACCATCAAGATAAAAAAGCCTTTTCCTCATAGCTGCAAAAGATCCACATACATGAAAGTGTAAAGAAAGTACGGTTGTAACAAAGTTTTGGCCTTCAGCACAGAATGTTTTACATTTAGTACAGTAAATGATGATTCAGTCAGGTTATGTTCTAGAAGAGTAAGGCTTCTGTTAAAGGAAAAGTCTTCCAACGGGGTCTGCATGAATAATTCAGGGTACTTAGCTGGATATCCTAGAGAGATGGCAGCTAGGCAACAATTAGAAAAAACAGTATACCTACTGTAAATGAAATTACTTACAAAATAGTTTTTGCTCAGTCATATGCTGAGGCTGTTAGTCAGTCACGATCAGAAGAGTTTGGCATCTTCCTCTCATGAAATCGTGGTTAAAGAAAAGTAAATTGTGCCAGTTGGACTCTCGCATCACAAGCCGAAAATCAAAAGCCCACACTACTCTAGTCTTTTGGTCCACTTTCAAGTATAAGTACTCCAAAGACTTAATGGAGCCTATTGTCAAAGGTAAATTTCGCTGTAAATGTACATTTGTTTACAGCCTGATTTACCTTACGTAAGCCTGCTAGAAGTTCTTGAATTAAATCCTGGCAGGCATAAGCAGATGTACACTTGTTGATATTTACGCCATTAGTGCTAGGTATCAGCACCTGCTAATCCCACTCCAAGTGGAAGTTCCACGGTGTGGTTTGACTTGGAAGTTTGTGAACACCCACAACCATTCACAAATTCCTCTCTTACCTAAGAAAACAAATAGCCCACAATTTGCTTGGGGTGCACAGGAAAGGGTTTCTGTAGTGCCTGAGGCACTCCCATATATTAAGCCTATGTGATGACCTTTGACTACCATTATTTTAATTGACTTTATCCTAGTTTGAATGTATGACATGTTTCCTGCATGTGCCTTTTTCCTTGAAGATTTAATTTGTGTAACCTTGTCGTTTTAGAATGGGGAGCTTTCACTGAGTGGAACGGCCTTGCCAGGAATAGAAAGTGTGGGATGTGCATTTGAAAGTATGAGAGACGTGTGGAATGTACTTCTTGGTCTCGGAGTACAGTGTTATTTGCAGTGGAGCTCAAATGTGCATTATGTTGTACATTGGGAGATGAAGTATGTGATGCTATAGGCTGTGATGCTATACGTAGTGGTGCTCAAATGTGCATTGTGTTGTACATTGGGAAGTATTATGAAGTTCTTACTAATGCTTTAAAATGCCCTCATGCCATCTTGAATTCTGACTATCTAGTTTGAGCTTTGGCGCACACAGGCAGTCCCCCAGATTACTCAAGTTGTTTAGGCTATTCATGTTCAAGGTTGTTTTGTACTTGGAGATTGTTTTCTGTACTGCTGAAGATTTTTGTAAGCTTCATTTAGATAAGATGCTAGAACATGTGAGAGCGCTGAAGGAACGTGAGAACTCTTTTGCCTTTGGAATATTTGCATGGAGAGTGGCCTACTCCAGTAAGTTTCCTCGGCGTTGAGGAGGGCCTCTTGGAAACCTTTAGTGTGCTTTGAGATTATAAAGCTGAGGTTTGTTGACTTGGAAACTGGGATTTTTGGAATTTGAATGGGGACGGGCACGTCTACTTCAGTGGCAGAATCCTATTTGCAGAGGTTCTTAAACCTCAGCTGTGAAACATCCAGTCTGGAGCGGGCTAAGAATGCATTGTTTACAGCGGGTGAGGTGTTTTATCTTTGAGTATTATTAGTATTATTATTATTATTATTATTCTGAGTTTTGTATAGCGCCTGGTTACCAATTAGGCATCCCAGCGCTTACCAGAACATAACACTACTAAAAGAATGGAGGGATTAAACGGAGAACAAAAAAGTTTTTAAAAGTTTACGGAACCGAAGAAGACTAGCTTTCGAGCGCAGTTGTAGGGGCAATGAGTTCCACAAGGAGGCCACATTTATTGAAAACCTTCTGCCACCGGTTCTTGCCTTTTTCACCCTGCCAACCTGAAGGAGATGTTGATGGTCAGAGCGAAGAGAACGAGGGGCCTTGTAAGGCTGGACCATCTCCTCCAGAATAGGCGGACCTACCCCGTGCAGAACTTTGTGGGCGATACAAAGTGACTTGAATTTCACCCTGTCCCTCACAGGGAGCCAGTGCAGTGCCCTCAACGCCGGGCGGGCAGATTGACGCCTAGGGAGACCCGTCAAAAGCCTGGCAGCAGCGTTCTGAACTGGCTGCAGTTTGTTCAGGGTAGATTCAGGTGCGCCCAGGAATAGCGCATTGCTGAAATCCAGCCGCGAGATGATAAGTCCCTGGATGAGAAGCCTTCAAGTGGCCACTGGGAGCAGAGGCAGAATCTTCTGGGCTGAGCGGAGCAGGCCAAAGCACACGCCAGCAGTCTTTTTGGCATGGGTTTTAAACGATAGGTCCTGCTCCAGCCATACCCCCAGGCTCTTAATCTCCTGTTTAGGATGGGGTACCGGTCCCAGACAGTCTGGCCAGCTGCTGGGGGACAAAGATGGAGAAGAGTTCCCCAGCAGCATCAATTCAGTCTTGGAGCCATTTAACTTTAGGGCTGAGCTGCACATCCATGTGTAGATCTTCTCAAGACACGTGTGCAGCCGGTCGGGATGGTGCGCCGACTGGGAGAGGCCTACCACCAGCTGAGTATCATCAGCATAACTGATGATTTTAATACCCAGTGGCAGTACCACACTCTCCAGGGGGGCCATATAAACGTTGAATAAGGTAGGGCTCAATGAAGAGCCCTGTGGCACACCACACTGGAGAGAGGTTGAAGATGATTTTTCCTGGCCTTCCCACACCTCAAATGTACGACCTTCCAGAAAGGAAGCAAACCATTTGAGGGCCAGACCCATGACCCCCACCCTCGACAGCCGTTGGAGAGGCACCTGGTGGTCCACGGTGTCGAAAGCAGCACTGAGGTCCAGGAGGATCACTGCCACTGATCCCCCCGAATCCAGCATGCTCCTCGCATTCTCCACGACCGCCAGCAGGGCGGTGTCAGTCCCCTGACCGGGCCGAAAACCCGTTTGGGAGTCGCCCAGGAGGGAATTGGCTTCCAAGAAGTCCGAGAGGCGGCTGTTCACCAGCTTCTCAGCCACCTTACTGATACCCGGCAGCAAGGAGATAGGCTAAAAGTTGGCGAGATCGGCGGGATCGAGGTTGGGCTTTTTCAAAAGGGCCTTAACCACCGCCCCTTTCCAACTGGGGGGGGACTACCCCATGAGCGAGAGACAGATTTATCAGGTCCGTCACAGGGCCGCCAATTGTAGATGACACCTGTTTGAGATATTTAATAGGTGCTGGGTCTTTCGGGGAGCCGCTCTTCATAGACCTCAGAACCGCCAAAACTTCCTCCTTAGTAACCGGACCAAGGGAGGCCAGCTCCACCGATTGTGACTTAAGTTGAGAGCTGGAATTATCATCCGAGGAAGAGACCTCACCTAGCCGGGGAAGGGAAGCCAATATGTTGTCAATTGTGCATTTTTTTCGAGGGTCCTCGTGGAACACCTGCGGTTCGGGGGCATTCAGTAGCTCCTTAATGACCCTGAATGACTCTTTGGAAGAGTTGGCCGCAGAGCCTATACGCTCTTCAAAGAATCCTGATTTTGCCACCCGAATAGCGGATTTATACCTACTCAGCGCCGCACGATATTCTTTACGACTCGCCTCACTCCCGTCTCTCCTCCAGGACCGCTCTAGCCTCTTGCATCCCTTCCTTAGGGTTCTCAATTCCGACGAATACCAAGGTGCAGAGCCCACTCTCTTCCCCCTCGTAAGTTGTTTCTTTTTGGGTAGGAGAGTGTCCAGAGAATTCACGAGCCAGGTATGTAAATTCGCATCAGCAACTATAGGGTTAGCTCCCTGAGGGGGCTGCGTAGCCTCCAGGTGTGCCGCCCAAGTGTCAACTGGGAGCCTCGACCAGGCTCTCTCCAGGGTGTGAACCCGTGGGACCACCGCCGCTGGGCTGTCAAATTGCCATGTTGCGGACACCAAAAAATGGTCTGTCCAAGGCAGGGCAAGAGCCGGAGATGGAATAAGATGGTCCAGGTTAGAGAGTATGGGATCAAGCAAGTGGCCCTTCTCATGGGTCACGCCCGAGTTGACCAAATTAATTCCGAAAGATTTGAGATCATCGAGCAAATCGGCTCCCGCGGCATTAGTAGGGTCCTCAAGATGGATATTAAAATCCCCGAGAACAGCAAAGTTGGCAGTTGAAGAGGCAAGAAGGGCAGTAATTTCTAATAGAGAGTTAGGGAAGCTACCCAAGGGTCCAGGAGGGCGGTAAATCAACAAGCCTACCAATGACACTGTAGGTGACAACCGAAGGGAGAACTGTAAGCTCTCACAATCAGTCACCCCTCCATTCTGAATTTTACAAGCGAGCGTGTCTCTGTAAATAACAGCAATTCCTCCTCCCCTCCCTTTAGGTCTGTCAAGGTGGAGAATGTGAAAGCCTGGGGGGAGTGCTCTGACCATGTCAGGGCCAGAGCTGGGGGAGAGCCAGGTCTCAGTAAGAAACAGCACATCGAGCTCGTGATCCAGGATAAGTGAATTAATTTCAATGGCATGGCTCGGCAAGGACCGGCAGTTTAGTAAAGCCATGGACAGAACGGATTTCACGGCCACTGAATTGTGGCCGGAAGAGCAGGCTCTACACGGTAGAAATGGAATATTTCCCATCTGTGCAAAGTTACAAATAGTCGGGTGGGGCGGACGTAAGGCGATGAGGGCGTCCCTCCCATATCTGAACCTGGTAGTAGAAAGCGCCAAAGAATCTGGCATGGTGGCAGGCCCTGGGCCCGTCTGGGCCCGGACGGGCACAGACGGGCTGAACTCTGGCGTAAATCCGGCACAGGTCCGGCGCGTCCGCAGTACGCGTCCGCTATGCGGAGGAAGGGGAGAGCTTTTTATGGCGCTACTAGAGCGCGAGGGCGGAGATTCCTACCCCCAAGATGGCGGCCGCAAATAGATCCCAGCCCTCGGCGTCAATACTCAGCCGAGGGCGGTCTACAGTCCCAAGCAAGGGAGAGGGAGCAGGGCGAAGCGCTTACAAGCGCTGGGAAGTCTAAGACAGGCAGCGCTAGGCTCAAGCACGCTTATAACACAAGCGCGAGCGCAACCTGTACAAACAAAGAATTAAATTGACCAGCATGAAAGTCAACACACACGGTTTAAAAATGCCAAAGAATAGTGAAGAGACCTCCCGGCTTCCGCCTCAGGAGGGAAAAAGTAGGTAGCAGTTGGTAAACTGAGTATTGACTTTGTGATGTGTGAGTGTGTCTGGATGCACATTCAAGTGTCCCGTGGTTATAATCATCTGAGGTGTTTTCATTGTGATGTTTGAGTGTGTCTGTGTTCCCATTCAAATCTTCAACGGTTGAAATCATCTAAAGTATTTAGTGTATATATATCTTTCTGATTTCTTGCAGTGGATGTCCATCATATTATTATCTACCTGTATTTTATTCCATATTATTATCTGCTTTTATTTTGCATTCCATGCATTTTATTCCATGCATTTACTTACTTATTAGTGTGATATTATTGTGTGCACCGAGGAAGGCAGACCGCCGAAACTAGTTTGTTCGTGAAATAAAAAAACAAATAGAAACGCCACAGAGAGTGCTTATTCTTTCCTGAAGCGGGGAGATTTGAGCTGATATTTTTGCGGGACGCATCACCACACCAGAGCATATATATATTGAATAAGCGAAGGTGAATGAGAATCCCACAACTACCAGAAATCAGTGCAGGAACAGAGCACCAGTGCAATGCTTCTCATTCACCCTTCAAGACACCTGTGAGCAAGGGCGTGTGCCCGAAACACGTCAGGTGAGGATGACGGCTCTGGATGTCTCCTTTAGGGGGGATTGCAGCAGGTTACACAGAAGTGTGAATACTCACCGTGTGTGCTTCCCTGAGCAAGGGCAAATATATATATATATATATTCACACCCATGTCACTTAGTGAATAGCATTCCCTATGGAGAAATGCTCAGGATAAAAAGGGTATGCAGCACACAGGAAGAATTACACCAGGCCCAAACTTTGAGTAAACAACGTTTCTTAGCCAGAGGTTACTCCAGACAAATTATTGACAGGGCCATTGTCAAAACATCATCATTAAATAGGGATACCTTATTGGTCAGCAAAAAAGACAAGGAACAGCACACAAGCAATGTAAATGAAGATGAAAAAAACTTTCGCTTCATAGTAGGATACAGCAAACAACATAAGGCAATACAGAAAATCATACAAGATGAATGGCCCGTACTACTTAGTGATCCAGTATTAGGACCCCTGCTACAGCAGAGGGTGTCCATTACCTATAGTAGAGGTCCCTCAATGAGAGATTGCTTAGTTGTATCCGACCCGGAAATTATCAGTAAACCAGTTTGGTACCAGAGTCTAAAAGGCTTTAAGAAATGTCCATCGTGCAAAGCCTGTACACATGGGATCAATACTAAAACATACCTCGGTCCATTTAAGACCAAACCGTATACTATAAATAAAATGTTAAATTGCAAGACTGAATTCTCTGTATATGTGCTTACTTGCCCATGCGGGTTAATCTACGTGGGCGCTACTAAACTTCAAGCACACGTCCGAATACTCCAGCATCTCCGAGCTATAACAAATACAGACAATACATATCCGGTGGCCCGACATTTCAAGGCATGCCATGGATCGAATAACAAAGGTCTGTTATACTATCTCATTGATGCAATCCCTCCTAATAGACGAGGTGGTGATAGGGAGAACAAACTAAGGAAGCTGGAGACCAGATCCATTTTATTGTTAGATTCAAAACATCCAAATGGATTGAGCCTAACTGAAGATTTATATACTTGCTTGGTTTAAGAATTTTTGAGGCAATGTGTCCAGATTAATTAACAAGATCACCAGTTGAAAAATGAATACAAATGCATTATCTTATATCCTTTATCAAAACACAAAAGATATGGATACGACATCTGAAAAATTTAGATTATGTTGTAAATATTTTTTTTAAAATATTTATATGAAGAATTTTTTGATACAAATGATTTTAAATATTTGTAAATATCTTAAGATGTTTTTTAACATTATTTATAGATCAGATCAAGTATAAATATTTGGTACTAAAGGAAAAGATAAGCACTGGTATCAATATATTGACTGTGTATTTTGGATAAGATTCTAGCAATTGATATGGTACTGATTGATGAATAACTTCATGAAAAGGAGGTTGTAGCTGTTACTCAAGATCCAAGTAATGGAAAAATGTATAAAAAAACAAGGATTAGTAATGAATATAAGAATATATATGACAACAGGAATGCTAAATTTAATTTATTTGGTTTTGTAAAACATAAAGAGATCAACTGTAATGATTTTATAATCACTTGCACATTTAAGCACTTTAAGTATGTTTTTCACTATTGAAAAAAAGACAAAACGTTTACAGGTTTAATGCAATTGTTTTAGGACTAACGTATTTTACACAGATTTTTCTAAGCAGATAGTGATTTTATCATTATGCTTTTAAAAGGTTGATTTCAATATAAAAAATGTATTTTACTAGTATTTATATATCAACCTATAGCCCAATATGTACAAAAGACAGTATTGTATGACATATGGAGTGTTTTGTCTATTTCTATAGTGAGTTGAACTCACGTGATTCACTGATTTATGCACTGCCACTTTAAAAATGCCTTCTGGGTAAAAACAAATTGTTTAGTGAACAAGCGGCGTTTGCGCCGCGAAACGCTTCTCAAACACTTGGGAAAATAAAGAATTGAAGAGCACGAAATTTGGGTCTGTGTCCTGTCTGACTGCATTGCGTGATTCAAAGACGTGGCGTCTGCAACAGGATTTGATATATATATATATATTTATTTTTTTTTTTTTACACAAAGTTCCCAAGCGCAATGAGGGAGCACTCGACAGATCTCGGTCCTCCGGCAGTGTAATGCAGCCTGAATCTCTGCTCCAAATTCATTAATTAAGCCAACGCGTTTTACAGCATCAAGCCGCTTCTTCATGGGCTGCTCCAAACACACAAAGAGGCACGCATTGATTACCATTTCCGGCTCTTTTTATTTCATTTGCATGCTCGCCCCCAATGGGCGTGTGCTGAAGAGCACACTTCTTTGATGCATGATGGACTTTATAGTACCAAAATGCGAGTAAAAACAAAATGTCACTTTTAGTAAGTTCAAAGTGTGTTTGATTTAACCGCTTCCGTGCAGCGCGAATTCCCCGCCCATGCTGACTCCGTCTTGCGCGGGCGGAGTCATGACGGAACGGTTCCGTCATCCGCACAGCTCACCCGACGTGCATGACGGAACCGTTCCGTCAACAGCATCGAAGGGGTTAATAGCACGATTTTTCAAACCTTTAGTAGCTATCAGAGCGTTGTTGCAGGCTCAATTTGCATATTGAGTCTTGTGCTGTCTTGATCACAGACGGAGGGCTGAGAACTGTTGTGTGCCCCCTCATTGTGCTGGGAACTTTGTTGAATCACAAATTGCATGGCAGCCCTGCCGTGGAGAGGGCACCATCACCAGCTGGATAAAGAGTGACAATTCCAGCTGCCTGAGGCTGCGATTCTGAACTGTTCGAGATCGAGGCAGCACAGGGCTCAATATGCAAAGTGAGCTTGCAACAATGCTCTGACACCTACTCAAGGTTTGAAAAATGATTGCTTTTAAAACAAACTCACATTGAACTTACTTAAAGCAGCAATTTCGTTTATACGCGCATTTGGGAACTCATAAGTCCAGCATGCATTAAAACAGAATGCTCTTTAGCACATGCCCATTGGGGCGAGCATGCAAATTAAAAGAGCCGGAAATGGTAATCAATGCGTGTTTCACAGTGTGTGTTTGAAGCAGCCCATGAAGAAGCAGCTTGAGGCCGTGAAACGCGTTGGCTTTGTTTAATTAACTCGGAGCAGAGAAGCAAGCTGCATTATATTGCCTGAGGGCTGACAACTGTTGTGTGCCCCCTCATTGCGCCGGGAACTTTGTTGAATCATATAGATGGCAGTAATTGTGTTGCACGCAGAATAAAAATTTGCAAACTACCTTCATGGGTCCGTGTTAGTGTTTCTGGAGGATTGCAGATGAAGAAAACGGAGCTCTTATATATATATATATAATCTATACTACTATTATAAAGAGAGAACACAAACCTTTTGGCAAGGTAAACTCGGGAACCACAGCGCCAATCCACACACCCAATACATTGTTGTAATCCTCAGGGTGTGCAGATGGACATAGGCTATAGAAAATTTAAAAAAAACATAAATTTAAAAATATAACTTAAACAAAAAGTAGTGCCCTGAAAGTAGCGCCGGCCGTGACGCCGACGGCCACGATGTAGCGCTGGCTGCAGCGTACGTGATGACGACGATGAGGAGCGGCGGTGAAGTGAGGAGCTCGGGGAGGAGCGGCGGCTCAGGTAAGGCTCTGGGACACGGGACGGGAGGGAGCCGGTGCGGGAGGTTGGCCCGGAACAACTGGTGTAAGGCTCAGGGTCTGGGGGCAGCATTTCAGGCTTGCGTGCACTCCCGCCCCGGCCCGCCACGACATTGCCCGGGACACAGACAATGTCGTGGCGGGCGGGGGCGGAGTGCACGCAAGCCTGAAATGCTGCCCCCAGCCCCCTTCTTCCCTGGGCAACGCTGGGGCGGGCTGCTAGTATATATATATATATATATATATATATATATATATATATATATATATATATATATATATATATCTCTCGCAGTGCAGAGGATATTTAATTAAAGCACTGCATTCGAAATGTTCCAGTGAGTGGTCCATACCTGTTTTCTTTGCTGTTGGAAGGTGGTGATAAACCAGGATTTGAAGAGGACGCTGTATTAGTTCGAGAAGGGACTGCAAGTCCCAGGAAGCCCGAAGGTTGTGCCCTGCACCTGTGCCTCCTTGCTGCAGCCTACATCAGCAGCTCGCCGTGAGGAGGACGCTGTATCAGTTTGAGAAGGGACTGCAATTCCCAGGACACCAGGAGGTTGTGCCCCGCACCTGTGCCTCCTTGCTGCAGCCTACATCAGCAGCTCGCCGCTCCCGCTTTGCGAAACGCGCACGGGCGAAGCCCAGGCCAAGGGTGGGCCCGTCTGAGCCCGTCGGAGACTGGATGAGGACGGGCTGGGCCCCCTTCTGAACCCGATCCTTCAGCAAGGTCAGTCTTGTTAATCCAGTACATATACCGCACAATTATTTTTTGACTATAGTTGACTGTTCGGGTTTGGATTTCAATATCAAGTTGAGTGAGGGGAAGGGGATGGGTGCCCTC
Source organism: Lissotriton vulgaris (assembly GCF_964263255.1). Taxonomy (NCBI): domain Eukaryota; kingdom Metazoa; phylum Chordata; class Amphibia; order Caudata; family Salamandridae; genus Lissotriton; species Lissotriton vulgaris. The sequence goes on from NC_141685.1 coordinate 1,562,470,964, forward strand.
CAAGGCAGCAGCGTTGTGGGGACGCTCGACCAATTTATATTAAGGGCAACATCCGTTTTGGAAAAAGAAATTCAGATAACCGAGCACCGTCTATCATTGGACCCACAACTAAACAAAAGATCTTCTTTAGGCACAATTGCTACAGTTGGCTCACCAGTTTATCCAGATGCAAACTATCACGCCTACGACCTATAATGAGGCGAGCGACGCTGTGTCTATCTCATTAGGGGCAATAGAGGACTCTGTAAAATCAGCAACAGACCAAACTAACATCGCTGTCAGTATGCCTCTACGAACGTCAGCCAGGTCTATGACCAAAAACAATAATAATATCAATCAACCTATCACTGACCCTGCAGTGAAAAGGAAGAGGGGAGGAAGCCCTTAAAGGCCATCTACTGCGAAACCACCAAGGACTAATAAACCGAATCCGTGCCTCAGTTGATGAGGGCAGCACACCTGATAGTGCCGCCCCGGACGGCTTGGATTTTAATCTTGCCTCCCTGGGTGGTCCTAGCCTGAATTCTAACCAGGAAATGTGGAGGAGACTAGAGAATTTACTAACAACTCTGCTAATTCCTATCACACATAGACTGTGCAAGATTGAGGAACGCCTAGCCAAATCGAAATCTTTGGTCAAGACAGGATTCTCTGCCCCTGAGGGTCTTTTTGTTCAACCCGAGCCTATTGCTACGAATACACTCAGTAATGAGGGGAATATGGTGCTACCCTCGGTCACAGTTAAATCTAAGCTGCCGAGTTTACCAAGTACGAAACCCACTGCCTCAGGGTTGTCAACTAACGCAGCTGCAGCTACACATAAAAAGCCAGCTTCTTCTCTTAGGCATGATGATGAACCAGGGAATGTGTCTAGTGAATACGCCCAATCAATAACGAGTACTCCGGGTAACGGCAGAGTTACAACAGTAACAGCACCAACTAAGGATAATGTCTGTAAAAATCACAGTTTAAATGTACAAGCCTGCACACTCAATGAACTTGAAGGATTTAGAGGCTCGAGACATAATCCCTTGCAAATGAATAGCATAGCTATTCATCTGCCTCCGTCAGCTACTCCTTTAGTGGTGGTTTTAAAGAACGTTCCACCCCTGCGGGAAGCACAGACTGAAACCACTGACCAATTATTGCTTAAAGTTCTGCATTGGTTTAACACCCGACTTAAGAAGGTTGGGATCTGGGAGGAGGGTGTTGATAAGTATATGATTATGGCTAGACGAACAGCGTGAATTGGTCCGTCTAGGAAGGAAGGGATTGGTGATTGTGTTGTTGTCAATTTCAATAATGTGTACACAATAACATTTTTGCTGGATAACCTGGTTGGGATGATGGGTAGATTCTCGGATAAAGTGACTATTTTACTGCTAGGGTATTTCTATAAACCAGGACCCAATTTCTTTAATGTCCCGCAATGCCATGAGATGGACAGGCAATCTTGGGTTCCCCCTGGACTAGTCAAAAGATTAAAAGCGTCCCTTGTCCAACAGATTTGCCCCGTTATCTGACTTGGATTTGGGGACCGGTTTCTAGCATCTCAGCCGTCGTCGGCCCAGCTTGCTTCAATCCTGATGGTGCAGTGAGCAAGGGACTCATGTCTGAGTATACCCTGCCACACCTATAGTGGCCAAAAACGATTCAGAAAAGGGGGTGGTGATGAACAGAGTGTCTGAATTAAAGCAGACCACTCTTACCCAGTCCAAAGATCAGGGCTTGATTCATCACCGTTATTTAGCTCACTGCACCATCCCAGCTCAGAACCTGGCTAAATGCAAATCAGTCTGTCCCTGGCCCAGTGCATCATGGGAACAGGGCAGACTAAACTACCAAGCCAATTCTTCACCAGAAAGGAGACAAGCTTCCGGGGACCGGTTTCTGGCATCGCAGCCGTCGTCGGCCCAGCTTGCTTGAATCCTGATGGTGCATTGAGCAAGGGACTCATGTCTGAGTATACCCTGCCACACCTATAGTGGCCAAAAACGATTCAGAAAAGGGTGTGGTGATGAACAGAGTGTCTGAATTAAGCAGACCACTCTTACCCAGTCCAAAGATCAGGGCTTGATCCATCACCGTTATTTAGCTCACTGCACCATCCCAGCTCAGAACCTGGCTAAATGCAAATCAGTCTGTCCCTGGCCCAGTGCATCATGGGAACAGGGCAGACTAAACTACCAAGCCAATTCTTCACCAGAAAGGAGACAAGCTTCCGGGGACCGGTTTCTGGCATTGCAGCCGTCGTCGGCCCAGCTTGCTTGAATCCTGATGGTGCAGTGAGCAAGGGACTCATGTCTGAGTATACCCTGCCACACCTATAGTGGCCAAAAACGATTCAGAAAAGGGGGTGGTGATGAACAGAGTGTCTGAATTAAGCAGACCACTCTTACCTAGTCCATAGATCAGGGCTTGATCCAACACCGTTATTTAGCTCACTGCACCATCCCGGCTCAGAACCTGGCTATATGCAAATCAGTCTGTCCCTGGCCCAGTGCATCATGGGAACAGGGCAGACTAAAATACCAAGCCAATTCTTCACCAGAAAGGAGACAAGCTTCCGGGGACCGGTTTCTGGCATCTCAGCCGTCGTCGGCCCAGCTTGCTTGAATCCTGATGGTGCAGTGAGCAAGGGACTCATGTCTAAGTATACCCTGCCACACCTATAGTGGCAGGTTATACTCAGACATGCTGAAAGACGGCTGAAATGCCAGAAACCGGTCCCCGGAAGCTGGTTTCCTTCCCAGTATAAGAATTGGCTTGGTAGTTTGGTCTGCCCTGTTCCCATGATGCTCTGGGCCAGGGTCAGACTAATTTGCATATAGCCAAGTTCTGAGCTGGGATGGTGCAGTGAGCTAAAAAACGGTGATGGATCAAGCCCTGATCTTTGGACTGGGTAAGAGTGGTCTGCTTAATTCAGACACTCTGTTCATCACCACCCCCTTTTCTGAATCATTTTTGTCCACCCTAAGCGTGGAAGGGTATACTCAGATGTGAGTCCCTTGCTCATTGCACCATCAGGATTCAAGCAAGCCGGGCCGAAGACGGCTAAAATGCCAGAAACCAGTCCCCGGAAGCTTGTTACCTTCCCAGTATAAGAATTGGCTTGGTAGTTTGGTCTGCCCTGTTCCCATGATGCTCTGGGCCAGGGTCAGACTAATTTGCATATAGCCAAGTTCTGAGCTGGGATGGTGCAGTGAGCTAAAAAACGGTGATGGATCAAGCCCTGATCTTTGGACTGGGTAAGAGTGGTCTGCTTAATTCAGACACTCGGTTCATCACCACCCCATTTTCTGAATCATTGCAGAAGATTAAGGGCAATCTGTATGACATGGGCTTAGCCGTCTGTGGATTGACCCAATAGGGAATTCATTTCCCAACAAAAACGACTATAAAGTGCTTTATTGGGACTTGATCACCAAGAAGACCCTGTCGATGATGGGCAGTACTTCGCTCACAGGTATCTTCCTTGAGCATAAGTTTGTAACGCAAGTAGAAGCGTACTGGAATTTGAATATGAAAATTGGAGATCGGAAACTATATCACCAATTCAGAGTGGGCACTCTTCCGTTAAGACCTTTCGTAGCAAAATGGAATAAGGCCTCGGATATTAACTGTCCTTCTTGCCCTACCCAAGAAGTCAATAACTCAGTATTGTTTGTGTGCCCGGCTTATAAGGGCCCCCGTGGTAGGTGACTCAAGCCACTGTGTTCCAATCTTGGTACCAGATCTTGTATGACAGCTATGGTTATCTTGGCAACGAACACTCGTGCAGATATTATCGCTATTGCGAAATTTCTAAGCTGGTCATGGGCATTAAGAAGAAAAAATCTAGAGGCTGTTCCAGGGTCTATACTCAGCACCTAAATATGTTATTAACAATTAGCCATCTCCTTGCGAGGAACCGCAGGGAAATGGTATATTTTGACCTGATTTTATACATTTTAACTTCAAAACAATTGTTAGGATTTTCGATAATGATTGATATTAAATTTTGTATGAATTGTATGTGTTTAGGGTGTCATCCCTTTTGCTGACACTTTTATGTTTATATTGTGTCTTTTATGATTGAAAATTATCGAATAAAGACTAACTGAAAATGAATTAAAAAAAAATATATATTTTTTTTATGTTGTTCATTTGACATCTGGGAATGTTTTGCTGTTAGGGAGTGTTGCACAAATAAAACCCCATGCCTTATTCTGAGAACAGTCTTGTGATGTTTCTTATTTTATAAGAGTGAAATCCCTTTCCTGGTGGTGTTTTTATTGCTACGTCGTTTTTGAGCCTCTGTGTGGGCGGACCGTATTTTCTATTATTTGAGAGGGCAAAGCAATACAGTTTCTTTGTGGGAAGCATTTTCCTGTAGAGGAAACAAAACAAAAAAAGTGTGCATTTGCAAGGGAGATCCAAGTCACCCTCTGCAGAATTCTCCACTATGAAGAACTTGACGCACCAAAAATAGGATTCCCTGAAAGTGCCACATGACCTTCTCGGGAAAGCGACCGGCACAGCTTTCCTTTCCTATTCCTGTGAATGTTTGTGCGTTTCAGCAAGTGGTACTGTTACACTTGCACATAAGTGTAAATCTGTGAATACAGTTTTACAACTTTTTTTTAACCAGGCCCAATATAATGTTTTTCAGGCCAGTACTCCAGGACCTGCACAACTCAAGGGCAGGAGGGCCTCCTTAGAAAATATGCTGCTGCTTTCCATGAACCTGCAGAAATCAGAAACTACTGCATGTTTACTTAATTACCAAATGCCTCTTTTTTGGTTTTGACTTTCAGTGTAGAGGTTTTGTGTCCCCCGAAATTATTGGGGTCACACCAGTGGTGGCTGTTGACATTTGAAAGTGGTGAGGCATAACTCAATTAAGAAAATAATTCAACTAACCATGAAATAAACTCAAATCATGTTTCATCACAGATCCCTACACAATTAGCCTAATAACCTATATAAGTTACGGGGGCATGCCCAAGCAGCCAAGATAGCGGACGCAATCTAGGAGAGCTCTGCAACATGCCCCCGTTATCCTTTCTTTCCCCTGACAGAGAGGTCATCTGTCCACAACCCGGGGTAGAAATAAGCTGTAACATCGGCGCTACCGTAGCGAAATAAAATACAGGCAAAAAAATAGAGCCTGATCAGTGAAAACTGCAACACAATTCATTTATTTATTTATTTTGAAGGTTTCATATAGAGCGAACAAGACTCTTCCGAGTATCAGAGCGCTTTACAAGACAAGTAGAATATAAATACGATATATTACGATATGGTATACCATGAAATAAGTAAGTTATACATATGTGAGGGGACACCGACCAAGATCCATCCGGGGCCCGTATTGCATAAAGAGAAATGCTTACCGGCAAGAGGTAGAACCACGCGAACGGTCTGTCGGATGATAAACACACCCCTCCGCATTCTGCCCACACAAGAGACGAACCCGCATGACATCACAGAAGGAGGAGGGAGGTACCCCAGAAGGGAATTCCCGGAGGGGGAGAAAAGGAGCCAATCGGATACCGGTGGGCACAAGGAGAGGAAGACGCCGGAAGAAACAGGAGGACAACAAGACGCGGAAGCCGAAGACTATAGAAGTAACAACGAAGAAGACAGAGAAGAAGACGAGACGTGGTGTGAGGAGTGGTGGACCCCGCAGGAGGAGGCTGGAGAGCGGCCGCAACTCTGGAGAGTTGCGCCAGAGCCGGTGAGTCTCTCGAGTCTGGAAGGAGACGAGAGGGGTGACTAGGGATGGGGGTGGAAAAAGGGACCCCGGACAGTACGGGCACGAATGTTGTTTATAACCCCATGTTTGCACAACCTCCGTAAACCCCATTTTTAGTGTGGTCTTCGTTGTTTGGGTATTATTTCACTTGGGCACGAGTGTTTATTTGTGCACACCCCCTGTTTACACGAGCTCAGCAGCAACCCCAATTGAACAGGGGCTTCGTTGTGCTGACATAATGGTTGGACTCATGCCTGCCCTGTTCCTTTTACCCTTTTGCCACTTTAAATAAAGTCCCTTTTCCTTCACAAAAACCCAAGTCCACCCTAAACAGTGTGAATCACAACGGTGAAAGGTGACAGGTTAGCCCTAGTATAAGGGCCTGTAGCTGTGTAAAGGACTGACGGCTCCTTATTTCTTTTACTCTCATGAGCCTCCGGGGGAGAAACCAAGACCAAGGAGAAGACCAGACTGACGAAGAGTCCCCAGAAGACGACGTTTCCCCGGATAACAAAGAAACTGAAGAGCCACTTAGAACTGTTATATCCAAGACTGCCAATAAACAACCCCTACTGGCTCACTATATACAGCCTCCTCATCTGTTTATTCGGCCTGCACTCCCACAAGTGGTGTCAGAAGTGGGATTAACCGGAGACATGGAGGCTGTACTTGATAAGATGGCCGAAAACCAAGAAAGCCTCGGAAAAGCAATGGAGAAATTCCTATCGGTGGTGGAGGAAGACAGAGGAAAGTTACAACAAGTCATCTCTGAACAAGGTCAATCACATGACACCGCCATGGGAAAATTGCGGACGCCCTTGGACAACAAAGAACCCCAAGCACCCTACCCTCAGTTATTCTACAAAAATACGTCACCGGAGAAGATCCGGATTTTTTCTTCAATAATTTTGAGAGGATGCCGTTAGCAGCTGCTTGGCCCATGGATAAATGGGGACAATACTTGTTGTCCAGAGAGCTCTAAGCTTATTATCAGGCAGTCAATATCCAGGGAGTCACCCCATATGGAGAGATAAAACGATGCATCCCAGAGAGGTTAGAGGTAGACGCAGAAACTGATCGGATAAGATTTAAGCAGATCAAGGAGGGTCCACAATAAACACCCCGTGCCTTATATTTCCGAGTAAAAGACATGTCCGATCGGTGGTTAACACCCACCACTGCCACCAAAGAAGAGATCATGGCCAAGGTGTATTTAGAACAATACTTATACTCACTTCACCCGCCCATTCAAAAATGTGTACGACAACATGCGAACCTCACCCCGGAGGATGGCGTAGAAATCGCAAGTGCCTATAGTAGAGCCCAAGAATCCCAAAAAGTGCGGGAAGAAACCCCTTGGAAAGCCGATGTCAGCGGAATACATAGACCACCTCCTCACTCACCCTTAATAAGAAAACACATTCCTTTTACCATTGTACCTGGGCCTCCTGTTTTTTGAGCGCCCAGCGCCCCTGTACTCCGAGTGCCAACTCCTGGACCCCAATGTTTCAATTGTGAAACCCTGGGACATATAGCAAGATTCTTTCCTCAAAAGGAAGAACCCATGGAGGTGAGAATTGCCAGAAACTATTGTTGCCTATCAAAGGATAACCCTTCCCCCTCTTATCGATGGAATATTACCATGAATGGGCAGCCCATGACTGCTTTAGCTGACACCGGATGTCGACTTAGCGTAGTACGGCCACAAGACCTGAATACAGAAGTAGGACAAACAGATGAAATTGTCAACAAACGGTGTGTTCATGGGGACACTAAACCGTATACCTCCACCCATGTGCAAATAAAACACGCTAATGACCCGGGGTCATGATTAAAGGTTGGTCTCATCCCAAAACTTCCAGAACAAATCATATTAGAGAATAATTACCCCCCATCTATCCCAGTTGCTTAAGAAGGCTGGACAAGATGAAGAAAATTGGTGGACTGTAGCACCCTTCTCCCAGGATGACGACCCGGAATGGCCCCAGTCCAAAATCAGGAAAACCAGAAATCAGCGAAGAAAAGAGAAAAAGGAAGCCCATAACCGCCCTGCCGGTTCAACTGGAAAGTCATCCCTGGGAAAGCGACAGGAACTTTCATGCAGCTCAAAGAGAGGATTCAGTATTGCAAGAAGCATGGAATCAGGCACTACCCGATGAAGATCCCTTACACGCATGTCCCTATTTTTTTGTTAAGAATGGACTGCTATACCGAAAACCTGAAGTCTCTAAAAAACCCCAGTTGTTCGTTCCTGACCCTTTGAGAGAAAGTACTATATATGGCTCATAGTCATTTACTAGGAGGCCACTTTGGTAATGAGAAAACTGAACAATTGATAACAGACAAATTCTATTGGCCAGGTATATACAGTCAAGTGAAACGGTATTGTAGGGAGTGTTCTATTTGCCAGAAAAACAGCCAATATAGACCTCCTAAAGCACCACTCCATCCCCTACCTAACATAGACGAACCCTTTAAAAGAGTAGGCTTGGACATTATCGGGCCACTATTGCCTTCACGAAGTGGGTGTCGATTCGTCCTGGTTCTGGTAGACTATGCTACACGGTTTCCAGAAGCCATTGCATTAAGGCATTCGGATGCATCTAGCATAGCTAAAGCAATGATCAATGTTTTTTCCCTGGTGGGATTCCCTACAGAGATTCTGACTGATCAAGGGACCCCGTTCGTGTCTAAGTTAATGAAACAAGTATGCACCCAGCTGGGTATCAAACAGATACGAACGGCGGCGTCCCATCCCCAAACTCACGGTCTGGTTGAACGTTATAATGCAACTCTTAAAGGTACTTTAAAAAAACTCTTGGCCTTGGAATCCAAACAATGGGAAGACATGTTACCTTTAGCTTTGTATGCCATTCAGTGAAAAACCCCAAAAAGCACTGGGTATTCCCTGTTTGAGCTTCTATATGGCCATCAACCGCGGTCATTGTTGGATATGGTACATGAGAAATTGGAGACAGAGCCAAACAACACTACCTCCTTAGTAGAATATGTAAGCAACCTCAGAACACACCCGGAACAGATCCGTACCATAGTCAGGAATAATATGGAGAGAGCTCAGGAAGCCCAAAATGCTCATTATGATAAGAAAACTAAACCTAGAACCTTTGAAGTGGGGGACGCGGTGTTATTGATGATGGCGTCCTCCGATCACAACTTCTGGGACAATGGCAGGGACCTTATGTTATGCTTGAACAAGTAAAGCCGGTCACCTATAAAATAGAGTTGGACAAAGACAGAGGGACGTCTCAAGTATATCATGCCAACCTCCTTAAAAAATGGGAGGGACCCCTGCCCAACTTCGTACGGAACATAGGAGGGAACAAACCCTTATATGACCAATGTATTGACGCTGAACTACCAGACTCTTTAAAACATGAGTTAGACAAAGCCTTGTCACCATTACAAGAAATATTCTATTTAACACCCGGTAGAACCACTTTATTAGAACATTCCATTAAGGCTATTCCGGGCAAGCAACTACGTCTCCGACCTTACATAATTCCTGAGGCCCGTAGGAATACCATCAGGGAAGAAGTACAAAAGATGTTGGAAATGGGCATTATAGAACCGTCTAATAGCGAGTGGAATTCCCCGATAGTACTGGTGCCTAAACAGGATGGTTCAGTGTGCTTTTGCATTGACTTCCGGGAGGTGAATACAATTTCGGAGTTTGACACCCACCCTCTTCCGAGGGTGGATGAAATGATAGAACGAATAGGAAGAGCTAAATATATCAGTACCCTGGATTTATGTAAGGGTTACTGGCAGATGCCCCTGAGAGCTGAAGATAGAGAAAAAAAAGCATTCTCCACTCCTGATGGTTTGTTTCAATTCGAAGTGCTAACCTTTGGGTTACATGGGGCACCTGCTACTTTTCAGAGAGCCATGAATATAATTTTACAGCCTCATGAAAAGTATGCTGGGGCATATATTGATGACATGGTCATTTATAGTGATACGTGGGAACAACATCTTGTCCACTTATATCAAGTCATCTGTGCCTTGGGAGAGTATCAGCTAAAAATTAATCAGGCAAAAAGTAATCTGGCTGCCCAAACAGTGAGGTATTTGGGCTACATATTGGGGGAAAGAGTCATAGGACCCCAAATCAAGAAACTGAATGAGATAGCCCAAATACCTTTTCCGCAAACAACAAGGGATCTCCGTGCCTTGTTAGGGTATTATCGTAGATTTATATCCCAATTTTCCCAAATTGCAGCCCCTCTCACGGATCTTTTACACAAGACAGTAAAAACTGAGGTTGAACTGAAAAACCCTCCCCCTGAAGTAATTAGAGCCTTTGAGCAGTTAAAAACATCCCTGACCTCAAACACCGTACTGGCTAGTCCTGATTATACTTTACCTTTTGTCCTACAAACGGATGCCTCTGAGCAGGGACTAGGGGCTGTGCTCTCACAAAGGAACAGACAGGGAGAAGAAAAACCCATATTATATATCAGTCGAAAGCTATTTCCACGTGAGCGGAATTTTGCCGTTATTGAAAAGGAAGCGCTGGCCATTAAATGGACGATTGACTCTCTGAAGTATTATCTGGAGGGGCATGAATTTATATTATTTACGGATCACACACCCTTGGAGTGGTTAGCCCGTAACAAAGGAAATAATGAAAGGGTATTACGGTGGTTCTTGGCGCTACAGCCCTACAGATTTCAGACCAAACATCGGACAGGGACGGAAAAGGTTAATGTGGACTTCCTATCCCGTTATCCACAAGGGGGCACCCCTACTAGAAGGACAGCAAGGGAAAGGGGATGTGAGGGGACACCGACCAAGATCCATCCCGGGCCCGTATCGCATAAAGAGAAACGCTTACCGGCAAGAGGTAGAACCACGCAAACGGTCTCTTGGAGGATAAACGCACCCCTCCGCATTCTGCCCACACAGGAGACGGACCCGCATGACGTCATCGAAGGAGGAGGGAGGTACCCCGGAAAGTAATTCCCAGAGGAGGAGAAAAGGAGCCAATCGGAAACCGGCAGGCGCGAAGAAGCCGGAGGAGAGAGGAAGACGCTGGAAGAAACGGGAGGACAAGAAGAGGCGGAAGCCGAAGACTATAGAAGTAACAAAGAAGAAGACTGAGAAGAAGACGAGATGTGGTGTGAGGAGTGGTGGACCCCGCAGGAGGAGGCTGGAGAGCAGCCGCAACTCTGGAGAGTTGCGGCAGAGCCGGTGAGTCTCTCGAGTCGGGAAGGGGAGGGGGAGGGAGAGGGGTGACTAGGGATGGGGGTGGAAAAAGGGACCCAGGACAGTACGGGCATGAATGTTGTTTATAACGTCATGTTTGCCCAACCTCTGTAAACCCCGTTTTTAGTGTGGTCTTAGTTGTATGGGTATTTTTTCACTTGGGCAGGAGTGTTTATTTGTGCACACCCACTGTTCACACGAGCTCAGCAGCAACCCCAATTCAACAGGGGCTTTGTTGTGCTAACATGTGGTTGGACTCAGTGTCAAGCCTGACCTGTTCCTATCACCCTTTTGCCACTGTAAATAAAACCCCTTTTCCCTCACAAATACCCCAGTCCACCCTAAACAGTGTGAATCACAATGGTGAAAGGTGACGGGTTAGCCCTAGTATAAGGGCCGGTAGCTGTGTAAAGGACTGACGGCTCCTTATTTCTTTTACTCTCATGAACCTCTAGGGGGGAAAACCAAGACCAAGGAGAAGACCAGACTGACAAAGAGTCCCCAGAAGAAGACGTCTCCCCGGATAACAAAGAAACTGAAGAGCCACTTAGAACTGTTATATCCAAGACTGTCAATAAACAACCCCTACTGGCTCACTATATACAGCCTCCTCATCTGTTTATCCAGCCTGCACTCCCACAACATACATCTAGATCAAGAGAAGACAATGCTAAGCTAGCGCAACACAACAAAGATAAACAGAAGGACGAATATGAGCGAAGAAAAGCAAGTAATACAGTGCAGTGAATAGACAGAGTTCACGTGCATTGAGCCATAAGGATAGCTTTCACTTCTCTTTTGAAGGAGGAAGAGGAAGGGTTCCTTCTAGTTTCACTGGGCAAAGCGTACCATCCTCGGACCCATACCAGAGAAGGACCAGTTATACGTTTTTTTCTTAGCAAATCGTTGAGGTTGTAGGAGAAGAGTCTTGGCATTCCTGGAAGCTCTGCTGCCCGCTGAGAGCACCAGTTTCTGAGCTAGGTATTGTTAAAATATATGAGCTCTGCACGTTTAGTCATTGTCGTGAGCCACCTACAGGCTGCCAGAAGCTTGGCTTCCGAATCTATTGATTTTTAGGTACATCTTGACTTCCTCCTCAGGCCTTCTTGGAAAATAGATGAACTGAAGCAGGTAAAATAACTTCCGGAACACGGAGTGCTGCCTTCTCAGCATTTTACCAATTTAATTTCCCTAAACCTTTGTAAGATGCAATATATTCTACCATGTTTCCTGTTTACACCGCATGACTATTGGGGTAGTGGGTCATATGCTTTCAAATAACCATCTAATTTTTCAGAAACATTTTTAGTGCACATAAATTGTCTAAGGGCATCTATCGGCGTCCAGGAGAATGAATATAGCCTGGGTGTCCATTTATACAAGGACCTTTTGTTTAAATTGAGTTAAGTTTCTAGTAATTGATGACCTCAAGCAGTCACATAGTTGTAAGTAAGCTGCTAACATACAAATACTTTCACAGTAGTCTGAGTGTCTTCAAATTTAAGAAAAACACATAACACATTATGTGGTACAAATAACCAGTAAAAATTCAAATCATTTAATAAAATATACACCTAATTCTAAAATACTATGGAATGGTATTGTTAATAAGCCAATGTAATATTAAATCACACTCCATATTGTGTTATGGCATGTCTTGCTTTATACTGTGGATACGATGTAATATTCAGAACTATGATCTCATTTGTTATGCCATTTCATTTAACATGTCTTATTTTACTAGCTTAAGTGAATTATTGCTCAGATGTGTTTGTAATTTAGAACTATATTTTCATTCTATGTGGTTGCATGATATGTTCAGCCATGGCATATGCAGCGTAATGAAAACTAATTTGGTGTCTCTTAAGGAGGCGTTTGTTGAACTTGGCATTTTTCTACTTTATCCTTAAAACTTTGCTTTATGCACTCTTGTCATGTGTAGTATGGAATATTATTCTTTAACTATATGTGTATCTACTTGCATGTCTCATGTCACATTGCCTTGTATGATGCAGTTCCTTTGGGGGTGTTATGTTGCGCTCTCTGCTGTGCCATTATTTGTGGCTTGCTGTTGTGTCTCATTATATGTTCTGCAGTGTTATGTGCTTTAAACGTGATTGAATGTTTTTCACGTTCTTATTTATTTTCTTTATATAATTGAATGCCATTATTGATGACAAGTTTAGATTGGATTGACATTTTACAATCACTGCACAACAATATTTAATTGAACATACTTTTAGTAAACATTCACTATCTTTTCTACAGCTTGATGGTTGGTTTTAAAATGTGTAGACTTTATAGGATTTTATTGAAACATTTATTTTCATTATTTAGTGCTATATTATTTCCTGAATAAAAGCATTCTATTGCGATTTATGTGCATCCGTTCAGAGCCATTATCTGAAGACTTAGCATAAAATGTGGAGTTTCCGGATGCACCCGGTCACCAAGAAGGGTCCAATCTGAGAATTACATTTCTAAAGGATATCCATTTAGCCTTTTGAAGATTGAATGTTGGGCTGTTTTTCAAGTAAATGCCATCAAGTGTACTTACATGAGGTGAGTTGACCATCAAAATCAATAAGGGTCGAATTTGGCCTAACTGTAATAGACACAGCAGAGATCATAGAATTCACAGCCATGGCACTGTCCCTCAAAAGTTCAAGGCGTGATCCTTCTGAATCATGACAGTCCTTTGTGAAAGAAAAAAGAAAAACAAAACTTGTTCAAACTAGTGCGGTTATGAAATCATACACATGGTTTTGAAAGCTTAGCTGATCAAAAATGAAGTTCTTGTATTTTTATTACCAACTTCGTCATACAAATCATGAACAAAAAATAGCCATCACATATTCATCAATTGGCATGAGGTCAAATGTTGAGGTTTACTCAGCATACCTATTGCTATTTAGTAGCACACCGCAAAGTCTTTGGGGCTGAGGGGAGTGGAGGGGATAAGATTGATAGCATACCCCAAAGGCAATGGCAAAAACAGTACTGCCCAATCCTTCAACTACCTTCAAGTAAGCTCCTAGCCATTCCAACTACAAATGGTACTTGCGACTCACTTGGTTTTTAATTTTCCTGTAACTTTGCATTGCATAGGTTTTGGTTCTTTCGTGTGATGAGCCTTGGTATTACCTCCTTCTTTGTATGTTCTCTGGCTATGCCATTTTGCTATAGTGACCAGAGTTTGAGAACCAAAAAACGAGACATTCCACAAAGAACCTAGAAGGCACAAAATGACTTGGCAGAACTCACCAACCCAGAAAACACAGACAAAGTGGCACTAAGGGGTTTAAATGTGATTAAATGTGACTTTTAAATAAAGTGTAATCTGAGTTAACTAAAATGCTTTCTGCTAATTAATTCTACTTTGGAACATAAGAAAACGTCCCTGCCTGTGTTGTTAGTCCACTCTCTCTGAAATCTCAGACCTATCCAAAATGTACTGACACTTCCAAGACAGATGGTTAAAAAAACTCGGAACGTCCCAGCAAATCCTGGACACCTGACCAGCCTACACTTAGCAGAGTTTCAAATATCACTAATAAATATCCCTGACTTCCTGAAGATGTGTCACGCTTAGTCCAAACTCATAATCATGGCTTTGAACAGTGCTCGACTTACTTAGATGTCCTCTTCTACATCAAATATGTATAGGGGTTTTTGCAGAGAACCACTGGCGATTAATACACTAGTTACGAAGACCTTTCTATGTCATGCAAATGAGAGAAATTGCCAATACTACTAGGTCTTGGCATGTTAGAGACATGATCAAGACCTACTTTAATCTTCATCTCCTCTCTGTATCGTATAGCTTAGTAGCATCAAGTTCCAGTCATTCCTTTTCGATTTACAAAGAAATTACATCAGTAGAATCAACAAACATTAATTGTTCAGTTCCAGAATGATTTGCAAAGCCACTACGATCATCTCCAGTGAGGGCACCCACTTTTTATCATAGACCGCTAAGGAGATATCATCCACCTCAATATCCAAGGAATAATGGTCACAAGACTGACTTGTGTTCTACTTTTAGCTTTCTAGCAAACATAATCCCTGAAAAACATACATGACAACCTGTATTGTAGTATACAATATTGTAGTATTTATATAGTGTATCATAATCATGACTAAGTCGCAGAGCGCTCCGATATGCATCAGATTGCTGAGTGCTTGGTTGAACAAGGGGCTGAATGTAGTTACACCTCTATGGGCGGTGTTGGATGAGGTGTATAGATATACACTAGCGGTGGCGCTGCACAAGAGTCTGAAGTCTAGAAAAGTATATGGCTAGACTGAGTAATCCAAACTCAAACCTAACCTTTTATTTAGGAATTAACTATGTGCATGGGAAGAGAAAGATTTTTAATGTTTTCCACAGTGAAACTGAGCTGTAAATTATCCTAGCAGGGAGTGAGCTCTAGACCTTAACTGTTTGAAGTGAGAATGAAAATTTAAGGGTGTGATATTTTTTTGAAGGAAGAGTTGGTCAAGAGTACAGCTAAATTTGATGGAATAGTTTTAGTTCAGTGGTAGGCACAGAACTTGTGCTGAATTAAAGAGAGGACCCGAAGTTGTGGGGAAAAAAATGGATGGAAGCACATCACTTTGAAAGCAATATGACTAGTCACTGGTATCCACTGTAGATACTTAAGAGGATGTGAAATGCAAGTTGTAACACATAGGTTAAGAAGAGGTCTTTCAGCTGCATTCTGGAACTATCTGTAGTATTTAATCATACAGCAGGATAGTAACAGCAGCATGCTATTGGCACAGTGTTGGAGGGTGAGTACTAGGCTGATGGTGAAATGTGTCACTGAGGGAAATTTCCATAACAGAAAACTTGATGTAGGCGAGTAAAAGGAACAACTTGCTACATGATTAACTTGAGAAATCAGTAAGAGGTTTACACCTGTAATCATGATTAGATTCTTTACTTAGGAGGTGACATAAGATATTTGGTCCGTATGGTGGATGGCTGGAAGATAGTCAATTTACCGCTGGCTAGTTTTCAATTTTGTGAAGTGTTGAGCTTGAAGTCATTCATTAATTTCCAATGGTACGCATCCAGGACGCATTGGCTGAGGGCAAAGAATGAAGGTCAGATAGGTTCTCAAGTTTTAGTGAAATTTGCATGTCTCCAGTGTAACTAAGAGTTGAGGCCGAATTAAGAGTTGAGCTCCAATATTAGGTCAAGGTCGATGCTAAAAAGTAGGTAGTGACCGTGGAACCATGAGGATCATCAGGCATTGAGAGAGCAGAGGAGAAGTGAGGCAGAGTCAGTTGCAGGGATCTCCTAGAGAGGAAGAAGATGTTCTAGTGAAGGATGGTGCTTTGTATTTCTTTGTTATCGGTTCTCGGCAGCACAGTAGGAGGAAGGGCCATTCCAAAATTGGCAAACCTGTCCCATAGCAGAAATGCTGCTACTTTATTTGAGTCCTTTGTAGTCTTGATGATAGAAGCAGTGCACATTTTATTCTCCAGCCAAGGGCTAATCCAGTTTGACTTTAAGAGAGTAGACTATTTTGTGCTATGTTTGCTGATCATTGTACGCTGCAGCTCTTTCTATCAGTTTGCCGAAGAGATGAGGATGATTACAAATTGGGTGATGGTCAGTGCACGGGGTGCTTTTGTCAGCATTTCTAATATAACATATGCTTTGTGAGGCTGGCCAAATCATCAGCAGATAGTGTTGAAGGAGAGTAATCTACATCAATGAATGCATTGAAAAGTTCGGGAAATGTTTGAGTTGAGTTTCAAGTGCTTCAAAGTTTTTGTATCTTTGATTTTACAGATACACCAATCTGCTTCTACTAGGAAGTCCTATTGTTCTTAAGGGTAGATGTTTTTAGAGTTTGAACATTTCAATTTCAAAATTCAGCAAATGGTCTCGTGAAGTTCATTATTTAGGCAAGTAACTTTATAGATATGCCATAAGTAGCCAAGACCATTAGCCTTTCTGACTGATGCTCCATAGAATCTAGAGTGTGAGATTGTTAAGATTATTTGTCTTTTTCCATTGCATTTCCTTTCCAAAGATATTTTGTTTGAATTGAGAGACTAAAGCTCCAGTGTCGGCCAACCAGCTGTCTGAAATTAATGGAAGGTTTAAGAGGTTATCATTGGCCAGATTTTCTAACATAGGTTCAAGGACATGTTTTAATTTCTTTGTGTGGGCTAATCACCTAATATCAGTTCCCAACTTGTTTTACTCCCAATTCGTTTTCCAGTAGACACGTTTCACAATGACAGTTGCTTTCTCAAGGCCAAATGGTTTCACTTTTAATATGCATCCCTTGACAAATTAGATTTCTTATACCAGGTCAGGATTGCTCTCTGAATTATATCTACATAAATGTATTTAGAGCCAACTTAAAAGCACTATCTTCAAAATGGAATGGATTGCCTTCTTTTGGCTGCCAGTACCATATCTTTTAATGAGATATCTTAATTAAGGTTTTCTTTTATATTTAGTTTACTAATCGCCATTCTTTTAATTCGACATATCACACTGTTCCCTTCTCTATTTAAATGTTGTATTTGATTTTATGGAAGAATTTGTTTCTTTAAATTAAATGCACCACCTTTATACCTCTTTGTTTTCATATAGTATACGGTTTCCTACAGAGATTTCTTTTTGCTTTCTGCATTTGCTTGTCTTTATCAGATGTGGATGACGCATAAAAGCAGAGAGCTTATTTACACGAAAGACCACAGAGTTTATCCACTACACAAAAAGACTAACATGAAAGAACCCTGAAATATTTTGGTACAAATGTATTGCAAGCCTGTATAGTTAGGGGCAAATATGTAAACTAATGAGCACATTTTACAGCGCAGGGCGGTTTTTCAGTTTACCGTTTAAGATTACTGATATCAAAAACAGCCAGTGAGTGGTTAGGCAGTGAAGTGTTGAGCTTAAATGATCAGGTTGTTAGACAAAAAAGAGCTAAGTTGAACATAAGAGCTGGGAGGATCCTTCTTTCCATGCATTAGCAGTTGTTTGGTTTGGATTGTGGCTGTAGACTTTGCTGGAGAAGAGAAAGGAGGTTGAAATGATTCACATCATGATCAGTTCAAGTAACACTGTATTTTCCAACACTGTGGTGACATTATGAGGAAAACAGTTTTATCTAGTATATTTCCATCTTTGAACTTAGCACTGAATGAGGAAACCGGCTCTGTATATACTATCTTCTTTTTCCTTCCGGGTTCTACGTTTGTAAACCTTATGGGACCTCCACATTCCACTCGCGTTCACACCGAGAAAGGTCATTAACACGGACACGATTTCGGCTCGGGTAAGTCCGGTTGACTTTACATCAAGCGCTCAGTATGAGATGCGTTTATAACACGCGACCAAGATTAGTTGTCATTTTTGTTTAACCACTATTACAGTGATTCACCGCCAAACACAATACACGCAAAAAAACTGTGTTCTGTAAGTGTGCACTTTATGCGGTTCACGACATTCCTTCACTATTCACGATTTAAATCACAGCTTTATTGCATTCCCCACGTTCTGGGTTTTACCTCTTAAGGTTTTCACTCGTATTCGCTCTTTTAACTATCGCGTATTATCACGATATAATGCATTCTTAAATCTCTTTGTTCGAGCCTGACTGCAACTTTTGTTATGCTTTGTTAACGCACGCTTAACTAACTATTAGTTGGAAACTAGACTATCAGGAACGTGGTGTTTCATCCACTTCTTCATTGGAGAGAATTTTGTGATCTACCTCCCTGGCTTTTTTATATTTTTCTGACCAAGCATCTTAGTTTCCTTGTATTTTGGAATTAAGGCTCTTTATGACCAATACCCACTGATGTTACTAATTCACTTCTTACGGTTATACATGGTATTTGTTACATCCATGTAATTTTCTGGCAGGTTTGCCATGTTTTTGGTACTAAGCTTGAGTTTCTTCTGTATTGCAGAGTGAATCCCCTTGAGGTGCCGGGTTTTTAGGAACCCGGTGGTGCCAGGGGGTAACACCCGAAGACCTCGGAGTTCTCCCTGTTCCGGACCACAGAAACAAAGAGTCTTCTAGGTGAAGTCAGAGATCGAGTTTTATTGGCTGCAACCAAGTAACAAGTGTCCTAGAAGTACAACAGCACGGGATGTAAGTTCTCAGGAGACTGTTCGTTTTTACAGAACCAGCCTTCTCCTTTTATACAAAAATAACAGCTGCACGCAAGAATTCTTCAGTTTACAATACGGTCATATACATATTTCCACAATAAAGCAAAAAGCAAAGTCATGTCGGCCAACCCATATTTTAGATATCCAGTTGGTGATAGATGGCCCAGCCCGGCCCAGAACTACTATCAGATATCGATGAAACCCCAATAAAATCGGGCACCTCCTCATCGTAAAACTGGCCATAAACAAGAAACATGGACAGGTGTATGTGTGTAGAAAACAGGGTCTGTATGTAGTGAATGGTTTATGGCATGTTGTGCCTTGATGCTATCTTACTCGGCCACTGGGCGAGGAAGTGCCCGAACAGGTTTGGTTGGAGGCAGTGGAGTCAGCTCGGCCAGGTCATGGGGAAGTCAGCTAAGGTGGACGTGTCCTTTCAGATCAAGCTCGGCCTCAATCAATTGACTATATGAGGGCAAGCCATAAGATGGATGCCGTTCACAAAATGGAGTCCGAGGGTTCGGAACGGAAACCACGATTTAAGGGTGTTAGCATCACTCAATCACGACGCAAATGCATAGGGATAATGTCCTACTCATTACCGGTCTGCCGACACCAAATTCGTCATGGTACGATGTTATTTTGTGACACGAGGGTTGGGCCTCGGTACCATATTACAGCAGGGTCCAGAATTTCAGAACCACAGACCCTCCTTTTGCCCTCATATTAGGCAATAACTCATGCTAATCTGAGTCCAAATCTGTATTCATGAATTCATGGAGATGCTGCTGTAGCATCATTCTGTTGCTCAATTCGTTCCTTGACATAGGCTTCCTTACACATGAAGTAGCACAGAGGCCACATATTGCAGGAGCGCACTGCACAAACAGGCAGAACATAAACTGAATGGCTAAGATCATCCCAATGAAGATCAGAGTTTTCCATCCCTAGGCAGAGATCAGTTCCCAGAACCACCCTAGCAGGGACCAATCCCCTTTATCCACGTGCAGGGAATCAGAGATTTTGTGCAGTTTGGAGATGGCCTGGTACACTGTCGGAGCATTGTCAGGGATGAAAATGCAGCAACTGGATTGGATCACTCTACATACACCACCACGGTCTGCAAGTATGACATCTAGGGCAACCCTGTTCTGAAGAGTCATAAGTCGGTCCGACTGGAGATCAGCTGTCAAGTTACTAAGGGCACCGGCCGTTTCGGTCACGGCGGATTCAACTACCCTCGTTAACTGGCGAATGTTCCTGCTGTTCACCATAGGCCCCCAAAACGGCAGAAAACCCTTTGCGAAGTCTCCAAACTCTTGACCCGCAGTGTCGTCTTGACTCACGACACCCCTAACTGTCCTTGTCCGATGGTAATCTGCCTCAGCCGTGTAGGTGGGTGGCAGCAGAAACGAGATAAAACATGTGCCCGAGAAGTCAGGGGGCAACCATGTGTATGCTTTGTCATGGCAGACGACATTCCTTATTCCTGCCACTAGTGCCTTGTTGTTGGAATTGCTCCCTGTGGGACGCGGGGATATGGTTCTATTGCAAACAGGAACATTGTCTGGAAAGCCCACAGAGAACCATAGTAACTGAATGGCAGGACGAAGTAAGGGATGCCCTTATCTGTTGTGTGCGGGATAAGTCCACATATCCAACAGTTCGATGTGTTCATTATAGACTGGTGCTGGTGTAGGAGCTGGATGAATGAGTTATTTACAAATTCTAGTCTTCTGGCAGACTCGTGTTCAGGTAGAGGGTGAAAGGAGTGCGGAGAAACAGTAGGAGGAGGTGTGGTCTGAGTGTTATTTAAAAAGGTAACTCAAAATGTGAATAAAGTATAGCCAATCAAGAACATCGTTATGCTACACAACATTAAAATACATATTATCGAGAATCTTTTTCTGGCCATCACAGTGCATATTTTCTTTTTAAAGTTCGTGGATCTAGCAGGTCTCTCTACCCTTGGAAACTCTATCCTCTAGTTGCTGCCCGCGGTGGGAGATTGATTCTGCCAAAGAGTGCTTTCTGTTCAGCCCAGGGTAATTCCCTCGGACCAACCAGAACCGTTGACCTAAACGTCTCCAGCTGCACTCCCCAGACTGTCAACCGCGACCCTAGCAGCAGAACCGGATGGCGGTTCGAAAATCAAAAATGAGCAAGTTCCCGGGGCGAGAGAGCTGTAAAATCAAAAATAGTTCTTGGGGGGAGGGGGGGGGGGGAAGTCTTATTAGTTTGTTTTCATTAGTTCGTTTCTCTTGGCCTCAGATTATACCGTTGTTTCCCAGGTACGGTGTGGTCTTCATACAATGTTTCAGGTTCTGTAGTGTCCAACTGCATTGACGGTGGCACAAATCCTTGCAGAATACGATCACTCTCCTTTTCGGTACCAGTTCCTTTCAATCGTGCATCGCTGAAGGGTGCAAAGCGTGGTACGGACTCGGTCTCAGAGTCCGCAATTCCCTCCTGGACCCACCGGTCATATGGAAGAGGCAGAGGGATCCGTTTACAATGGATCCCGTGGATCCAGTTCTTCTTTCCTTCCACCCGAACGGCTGATCTCGTGGAAAGAAGGACGAGGTATGGGCCAGTCCACCTGGGCTGTTCGTTCTTTGTTCTCTGAAAGTTTTTCACCAATACCCAGGTGCCAGGTTCAATTGCGTGACCTGGATCATCAGATGCTGGCGGAGAGGAACTGTGAACCTGTTGGTGTAAAACACGCAATTTAGTGGTCAATTCGCACAAATAGTCAAGCAGTACAGGGTGCTCTATCTCGCTTAGTTTCTTGGGCCTTGGCACTCCCCATATGTTCGCAGGGCGCCCGAACACGATTTCGTGGGGGCTAAGTCCCAGTCTAGAATGGACAGCCATTCTGGTAGATAGGAGTGCTAAAGGCAAGGCGTCAGGCCATTTAAGACCTGTGCTGGCTTGGATCTTGGCCAATTTTAACTTTAACGTGCCGTTGTAGCACTCTACTAATCCCGCTGATTGGGGGTGATTTGCAGCGTGGAACTTCGGGTGTATGCCTAGACATTCGCACACTCTCTTCATCACTCGTCCCACAAATTCACTTCCATTATCACTCCAGACCATTCTGGGCATACCAAATCTAGGGAAGAATTCCTTGACAAGGGCTTTGGCAGTTGACAAGGCAGTGTTGTCCTTAAGGGGATACGCTTCCACCCACCTGGAGAAGGCGCAAACAACAACAAGCACGTATTTCAGATTGTTGCATCTTTCCATGTGGATGAAATCGAGCTGCAAAACCTCGAACGATACGTTGGAGGCGCAAAATGACCAGCTGGAGTTGGGGTTCCCCTACCGGGATTGTACTTCAAACACACCATACAGTTCCTGACCAAATTCTCTGCGCATTTCGGGATACCACTATTCTGCCATACTGGGGCCAACAACTTACAAATTCCTTTCGCACTAATGTGAGCCATTCCATGGGCCATTGTCACCACTGCAAGCACATATGCATCGGGTAACAGCCATCTTTGATGCTCTGATAATTCGACCCAACAACCATTCGCATCCAATCTACCCTTGCTTTCTCTCCATTCATTCACCTCTTTTTCAGTGGCATCAGATTGTATAGACTTCACACTTTCAATAGTGTCCTCACACATATCCACATCAGCAATCCATCTCGCAGGACCTACAACATACATTCGACTCATCGTGTTCCTTGCAGTCTCTTTCGCAACTTTATCTGCAAATGCATTCCCACGACCAACATCATCTTGAATCTTTGTGTGCACTGTATTTCACAATTGCAACTTGTAGTGGCAAGGTCAGTGACTCGAGGAGCTCGTTCACTAGCTGACCATGTTAGATTCTTGCACCATGTGACGTCAGGAACCCACGTTCACGCCACAATCTTCCAAAGCTGTGAGCCACGCCGAAGGCGTATTGGCTATCTGTATACACATTCACTCGCTTTCCTTTTGCCAACACACACGCTCTTGTAAGTGCAACTAACTCGGCTGCTTGCGCGGAATTATGGGGAATGCGCGCAGTCTCTACAATCGTGTGCAATGTTGTTACAGCGTATGCTGCAGTCGTATCACCATTTGGCAACTTGAAGCATGAACCATCAACCCATAAAGTATCATTACATTCAGGAAGGGGAGTGTCCTGCAAGTCTACTCTCCCTTTTGTCTCTTCTTCTGTCCTAAAGCAGCAATCATGTCTTTCAACCTCATCTGTCTCTGCCGGAATAGGCAATAACGTAGCGGGTTGAGTGTATCACACCTCTTTATGTGTATGTGACTTGCTAATAGTGTCAGCTCATAACTGGACAGTCGAGCACTAGTTAAATGCTGCGTCTTCGTTCTGTTTAGTAAAATGTCCACTGCATGTGGGACCATAACGATCAGTGTGTTATTCATCACTAACCCAGCAGACTGTTGAATACAGACAGCTGCTGCAGCAGTGGCCCTCAAGCAACTTGGTAATGCCTTAGCTACAGGGTCTAGAGTCGCTGAAAAATACGCGCATGGGCGCTGTTTGTCCCCAAAGTATTGTGTCAGGACTGATAATGCGCAACCTTCCTTTTTATGGACATATAATGTAAAAGGCTTACTGTAGTCTGGGTTGCCCAACACAGGAGCCGAACACAATGCATCACACAACTCGTGGAAACTTGTCTGACAATCTTCAGACCAAGGCATAGGATCGGGTGTGTCTTTACAGATTAGTGCTAGCAAAGGTTTAGCCAATAGTGAAAATTTGGTATCCATTGTCTACAGTACGATGTAATGCCCAAGAAAGCACGCACTTCTCTTTGTGTCCTTGGGACACTCAATCTTGCAATTGCCTGTATTCTTTCTGGGGTCAGTCTCCTTCCCTCCTTCGATAAGATGTGACCTAGGTAGGTCACTTCTTGTCGACAAAATTGCAGTTTTGAGAGAGAGACTTTGTGCTTCATGTCACATAAATGACGCAACAACGACAATGTGGCTTGCTTGCAAATCTCTTCAGTATCTGCAGCGATCAGCAGATCGTCTACATACTGAATCAGAGTCGCACCATCAGGTAGAACAATCGTGTCAAGTTGTGTTTTCAGAGCCTGACTAAATATCGATGGACTTTCACAATAGCCCTGAGGAGCGCGTTTGAAGCGGAAGCTTCGTCCTCCTAAATTGAAGCCAAAAATATCTCTGCTCTCCTCAGCAATCAGGATGCTGAAGAAAGTGTTCTTCAGGTCAATCACCGAGAACCAAGTAGCTGGAACCATAGTCAATAGGGCAGTAATGTCAGGGACAACTGGAAACTGTGGCACAACAATCTTATTCACTTCTCTGAGATCAATCACAAATCTGTACACAGGGGGCTGTGAAGGATCAGTACGCTTTAAGACTGGCAAAACAGGACTGTTACAAATGTTGCCTGTTGTCTCTTCAATGACATCTTTCTCGATCAGATCGTAAATGATCGCTAACAACGCCTTTTCACATTCGCTAGAGATCTTGTATTGGGGAATACGTGGCAACCTAACATTGGCTTTCAATGTTATGACATACGGCGCTATCTCCAAAAGACCCACATCATTAGAACCAGTAGCCCAAAGTACATCTGGGAGAGATGACAATTCTGTTGGGATATTTTCCCTTGACAGATACATCGAAGAAACCACTTTCTTACCAAGGGTAAGTTGTACTCCTGAAGGAGAACAGTACAAAGTTGCATATAATCTCTTTAACAAATCCAAACCTAACAAATTTTCACCACAACCTGTTGTAAGAATGAGGGGTGCTTCTAGTTCACATGGGCCAACAGAAAGGGGCATAGGACTAGAGATCGGGTTTCTAACCGGGGCGCCAGAAAAACCTACTGAAACATTCATTTCGCCAGACAAAGGTGCGCCAGGAAGTTTTGAGTGCATGATCGAACTTTTTGTAGCACCAGTATCCAGCAGAAAAGGTTCTGACACTCCTGATGTAATCACCTCAACATAAGGTCCATTTTGATCTACTGGAACTGAAACAACTCCCTCTCTTTGTCCATGGCTGTCCTAGCAATTATTACCCTCATTCTTGTTTTCTGCGTAATAGTCATCAGCATAGTACTGAGCTGACCTAGAAGA
Organism: Lissotriton vulgaris; assembly: GCF_964263255.1. NCBI lineage: Eukaryota > Metazoa > Chordata > Amphibia > Caudata > Salamandridae > Lissotriton > Lissotriton vulgaris. The sequence goes on from NC_141685.1 coordinate 1,562,496,173, forward strand.
CGCATTATTCTGTTGATCAAAGCTATTCATAGAATTCTGAGGCGGAAAAGAAGTGGCATTCTGGGGTAAATTTCCACGGCCCCTACCCCTAGGAGCCTGTTGAACACCTCTACCTCTTGCACCAGAAACACCATTTAAACGTCGCAATAAAGCTGGACAATTATTCTTGAAATGACCCTCTTCCTTGCAATACGCACACTGATTCGGACCATACGGTAAACGCTGATGAGAAAACTCGTTTCCTTGCGAGTTTCTCGAATACTGCTGTGGTTGCTGATAATTGGGCTGACTAGGAGTGCGAGGCGGATAGGCTTGCTGGAGAAGAACTTTAGTTTTTAAATCTTTAGTTTTTTTGTCTGCCTTATCTAGTTCGTCTTTGTGCCTATTTTCGTAGTACTGGGCTGTGGCTAAAATCTGCGCTGACGTGGAAACAGCCCAAGCACTCTCCGAACCTTTCAATTTATTACACAGTTCAGGAAGCAAATTATGTACAAATTTGTCTAAAAACAATCTTTGGCCACCCTCGGTAGCCATATCCTGACCACTGTGGTCGACGAAAGTCTATTCAAACCTTGTGAAAAAGTCAGACACATTCTCATCTTTCTTCTGCTTGCACGCAGACAACTTGTCCCAATTTACACGCAATTCAGGCATTAAGGTCTTCATGTACGTGACAATTCTACCAGGAAGTTCAGCTACTAAAGGCTCAGGTTTGGAACCACCAACTTGTCTAGCATCTGCAGCAGTAATATTAGCCCATGTGTCACCTAATTCTTGGTCATGGTCTGTATGACGAATCTTACTCCACAAGGGCTGAGGAACAACATTCCCAAACAACATGTCTACATCCGCTAAATTCATTAGCTTGCAGTCTGCGATAACTCCTTATAATATCCTGCAGGATTTTTGCGAGGATCAGGTAATGTCTGCTTGAGTGCTAAAACTTCAGATCTTTTCCAGGGGACATATACCCATACACGCTGGAAATGTGGTGGAATGGGTGGATTTGCATTCGCATCACCTTCCCTCCAAACTGGAGGAACTTCTCTCATAGGGTACTGTCGCGCCTTTTTCCTACAAGACATGTCATCCTCATATAGTAATCTAGACACGTTTCCCTTACTCCTATAAGATAACAACAAATCTATTGCTCTTTCAACATCGGCACCTACAATCATGCCTTCATAGAATTTGAATCGCATACGGAATAATTCCTGCATTTTGCGTTTGGGATCATTTGTCTCCAAATCTTCGCAAAGATATACACACATCTCTTCAAATACGTATCTCTGAGTGGGTGCATCCCACTGTCAGAAAACTTCCATAACAGACTGAACATCGTATCTAACAGTATCAGTAACCCATTTGCGTGCTAACTCATTCAGCACTTCTCTTTCCTCATAATCAGGCAGTTGACTACGCAACTGTCTACGTCCTGTTTTAGGGGTCGTTTTAGGCGACCCAAAGAAAGATGAGAACAGACCAGTGACAGTACTTGCCACTCTCTGTCGAACAGAAGGAGAAGCTTGCGGAGAGGCAAATGTGCCGGAAAAGACAGGCTGATGAAAAGAGGAAGTCGAGGCAATAGCAGAGGGAGTCGAGGCAGTGGCAGAAGTAGTATCATAAAGAACAGTTGGAGCCGTAGGTAAAGTCGTAGGAACAGTAGAGGTAGTATGTAGCAAAGGCGGTGGCCCTTGAGAAGGCTGCGCCGGAGAAGTAGAAACCAGCTGAAGAGGAGCTGGTGCTTGTGCAAGAGCTGCATTCCGTGCGCCAGTGCGCGGTATAACAAAACGCTTCGGGGTCCAGTAATACTCTATGAATATGGGGGTGGTGAATTCAATAAATGGGACATTAATGGATCTTTCTCGGATGTTCCCTTCGAACTTTGTCCTTCATGAGGCAACATTGGGTAGCATTTATCTACTGCTAACTTCTTGCTTCTGAGCGTTTGTTCACTCTCCTGCTCTTCCTCATTATCCCTGTATGCAATGGCAGCTTGCACCATTGACATACCTCTTTTATTTTTCTTAGCTAGTTTTATTTCTTTCTGTTTGGCTTCTTTGCGCCACAAGCGAAAAGAGTCAAACATCGCCGGCCGGGCTTTCTTCTTGAAGAGTTTGACCTCGAGGTTATCTAAAATTTCTGCGTCAAAGCTACCATATTGGGGCCATTTTAAAACAAAATCTTTTCTTGTGTACTTTATCCATACCTCATATGTGATAGGGCCTACTCCGTGCTTTATATAGAGCTCATATGTTGGAGTTCCAATCGGAGGAACCGGACACGAATCCTCTAATCGGGAGTCCTTACTACAACCAAGACAAAACAAGTTTCCAAGTCCGCTAAGACCAGGCATCTTTGCTCCCTAGTCTAGCTTCAAACTTCAAGGGATTATCGAGTTATGATATTCTCGTGAATACACGAATCCCTCGGTTTTGGCGCTTGCAAGTTCCAAACAAGGTGTATCTCGAAGATACCAAAACTAAGAACAAAACTAAGGACTGGGAGACGCTCCACTTATACTTAACTGAAGTATTGAAGATCGATGACGTCACTAGAAGACTTGTCTATCGTTTCGCTCTACCAAGGATCACTGGGTCCAAAACAGGGCGATAGTCAGGGCAGCAGTCCTTCGTAGCCGTCGGGACGAGGGGAACCTCGCAGCAAAGACCTTCGGAACCACGTCGACATACAGGGGTCGCTGAAGTGGCTGGCCGTCCTCTGGAATTTTCACACGAAGCTCCTCACGAACATCTGGCTTGGACCGATACCGCTTGATACCGCCCCGAGTTGGGCGCCAACTGAGGTGCCGGGTTTTTAGGAACCCGGTGGTGCCAGGGGGTAACACCCGAAGACCTCTGAGTTCTCCCTGTTCAGGACCACAGAAACAAAGAGTCTTCTAGGTGAAGTCAGAGATCGAGTTTTATTGGCTGCAACCAAGTAACAAGTGTCCTAGAAGTACAACAGCACGGGATGTAAGTTCTCAGGAGACTGTTCATTTTTAAAGAACCAGCCTTCTCCTTTTATACAAAAATAACAGCTGCAGGCAAGAATTCTTCAGTTTACAATACGGTCATATACATATTTCCACAATAAAGCAAAAAGCAAAGTCATGTCGGCCAACCCATATTTTAGATGTCCAGTTGGTGATAGATGGCCCAGCCCGGCCCAGAACTACTATCAGATATCGATGAAACCCCAATAAAATCGGGCACCTCCTCATCGTAAAACTGCCCATAAACAAGAAACATGGACAGGTGTATGTGTGTAGAAAACAGGGTCTGTATGTAGTGAATGGTTTATGGCATGTTGTGCCTTGATGCTATCTTACTCGGCCACTGGGCGAGGAAGTGCCCGAACAGGTTTGGCTGGAGGCAGTGGAGTCAGCTCGGCCAGGTCATGGGGAAGTCAGCTAAGGTGGACGTGTCCTTTCAGATCAAGCTCGGCCTCAATCCATTGACTATATGAGGGCAAGCCATAAGATGGATGCCGTTCACAAAATGGAGTCCGAGGGTTCGGAACGGAAACCACGATTTAAGGGTGTTAGCATCACTCAATCACGACGCAAATGCATAGGGATAATGTCCTACTCATTACCGGTCTGCCGACACCAAATTCGTCATGGTACGATGATATTTTGTGACACGAGGGTTGGGCCTCGGTACCATATTACAGCAGGGTCCAGAATTTCAGAACCACACCCTGATGAAGGGCCCCAGCCCGAAATGCATTGGGCATAAAAAAAAAATTGTGAAATGAATTGTATTGTATCAAGTGAGGATTATCACTCATGTTCGTACTAAGATTGACATCAACTAAATGAATGCTCCATGGACTCAAAGTGAATTGAGAAGGAATTGTTTAATAGTGGAAAGTACTTTTTGTTTGAGTGCAAGTTAGAGACGCCCCTCAGGCAGTGAGGTCAGCGCTTTCAGATTGTATTTCATCCTCATACTCAGGAGATTCACCAACTTGCACCACCTACCTATTTCATATTAAAGAAATGTATTACTTAAAGGTGTGCGCTGATATATATTATTGTGGATCTATATTTCTGTATATACTATACTAAGTGTGCACAGAGTCCAGTGGATCCCTAAAGGTAGGCAGAGGTTAAAGCAGATAGCACCTTACTCTCTATTTGTGGTACTGTGGGCGAGCAGTATGGCCTTATCAGAAGGTAGTGCTTAGCATTTATTGTACATACTGAGGCAAGAAATGATTTCACACACTCAAGGACTGAACTCTGACCAATTTGTTTGTATACAAATAATATTTAAGTACATTTATTTTCTAGAACCAAGCCAGGCCTGGTACAGGTAAGTATAAAAATACTTTGCCAGCATAAGCAGTTTAATACTGTATGAATGCAATGAATCGGTTACAGAATAATTTACTCTGTATTTGCAAATAGTCAGAATTACTTTTCAATTACTTTTCTTAGGCAGCCAGGTATCTCTAGATACTAGGCTGGTGCTTTTCCTGGGGTTGCAAAAAGGAGATAATGCATTTTGCAAGCTCAGTACAGGTGTACAGTATTACACATGAGTCACATTTAGTCCTGAGAAGGCAGAACTGTATTTATGGGTCCGTGGGTAGGATTTGGTCAAATGGGCACTCGAGTTGCACTGCCAGTGGTGCAGAGGTGCCAGGTGCAGAGTGGAGGGACCACACGTTAGCCAACGGCTAAGCACGGTCGTGGGCTTAGGGACTGCAGCAAGCAGGCTACCAGGTTGGGATTCGATCGCTCCTGGGGTCGATGCCAGCACTGTAGGGCCCAATGGCCAACAAGAGAACTACACCACCAGGGCACAGAGGCGGCTGGGTGTAGGATGCGGTCTTGACTGATGCTGCGGATTCAGTTGAGGATCCCTCTGAGTCAGTCAGTGGCTGAAGAAGGGAATATGATCTTTGGGAGTCATCTTGTGAACGCAAGCGGTTGAATGGTTGCGGTTGGTCTTTCTGGACCCCTTTGGTTACGGAGTCCGTCAGAGTGTCATCTTCTGTCACGGTTGGGGGGACCTTCCAGTTGTTGGCTGCAGATTTGGTTTAGGAGTTGTTAGAGGTTCAGGGGTCACTGGGTTCCAGGCTAGGGACTCCAGGAGGACCTCCTTAGGGTATTGCGTCACTCCGGCTTGGGGCACCAGGAGCAAAGTGGTGAAGACTCACGGAATCGACCGGAGTCAGATTTGGTTGTTTTTTTAGCAAGTCTGATGTTCACGAGAGACAGAGTCTGTTAATTGCGAAGGCAGTGCAGGATCTCTGGGTTTTTGATAATTGCTTGCTGCAGGACACACCAAGGTTCTGCTGGAGGAGTCTGAGGTCGGGACAGGCCGGTAGGGCTGGGGCTAAGTCAGTGGGTGTCCTCCTCTTCTCGTCTCAGATCGGCTGTTTGGTCCTTGTTCTGGTCTCTTCTTGTCGGCTCTGGCCTGAGGAGGCAAGGTTCTGGGTTGCCCCTACATTTTGGGGTGTTACAGGTTTGTACAGGTCAGGACCAATGGGTCCCTTCCTTGGGTGGGTACACCCCCTATTATGCCACTCTCTTGTAGGGGGGGGCATAAGCCTCACTCTGGTTGGCTGGGTCCCTATCTGCAAGATGGCGGGGACTGAGAGTTGTGCTTCACCTCACCTCCCCCACCTTAGGGGTGGGGTTGGCAAAGGTGGGCACCCTCTCTTCCTAACCTTGGTTTTCCCACTGGTACTCCCCCTAAAGTGGGCATCAGAAACGGTGGGTGACAGTTGTTTGGACCGGGTCTATCCTGGGAGAGGAGGCTTGGCACCTCATCCCAGGATGTGCTTTGTTTCAGGACCCCGAGAGTGGCAGGCTCTCGACCTAGGGGTCGAGAAATAGGTCTGGTGGTGGCAGCTGGCAATCAGCCATTCAGTCAGGACACTAGAGTTAGGTCGTTTTTTCAGGGGGCATCTCTAAGATGTCCTCTGAGTAAATGTTTCATTAGATCCCACACTGGCTTCAGTGTGGGTTTAATGTGCTGAGAAGTTGGTTACCATACTTCCCATTTTTCAGTAAGGCCATTATGGTACTCTGTAGTTTGTAATAACAAACTCCCATACCATAAACTCTTTATGGCATTACGCACTTACAATGTCTAAGAATTGACTTAGACACTCTAGGGGTACAGGGCTCATGCACCTGCACCCTCACCACTGGTATAGTGCACCCAGCTAGAGCGGTGGCTTACCAATGCCAGGGCAGTGGATTGTAGGCATGGCACACAGGGATGTGTGTCACATCGACTGTTCACTTTGTTCTGCACCAAACCACGCATCCTGCAATGGGTGTGTGTGTGTAAAGTTACAGGGTCTCTAAGAGTGGCACAATAAGTGCTGCAGCCCTTCCTTGGTCAGAGTGCCCTTGGTCCCTAGGGTACCTCTTACAAGGGACTTACATGTGACCAGAGTGTTGCATCAGTACAGTTTAGGGAAAGAACCTAGGCCCTGGGTACCTGGTTGGCACACTCACCAAAGTACATCAACATTAGGCAAAAAGTGGGGGGCAACCATCTAAAATGGGGCACTTTCCTACAACCAGAGAACATATGAATGAGATTCATTGTGTCCAGATTGGATTGCATGGATTTAGTTATAGACGATATGTGGCAGTCAAATCAAGTATTAAAGTGCCTACTTCTGTAGAGATTAAGGTGTTTAAGTGACCTCGGAGACAAAGTCTAGGAAGGTGTCTGGAAATGCAGGCTAGTATTTGAGGTTTCTAGATAAGGAGAAATAAGGTAATGGAAGATGGTAAAGAAGAACCACTGACTAGCAAAGATTCCCATTCTGGAGCAGGACAGTTGTGATCTGGCTAGTGGAGAGTTTCTGTGGATAAGAGGTACTTCTCCTCGAGTCGTACATATGGGGAGAGTTCTTATGGGGATTATGTAGCCCAAAGTTATTGCTTAAAATAGGATTAATGTTGTGTCATTGTATAGCCAAGTGTAAAGGGTTATGAGGAGTTCTACATAAATTTACCTGGTGCGGTGGGAAGCAGGCCATCCAGTCGGGGAGGAGAAGAAGAATACAGAAATAGATAGGACTGATGAACAGAGTCGGGAGGAAGCACTTCCAGGTACATGCATGGAAGATGCCGAAGACTCCAAAGTTTGCCCTTCCTGGGGTGTGATAGTAAAAGAGGAAGAGGAGGCAGAAGATAAGGAGGATCAAGCACAGGGAAGAGAAGAGAAAGTGGAGAAAATGAAAGCAGCAGATAGCAAGCAGGAAAGAGAACGTTAAGAAGAAGTAGGAAGAACTGAGAGCGTGTGAGGGCAGTGGAAAGAAGAGGTTACAAGCATGCCATATGGAGAAGGAGAGGAACAGACAAGACAGCAAGTTTGGGTGAAACCGACTTTGGTTACAGCAGTCTGAAACCATTTAACTGACCCACCACCTCCAGGAGAGAAATGTGCTGTCTTCTCATACCATTTTTCAAAGGACAGGTCATGGCTTCAGTTAAGTTATCGGGAACTGGTGAGGAATGCTACACTCATCTAAATAGCTGTATGACACTAGTGAAAGATAGAGGGAGAGTGCATCAGGAATCTGTGTGGTGCACTGAAAGTTACTGATTGAGATGCTGCATTAGGTCCACCTTATTCTTTGATCAGGAAATGTGTTTCAGAGTTGGCTTGAGAAGGTGCATTTACCGTGGGTTACTGGTAAAGGCAACTGATCTTTGGTTAATTTAGAGATAACCCTCATTACAGCTTGCCTGTTTATTTTGAGGGACAGTGAAATGGAATCTAATGGATGTATTGGGGATCTAATCATCTGAAAATGGCAGAATCAGGAACAGAAGGTTCCAGAAAGAAACCTATAGAAGATTTAATGTGTGACAGTGATGTGGTTTCTTTTACTCAAACTATTTAATGACTTCCCTGTGTTCAAGAACGGTGATTTGCCTTGTCACCAAGTTTTAATGATAAAGGCCATGTTGAGGTTAGAGCCAGTAATCTGAACACAAAGGTTCGTAATTCTTGTTCAAGGATTTTGCATTTATGACGACATAGGAAAGAAAGTGAATGGATATCAAAAGTAGCAGTGAGTTTGTAGTAGGCATGTTGTTTGGGATGAAAGATGAGCATGAGTTGCAGCACTATGAGTGAATAAGGCTTGGTAGGGTTTGTAGGAGGAGGGGAAGATGCAAAGAAAGAGAGAAAGAATAAATTAGTAGGGTGGCTGCTAAAAAAGGGGAATGTGGGGAGAGTTGAAGGATGGCAGTTTGCAGAAACAAGGAGATGTAGGGTGAAAGATGGGATGTTTATGATAGCATCTGAAAATCAGACTGACATTGCAATGAGGAACGCTAGACACTGTGACGGAAAGAAACAGCATTCAGAACCAGAGGATTAATTAGTTTTAGGTGCGTCCAGGATAGTTCCTGGATTCTGTAGCATTTAGGATCTTTCTTAAGGGTTTGCTCCAATTATATCTAATAAAGTGAGATGTGTAACTTGTTGATCAGCTACTAAAATTAGCTGGATGCTTTGTTAGATAGAATTCTTATAGCGACTCTGGTTTTATGTTCAGAACAGGTTATTATACCTGGTGTAGCAGTAGCTACCAAAGCACTTTGAACACTTAGGCCCTCATTACGAGTGGTCTGATAAATTCCAATATGTGTGGTAACTCTTGTTACTACACATATCAGAACTGATTTTTGTGATAATTTTAAGCAAATCAAGCCTGTAGATATTTATCGAGGGAAAGTCCTCAATGTTTACCAGAACATGCGCTCTTGCTGCCGTAAGAACCAAAATCTGCATGTTATTCCCAAAAATCTGCATGTTATTCCCCAAAAACTTGTAATAGGTGATAATTATCTTACACAATAAATGCCAACCAACTCTGTATGGTTTTTTTATTGGATGTGATGTTAATCATATCCGATAGTTGGCAACTCATAAGGAGGGCCAGAGACTCTTTCTTATGGGAAAGTTAGATATATTTTAGCTTGTAGCATTTAAGAGTAACTTGGAAAAATCGGTTTTTGTTTTTCTAGGTGGTTGTTCAACTGAGATATTGATGAGTCCTGAATGTGATGATTAGATCTTGTGCAGTGGAAGCTCAGCTAGCAATAACTCCTATGGAGGTTCAGAATTTTGAGTTGGCATGTGGTCATTAGATCTGGAGTTCAGCTAATACATGCAGAAGTCATTAGGCATAGATCCAATGGACATGCAGGTTTGAAATGGCATGTAATTTTCCCCTCTGGACCAGTAGAAGCTTGGAAGGGCTAAGAATGACTTAATTGAAGAATATAAGATCTTGAATTAATAACAGGGCGAAAAAATTGTATGAACTATATAATAACACACGAGTTCTAAATCAATGTTAATCTTCTCACCGGTATAGGGTGTTTAACAAGCTCTTACTTGATGGCGTTACTTTGAAAATTCACTAGAACTATTCTTGGTAGTTTATCTTGGCAAAATTAAATTTTGTAGAGGCAATGCTTTCAGTTAAGATCAATGTTCGGGAGATTGTTAAAGTTGTCAAATTGCTGATTGAACAACTGTTCAACGATTCACTCTCTGATTTTTTTTGCCAATAGCTCTAATGTTACATGGTCTGACCCCATTTTTATGTCTCTTTTTGTTTAATCTCTATTACTTAGGTGACTAGAGAGTGCAATTATTTATTTATTAAGTAGTTGTGATACCGTTGTCTAAAGCAATTTAGTTACTTCAGAGAACTGAAGATGGTTACAGAAACTAAATACATTTAGTAGTGCTACTCTCTACGCCTTTCTCAATTGATTTCAATATATTTTTGTGTCCGACTAGATTTGCATTTTTTCCAATTTCGAAGGCACTAATTCAAGTTTTTGCCAACCGTAATTCTTTTGTGAAGTTCATATCCATTTTGTCTTTCAGGTCTATTTATTGTTTATCATCAGATTATCCCAAAAGTTTTCAAGAACTGTAACCTATCCACAGTATGGCAACTGGAGGGCTAAGTGACTCTCCCACTGACATGGCATGCATCTACTCCGTGCACTGGACTCCTGATTTCTGCCCCCATGCCCGGCAATGCAGTGCAGTAGAGGCGAGGACATGTGGTGCGTATGGCAGCACTAAGGTAGCTATAAGGAGGGTAAGGGAGTGGCACTCCCCACTAGCACCTGGAAGGAGCTGTCCCCGATATCATACAGCAACCATCACTGGCATGCGGTGGCAGTCAACCCTTAGCATCAGGCAGCAGCAACTACCTATCAGCAGGAGGATACTACCCTACAGAACAAAGCTTTCCTTGTGCAAGGTGATTTCTTTGGCATAATATAGGCATGCGGTAGACATTCAAAATATTATGGTGGCCCTAGAATAGGGTAGCTACCCATGGCATATTGTGTGTCTTTTAGTCATGATTATAGGCTTCGCTGGCTTAGGTATATTGTAAGCTTCTTATTCCTAGGGACTGTGGTATTGTAGCCATCTTGTGGCCACCAATGGCCCCTGTTGGACATCCGGAATAAGGTAGGCATGTCTGACCTTGGGTTACTATTACTAGCACATCACGGGTATCCCTGACAATTGATTGTGAGACATGGACATCCTGCACTCTTGCCACACATTCGCTTACCTACAGGATACTGGGCACCGTCCTAATGTCTCATGTTCTATATACTGGAGAACAGATCATGATACAGTATGTATTCCTGGGTTTTCTCCAGGCATCGGTTTGCTAACAGAGTAAATTCGAAAACATGCATGTTTCAAGTTAGCAAAGGGGAAAAATAACTGACCTCAAAACATTTACATCCAAACATAAGGCAGCAGGCACTATTAAGCTCAGTGTGCCAAGATCTGGGTGTTGCACGTTTATTTGTATTCTATAGTGTTAGCTAGTCTGATTGTAAGAGTTTACGTGGGCAGTCTCTAGTTTGGTCATATCTCATAAAATTATGTATTCACCACAAACTAAATGTCCTCGTCCTTTAGATCTTGCATTAACTTTTACGTGCCATGTTCTATATATTCATGGTTACCATAGGGCAAGTTGTTGCAGGAAGCGTAATGTTTTTGGAGATTGAGTTCAACAAACCCTTGTGCAATATGACTGTGCAATTACCGTTAAACAATCCCTTGAGTTTTCAGAGCTGCAGAAGTTTGAGGAACAGTGAATGTAGATGGGGCTTTCCTTCATACTGGCGAAAACAAACATCTGGACTGAGAATCGGGAGAAGGAGGCGGCCCCATTTGGAGTGTGCCATTTAAATGAGGAGTCTGCCGGGCAGCTGAAAAAACAGAATGAAAGACATTGGATACATATAGGCAACTAGAGTTTTAATTTACATTTATTAGGTTTAAAGCATTTTTATTAAGGCAAAAAGAAAAAACATAGGAGGTAGGGGAACATGAGGGGTAGGGTTACGTACATTCGAGTGAAAGGAGCTGAGCATAAATCTAGGAGGGCGATGGTGGACAAGGCTACTGCAAAGGAAACAAGCATTGGAAATGCAATAGGTCTTGCATCATTAGAGTTAGTGCTTTTAGAATTGTTTATGGTTTTTTTTGTAAATCTTTAGCATTTTTGTTTCCTGTAGGCAATGCTAAAGAATTACAAATAAAAAAAGCCATAAACATTTCTAAAAGCTCAAACTCAAATGCTCCGAGACCTATTGCATTGTGTGAGGGTGAGGGGTTGAGGGTGAGTGAGGGTGAGGGTGGGTGAGGGTGAGTGAGGGTGAGGGGTTGAGGGTGAGTGAGGGTGAGGGGTTGAGGGGGAGTGAGAGTGAGGGTGAGTGAGGGTGAGTGAGGGTGAGGGTGAGTGAGGGTGAGGGTGAGTGAGGGTGAGGGTGAGTGAGGGTGAGGGTGAGTGAGGGTGAGGGTGAGTGAGGGTGAGTGAGGGTGAGGGTGAGTGAGGGTGAGGGGTTGAGGTTGAGGGTGAGGGGTTGAGGGTGAGGGTGAGTGAGGGGTTGAGGGTGGGTGAGGGTGAGTTAGGGTGAGGGGTTGAGGGTGAGTGAGGGTGAGGGGTTGAGGGTGAGTGAGGGTGAGTGAGGATGAGTGAGGGTGAGTGAGGGGTTGAGGGTGAGGGGTTGAGGGTGAGTGAGGGTGAGGGTGAGGGGTTGAGGGTGAGTGAGGGTGAGAGAGGGTGAGGGTGAGTGAGGGTGAGGGTGAGTGAGGGTGAGGGTGAGTGAGGGTGAGTGAGGGTGAGGGGTTGAGGGTGAGTGAGGGTGAGGGTGAGTGAGGGTGAGGGTGAGTGAGGGTGAGGGTGAGTGAGGGTGAGGGTGAGTGAGGGTGAGGGTGAGTGAGGGTGAGGGTGAGTGAGGGTGAGGGTGAGTGAGGGTGAGGGTGAGTGAGGGTGAGGGTGAGTGAGGGTGAGGGTGGGTGAGGGTGGGTGAGGGTGAGTGAGGGTGAGGGTGAGTGAGGGTGAGGGGTTGAGGGTGGTGAGGGTGAGGGTGAGTGAGGGTGAGGTGTTGAGGGTGAGTGAGGGTGAAGGGTTGAGGGTGAGGGGTTGAGGGTGAGTGAGTGAGGGTGAGGGGTTGAGGGTGAGTGAGGGTGAGGGGTTGAGGGTGAGTGAGGGTGAGGGGTTGAGGGTGAGGGGTTGAGGGTGAGTGAGGGTGAGGGGTTGAGGGTGAGGGGTTGAGGGTGAGTGAGGATGAGTGAGAGTGAGGGTGAGTGAGGGGTTGAGGGTGAGGGGTTGAGGTAGAGTGAGGGTGAGGGGTTGAGGGTGAGTGAGGGTGAGGGGTTGAGGGTGAGTGATGATGAGGGTGAGTGAGGATGAGGGTGAGTGAGGGTGAGGGTGAGTGAGGGTGAGGGGTTGAGGGGGAGGGTGAGTGAGGGTGGGTGAGGGTGAGTGAGGGTGAGGGTGAGGGGTTGAGGGTGAGTGAGGGTGAGTGAGGGTGAGTGAGGGTGAGGGTGAGTGAGGGTGAGGGTGAGTGAGGGTGAGGGTGAGGGGTTGAGGGTGAGTGAGGGTGAGTAGTGGATGTGGTGGTGGATGTAGTGCTCGTGGGTGTGGTGGTGGTGGTGGATGCGGTGGATGTCATGTTTTTGTAGCTCACACTCTGGATAAGGCACGCACGGATTTCAGTCGTTAAACCGAGGCATGTTATTTCATGGAGAATGAAATGCGGACAACTGATGAGGGCGCTGTCAAAATCCAGGTCAAGTATTCTGAAGATTTTGCAATCCCGTCCTTCGCAACACAAAAAACCCCCAACAAAACAATCAAGATTTGGAAACACTTTTGCCATTATAGCAAGATTCTGATCTAACTACGCCACTAAAAACTCTGCCCAATCGCACAGTTGCTTGAATCCCACTAAAGAGGACTACATAAAAAGACTAAACAAAACACCACAAAACCGTGTATAAAGAAAACAAAATAGTGAATCGTTTCTTTATGTAAATGTATCCCAAGTCGCTTTTCTAGTTATAACAATACAAAAACAAGAAACCATGAAACGTCATCTGTTTAATATTTTCCTCGCTTCTTTTACAGTTCTAAAACAGCACAAGTGTGTGGCAGGAATACTCAACATTCCTTGGATAAAACACGGTCGCTTTCTTCCGCTATTACTAGTCACAAATGCTGCTGGGGGAACTGAAAGGCGAGTAGCGCAAGTTACCGTTCGCTGGGGCATGATCAACAACCGTTTCCAGAAAACGTATCACTAAGGATGTACACATTTTCAAAGTGGCAGAAGGACAGGGCTCCTGAAACGAAACATAAAACATGAAAAATACGCTGATAAACAAGCCCACTTTATTTCCACCGTAAAGGTTTGGGAGGTAAGAGTAGGAGGTGGGGGTGGGAAAGGAAACAAAGAAGACGGGGGAAAAAAAACCAGTAAAACAGCCAGTGACTGGAATATTCTTCATCACTCAAACAGCACGAGGTGGGTGGAGGAATGAGCGAAGACGTCTTATCGATATGTGAAATTACATCATGGGACGAAGCCAGCAACAGAAAGAACAAGCATTACACGGATAGCCCCTGCGCACGCCGACTCGGACGCAAAGCAAACAAGACGGAGGGAAGAGAGAGAAGGGGAGGGGGGAGGAGAAATGCGACACGGCGGGCAGGGGAGGGGGCGGAGCGGGGAGAGGGAACAGACGGAACAAGACGGAGGGAAGAGAGAGAAGGGGAGGGGGGAGGAGAAATGCGACACGGCGGGCAGGGGAGGGGGCGGAGCGGGGAGAGGGAACAGACGGAGGGAAGGCAGATAAGGGGAGGGGGAGGAGAAATGCGACACGGCGGGCAGGGGAGGGGGCGGAGCGGGGGCCTGGAGTGCGGCTGAGGGAACTGATGTGCACGCGCTTTTAAGCTCAATGCGCATGCGCATTGAGCTTAAATTTCTCGTGCACTGCAAGGAATCGCCACGATTCCTTGCAAGTTGGGTAAAGAGTGGATAAGCCCCCATAGTCTCGCAAGCTCGATGCGCATGCGCATCGACAGGCGAGACCTAAAAACAAATGGTAAAACGATAAGGGCTGAATACAGTCGACACCATCGAGCAGATCAGAAAATGAAAGGCAATGATGCAAGAAACCAACCCCACCAACCCCCAGAGCCCCTCCCTCGAAACTCCCCAACTCACCCCAACTCCCTCCCACCTCCCCCCCGTCCAGTACTCGGCCATAACGCATCCTGCCCTCCCGCCACGCCCCCCACCCCGAGAGCCCAGATCCCGTGTCCCCTTAGTCAGTTGAGTTCACCGGTGGCGTTAGTCTCAGAAGTCTGAGGTACCTCGGGCAGGTGAGTTCCCTAAATTCTGTAGTTAAAAGCGCATGAAAGGGTTGCCATAGCTCATCAAATTGGTCCACGTCCCCCGCCACCACAAGCGATAGCTTCTCCATACCCAGCACATGCCATAGCCTGTGCAGCCAGCCTGTGATGGAGGGGACCGTGGTGGTAGGCCAGTGAATCAAGATGTTCTGAATCGCCGAACCCAGCGCTATCGCAATTTGCCTGCCCCTGCGGGACTTCAGCGGGTACATCAGGCCATTCGGGAGGCCCAGCAATACATACGCCGGGAAGCGTGGCAATTCAGTTTCAAAATGAACATCAATCTCGTCGAGAACCTCCTTCCAGTAAGCCTCTAACAAGGGACAGTCCCAAAGTATATGTGTAAGGGTCCCCACCCGACCACAACCCCTCCAGCACTCCTTCCCAATATGCCTATTCATTTCGTGTAGCCTCTCTGGGGTAGAATACCAATACGTGGACACCTTGGTGAGTGTTTCCGTGAGACCTGTGTGATAAGCAGAGTGTCGTGCCCGGTGCGCAATTTGATCCCATTCTTTATGACTAAGCGTCCTACCCAATTCCCTATTCCAGCGTTCCCTACCCGGGTTATAGAAATGAAACGGAGGGGGCTGCAGGAATTTGTAAAGGTCGGTAATTAGTTTAGCATCAGAGGCGCGGGTCACTAACCCCCGCTCGTATGTAACCCTGGGTGGAGTTGGCGGAGTGGGGCTTTGCGGAGCTACGCGAAGTGGGCGAGAAACTACGCCCACCTCCGCACTCCGCGTAGCCCCACTCCGCAAACACCACTGGCCGCCAGCCACGCCACCCGCCTCCCGCCTCCCTCCCGCCCTCCCTAAATACTTTAAATTAAAGGAATAAATTAATTTAAAACGCACTTACCTTGCCCGCCGCTGCCCGCCGCGTCCCCGGGGCTCGCTATCTTCCGTCTTCTTTACTAATGCGCATGCGCGGGCGGCCGCGCATGCGCATTTCTCACGAGAAAATGCGCATGCGCGGCCGCCCGCGCATGCGCATTAGTAAAGAAGACGGAAGACGGAAGATAGCGAGCCCCGGGGACGCGGCGGGCAGTGGCGGGCAAGGTAAGTGCGTTTTAAATTAATTTATTCCTTTAATTTAAAGTATTTAGGGAGGGCGGGAGGGAGGCGGGTGGCGGCCAGCTACGCTCCGTCTGCGGAGCGTGCGTAGTGCCGCCTGGCTACGCCCGCTCCGCAAAATGCGGAGTAGGCAGCACTACGCACACTCCGTGCACGGAGCGTAGCTGGCCGCCCACCCCTACTCGTATGGCGTTATCTGGCGGTCAGCAGAGCCCCGCACCTGAGATTGAAGCGCCCAGTGCCTAACTTGCATATATCGCAATCTATCCACCTCAGGCAGTTGGAACTCCTGTTTCAGTTGCTGAAAAGGGACCACACCCTCCAGTCCATATATCTGGAAGAGCGCTCGGCAGCCCGCTGCCCTCCAGTGGGAGAAAGCGCCTGGTTCCATCCCGGGGGAGAAATCAGGGTTATCCACTATCGGCGTAAAGGGCGAAGGGAACGTGGTGAGTTCACGAACTTCATTGACTGTATCCCACACCCTCAAGGGGACTCGCGTGACAAAGGAAGCATAGAGGTTGGGGGGGCGATGAACCCGACGCAAGAAAGGAACTTCCTGGAGGGTGCGCCCCGCCACCGCCTGGTCCTGAAAGAGCCAGTGCCTATCGGATTCCCACCTGCTCCACTCCACTAGGTAGCGCAGCTGCGCCGCCTGGAAGTATTTCCGGAGGTCCAGGATACCAAGGCCCCCCGCCTCCGGGCCCAGCGTGGAAAGAACCCTCTTCATCCTCGGCTTGCGGCCTTGCCAGACGAAGCGTGCAATGTCGGCTTGTGTCTGTCTAATCCAGCCCACAGGAGGCTGAAGCGGCAAGGCTTGAAAGAGGTACAGAATCTGGGGCAGGACCGTCATCTTGATCGCTGCAATCCTGCCCAGCCAGGACAGCAAACTTTTACTCCAGCGGCCCAGCTCCTCCTTGATTTTCCTGCTAAGAGAGGCATAGTTGGCCGTTACCATCGCTGGCAACGTTGATGCTAGCAGAATCCCCAGATACGGCACCAGGGATGATGACCACTGCATGGGGAAAAGCCGCTGCAGATCTCGTCTGGTATCCGCGGCCAGGGACACATCCAGAGCCACCGACTTGCCCATGTTCATTTTAAAACCAGCCACTTTCGAGAAAGCGTCTAGTTCCTGAATACAAGTGGGGAGGGCCCATCTAGGATCGTCCAAGGTCAACAGGACGTCGTCCACATAAAGACTGACCGTGTGGACATACTGCCCCATCTTGATCCCAATCGCGTCCGGGTTCTGGCGAATTCTCTGGGCAAACGGCTCCATATAGAGAGCAAAGAGGAGTGGGGAAAGCGGGCACCCCTGCCTAGTACCCCTTTCGATCGCAAAGCTACGGGAGCTGTACCCATTAACTCTCACTGTTGCCGAAGGGGATTTGTAGCAATTGAAGACCATCGAGAAGAATTTGTCTCCAATACCCAGTTTCCGGAGCACCTGCTCGAGATAAGGCCAGTGAATGCGATCGAATGCCTTCTCAGCATCTACCGCTAGCAACATCCTTTCACCCGGGATCCGCGAGGCTTTCTCCAAAATGTGTGCTACTCTCTTAGTGTTATCGACGGTTTGTCTGCCAGGCACAAAGCCAGCTTGATCAGCCTCAACCAGGCCCGGCAGATGCAGGGCCAATCTGGATGCTAGAATCCCTGTGTATAATTTAAGGTCGACATTCAGGAGTGAAATAGGCCGGTATGAGCCGCAGAGGGCCCGGTCTTTCCCAGGTTTCGGGATCACTGAGACCGTTGCTCTTAACAGGTCCGGTGGAATGGCTCCTGGCTCGGAAAAGGAGTTAAATAGACGGGTGAGAATAGGGGCTACGACCGGGCAAAAGGTTTTATAAAACAGGGACGTGTAACCATCCGGGCCTGGAGCTTTCCCGTGTTTGAGTCTGGCTATCGCGGATATCACCTCCTCCACATGAATGCTGCGCTCGAGGTGTTCCGCCTGCGCTGAGTCCAGCGCCGGAAGGGCTACAGACTCCAGATAATCCGCGGCATCCTGCGACGAGGGGGGTTCCCCTGCGTAAAGCGCCTCATAGAAACTACAGAACGTTTCTGCCACCGCGGCGTCATCAGAGACCGCCACCCCATCAGCGCCGAGCAGTTACTTCACCACGTTACGCTGGTGCGCGATTCGGAGCCTGTTTGCCAAAAGTTTGCCACACCTATCCCCACCCGTGTAGAACGCATGTTTTAGATGCAGCGCCGCGTATTCCGCCCTATCCATGTCCAACGCCGACAGAAGCTTCCTGGCAGCCTTCAACTGCCTCCACACCCTAGGAGCTCCGGTACGGCGATGGACCTGCTCCAATTCCCGGACCTGGGAAGTCAGCTCCTCCCTCTTGCGCCGTCTCTCCTTGTTTTCTGCTGAGGAGATGGAAATGAACTCTCCCCGAAGAACCGCCTTCAACGCCGCCCACTGTGTCGCCGGCGAGGTGTCCGAGTTATCATTGTGCGCCTGATATTCCCGGATCGCCTCCTCAATATGCTTCACAACCATTTTTTTATGCAGGAGGGTGTCCCTAAGACGCCACACCCCCCGAGAGGGGGAGGCCGTCAGAAGTGCAAAAGTGCCCACGACTGGCGCATGATCAGACAGCGACAGGACACCAATGTCCGCCGCCACAGCCGCGGCACACACTGGTCCGCTAACCAATAAGTAGTCTAGCCGTGCGTATGTCCGGTGCGCATGTGAATAATAAGAATAGTCCCTATCCGTGGGGTGGAGGGTGCGCCAAAGGTCATGCAGATCCATATCAGTGATTCGAGCCTTCCCAGCCTGTGAAAGTTCCCCAGTCTGCGGGTATCGCTGCGCCGATCTGTTGAGGGTAGAGTCAAAGACTATATTCAAATCACCCCCTAGAATGATATGTCGATCAGGGGAGGCAGTCACGTCTACCAGCACCGAATCTAGAAAGCGCTCTTGGTGGTCATTTGGGCTATATACAGAACCAATAGTGAACGTAGTGTCCCCCAGCCGGAGGCGGTATGCCAATAGCCTCCCCTTCTGTTCCGCAAATTTGTTCAACACCTCCTCCCTGAAGGAACTCGCTAGCAAAACGGCCACCCCTGCGGTCTTAGATGCAGCAGAGGAGAAAAACTGAGTTGGGAACTTATTAGAGCGCATCCTATGACAATCCCGTGGCAGTAAATGGGTCTCCTGCAGGAGGCATATATCTGCTTGTGTCCCCTCCAGCAGAGATAAGATCGCCCTTCGCTTCACCGGGTTGTTCAGACCCTTAACATTAAGGGTCACTACCTTCAGTGTCGACATATCCCCAAGGGACCGTAAGTGCCAAGCCGCGGGCAATCAATGAGCGGGGGGGGGGGCCCGGGACAGCAGTGCAGGACAAGCAAAGTAAAACCAAGCAATAACATTGGAGATATTGGACGGTACCCCTTCTACCCCTAAACAACTCCCAACCCCCTCCGAAACAAACCCATGGCAACTAGCCAACTCCCCACCCACGCACAAACAACCCATTGTCCCAGTCATGTCCCAAAACGGACAAGTCTGTGGAAAGTACAAAAAGTGGACGTCCGACCACTCGTTCTTCCCGCCTCTCCCCCGACCCTCCCTCCAGCCCCCAAACCTGGCATTGCAGAAGCTATGCCCATCTCCCCCCGGAGTGAATCTACGCCGTCATGGCGACTCCGTTCGTGGCGGCCGAGTCCCTGGCCGCTTCTCTCAGGGCATTGGCCATTTCTGCCCTGATGGTGGGGGAGTCCGGCCGTCCAGCACTCGCCGTCGATCTCCTCCTCGCTGACCGCCGTCGCCCTCTGCAATCAGAACGCCTCCAGCCCGGTGTCGCTTCACCCTCTTCCGTGGCCGTGAGACCCAGGACCCCACAGACATCTTGCAAGGAGCGCAGCTGGTGCAGCACGCCATTCCAGCGGAATATTAGGCGAAAGGGATGCCCCCAAGAGTACGGCGTCTCATTCTCTCTCAGGAAATCCGTCGCGATTTTGAAGGACCTGCGCTTCTGTAGCGTGATGGCAGACAGGTCTTGAAACAACGCAACAGGCCGTTCGCGGAAGGTCAGCGGCTGCTTCTTGCGGGCCTCAGCCATGATGCGTTCCTTCACTGGGAAATCCGGGAGGTAGGCCAAAATGTCCGGCGGAGGTGCTGTCGACTGTCGCTGTCGACCGACCCTGTGGGCCCTGTCGATTCGAATCGGGAAGTCCGCGGGCTCAGCCAGAATCTCCCTGAACAAGTCCTTCAGGTAGCCCGTCAAATCTGTCCCTTCATCTGCGGACGGTACACCTCGGACTCGAATGTTGTTTCTTCTCGACCTGTTCTCCAGGTCTTCATTATGTGCCTGGAGTTCGACATGCTGCTCTCTGAGACGGAGAACTTCTTGCTGTAAATGGACAATCTCCTCGTCCCTCCGTTGAGCCGTGGCCTCCTCCGTCTCCATCCGCTCACCTAGGCCTTCCACCTCCCTGCGGACCTCGCGCACTTCGCTGGCCACCTCCTGCTTCAGCGTCTAAAAGTCAGCCTTAAGCGAATTGAACAGGTCTTCCATGAAGGACCTTGTGACGGGGGGCTCACCCCCGGCCGGGTCCGCTGCAGATCTAGAAGAGCTTGGGGACGGTTGCGCCCTGTCTCGTTGTTGCTGGGCTCTGCTGAGCATGTCCGGCAGGGTGCGGTCCCCCTTCCTCGATCCTCGGTTCCCCGACATTCGTGCTCTGTAGACTGCCGCACTCCACTCAATCAGATGTGCGATCTCAGGTCACCGGCAGCAGGTATCGGCGTCGATGAGTCTCCAACGGCTGGCAGAGCGCCGCCGGGGGGAACGCCCGTTGTAGTAGGGACACCACGGGTGCTGCGCCACAGAGGACAAAATGGCGGGCCCGCTCTGACGCAGAGGCCGACTCGCACTCCAACCAAAGTTCAGGCACTGGCCACTACAGGGGGAACCCAGGCCGCAGCATCCCTCAGCACGAAAGAGCTATACAGGACCGGGGGTGTAGAAGCTGTCCCCGGGCGACACTGCAGGAGTCCCTCATCACCGTCGCCGTGAAGATAAGATGGCGGCTGGGCGTAGCCGGGCAGACCCTCCAAGCCCGATGGCACCGCCAAGGCCACGCCAAGAGTCAGTGCCCCTGAATTGAGCCTCCTCCAGGATCGCCGAGCCGAAAAAAAAGGGGACAAAGGACCTGGCCCCAGATACTGAGCACTGTCCCAAACTGGCTCACGCAATATATCAGGCCATCGCTGCAGATCCAAGTGCCTCCACGATCAGACAATAGGCATCCCCCTTCTCGACATCTCGTGGCAGCTACCCATCCGGCGTACCATACCGGGCACAATCTGATGCGAGTATGCAATCGAGCTCCGTGCCAGGCCACCAGACACCAGCAGCAGGGTCCTCCCAGGCCTCCCGGCCAGCGCTCCGCTCCGCCTCCGTGGCGCTCCGCAGATAGTTGATCGATCTCTGAGCGTGCCTCGGCCGGAGTGTTCGGGAACCAAAGTTGCATCAATGTGTGCCCCAGGGTCTCCGCCACCCTTCCCACGGCGGCTGAGCTCCAGCGGGGGGAGAGAAGCTGACGAAAAAGGGCTCGGGCCGGAGGAGCTGCGGGAAGAAGCGTCCGCTCACCCCGCCATCTTGGCCACGCCCCATTTACATTTTTTGAATACTATTGCTTCACATTATGAAAGTTAGGTGAGTTCTTTAAAGGTCTCTCTAGAAATACCCTTTTTGTTTTACATATAATGTCAGTGTTTGAACTTCCCAAAAATGCCATCATAATCCCCTCGTTTTTTATTGTCCACCACATGTTTTCACCTATCTCAATTCCCTTTTGTCTATTGACAATCAGCGGGGAAGAATATTTTCAGGGCCACTGGAAATATGGAATTCTGTAGCTATGGCGTTTTTTTACATAATTAGGGACTTCCTGCATTTGCCACATGATCCATTATATACTGCAGAATCCACAGATTTGAACAAAAAATATATTTTGTTTCTAGCTCAAACAAGTCAAAATTTACTAAAAAATATGGCGACGTGTTCCTGTGCACTTGAGGTCCCTTTACAAAGATTGACGGGCCATCTTTCAGTTGCTTATTGCTGTATTTAGGTGTTAAACTGCTACTAATAAGGTGAAATCTTGCCCAGGCAGTGTTACCATGAGTCCGGAGGTCAATAAGATTTATAATCTATCTATACAGACTGCCTTGGTCCCTGGGAGTTGGAAGCAGGTTAAGCTTCTACCTCTTCTGAAGAAACCTTCTCTTGACCCGTCCAAACTTGTCAGCTATCGCCCCAATTCTCTTCTGCTGGCTCTGGCAAAGGTTTGTGAGAAGGTGATCATTCGTAAGCTGGATGCCTATGTGGAGACGTCTGGCCTTCTCCATTCGGCGCAGTCCGGCCAACCTATAGTACTGAGGCTGCGCTAGTGGAGTTGACTGAGGTTATTAGGGAGTGCCTGGACGCGGATGGCAGAGCGGCCCTGATTTTACTGGACTTCTCTGCCGCCTTCGATACGGTGCCCCACCATCTACTCCTTTCTCGCCTTTCTAACATAGGTGTTGCTAACGCCACCTGGGATTGGGTTAAATCATTTCTGGAAGATTGTTCCCAACAGGTATAGATGCCCCTCTTCTCCTCTACAGCCAAGAAAATGCTCACGGGAGTCCCACGTTGCTTTTTAATATCTACTTGACTCCTTTGATTACGCTGGCTGAGGAATTGGGTGCAGAAATAATTGCTTACGCAGACAATACTCAGCTTCTATTCCCGTGGGAGGATTCTGACATCCACGGACCTTGCTCAGAACTGTCTCTCTGCTGTATTTAGATAGTTGGCGCAGGCACAACTCAAGTGCAACAAGGACAAGTCCGAGATTCTTTTATTTGGCCAGTTTCGGCCCGCCTTGAGGGAGTTGTTATGGCCCTCAACCAGAAAACTGTAATAGGGTTGTAACCAATGTATTGTGATTTTTGGACTGGTTTTTAATTGTCAATTTTGTATGTTTATTTGTGAATTGTAGTAAATGTCAATGTTTCACTTTTATTCACTTAATCACGTATAAGCAAATTATATGTTTTTGTTGATTTTTTGTTTAGGACAACCCCTTAAATATATGTACATCAGTGTTGTTTATATAACTAATGATTTATAAAATAATGAATATACAGGATTGAATCCAAAAATTGTGTGTTTGCCTAGTTTTTAATTGGATATTTGTAATCCCAAAATAACACTACAAATATCATCTGTCTTAAAGGACAAACAAAGAAATTGTTTTTCTCCCCAACAGAACCATTGTAGCATATATATATATACTTAGAACCCAGGTTCTGAGGGTCACAGGGCCATCCCATTATTACTAATGGTCATTTACAGCAGGTGCATACCTGCGAGGGTGCTAAACGCATTCATTGCTTTTTTAAAAAGTTCAAGATTATGTCCCACAAAGAAACCTTATCGTATACCGAAGAATATATTAATAAATGAATTGAAGAACAGGCGGAATTCGACTATCTGGGAACAGGGGTGCCACCTACGGACACCACCTTTAATGACAAACTTTCGCAATTAGAAAGACTTGAGAAAAAATTAATCAGGACCAGACTACACAGTCATCTGCTTACAAGATATATACATGCTAATATAATCCCGAAAGGATTACAAGTCAAAAACGAACTGGGGATCTTCATAGAGATTCCTAAATTCCGTGAAGGATTCAGTTTCGTGGCAAATAATTGCTCCCGACACTGGATGGTGTTGGGAGCGGAGACAGCGGTCGAATACGTAAAGAAACTGATCCAACAAATTGCAGACTAGAAGAAAGAAATATTGGAAGACGCTGCATTAACCAACGCCAAAGAAGCATTGGAGAGAGGCGAAAAAGCCACGTCCAAATTTAATACCATTACTTTGAATAAAAACTTGATAAATTGGCAAAAGATATTAAATCGTATGATAAAAACCTAACCTATCCATACGTTAGTGACGATTATTACGTACAAGACTCACAAGGGTATTACACCAACCGGAATCGGCAAACTCCCAGACGCTTCCATACTTTCTCCAATTCGTCTTTTGGTAGCAGTTCAAGCACCGAAGCAGACAACACAATTCAGATCGCAACAGCACGTGGATATCAACAACAAGGTCATTTTCAAACCAGCGCACAATACCCAACTGGAGCACAATATCAAGATCAATTCGGGCCCTCCACTGCTTTTTGAGGGGATCCCGGATGGACAAACAGAGATCCCAATTGGGGTCGACCACCCAGATGGAACCGAGGGAGGGGCAACAACAGAGGGAACAATACCAAAGTACGTTTCCAAGCCCAACCACAACGCCAACAGAATCACGGCGAGATAAGCACCAGACGCCAGACTTACAGATGGTAATGGAAACGGAGATTGAACAACAACATGCTGCTGTTCCCAACTCGACCATTATTACTACAGATCAGACAACAGGTGCACAAATTGAAACCAACCAGGAGAATAATAGTGAAGAGAGGAAATTGGCCAATCTCCCCTCATCCACGAACCAGGATAAAAGTGATCTGATAGTGAATATCTCAAGACACACTTTAACCCAAGATGAACATAGCATTCTAGCCAAGGGTTTGTCATTCATACCCACCACCCCTCCGTACTCTTTCAACATTAAATTAGAACTCCAGCAGTTTTTCAGAAAAATTAGATTAAAATATTTCTTTTCAAATAGGGAGGAATACAACAGGAGACAGGCAGCTACCCCCTTCCGCCCCTGTTCTACCTTCATTCCGGCAAATCATCTTGTCAATGACAGGGTCATGGCTTACGAAAAAGTGGTAATGTCTGAAGTAATGGACTTACTTAACAACCCTAAATATATTGAGCATAATATCTCTAAAGGAGAAAGACAAGCACTCCAAGATCTGAAATCCAACGAATCAATTATTATCAAGACAGCTGATGAGGGGGGGAACGGTGGTGATACAAGATCGAGAAGGCTACGTAGTAGAGATGCAACAACAACTCAACTGTGAGAATAGCTACACAAAAATCCCGGGAGATCCAACAAAAGAGGTTGCCAGACTAATAAAGACTAATGACCAAGGGATTGGAAGATGGATACCTTTCTGACCCGGAATTTAAGTTCCTGAATAAAACAGACCCAAGGATCCCGACCATATATACAATCCCTAAGATCCACAAAAGCATCCACAAACCCCCAGGAAGACCGATTGTTTCGGGGTGTGGATCGATCCTCGAACCTATAAACCAATATCTTGACAGTTTCCTACAACCTTTTGCGCTAAATACAAAATCTTACCTGAAGGACACTATGCACACAATACAAATTTTTGAAGATTTACCATTTGACTCGGAAACACAATTACTTGTCACTCTCGATGTATGCTCGTTATATACAAGCATACCCCAACAAGAGGCGATAGAGGTAATTAAAAAGACCCTCCACACCCGCCCGGCACCGCACTGGGTACCGACAGAATTTCTTGTACAACTATTGGAAATTACCATGTCTAAGAATTATTTTATGTTTCAAAACTACTTTTACTATCAATGCAGAGGAGTGGCGATGGGAGCTGGATTTGCACCATGTCTGGCGAATATCTATATGGATGATTTGGAGTCCAAATATCTTTACAGTAACCAAAACCCATATGGAGAGTATATAACAAATTGGCAAAGATATATAGACAACGTCGTCATGATTTGGACTGGTACAAAAGACACGTTAGAAACCTTCTTCACTTGGCTTAATCAGTGCTCTACAGATATCCAGTTCACAATGTCCTTTCACAAAGAATCAATACCATTCTTAGATTTAACTTTTGAGATTGAAGATGGAAAGATTCTAATGAATTTATACAAGAAGCCAACATACCCTACTGCGGTACAACTCCCACCATCACAGGAATTTGCGGGATAACATGCCATTCGGGCAATTTTTGCGTTTACGTAGAAATTGTTCTAGACGCAAGGATTACTTCAAAGAAAGTGATGCCCTCATTAGTAAACTAAGAGAGAGGGGGTACCCTAGGGGTTTACTCAATAGATCCTGTAAACGGGCATGGTACCGCCCCAGGGAAACACTGCTAGAAGTACAAGAGAAAAGTGCTGAAATGGACAAACTCATTTGTGTTACAACATTTAATACGAGAAGCCATGAGATCTCGAAAGTGGTTAAAAAATTCTGGAACCTAGTGGGCCAGGAAATTGGAATGCCAGAACCTCCAATGTGCTCATATAAACTGGCAAAAAATGTTAAAGATCATGTTGTATCATCTTTCTTGGAGACTACCAAACCTGATGACATCAGAAGCCAATTGGGGCTACAACCAATTGCAGGGCATCAGAGATGTGGCCATTGTAAAATGTGCAAACACACTAAAACTGGAAATTCTTTTACATATGGTTCAAAACAGTATACAATGACTAGGTTTACAAACTGTAATAGCCAGAACCTTATATTCGCCATTAAATGCCCATGCCAACTAATTATGTGGGACAAATGACTCAACAAGTAAAAAACAGAATCATGCAACATCAGAGTAGAATTCGTTGTAACACACAAGGGGCACCATTAGTGGAACACTACAAAATAGCAAACCACAGGCATGTAGACCTAGAATGGTGGGTCATAGAGAAAGTGGTCTTACACCAGAGAGGAGGGAATATGACTTCCACTTTGAATTACAAAGAGTGTTTGTGGATACACATTCTTAATTCAGTAGCACAAGGTTTGAATGAACAAGAAGAGACCTGCATACAAATGAGTAAACTATGAGATTACTGTAAAATTTGGGACAGATAACATGCAATTACGCCTAACAAATATAAACCCTTTAGGTCTATGTTTAATACTGTGATATATTGTATGTTCTAAACCATAAGAATGCAAGAACACTCTTTATATACCATAAATGCTGTTAATACTAATTATGAGAAGTATATAGTCACATTAGATGCTTTAAATTTTAAAGTGTTCATGATGTGGATCTTTACTGTGGTATTCATTTATGTTCCAAATTATATAATGCAAGAACATTCCGCATATAATACAAATGTTGTTAAAATTACTTATGAGAATTATATACCTACATTGGATACTGTAAATCAAAACAATGTTTATGATGTAGATATGTATTGTGATAAACAGCGATTACCCCATAAGTTCAGAAACAGAAACATATTATTGTGAAGTAGGTCTCTAATTTCAATACGTTGTATTTGTATACAATATCTTTGGTAACCCGAGACCTGAGGGCTAATATTAACTTGAGTCGCCTTGTAAATTCCATTTTAAGGTTTAAAACACTACCCCCATGCAATATCTTTGGTAACTTCGAGACCTAAGGGTTATTGTTAACTCGAGATGCTTTGTAAATTCCAGTCCGAGGTTTATAACACTCCTCTCATTACGTCGCTTACGAGTGCATGGTCACGTGAAATCCGTGAAGTTTGGCTTAAAAGAGACTCCGTAACAACCAAAACTCAAGTATTTCCGATTTATCGCACGAAGGAGAGAGAGACGTTCCTCTGACCTCTAAATAGTAAGTAGGATTGAGTTTCACTGTGCTCGGGGCAGTACCTAGCCTGACACGAGAACCACCCACGCACGTGAATACATTTGTATCGTTTTTTTTAAAAATAGCGCACTTTGCCGTTTTAACTCGTTTATGTGCACCCTACATCGAAGCATGTTATTCGTAACACTCTTTCTCAATTTGAGTGTATGAGAGGCTGTGCTCTAAGCAGTCTTTTGGCTTCGACAATAAGCGTGCATTTCAAGTTCACTTTCCATGGAAATATAACGGTTAGCCGCACATCAATTGAGTTTTTTAACTTTACAGCGAAGACCTATCTATCCAATCCAAGGATTGAATAGAGTCTAGGCATTCGGCACAAGTTATTGAGTGCATGCAATAATTCCTCTTGTGTATCAATTCTGCACAAAAACAAGGTGCATTTATTAAATCACGATTGTTGTTTTGAATTCATAGAGAGCCTGATTTAAGTCGTTCTCTCCCTTCCTGGTATCACAGGTGATCGCATTGCGGCGCTTTAACGAGTGATTCCTTGGTTCTCAGCCGGCTGGTGGATGAATCATATGCATAAATTGCACAAGGTACGTACGAATATCAATACGTCCTAATCATAAATAGTGGTCTATTTAAAAGATTTGATAGTCAAGCGTAGTAATTATGGAACCTCACTTACAGATCTCATGAAGTGAATGACCCCAGAGGAGTGAATATTGTCGGCTGACAGATCCTCCTACCCTCGTCTCAGAAATAGACGTAGGAACTTTCTGATTCTTACAGATGAGATAACCATATTGGTTACATTCTTACCACTCAGCGTATTAGAACACACCTAAGATGCTAAAAGCCTTTCCTTTCCCCCATAGGTTGTCCAGTCGTATTTTCAGTCCTGATGAAGACCCGAGCTGGTTGCGCAAAACAAGCACCTTAACATAGGGTCGAAACGTCGACGTAATATTGCCCATCAGTCCCTACCAAGTTTCAACCACAACCAGAAAATTGTAATAGGGTTGTAACCAATGTATTGTGATTTTTGGACTGGTTTTTAATTGCCAATTTGAATTTTGTATGTTTATTTGTGAATTGTGGTACATGTCACTGTTTCACTTTTATTCACTTAATCACGTGTAAGCAAATTATATGTTTTTGTTGATTTTTTGTTTAGGACAACCCCTTAAATATATGTACATCAGTGTTGTTTATATAACTAATGATATATAAAATAATGAATATACAGGATTGAAAAATGCAAATATTTATAAAATTGGGATTAGTGTAGGGAGTAGCGAGTCCACCCAGTATGGTGGAGCGAGGCCCGCCAGGCCAACAACACAGAGCTCGTCACCTCAGGCAACCGGTTCGAAATGGGCTCCCTGTACAGCATGGCTTGGATGTCCACGAGCCCCATTTCGCTCAGTTCGAGCCTATAGGCTGGATCTGATCAGCCCCCGTTGAACCAATCGTGGATTACTAGTAGACATACAGACAGGAAATACAGATACATGTGCGTCATCCCCGTACCTCCATCGTAGAAGGGAATCTGGCAAACGGTCAGAGACACTCAGGCCCGACCTCTGCTCCAGAGAAACTTGGTGATTAGACTGTCCAGTTCCCTGAACCAGGCCCTGGAGAAACAGAATAGGGTGTTCTGCAGGACGTAAAGGAATCTGGGAAGGATCATCATTTTAAACAGGGCTACCCTTCCCATGGGGTTCAGAGGCAGCGTTTTCCATTTAAGGAGGTCCTCCTTAGCCTTCTTAACTAAAGGGGCCACGTTGAGGGACCAGCCCAGCTCGGGAAGAAGGGTAATCCAGATCCCCAGAGTGGTATGGTGGACTGTCAGTCGAAGCACTCTCTAGAGAGATGAAGTGGGATCAACACTGAATTCCCGGGGTTTAGCCACAACCCTGAGGCCTGCTCTAAGGCATGCAGAATCCGGAGACACTGTGGCCCAGAGGAGGCGGGGTCGGACGAGAAGAAAAGAACATTGTCCAAATATAATGCGATCTTGTCCGTGTCCATATTGGGCCACTCCCATCCATGGAGGCAGCCTTCAGCACGCACCAGGGACGCCAAGGGCTCCATTGCCAGGGCAAACAGCAACAGAGAGAGGGGATATCCCTGCCTAGTGCCCCTGGCAATGGTGAAGGCCTCCGACAGTACCCCGTTAACCAAGACTCGTGCTCTCTGGTGGGCAAATAGGACCTGGACCAGCGAACAGAAGTGTGGCCCGAACCCCATCTCGGTCAGCACGCCCTGTAGGAAAGTCCAGTCCACCGAATCGAAAGCTTTTTCGAAGTCTAGGGACAGAAGTGTGAAATATGGGGTAAGCAGGTGCCGATTTGCCAAAGCCAGCTGCAGCCTTCAAAGGCAGTGGCGGGTCCCCCGCTGAGGCATGAACCCGCATTGATCAGGGTGCACCAATGAGGCCAAGTAGGGTTTCAGCCATTGAGCCATAATGGTGGCATAAAGTTTAATTTCGGTGTTAAGGAGTGATATGGGGCGATACTCCGCACACAGCCGGGAGGGAGGCTGGGACTTCGGGAGAACCACTATGGTGACGATGGCCGCCTCCGGCGGAAATGAACCTCTTTCCACAGCTTCTTTAAATAAGTTAACTAGGTGGAGCGCTAGGGTGCCTCGGTATGCTGCACAATACTCCTGCGGAAGGCCGTTCGGACACACTGTCTTGCCCAGGGAGACAAAAGTGATCACCTCCTCGATTTCCTTCAATGAGATGGGTTGCTCTAGATCCTTCTGGGCCGCTGGCTCCAGCCTAGGGAGGAACACCCCACCCCGGTCAAGGAGAGCAGCAACAGTCAGCCTCGGGGTATGTGCAGTGTACAGTTTCCAATAGTATGCAGCAAAGGCATTTGCTATTGCCACGGGAGCGCATTGCACCGCTCTAGCTGGTTCGCCGTGGGATATGTGGCCAATCTGTGCAAGATCGTACCTTTCTTGTCCCCCCTCAGCCGTAAATTCTTGCTACCGAAGACCTCCAGAGGAGCTTGGCCGCATCCAGGGATAGTTGCTTAATATCGTCCCGGATAAGGGCCAATTGTCGGGTCTGAGCGGCATCCTCTGATGTGGATAGTAGCTGTTCCAAGCGAAGCGCCTGCGCCTCCTTGGAAGAGATCTCTGGATTTTAAGCTGCTGTTTTCTGAACCCTCTTAAGGTTGCCTTCCCAGCCTCCCACAGGGTACCCGGAGAGGCTACTGATCCCTCGTTGGTATCAAACTATTTTATAAGCTCTTTCCCTATCTCATTCCTGAAATCTTTATCCTGGAGGAACCAAGCATTCATCCTCCATGTTTGGCGGGCCGCGGGAGAAGGGCCCCTGAGCTAAGGAGTATCGGGGAGTGGTAGGAAATGCCTCTGGGGAGGATACGGACATCAACAATCAGTGAACAGTCGGGCGCGGGGACAAAGATTCCATCTATGCGCGCTTGGATGTGGTGAGCCACGGAGGTGTGTGTAAATTGGGTGCTGCGTGGGTGCTATGTGCGCCATGCAATGCAAATCCCCAGAGACTCCGACCAGTTTCGCAGTTGTTTCGCACTCGCCGCCTGAGCGGCAGATGGGGTTCCCGATATGTTGAGGGCCGGGGCTAAGACTGCGTTAAAGTCTCCTGCAATGACCATGTTGCCTGGGGGTACGATATGTAGCAAGGAAGCAGTATGTGCAAGTGTGGGTGCAAGCATGGAGGGAGGGGCATATATCCACATGAGAGTGTGGGTTGTATCAGCCAACGATCCACAAACTGTCACAGATGAGCCTTGAAGGTCATGTACCACTTGGGAAAGGGCAATGTACGCCGTAGAAGGATTGCAACCCCTCGCGAGCACCTGGAAAATCCGGAGTGCCATACCCTATCGTAGCCAGAATGGGCCAAGAAGGGGCAGCTGTTACCCAAGAGTTGCGTTTCTTGAAGCATGAGGATATCTATGTGGAGGTGCTGTGCGTACCTTAAGACCGCTGTACGTTTGTGCCGATCCAACAGACCGTTGACATTCCCCGACAACATGTAGTGAGAACCCAAAGGGCAAGAGTTATGTGTCATGGTAGGCAGTTCCAGGTCTAGGCAGAGAGTGCGGCTTTGGGTGTACAGACGGGCTCGGGAGCCTACAGTGGTGCGTGCGATCACTTACTGCGGGGAAACGCCCATCCCTCCCTCCTGTAAGCAGTGTCATTCCGGGATAGCTGAAACAAAAAACATCAAAAAGCAGAACAATGTACAGGGAAAAACTTTCCCCAACCCCCCCCACCCCCACCCCTACACTTCAGGAACAGAAGCATCTGGCGACACCCCAGTAAACACCAAGTACACAGGGTGAACAACCAAAATAAAACGCCTGGGAATGGGGAATCGTGGAAGACCCCTCCCCGTGTGCGGATGCATGTTTACAAAGACCATCGGGAAGTTAGGGACAGATCAGAGGCAGTACTTCGTCTCCGACCGGTTCAAGCAGGGTCCCTCAACAGCATCGGGTTACAGGAGAGGTCTGTGTCCGGAAGGTCAATCACGGATGGTGCGGGGTCGCCGCACCTCCATCGGCCAGTCGGCCAGATGAACATGAGCGCCTCCCATTTGACGCTCCCTCCTCAACCTGGGGTGGCTGCTGTGTGTGACCCGGCGGGGAGTCCGAGTAGACCCGCCTCCGGTCACGGCGCCTATGGGAGTGATTACATGGAGGCTGAGGAGCGGAGGGAGCGGAGCGGCCTAACCCGGCCCATGCCATCCCCCTGCCCATGACACAACCCTCACCCCGCAGAGGGTGCTCCTCCGTCACTCAGGTCCAAGCCTTTGTCGAGCTGTCGAAGAACAGTGTCTTGTTCTCAAATAACACCCTCAGACGAGCCGGGAAGGGGAGCGGATACTGAATGTTAAGTGCCCTCAACTTTTTTTTTACCTCCCCAAAGGAGCGCCGCTGGCCTGGATCCCGCGGGTATAGTCGGGGAAGATCATAATGGCGCAATTTTCGTGGAGGAGCCGTTGTTGCTTGCGGGCTTCAGATAGGATAGTGTCTTGGTCTTTGAAATTAAGAACCTGCATTAGAATCGGGTGGGAAGGAGCGCCCGGCCTTGGCTTAGGGGCCAGGAACCGATGCGCCAGGGACCGATGAGCCCGCTCAATCACAAACAAAGGGGACAAGGCTCCCTCAGGGACCCAAAATCTCAACCACCTCTCCAAGAAGTCCACTGTACGACCTTGTTCCGCTCCATCCGGAAAGCCCACCAGGCGGAGGTTATTGCGTCTAGACCTATATTCCTCGTCCTCCGCCCGGCGATGCAGTATGGGACTGAAGACCGGCCACCTGTCCCTTGAGTTGCTGCACGTTGTCCTCCTCAGAGGAGTTCCTGGACTCAGTTTCTTTAATCCTGGCGTTTGCGTTGGGAAGGTCTTGCCTGATGAGTCATATCTACTCTTACTTCCGCGATTTTGCCCTCCACTGAGGTCTGGGATGTGTGTGGATAGCCTGGAGGATGGCGGCCAGTTCGGCAGATGGAGGAGCATCTTGCCCAGCCACTCCCCCAGTAGCTCCCCCTCCGGAGAGGTGAAGCGGTCCATTTTAGTCTGGGTAGCGGAGACCCTCGCAGATCTGTCCGCTCTGCTCATGTTCTGCCTCAGGGAAGATTTGGCTCTCAATTACTTCCTGGCCGGACTCCACTCCAGACCACACCCAGTGCCCGTGGGGATAGTGTTGGTTCCGGGACCTACGCGACAGGTGAACACGTTACCGGGCGGCGCCAGGCCCAGGAACGGGAGATCCAGCCAGGTCAGGGCACCTCGGCCGCAGGTCACAGGAAGTGCACCAGGAGCGGGGAGCGTGCTAACCAGGGCCCCCCGCACTCGCCTGCCACCCGACCGACGGCCGAGTCCTCCACCCCAACCCAGATGCCTCAGCACCCCCACTCCTTACCTCCACTCCAAGGTGCAGGAGCTCACCGTAGGCCCCCACCGACCGCCAGCGGGGCCTGCAGTATCATCAAGGGCCTCAAACGCGACAAGGGCAAGCAAGGGGGAAAGCATGCCTCACCACATGGCCTCCGTAAGCTCTTTACTTCTCCAGGA
Source organism: Lissotriton vulgaris (assembly GCF_964263255.1). NCBI lineage: Eukaryota > Metazoa > Chordata > Amphibia > Caudata > Salamandridae > Lissotriton > Lissotriton vulgaris. Next base: position 1,562,529,599 of record NC_141685.1, read on the forward strand.
GCCCAGCAGCAAATGCAGGCGGCGCCTCCTCGTCAGGCCTCCACCAGGAAGGATTAGCCATGCAGCTCAAGCAGGCAAGAAGTAAAGTAGTAGGGCCCTGAAGGTCAGACTCACGCCGAACGGGGCAGTGGGAGCGACAGGCCGACCACCCATGACACCCCTCCAGTCATAAGGTGCGCGGGCAGGCCAGATGCACGGGGGTCACTCACAACTGTGCCAGGACCCCCCTCTCACCCAGAGTCACTGCTCCTCAGTCTCGCCAATCGCCTCCTCCAGATCGCCGCTCAGCGCCGAGGGCCTTTCTCCACCACCAGCCTCTGCCCCTGCCGCCCGATGTGGCGGCCAACACGGCGGCAGTGCTTCAGGGGGGGGCAAAATGCAGCCGCAGGGGCCTCCATCACAGGGGGCCCCAGGGTCTGCGCCTCACCGTAGTTGAGCCAATAGCAGCAGCGTAGTAAGAAAGTGGAAGAGACAGGGTCAACATTGCAGAAGGTATGGAGGAGCTTATGTTATTGCACTGGCCCTTGTGGAGGGCTGTCTAATTGGGTCTTGCCCTTTGAAGAGTCACCGCCGTCCGAAATGGCGGCAGCGGCCTTCCCAACACCCCTCAGGTTCCGAGAAGGAGAGCACAGAAGGCCCGAGCACAGGGGTAGGGCCTCCCCAACTTCGGGTTATCACCATACACATGGGGAGCGGGGAAGGGTGAGAAGGCGGGGGAGAGGAGCCGTGCCAACCAGTGGGCTTCCCCCATGCCTTACCGCCCGACCGACAGCCAAAACCTCGGCCCAGGCGCAGCAGCACCCAGCTCCCCACCTCCACACAGGTCCCTCGCAGCAGTCCTCTCACCGGATGACGTCCCACGGCATCTGCGGCGTCAGCCTAGGCCTCGGGGCAGCAGGGATGATCCGGTCACCTCCGGGCCTCTTCAGGAGTTACGCAGGGTCTCCGCTCACAGCAGGCGGCCCGCGGCATCAGTCCAGGCCTCTGGGCAGCAGGGATGGCCTAGGCACTTCCAGGCCTCTCGCACGAGCCCCACAGGGTCACTGCTCACAGCCAGCGGGTAGAGGGAAAACCCACCGTGCCACAGCTACAGAGCCAGGGAGGCTTCGCAAGGGGGACCCAGCCTCCTCAACCAGACTGTGCGGTACTAAGAGCCTCCGTCCGCAGGCAAGACCAGCCAGGATCACAGGGCCGATGAGGATTCAGGGAGCCTCTCTGGCAGCCGCCGCCATCTTAGGAATGACAAGTGGCGGGTTCGGGAAACCATGGCGGGACGTTTGGGGCAAGAAAAACGGTTGTGAATAAGGAGTTCATCATGAGCGTGATCAGAGACTTAGATATCAGACAGACGCTGAGAGGGTGTCCTTGATGAGGGAGTATGAGACGAAGAGGTAGTAAATGCGCAAATAGAAGCGATGGACATGAGAGTAATAGGAGTAATCGTGTATGTCTGGGGAATGGTGCACCAAATATCTATACGGCCTAGTGCAGTTAGTTGTCTCTTTAAGGAAGCGGACATTGCTTTCGTCCTGTGGAATGAGCCCTCGCTGCAGTCGAGTCCCGCCTCCCATACCAAAGATCAGAGTCATCATGTGTTATGTGCTCTCACAACAACCCCCGCAAGAATGAGTCTTGAGCCTGATTCGGTGTGTAAGTGTTGTATTGGGTGAGAATGCGGTGCCCAATCTTGACCATTACTTTGAGAAATCTGCCATCTTTGCTACGAACTACTCTGGAGTCACCCTGGCGGATACTCGCCTGACAGAGGATTTCTACTCCCGCCGACTTGGTAATTGCAGAGGCCCAAAATTGAAGAGGGTATTGAGGATGTCATCTCTCACGAGGTGGGTTTCTTGCAAAAAGATGATATCCAGATTTTGGGGGGGAGTGGAGACTCTTCACATTGAGGGAGAGGTGTTTCAGGCAGGGTACAGAGGTCATAATCTTGGTGGGTTAGGAGCTAGCTCTAATACAGGCAGAAGGGTTGAAGTGGTGTGCAGGGCAGTCCCCCCCTAGTGGAGGGTTGGAGAGCCCAAAGGCCGTAGCGTTCGCTACAGAGTGCTGGATGTAAGAAGGGCAACCTGTCAAAAGAGAGTAGCCAAGGGTGGATTGAGGAGGAAGAAGTACTGTCATCTCTCCAGGCCGGGTTCCGCAGTCATACAAGCACAATTGACCAAGCTTTTAGATTTGTTTTAATTTATTGGCGGGTGGTAGTCTTTGGGGGGGGCACGCTCTTCGCAGCATTTGTCGACCTTAAATCAGTGTTCGACTTGGTGCCACGAGCAAAAATGTGGGCTGTTTTTGCAGACCAGGGTATGCCATTGGATATTTTGTCCTTTTTAATGAAATTACATGAGGACAATTTTGCCCAAGTTCGCTGGAATCAACTGGGGAGTGTAACAGATAAGTTGCCAATTGCTAGGGGAGTACGCCAAAGGTGCGTACTGGCACTGACCCTCTTTTCACTGTACATCAACAGGGTGATCAATTACTATGAGCATCAACCAACTGATGCCCCCAAGTTGGATGGTAAGTTGATCCCCCTGTTGATGTTTGCAGATGATACTCTATTAATTTCGAAAACACAACAAGGCCTGCAAAAGGCCATAGATGTTTTTGAGGTATTCTGCAAAGACCATGGACTTTCTATAAATGTGAGCAAGACTAAGTTCATGGTCCTCCACAAGTCCAAGTTTGTGAGAGGGAAGGTGGCCATGAATGGGGTTCAACTCGAACAGACTCAGGTTTTTTCATATCTGGGCATAACCCTTGCTTCTAAATTAGATTGGAAACATCATACCTATCAGTTGGTCACAAAGCATGCACAGTTAGCAGGAGCCCTAACAAAAGAGTTACTCCTCTCTCACACTAGGCCAATTACCCCAGTACTCAAAATTTACGATGCGAAGATTGGTGCAGCAGTTCTTTATGGGGCAGAGCTGTGGGGGTATAGTAATCTTACCCGATTGACTAGTGCCCAAAACACATTTTTACATGGGATTACAGGCCTCCCAGTATCTACCCCCTTGATTCCCCTTTTCTATGACCTGGCATCCCAACGCTTGGAAGATATGGCCCGGTATAGACCAGTAGCATACTGGAGGAGATTGTGGGTTACCCCAGATCTCTCCCAGTATGCACGGGCATTTCTTGAAGTCAGAGATGCTGACAGGGCACACAAAATCCCATGGATGAGGGAGGAAAGGGCAACATATACTGCTATGGGTCTATCCAGTTTGTGGGAAGATCCAATAGCCAATACATTCCCACCTAGAATTTTTTTTAGAGAACTTTACTGGAGCATGGTTTCAATGAAAAGATTTGGTCGTCGTACCAGTCCGTTTCTAACTGCGGACTTTTTGGAACTAAAACACAACTGCTCTGGAGGGTTATTGGGATTGTATTACCGTTCCTGAGGATAGGAAGAGATACCACCAGTTTAGGGTTGGAACACTACCTATTAACTCCTTTACTGCCAAATGGAGCAGAGGATACAACCCCAGTTGTCCTTTTTGCCCTACTCAACGGGAAAGCATTAGTCACATTTTATTTATCTGTCCCGAATACAAAGTTCCAAGGCAAACATGGTTAAAACCTATCGGCTTGCAGTTAGGTCTTAAAACAGGTTGTGTGTCTCCAAGGATTCTCAAAACAAATAGCTCCAAGCCTGTGGTTATAGCTGTTGCGAAGTTCCTGCACTGGATGTGGATAATCCAAGCTCGTAAATCATGTTTACATTGATTATTTGTGTATTGCTTAAAAAAATCATATGCTATGATCATGCTACCCAAATATTAGATATAGACATACGCTGTATATGGAACCTTATTGTTGGAACTGGCCCTTCTTGCAGGGTCATCCCCAAACTTTTTGCTCCTTCCTCCCTTATTTTTCCTGACCCGTGGCTGTTGGCAACAGGACTCTGCGCACTTTACCACTGCTGATCAGTGCTAAAGTGCATATGCTCTCTATGTAAATTGTTATTCTGATTGGATATACATGTTTGGCATATTTGTATCACCATGAAGTCCCTAGTAAAGTGCACGGGGTGTGCCAGGGCCGGTGATGACAAATGCTACTAGTGGGCCTGCAGCACTGATTGTGCCACCCACAGGAGTAGCTCTAAAATGGTGTCTCGGGCCTGCCACTGCAGCGCCTACGGGCAGTTTAGAACTGCCATGTCCTCCTGGTCCGCGTCCCCGCTGACCAGGCCTAACCCTTCCCTTTTCGTGCACATCAGTCACCCCTATGGAAGGCCCAAGGTACCCCCCTGGGCAGGGTGCCGTGTAGGTGAAAGGTAGAGCATGTACTAGTGCAGGTGACATGCTCTGGTAGTGAATTACAGCCATTTTCGTTTTTCACTATTGTAAGGCTATCTTGCTCCATAGGTTAACATGGGGGATGCTGGATACAGTGGTTAACTGCATTTCTTCCCATAGGAACAAGATAGGACATAAGTATCTAGTATCCCTGAACTCAGAATTTAATAATACATCTTTTAGGAAAGGTGGTTTTTAAATCCTGTGTTTGAGAACAGCACTTTTAGAAAGTTGCTGTTCTCTTGTCTGACCCTTCTGTGTGCCTGGGACTGTTTGTGTATTGACTGTCTGGTTTGTGAGTGACAGGGGCTGGGGAATTCCCCCAGAGGCTGGATGAGTCAGCACTAGGCTGAATGAAGCAATTGCAACCTGAGTGGTGGGAGGAGTTAGCACCTGGGCTGAATAGGGCTGTGCCTGCCTGCCACAATGCTGGCTCCACCTCCTGCTGGGCGGCTGAGGACCCTGCCCCTCACTCTGAAAGGAAAGATGCAGCCAGCAAAACAAAGTGCTCAGGATCCACCCAGAACTGGTTCAGACCGGGCTCAGGGCCCACATGCACAGAGAGAACAAAGACTTTAGGGGTATAAGTACAGGACCCCTGACAACAGAAAATTAGATCATCCTGGAAATCAAGAAGGAACCTCTGCCAAGGAGAAAGCTGACTCTGAAGAAGGAAGACTGTCCTGCTGTTGCTCTGCTGGACTGACCTGCTGTTGCTTTGCTGCCAAGGAGAGGGGAAGGACTTTGCTGTGAGCTGTGTCCCCTGTCTTGAAGGATTCTCCAAGGGCCTGAGAAGAGCTGGCTCCCTGTTTCCGAAGTCCCAGGACCAAAAGGACTTCACCCCCAGTCTCCCTGAACTCTGCTGAGAGAGTTCTGTCCTTCGTAGAGTGCTTGATCCAGTTGTGGGGCCTCTAGAAGTTGAACCTGAGCTGGGAAGCTTGAGACTAAGCTGAGAAACTTGTGAAGTTGAAAAGTGTCGCATCGCTCGCGGAGCGCATCCCCGACAGTGCGAGAAGTTTCCCGCCGCTACGAAGGTCGAGATCGGCGCAGCGCCTGACATCGCTGCCGGAGCCGTCGCACCCTTCGTTTGCGGGACGCACCAGACCGGTGCGGGAGAATCGAACATCGCTGCGAGTGTCGTCGCAGAGCCTGTCGACGCTGGGTGAGATCGCCGCACCGCTTGCTTGCGGACCGCATCACGTCGCTGCGAACATCGTCGCAGAAACATCACATCGAGGAGCTGCGAGAGAGAGGATCACCGCTGGACCGCGCATCGTCGCCCCGGAGATCGTCGCAGCCTCTACGAGATCATCGCATCGTGCCTTTGCGAGAACAGACTTCCTACGGAACCTACGCACCGGAATCCACGCAAGCTGCCTTCCTCCCCATACAGACCGGATTCGTCGCCACACGCCCGCTGCTGCAGCGGGGCTGTCGCATCGCCTCCCCAGGGTCTCAGGAGTAACGCATCGCTTGTTTCCACCGCACCAGCTTCCTGCTTGTGGAACTTTGTTGCATCTAAAAGGTACTGTGAGTCAACGTGACGCAACTGTGAACTTTTCACGCATCTGTGGATTATTTGATCGCAACTTAAAGAACTTTGATTACAACCTGAAGAACTCTTTTGAAACCATATCCTTGAATTGTGTATGTTGGATTTTTGCCGTTTTGGTCTTGTGTAGTTTAGAATAAATATCTTTATTTTACTAAACTGTTGTGGAATCAGTTTGTGGTGTTTTCACTGTGTTACTGTGAGTGTTGGTACAAATACTTTACGCATTGCCTCTGGTTAGCCTAGACTGCTCAGGCCAAGCTACCTTGAGGGCGAGCAGGGGTTATCTAAGAGGGTTATCTCCTCGTCCTGACTAGAAGCAAGGGTCCCTATTTGGACATTGGTACCTACCTCTGCCAACTAGAGACCCCCAGTTCTAACACTTATGAATTCCTTTTCATGTTTTTAAATTTTTATAATGAAATTAAACGTGTATTAAATTGATGTTAAAATGTATGTTACACGCTAATTAATGTACTTAATTCATTTTTTTAATTAGTAGTTGGACGGATGACAATTTGATATACGCCCTGATGTTAATCTGTGTTATGAAATCTGCTACATGATATGTTACCTCACTGGTTTTAAAGATATTTTTTATAATGCTGTATTTTATGATTTCTAAATCGAAATAAAGACTCTTTGAATGAATTAGTACCCAATATTCTATGGGTGCGCCCCACCAAGGATGAGAGTAGGTGAAGTGAAGAGAAAGAGAGGAAAATGAAGGCATAACATTTCGAGCAAAACACCGGCCAACATTGCCAACAAAGTCTATTCCAGTCCGGGGACGGGCCAGGTGCCAGGGCACAGGCCATCCCAGAGATGTCACTCTCCAAGGAATAGAAGTGAAGGCCGGTCATGGGAGAACATTATAACATTCCAGGAGTGTAGTCCGGAGCAGCCGTCGTGGCGCGATTCAGGCACAAGACAGCTATATCCACAGAGTGACCGTGAGGGAGCAAAGCGTTGGTCGCGTTTCCGCAAGGGACCTGCTCACGGGCCAGAGAAAAGCAAAACAGGGAGTCAGCGGTATATTGTCTAACTATTTGTCAGATGTCTGGGAGCCTGGGGGTGAATGTCCACCCTCCAGGGAGCGGATATGCTGTATAATGTCCTGTTTCTCTTGGGATGAAGTGTGGACTCCCCTGAAGGGGAAGGACATCTGGAGCGATGTACCTTAGTCCATTGGGATTTAGCCGGTTTGCAGGCCCTGGGAGGTTGGCGTGAGGGGCTTGTGGGTGGCATGTCGGGGATCTGGAGTAGTTGGGCAGCTTCTTGGAAGGACTGCAGCACCCGGTGTTTGGACTCCTACTGGAAGATAAGTGCAAACCGGTGTCCCCATTGGTAGCGAACACCCAGTTCCCGGAGCTTATCCGTTTTTAGGCCGGAAATCCCTGCTGTGGCGGAGTGTTGTGGGTGCAAGGTCCTGGAACAGCTGAATGGGTGTACCCTTGAAGGTGAGTACTGGTTTGTTTCTGGCTGCTTTGAGGATGGCCTCCTTTGTGAAAAAATTGACCCGGGCCAAGATGTCAGGGATGAGGCCCGGCCGTCCGGGTGGGCCAGAGACTCGATGGGCGCGGTCCAGGGCTGGTGGAGATGCATCCTTGTCTTCCCTGATGTCCTGAAACAGTTCTGCCACAAAAGTCATTATGTCTGAGGCTTCCGCCCCAACCGGAACCCCTTGCAAGCGTAGGTTGTTTTGGCGTCCCCTATTTTCCAAGTCCTCCTGCTTGATCTGCACTTCACTGTACTGTTCCTCCAGGGTGGCTAAGCGGTGCCAAAGGTGTTACTGATCCTCTGAACGGGCATCTAGTGTCTTTTTGAGGTCAACTACCCTCACTCCTAGCTCTACCATGTCTCTCTAGAGTTCTTTGACGCAGGCCTGAACCTCTGTTCGAAGAGAACCGATTTCAGATCGGAGTTTATGCATGAAGGTGGCCATAAAGGATTGCGTGACAGGCTCAGAGGGTCCCCCGGCTGCTGGTGCCACGTCCGCTGCTGAGGCTGAACCTGGTTTGTTCCACATAGCCGTGACTGGGTTATCTTTAGGGGCTGTGGGCGACTCCTTTCCGGTCTGTGAACGAGTCATGTGTCCCCATGAGTGATGCCACGAGCAGGAGATCCCAGGCGATTAGGTGCCAGACTGGCACTGGCAGCCGTCCGGCCCAGCAGAGGGGGGCGAACCCGGCCACAGAGACTGGAGGTTGGACTGGACATTGAAGCAAGGTCCGGCGCAGGTGGAGGCGGTCAAAGGTCAGTCCCTCAGGGTCCCCGAAGTGTTCTACTAGGCAGTTGGGAAGGTGGAAAGCATGGACAGTACTGGGCCAAAGAAAGGGTAGGGGCCCTGCCAGGCAGGCGCCTATATCACCCCCTCCAACAGGGCACAGTAGGAGGGTCGCCCACTCTGGCCAGGCAGTAGTTTCCGCAGTGGTGATGGTGCTCAGTGGTATCCCAGGAGGTCGCCCAAGTTCAAGAGGGGTGCCTGTGACGTGTGACGAAGTGTCTACTTCACCCAATGTGCAGGCAGGCAGCCATACGCAGCGTGCACTCACCGGGGCAGCCTGACGGGGCCACTCTGCTGCAGCGGAGGTGCAGAGCAGGGCATCAGGCTCCACAGTCCGCCAACTAGTAGCCAAGGCTGTGGCGAGAGTGGAGCGGGCACATGACTCTGGTGGGGTTACTTACAGGTGCCTCGATTTTCGGGATGTCAATGCAGGCTTTCAATGTGGCAGGAAGCACCCCAGCTCTGTGTGAGCCGTGTGGGGGGGACTAAATCCCCCAGGCACCCCACAGAGCTCAGGAAGACCCAAGGTGACCAGTACTTTGCCTCCGGACCGGTCGCAGACCAGCGGCGTCCGGCGCTCTGCCTCGGATAGGCCAGGGTCCTCAGCAGGGTTAGCGGGACGCCCAAAGGATGCAACCATTTTCAGGGGGGTCCACCCAGGGCAATAGAAGCGTCGACCAGCACCCCTGCAGCCAGGGGACCCAGGACGCCCAACGACGTGCCCCAGCCGAGGCGCAGTCCAGTAATGCTCCAACACCCCGCTGTGCAGCTCTTGATGCCCCCGATAGTGTCAGCAGGGGTGCCCAGAGTCCAACCACAGTCAGAGAGGCCTCACCAGGGTGGAGAGATTGTGTGTCCGGGCCCCCACAAATCTAGAGCGGGAGGACGGTGAGAGTCAGAAGATGGTGGGCGGGCCAAACCCGGGCATAGGTGGCCACTTGTAGAATCCACCCAGCCTGTAGAGTATGCAGATCTAGCCAGGCCTGGGGGGATCCAGACTATGGAGGCATATGATGGTGGCTATGCAGGTTACTGTCCGGTAAGGCAGTCCCCGATTAATGATGACGGTGCTCCCCAGCCCCCGTACCTTAGCTGCTCAAGTAGTCCTGCTGTCGCCTGTAATCCACGGTTGGAAGTCGCCGATCAGAGCCGGGGTTTACTCAGGGGCATTCCAGGTTGGAATTCGCAAAATGGCGGTCACGTTCCCGCCAGTCGGTGCAGTCCGCCTCCCTCCAGGGGGCTGCCAGTCAAAGTAGAGGGACAACAGCGTTGGCCCGTCCCAGCCCCTCCACCGGCTCCTCTCCTCCGATGGTCCTCTGTCAGTGATCGCAGGGCCATGATGTGAATCACATTCTCAGGAGCACGCAGGGCCGGGCTTCACAAGATGGCGGGTGTGCTCCCGAGGGCCGGAGCTCTGGTTTTCCGCCTCTGCATACACTGCTACCAGCCGAACTGAGGGGTGATCAGGCCCCTGGGCAGCAGCCTGGGCCTTTCCGCCGGCCAGTCGCCCCCAGCTACGGCACTCCTTGAGCTGTTGTGTTGCTTTGAAACGCTGATTTCACCGGCGGTGGCCCGGAGCTCCAACAGCATGCGTCTCACTCCATCTGAACCCCTAAAAAGAGTGCTTAAATCTATATTCTCTTATGCACAGGTAACCAGCGCTGAACTGCTAGGGCTGTAACAGCAAACAGGTGTTAAGGAATTTGTAGAGAATCCAAGCAGCTGCTTTTTGCGCCACTTAAAGCCTCCTTATCACATACTTGGAGTCCAGATGTGAGTTGACCATCCCTGCACAACCGCTCTAAGCAGTGGGGCAGGATTCCAACTAACTGTTTTCTCAGAGTCCTGAGATGTCCAAAGCAACATGTTGCAAATTTCCTGGCTTGTACCTCCATGAAAAACTTATTGTTGATCCAGAACCGGAGGCTTTTAACTGAAGGGATAGGAGAAGGATGCAGCCAAGGCGGTCAGCCTGTCAGGTCAACTCAATTCCTGCCAGTGAGAGGGGTTGCCCACAACTAGTACCTCTGTTTTTTCCATTTAATTTCAGGCAGTTGGCGGACATCCAGTCTGTTACCGGTTTCTAAGATGCATTTAATTGATTAGAAACTTTTTTAGTATCTGAGGTGATCGAGTGGACAATATGTTAGTCTTCTGCATAGACCAGTGCAAGGCCATGTGCTTGCCCTATCTCTGCTAATGGGACCGCATAAACATTGAAAAGCATACGACTTCGTGATGAGCCCTGTGGGACCCCACACTTAAAGGGGTGGTTTGTTGAGAACAGTGATTCTTCATAGACCTGAAAACTCGTGTTTTCAAGAAAGGCAGTGAATCATTTGAGTTAGAGTCCAGTAATTCTTTCCTCCTCCAGCCTTTGTATTAAAACGGGGTGGGAAATGGTATCAAAGGCTGCGCTCAGGTCCAACAGAATCATAGTTGCTGAGTTGCCCTATTCAAGCATTGCTCTCAATTCAAGCTAGCCTGGGTGATGAGGGGTTCTGAACTGAGGTGGAGAAGTGAGCTAAAGGACGATGGTGGTTTCAACTCAGATCTGTAACTGGGGTTGAGTGCCTGAAAAGTTTCAGTCCTCCGTCCATCATATCCTTGTGTTTGCTTAATTCTTCTGTGGCTGTTAGTAGCGCAGTTTTAGTGGTACTACCAGGCCTGAACCCCGTTTGGGTTGAGTGTAAGATAGCATGTGTCTATAGAAATGAGGACCGGTGCTTGTTGACATGCTTCTCAAGCTTTTCTAACCCCAGGAAGGAGGGAGATTAGTTTATATTTCTCCACATGCAGGGTGTCAGCAGAGTATTTTTTCAGTAGGGGTCTGACCACTGTATGTTTCCATGCAGGGAGGACACTCACTTTCCAGGGAGTGATTAAAAATGAAAGTCAAACTGATCAAGGAATATATTACCCCTTTTCTGGAGTATTTTGGAGGAGTGGGTCAAGGGGTGACCCTAATATGATTGATTTAAGGATCTCCTCAGTGGCCTCTTTGCTAAAAGTTGGGAAGGCTAGCAGTGTATCCTTATTCTACTGCAATAGGAGTTTTGTTGAGAATATCGTCTCTTGGTAAGGGGAGAAGAATGTTTACTTTTCCAAAAAAGAAGTTGGCGAACATATTGCAGTACTCCTTTGAAGGGGGGGCAGTTTCAAAATAGCGTCTGACACCAACGCATACTATATTATTCAGTCGCTGCTCTACCATATCTACTGGTAAGTTTCATGTGTTTGGCTACAGATTATTAAAATCATAATGGAAATTTTTTTTAAATATATTTTAGAAATCTTAAATATGGGGGAGAGGAAATAATTCACTAGAAAATAAGCGATTTCGACATCAGATTGGAATTAGTTTATTCGAAAGAGTTAACAGTGAATATTTTAGAATCAAACATTTAAAAAAATGTATTCTAATTCTTTAACACTTCCGTTACGATGAATTCTAAAAGAGATGGGTGGTTGTTTAAAATGGAATATACGAGACGTTCAAACATGAGATGAATATTGAGCTTGAGTGCATAAGTTTGGTTCTTTGATATAATCAGGTGGAGTATTATTATGATCAGATATCAATTTTGCGGGGGCGTGGCTTGGCGTCCGAGGGGCATGGCTTGGCGTCCGTGGGGAATAGCGGCGTCTGGCTGAGGTACTCCGGTGGGACAGTGAGTTTCCGCATCAAGAAGCTTTGCCGGGCGAAATAAGGAAGACACGCTGAGCGCCGTGAGCTCTCCAGCGTCACTGTAAACGCGGCGGATATGTCCTCATTTTCCAAGTGAGTCTCTCCAGTTTCATCACGGAGTCGCGGCCGCCATTTTGCGAAGCCCGCGGTCGATACTCGTTACAGAAAACACTGCGTGGCTGCCCATGTGATGCCTGCATTTCCCCAATTGCATTTTTGAGTATATCTATTGTGCTGTCATTATCAAGCACAAGTTTTGTGGCATTTATAGGAGTATGAGAATATTTACTCAGCTTTTCTGACAAACTTATTTTTGGTGGCCATTTTACTTACCTCCCTGACTCCTCGTAGTGCAATTACACCTGAGCAATGGAACTTTTTGATATCTTCATGACCCATGAGATGCATTAATCCTTAATGTGTGTGCTACATCTACTTTTGGCCATCTTTTAGGATTTTTGGTTACTCTGGCTGTGTCTCAATGGTCGTTTTCAACTTGCTTTGGCTGACGTATGCACACTTTTGGTTGCTACTCCCACAATCTCCTTACTCCTTTTTTTTTTTTTAAAATTTTTGGAAGACCTTTATTGATAGAAAAAGGCAACTACAAGTCAACAAGGAGCCCGGGGGCTCACACATACGGTACATTACAACTTGCTGAAAGCACAGAGGATATGTTACAGAAGGACTGAGGTCTAGTTTTAAAAGTTTTCCTTGTAGGATAGACACAAACAGGATATCGTAGCACAACAAGTCAATACTGGTGTTGGACAATCAGGATAGACAATCTCATAGCGGATGAAAACACCAGAGTCGCTGCGTGGCACCCAGAAAAGAAACGTCTAAACCCCAAGGAAGGAAAGAAGGAAAAAGAATAGAAGGCCCATAGAACCAAAAAGAAAAGCAAAAAGAAAGCAACCCCGCCCCCCAAGTACCCCCCACCCTGCACCCCTGCAGCTGGCTACGGCCTGTCCCCCCCTAGCAGTGTGCCTGTCGCCCAATAAAAGGAGTCCCAAAATATAGAGAGTAAGAAAAGGATAGAATCCTAAAGCTCTCATAAAATAAAGAAAGGTGGGGAGGAGCCCGCTATCCGTCCCCCGGCTCCGCCATCTCGTACCAATAGTAGCAACATTAGTCCGACGCCCAATAATAATAACATGCCCAATATGCAGAGGAAACTAGAAGCACAGCAGCAGCGCACAGTGTAAGTAAGGCAGCAACACCCAACCGAGACACCCAAAGCAGCAACAAGGAAATCCCCAAGTCACGATTAACAAGCGTAGGCCCCCGTTACAATCCTCCAGCACTACCGATGCATGCCCCGGTCACTCAAAGAAAACTAAGCCCCCGGCTGCCCCACCCGCAAGAACGGTGCAAGAACAGGAGTCAGTAGCCTGATGGCCAAAAAACGGTTCCAGCGCACAGAATGGAGCACAGTGGCAATATCAGCAAAACAGAGTACCAACAGTATGTCCCCATCCGCCACAATCAGTAACAAGAAATCCGCCAGTTCGATAGGGGAAGCGTCTATCCTTGTCCCGTTTTCTCCTTACCACCGCAGACCCGTGTAGGCGATGTAGGTGCAGATGGCAGTCCAGGGAGATATCCGCGGTGCGGGTGACTCGATGCATCCAGGGCAGGTAAATCCAGGAGTTCCAGAGAAGGCGCAGAGTACGCCATCGTAAACTTTTAGGGTACAGCCAGGACAGGGAGGGAGGTCCCTGCGTCCATCACCTCTCGGGGCGAGTCTCGGGGATCCGCGAGCATGGCGAGGAGGGAGGGCTCACATCGTAGCGGAGGCTCCGGAGGGGCATACGAATTCGGGAGCCGATCTCCCGCAACTGATGGTAGTGACAGGCTTGGGGTCACGAGGGCGCCATCGACCCCAGTGGTCGCCATCTTATCAGCGGCGAAGGTGGAACAAAGAGCGGTGCCGAGACCCTGCGAGTCGGCCATCTTGAGACGGGCCGGTACACTGAGGATGCCCTCCATCTTGTCCAGCAGGGCGCAGCCAGAACGTAGAGCCTCGGAGCGGAAGGAGAGGACCGCTTCCAGTATACTACCATAGCTGTGAGTGGCAGCACACAGTATATCAGGCATGTCTTCCCACTCCGTGGGTCCAGAGACACAAGTCACAGCCAACTTGTCAGGATACATAACAGCATGTCCACCATAGCGTCAGGCAAGGATTCCCCAGGTCGGAACAGGCTGCGCACCCTAGGAGAACAACTGGTCGTGCTGCGAGGGGCAGATGACTGAGCCTGGGTGCAGATAATAGCACAGTCCGTCCAATATGTCGCCCCGCTTAGTTCCAAGTACCTGGCCAGGTCGGAAGCCCATCACCATTAGCGGGACGAAGTGCAGGCAATAAGCACACAAACAGCATTGCGAGTGCCCGTAGCATCACAGTTGTAGCCTGGTTCGTTTGTCGCAGCGCCAACAGTGCAGCAGGACGTGGGTGTAGGGTCCGCTGCCCGACGATAATTGCCAATCGGGACCTTGCAGTCACCAAGCCCGGGAACGCGCGTCTGACGGCCGGCCTCGATAGTCACGCGAGGTCCCGGTCTTTATGCCGATGCGGGCCGCCAACTGTGTCCGAGCGTTTCCTCCACTTGCTGAAGAGCAAACGCTCCAGGATTTCATGGCGGGCCACTGGAGTATGTCTGCTTTTGAAATCAGCCACTTCGGTACAGGATATCTGGCAGGAGAGGCTCGAAGGTGGAGACGGTCCCCGGAGCCGAGGGACTACACGTCCGATCCGAGCGCCATCTTGGCTCCTCCCCCCTCCTTCCTCCTTTTAACGTAACATTACAGCGACAAATCTGTGCGCCTATTTCTGATGGGCAGCTGAGCTGGTATTTCTATGGGAAGAACAAAAGGCGCTTTATCCACGAAGCCGCAACAGGAACATGTTTTCATTTAAAAAAATCGAAGATTTTTACTGCATACTCCAAGCTGGAAGATTCACAGCAGTCCGCACCAAGTTCTCTGGAGGCTGACATGGATTCCTTACCTGCACCATCCGGGAAGACACTCACCAAGCGCCTAAAGCACAACCCCCCCCTTCTCCTAAATCAAATTCTCCGGTCTCCATGGAGATGCTGTTGGATGAGATAAGAGCCCTGCGGCCCTTTGTAGAGGAAACCAACTCCAAGCTACAGGTCCTTACGGTTAATTGGTCTCAACTCGACACTAGAGTCACTGCTGTCGAAATAAGTATCTCCACATACATGTGCCAACGTCTCACAGCTTCAGTCTCAAGTATTGACGCTCCGAAGGCATATCGAGAATCTTGAAAATCGCAGTATGAGAAATAATCTGCGCATTTATGGTCTGGTGGAGGGAACTGAGGGATCAGACCGCCTCACCTTCTTTACTTCTTTTCTTTCCAAAGTGCTTCGCCTAACAGAGGGCACATCACTCAACATCCATAGAGCACACAGACTAGGTCATCCTCCCACCAACATGTCACCCTCACAAAGACCAAGAAGAGTAATTATATACTTCTTGGAATATACAGACCTGTTGTTGGTGTTATCAGCGGTAAAATCGGCTCAATGCATTACCTGGTCAGGTTCAACTTTGTGTTTCGCACAGGATTATGCCAAAGCTACTGCGAACAGACTAAAAGCTTTTCTCAACCTGAGACCAGCTCTCCGATCATCGGGTGCCCGTTATGGCCTCTTTCATCCTTGCTTGTTTAAAGTTACGTATAATAATAGAACAATAACCTACGAGGGTCCAGTTAGATTGCAGAGCTTCATTAATTCATGTAACCCGACTGCTATGGACACTCAACGGCCCTCTTCATCGGTTAATACTTGATCTTGTTAAATCCTTTAAGCCATATAGCTATCACCTTTCAGGGATTAAATACTAATTTTTACCAATGTTCTAATACCCATTCAATGTTGGTTCTGTACATATTATCCACAAGTTCTTCTGGTTCCTGTTGTTCCTATATGGAGTTATACGTATAACTGGTTTCCTCAGTTTATCTACATTTTATTTCCTATTGCTCCCTATTTTCTACTTAACCTGAATTTTGTCAGATTTAATGATTTTCTATGTTCTTTTTGACCCTTTGCCCTCTTTCACATTTCATATTTGATAATTTTTTTCTTCCTTCACTTGCCGTCCTCTGATTTCATAAGCTGTATGTTATTGGTTAACTTTGCTCAGTTTATCAGTTAACAGTTGATGCCTCTGTTATTGTTTATCTCAGCACTTTTCTTACTGTTTTTTTTTCAATGCCTATTCTAAACCTTATTATTAATTATTGCCCATACAGATTTTTCATCCTTGTAGCGTGGTCTCTCCTGGTTCCCTCCTGTTCAGCTGATCCCAGACGTGCCGCCTACTCCATGTGGCTCCACCCCCCCCTCACGTACTTCCCTAAGTCTCCCTTTTTGTAGGTATGTTATTTGTTAGTATGTTTTTTGTTGCATTCTTTGTTTCATGTTCTGTATCACACTTCTCTATCATCCTCCTTAACTGTCTAACTTGCGCACAAACTCTTTCTAATGTGATTCTTCCTTTTCTACATCTTTGGATATGCTTATACATCTTCTATAACCTACGTTATTCTAAGCGCCCTTCATTCTTCGTATTTTCTCATTTTCCTGCTCATATTCTACATTGGTTTTATGCAAATTTGGATTTTAGTATCACAAGCCAGGACTCTTTTATTGTTGTTCATTCCACTGTATTGAATTGGACTATAGTTTTTAACTGCTATTTGAACTTTGATTTCATGAGTTACATCACTTAAATTGATTTCTTGGAACATTAGGGGATTAAATTCTCCTATTAAGAGGCAGAGAGTTTTAATGCATTTAGATAAGTTAAATGTGGACATTGTCTTTTTTACAAGAAACGCATCTTACGGAAACTGAGTCTATGAAATTAAAAAGAAGTTTGGTGGGTGAGGCTTATTTCTCTCCTGGAGATGGTAAACGAAATGGTGTTGTGATATTATGCCGCAAATCTCTTCCAGTCACATTATTGTCGCAAGATACAGATGTTGAAGGAAGGTGGCTTAAATTATCACTAAAAGGTGTTCCAGTTTCCCTCAATGTTTATGCACCTACATGTAGAGACACTTCCTTTTGGCCTACCTAAGCCACACGCATATCCAATTCTATTGAGGAGAATATTAATATGGCTGGGGATTGTAATCAAGTGTTAGATCATTTTGTAGACAGAAATTCAAAGGTGCCTATCATTCCCAATAAGATACACAAATCTTTTACTCACACTATTTCTCAACACAAATTAATTGATGCCTGACGCCCCTGCAATCCAACCACCAGAGAATACTCCTTTTATTCCTCATCACACCATACCCAATCAAGAATTGATTATGTCTTTGTTTCCCATAACATTTCACAATCTCTCACATTTGCAGACAATGGCCCCATTCTATTATCAGACCATGCTCCCATCTCCATTGGTTTTGACATATTGCCCAGGAATGATGCCCCTAGAAGATGGCGTTTTAATAACGCTCTCCTCTGGGACGCCTTCGGGCAGCCATGCGCTTTAGAAATCTAATTTCATTTCATTTCATTTCTTAGATCCCAAATTCTCATCATCATTTACTTCCTTCTTTACTGACTACTTTGAGAGAAATCATACAGAATCTTTATCACTTGCAACTATTTGGGATGCATTTAAGGCATCTGCAAGAGATTTCATTATTAATTTTGTGGCAAAGAAACGAAAATCTGTATGTAAAATTACAACAGATCTCCTCCAAGATAGTAAGACACTTGAGCACTCATATTAGACTTCTCATTCGGAAGAATGCTCAAAAACCCTTCTTAAAGCTAAACTGGAATTGAATAGGAAGTCAACCGAAGACGTTTCGCTTTATTTGTTAAAATCCAGCGATAAATTCTATGGGGGTAAAAAAATAAGCAGTGAAAATATTAGCTAACTATTTAAAGATTCGCCAATACAAATTAAATATTGATTCTATTTTTGAGGAACATTCAGTGTTAAAGTTTAAAGATGCTGAAATATTAAATGAATTTTCTATTTTTTATAAATCCTTCTATTCTTCTGAAATTCAACATATAGATCATTCATTTGTGCAATTTTTTTCTGATATCCAAAAGCCTCAGCAGCTACCTCCGGACCTATCTCAATTAGAATCTGATCTCTCTCAACCGGAATTACTCAATGCCCTCCAAAATCTTAAAAAGGACAAAGCCCCTGGTCCAGATTGCTTTACTGTTGAGTTTTATACTCAAGTTCAAAAGACCTTTATTCGAATTCCTTAAAATTCATAAAAGTACCGAACACAATTCATCAACACGTCATGAATAAATATACATACAGTAAAAAAGTAAAATAGACATACATATGACATTATATTCTATACAATGACAATACAATACATTTCTAAGCAATATACTAAACTGCCATATTAACACCAGTAAACAGCAGATATACAATACTCAGGGGTTTTCCATCATCTTACGAGCTCGTATAGCCAATCTTAAAAAAGAGCTAACCCGGAATGTTAATTCATCACTATCCAGAACAATCAACATGTTGTATGAATCTTGGAGCTTCAGTGGTCTGGATTTTTTAAAATACGGTGTTAAAAACCATTTAATATACACAAGATAAAATTTACAGAAAAATAAAAAGTGCAAATCATCCTGGGTGCTCACGCCATCACAGGGACATAGAAGAGAATCAATACTGTGACAATGGCCTAGTGGAAAAGACAACATATGTTTTACTGTTCCTGCCCTTAGACGAAACAACAGTGATCTCTCCCAGCTAGTCATAGGCAGCGAGAGATAGGGCGGCAAAGTCTGTCCACACAGTCCGTTGCCTATATATTTCATTACAGTAGATTTTTGTGATTCACTTCTGAGCCTTTCACTGTTATAAAGTACATATAGTGCATTCTTAACCTCGACTTTGTCCTGGGGTTTTATAGTTATCGGGTCAGTAAACAAAGTACTTCTACCAACTTCATCCAGTGTTTTAGAGACTTCAGACAACCATGGAATTCTCATGCCATGGTCGCAGTTTAAGCAATCCTTGATAATATTCTGAGTAAGAGCAGCGGCCTCATTCCTCCAGATTCTAATCCAGAAGAGTGCCGGTCTTGCTCTAATGAAATCACTAATGTATGATAGGGTTAATTCACTATGACAAATGAAAGTGGAGGAGGAGATTGGTGCGCCCAACATTTTCCTGCAGAAGCGATTTTCCTCCCTTTGGATGCAGGAGCTATTTCTTGATCCCCATACCTCTGCACCATACGTGGCAACTGGTGCACACTGTAGTTTAAAAATTTTTAAAATAGCCTTAGTGGCACCTATTCTCTTTGGGCGTGGGAGGCTCAGAACAGAATTGTTGGCTTTCGAGAACCTGCTCGTGGCGTGGGCCATATGCCCACTCCACGAGCCGTTCGCAGCGAAAACCAACCCTAAGTATGGAAAATTAGGGACAGATTCCAATTTGTCCGTGCCTAGTCGTATAGTGCTGAGTTTCCTTTTGCCAGGTCCACAGGACATGATAAATGACTTTTTAAAATTTACCTTTAAATCCAGATCCTCCATGAACTTAACAAAACTATGTACGAGCAGGCGAAGGGCATTGGGGGTGCGGGCCATAAGTACCGCATCGTCTGCGTATAGAAGTACTGGAAGGGGTTTCCCTAAAATGAATGGGACATCCGTGGTCACTTCTTTCAGACAATTAGATAAGCCGTTAATGTAAATGATGAACAACAGGGGTGCTAAAACGCACCCCTGTCTCACCCCCCTCCCTATCTCAATTGCTCCTGATACCTCTCCGCCCATCCCAATACGTACCCGTGCTTTCAGGTCAGTATGGAGATATGCTAGAAAATTTACAAGAGTAATATCAAGACCATTGGTTGAGAGGATGGACCAAAGCTTTGATCTGTTAACAAGATCAAAAGCGGATGAGAGGTCCATGAATGCAAGGTAGGTGGCGGAGGAGCGAGCAACACTGTATTTGTCAATTATCAATTTCAAGTTTAGACATTGCTCCACCGTACCAACCCCACTACGGAACCCCATCTGACACGGATCTAAAAAATCATTGTGATTTGCCCAGTCCAGTATTCTATGGAAGATAATACGACCCAATACTTTTAGAGTGTTATCCAAAAGGGAGATAGGGCGATAATTCGCAGGATCAGACCTATCTCCCTTTTTATAGATTGGGACAATAATACTGGTAGTCCAGGTGGACGGCATGGCTGTTTCTGGTAAGCTGTTAAAAATGTTAAGGAATATAGGTGTCCACAAATTAACATCGTATTTAATGATGTCGATGGGAAGACCATCGGGTCCAGGTGCCTTATTTCCCAAACTCTCTTTTATGGCTGTTTTAACCTCGTGCTCTAAAATTAATAGACCACTTGGTTGGTCAAGAGTGGGTGGAAAATACTCCTCAATAGGAGCTGCATAGATGCCTGAAAAATGGGTCTCCCATGCTGTACTTGTAATGTTACAACTAATTTGGGTAAGTTTCTTTCCCATTTCCCGTGTTTTTCTAACTGCTGACCAAAATGGGCCACTACCACCCAAATTTGCACTGAGTACCAAGGAGTCCCATTGCTCTGAAAGTAAATTTGCCTTCCGTTCGGATATTTTAGCTTTATAATTTTTCCTGGCTAATTGGACAGTTAGTTTACACCTTGGTTTCATAGAGAGTGCCTGTCTTAATTCTCTGTTTGCCAAGGAGCATGTCGAATCGAACCACCTTGGTTCTTTGCCTTCCCTAGGAAGTGGAACGGATAAAAAAGTTTTGATGACAGAACACAGAGTTTCAAAATCTGCAATTAAATGACCATGGTTGTTACTAGGTAGTTTACAGGAATTAATCAAGTGTGGATATAATAGTTGTACATTAGATAAAATGGCCTCACAGTCCACTCCCCTCCATTTTAGTCGTAAACCATCAATTGAAGGAGTGATGTCCCTAGCACCAGTTAAATTTTCAAAGATCGGGCTAGGCGCAAGATCCAGAACCACAACCAGGGGATTGTGGTCGCTAAAAGGTGTCTGTAACACAGAAGTTTTTACTATGCAATCTGTTAACAGTGAAGATGTAAATACGTAGTCAATAGTAGAACTGCTATTTACACCAATATATGTGGGAGCGTAAGGGGAATCACTTTTTTGTCCTATTTTCAGGGCATCATCTAGATCAAAGTCAGTGAGCAATTTGGACAATTCAGAACCCCTACGCTCAGCTGGGTCAGAAAAGGTGTGATTAACAGATCCAGCATTTACTGTTAATTTTGCATTAAAATCACCCCCAATCAAGACACCTGATTTGTTATCAACTGCAAGGGAACATTCCAGATTACTTAAAACCTTGGATAATGCCAAAAAGTTCTTGTTCGGTACATGATAAAAATCATTATTATAAAAATTTATTAAATAAATCGTGGTCTTTGACTTCAACTTATATTCAAGAATCTGAATGTTAGAATTTTGCGGGCCATCGCTCTGCAGGTTTTTAATTATGCCACCTGCAAGAATCTTGATCCCGACAAAGAGGCCACCCACCGCTCTGCCAAAACTTGGTTTAGGCGAAGTTAGGCTGAAACAGTGATAGCCCTCTATAAACACATTGCCAACAGCCCATGTTTCTTGAAACATAAGAATGTCCGCATCATTAATAATCTCAAGCCATGCTGGGTCAGATAATTTAGATTCCAAGCCTGCAACATTCCAACTTAGGATAGATAACCCATGAATATTGCAATAGTTGCCTAGCCTAACCCTATTACAAGTACTTACTGTATTAACAGAACTAACGTTAACAACATCAGTTTGGTTACTTTGAACAAATTTTGATTCCAGGATTTCTACAGTAGCAATTGAAACCTGATAATCAACAATCGAGGCTGACTGACCCTCTTGTATGGCGACTGTAGCTGGGTTGTCAACGTGGGTTTTAGGCAGTGTATTTAGTCAATCCTGGTCATCTAAATTAGAAAAATATTCAAAACGGTTATAAGTAGGAATGTTGAATGTTGGCCTTGCTTCAGTCATCGATTGAAACGAAAGAAGTTCGGGGGCAGGATAAGATCTGTCTCTGTAGTTAAATTGGTGCATGTTTGAGAAACCAGAATGGTGCGGATAATGAATAGGGGGTGTTAACACTGGCATCTGTTTTGACATTTGGTTCCACCAATTATTGTGATCATTCGAATTACCAAAATCCTGATTTTGTATGAAGAGCGGAGATTTGAATCTTGCCCCAACATTCAAATCATGATGAAAAGTGATAGGATGGCTCTCCATGATTTCATTCTGGGGTATCAAGTGTCTGTAAAAATAACCTAATGGAAGGAGTGTGGTGTTAAATTCTTGGTTTGAGGGTGGTGGGGCATTTACTAATGTTTTCTCTGCCCACTGTGGATTCTTAAAGTTAATTATAACACAATCGCCCTCAAACTTTTTCCTGAGTGGGCCTATCCAACCCACCCGCTGTGTATTCATAATTTCCCTAGCACCCTCTATTGGAAAATTGCAATTTGCAATTAACCAATGTAAGGTTTTGTTTTTAAGGGATGAGGGGGTCTCTTCTTGATCCTTCCTTAGTTTGGTAACATTAACTAAAACAAGAACATAAGCCCCGCATTCTGGTGGTAAATTAATACGAGAAGGTACCTGTCTAGTTGTTTTTTGTGTCGGTTGAACCAAAAGGGAACCACCTCCAAGTTTTGGCGGCTGGCCGACCGCAGGTCTAGTGATAGTTTTGGTGTTATTATCATCCTTCCTTATAGCTGGCGCTGTCTTGTCACAGTTAACTATTGGTTGACTGACACTTATTCCCTTTGGTAAAAGTGGGGCAGGTTTGGGTAAATTGACTATATTTACAGATGGTACTTGGGAGATATTAGAGTCTGAGCCCGCTAAGCCTACTGTTTTAGTAAAAGTGGGTTTGATAACATCATTTACAACAATTGTTTTAGATAAGCTCCTAATGGGCGTGATTAGTTCCGCTAATTGCTTTTCTATCCGGGCGAGCCTACTTTCGATAGGAGATAGATAGATACTAAGAAGTTCGCCCAATTTGGCCAACATATGGTCATTCACCAAATCGGTGCGGTCGATTGTCCTATCATCCATTTCTTTACTTATACCAACCTCATGCTCCCTGGGGTCATTAAATGTCTCCTCAGTCCTACTTGTGTTTGGATTGGGATTTAAATTAATCTCTTCCCCTTGATATTGGGGCAGGACTTGTTTTTGTTTACTGACCTTAAGGGTTTTAGACGTAGGTGCATTTTGGTTCAATTGCAGTTTCTTAATGGCACCCTCTCGTCTTCCCCTTAATTCCCTGGTGTTGTCTACCGGTATAATTTCCGGTGAGGGGGTCATATGTAGGTCAGGAGTCTTCTCTAAATCAAGACTAATGTCCGTGTCGGAGTCTATCAGGGGAATGGAGGCAGATAAATTCACCACATTTGGGATGGTATGGACATCAGCGCCTGTATGTAGTACAGGACCATTATTTATAGGCAAGACCTGGATAGGAGTAGTTGCGGAAGCAATAAGTCCCAAAGAGGAGCGTCTAGCATGGGCAAGATCTTGCGACACCCTGCGTTCTAGAATGGATATACCCTGATTTATAGCGTCATTTGCCTTGGTTATAAAATTGTCAATGGGGCCAGTTTTGCAGATTTTGCTGTTACCCCCGGCTGCTGCAGTTCTACTGCGGCTTCCCCTTGGAGACATGTTGACTATAACTGGCAATAGACTATGGGTATAATCACCTATTGAAATCAGGATGTGGGGCCTGTGCCAGATACTGCAACAATCGACAGACTAGTAAAGAAGTGCCAATACCTGGGACAGTTTATACGTGAGCTCACAGTCTGATATCGAATCACTAGTGTTGGTTGATCAGTATTAAGTTCTTTGTCCCAGACCGGTAAGATGCAAAGTGTTCTCAAGTTCCTTATTCTCAATGTAAAATACACAGTCACACAAATCAGTGGCAAATACCTTATTCTCAATGCGTTAGAGGGCTGGACCCAACCCGACCTCCTCCGGCCTCTGAGGGCCTAAGAGGGCCCGCCCTTTGCCCGGGCTTAGCCCGCGCGCGTCCCGCGGTGCGTGGATGTGGGAGCGCTTTGAGTGCTGGCGCCGGCGCTGTGGTGACGTTGCTCCCGTAAGGGTACCTGGGAGTTGTAGGCGGCGGTAGTAGAGCCGCGATGCTGTCCCCCTCACGGGACTGGTGGTCAGCTAACAAGCCGTTCCCCTCACGGCGCTGTGGCTGCTGGTGCAGCAAGGGGACCTTGAAGATAGAAATATGGCCCGGAGTCAGCCGTTCCCCTCACGGCGTCTCGGCAGAGAGGTGAGCGCGTCCCGCTTAGCCTGGGTGCGGGAGCGCTTTGAGTGCTGGCGCCGGCGCTGTGGTGACGTTGCTCCCGTAAGGGTACCTGGGAGTTGTAGGCGGCGGTAGTAGAGCCGCGATGCTGTCCCCCTCACGGGACTGGTGGTCAGCTAACAAGCCGTTCCCCTCACGGCGCTGTGGCTGCTGGTGCAGCAAGGGGACCTTGAAGATAGAAATATGGCCCGGAGTCAGCCGTTCCCCTCACGGCGTCTCGGCAGAGAGGTGAGCGCGTCCCGCTTAGCCTGGGTGCGGGAGCGCTTTGAGTGCTGGCGCCGGCGCTGTGGTGACGTTGCTCCCGTAAGGGTACCTGGGAGTTTTATACTCATTTTTCCAAGCTCTTAATCCCCAAGCTACATTCACTTATTAGCTTTTTTTCCTCTTCCAATAATTCCTCCGGCTCTTTTTCAGAAGCCCACATCTGTCTTATCCCCAAGGAAGGTAAGGATTCCAAGCACTGCAAGAACTATAGACCTATCTCACTTGGTAATATCGATTATGAAAAAAATTCTAAAGCTTTAGCCATACGTCTAGATTCCTTTTTACCAAATTTACTAGGGAAAGAACAATCTGGCTTTTTCAAGGGTCGAGTCATTACTGATAATACACAACTCTTTTTCGATATTCTATCAAAATCATCCCATCTTGATCACTCTTTGGCTGCAATAGCACTAGATGCCGAAAAGGCTTTTGATAGAGTTGAATGGAAATATTTATTTTATACTCTAGAATGGTTTGGATTTGGCCCAAATTTTATAAATCTGTTATCTCTCCTTTACTCTAAACCTCGAGCAGCAATATGTCCTATTGGTTTAATCTCCCCTTTCTTTAATTTAGGCAGAGGAGTGCGACAAGGCTGTCCTTTATCACCTTTCCTCTTTAATTTGGCCCTTGAGCCGTTTCCAAACTGTGCCAAAACCCCAATATCTATGGGTTTCAAACACCGAATGTCCACATCAAACTTACGGCTTATGCTGATGACATTCTACTCTTCATATCCAATCCAGAAGAATCAATTCCTGCCTTTTTAGGGTAGGTGACAGCTTTCTGAATACAAGCTGAACAATGACAAATGTGAAATATTGCCTTTAACAAAATATACTTTTAGTTCAGAATTTCAAACCTCCCACTTTAAATGGAATCCCAATAATATTAAATATCTAGGTGTTCACTTTACGTCTTAAATTTCAGAAACAGTAATGTTATGTATGAATAAGTGTATTAAAAAATTATCAGAATTAACCGCTAAATGGCATCCTCTTTATCGGTCTTGGTGGGGTTGCTTGGATACCATAAAGATGATGTTAACGACCATCGTTTTATATACTATTTCGGACATCCCGGTCCCAATTAAAAAAGACAACTCCACTCCATCCTCTTTTCTATGGGGTAACAAAAAACCTAGAATGTCCATGCTGAAATTATTTGCCCTAAATCAGAGGGGGGTGGGGGGAGGGGGGGTGGGGGTGTGTCAATTTCCCAGATTTTCAGGCTTACCAATCAATCAATCAATCAATCAATGACACTTATAGAGCGCGCTACATACCCGTAGGGTCTCAAGGCGCTGGGGGAAGGGGGGGTGCCGCTACTGCTCGAACAGCCAGGTCTTCAGCTTCTTCCTGAAGGAGAGGTGGTCTTGGGTCAGGCGGAGGTCGGTCGGGAGGGAGTTCCAGGTCTTGGCGGCCAGGTAGGAGAAGGACCTTCCTCCTGTAGTCGCTCTTCGGATGCGGGGGACGGCGGCGAGGGCGTGGTTGGCTGATCGGAGGTGGCGTTTGGGAGCGTAGAAGTTGATCCGGCTGTTGAGGTAGCTCGGGCCTTGGTCGTGTAGGGCTTTGTGTGCGTGGGTGAGGAGGTGGAAGGTGATTCTTTTGTTGACGGGGAGCCAGTGAAGGTCTCTCAGATGTCCGGAGATGTGGCTGGTTCGTGGGATGTCGAGGATGAGTCTGGCTGAGGCGTTCTGGATCCGCTGGAGTCTCTTCTGGAGCTTGGCGGTGGTGCCGGCGTAGAGGGCGTTGCCGTAGTCCAGTCGGCTGGTGACGAGGGCCTGGGTGACGGTCTTCCTGGTCTCGGTGGGGATCCACCAGAAGATCTTCCGTAGCATGCGTAGGATGTTGAAGCACGCCGAGGAGACGTTGTTGACTTGCCTGGTCATGGAGAGGGAGGAGTCCAGGATGAAGCCCAGGTTGCGTGCATGGTCTGTCGGTTTGGGTGCGGTGCCCAGGGCGGGAGGCCACCAGGAGTCGTCCCAGGCGGAGGGTGAAGAGCCCAGGATGAGGACCTCCGTCTTGTCAGAGTTCAGTTTCAGGCGGCTGGTCGTCATCCACTCGGCTACCTCTTTCATCCCTTCGTGCAGGTTGGCTCTGGCGGAGGCGGGGTCGTTGGTCAGGGAGAGGATCAGCTGGGTGTCGTCGGCGTAGGAGATTATGCTGAGGTTGTGTTGGCGTGCGATGGCCGCGAGGGGGCTCATGTAGACGTTGAAGAGGGTGGGGCTCAGAGAGGATCCTTGAGGGACGCCGCAGATGACTTCGGAGGCCTCTGACTTGTACGGTGGTAGGCGGACTCTCTGAGTTCTTCCGTCGAGGAAGGAGATGATCCATTCCAGCGCCTTGTCCTGGATTCTGACGTTGCTGAGGCGCTGTACTAGGGTGCGGTGGCAGACAGTGTCGAATGCCGCGGAGAGGTCTAGGAGGATGAGGGCCGCTGTTTCTCCGTTGTCCATCAGGGCTCGGATGTCATCGGTGGCGGCGATGAGGGCGGTCTCGGTGCTGTGATTGGCTCGGAAGCCGGACTGTGAGGGGTCGAGGGATCCATTCGTCTCGAGGAAGGCGGCCATCTGCTTGTTGACGGTCTTCTCGATGACTTTGGCTGGAAACGGGAGGAGCGAGATGGGGCGGTAGTTCTTGAGTTCGGTTGGGTCCGCTGTTGGTTTCTTGAGCAGAGCGCTGAGTTCGGCGTGCTTCCAGCTCTCAGGGAAGGTGGCGGTGTCGAAGGATGTGTTGATGATGTCTCGCAGGTGGGGTGCGATGACAGCGTCGGCCTTGTTGAAGACGTGGTGAGGGCAGGGGTCGGTCGGTGATCCGGAGTGGATGGAGTTCATCGTGCGGATGGTGTCTTCGGTGCTCATCGGGGTCCAGGCGCGGAGGGTGGTGGTGGGGGGTGGTGGTTCGGTCGTGGTGTGCGTTGGTTGGTTGTTGAAGCTGTTGTGTATGTCCGCGTTGTTGTGGAAGTATGAAGCGAGGGAGTTGCAGAGGTCTTGCGATGGGGTGATGTTGTTGTTTCCTGCGCTGGGGTTGGATAGCTCTTTCACGATGTTGAAGAGTTCCTTGCTGTTGTGTGCGTTGTTGTCCAGCCGGTCCTTGAATTCAGTTTTCTTGGCAGCGCGGATCAGCTGGTGGTGCTTCCGAGTGGCCAGCTTGAGGGTGGTCCTGTTGTCCGGTGTAGGTTCCCTTCTCCAGACTTTCTCGAGGGCTCGGCAGTTCTTCTTGGAGCTCTTGAGTTCGTCGGTGAACCACAGGGCTTTCTTGCTGCTGGGTCTGCTGGGCGGGGTCCTCAGCGGGGCGAGCTCGTCCGCACAGTTGCTGATCCACTTCGTGAGGTTGTCGGCGGCCTGGCTGGGGTTCGCTGAGCTGGCAGGAGGGTGCTGGCTCAGGGAGGTGGCGAGCTGGTCTGCTGTGATCTTGTTCCAGCTTCTGCGGGCGGCCTGTTGCTGGTGGTGGTGGGTCGTCGTTCTCTTGAAGGTGAAGTGGACGCAGCTGTGGTCCGTCCATTGAAGCTCTGTGGCGTGGCTGAAGTCGATGTCTGTGCTGGAAGAGAAGACTGCGTCGAGTGTGTGTCCGGCGAGGTGGGTGGGGGTGGACACCAGTTGCTTGAGTCCAAGATTGGCGAGGTTGTCGAGCAGGGTGCTGGTGTTGTGGTCGTTGTTGTTCTCCAGGTGGAAGTTGAGGTCCCCCAGGAGGATGTAGTCAGCGGAGGGGAGGGCATGCGGGCTGACGAAGTCGGCGATGTCCTCGCTGAATTGTGTGCGTGGTCCCGGGGGTCGGTAGATCAGGGTGCCTCTGAGGGTGGTGTTCGGGTTGGTGTGGATCTGGAAATGCAGGTGTTCGGCGCTGGTCAGGGTGTTGTCGGTGCTGGTCGTGAGACGGATGGTGTTCCTGTGGATGATGGCGATGCCTCCTCCCATCTGGTTGGCGTTGCGGTCCCTCCGGACGATCTTGTAGCCCTCTGGGATAGCAATGGCGATGTCGGGAGCAGAAGAGGCGTTCATCCAGGTCTCCGTGAGGAAGGCAACGTCAGGGGCTGTGGCGTTAGGAGGTTCCAGAGTTCGATGGCGTGTCTGTGGACGGAGCGGGTGTTGAGCAGGATGCACTTGAGGTGGGTGCTGCTGGTGTTCGACTTGGCGGGTGCTGGTGCGAGGCAGGTCCGGATGCAGGTGAATTTGCAGGCGTGGCAGCTGAAAGGTCCATGGGTGCGTCGTGGTGTGGCTTGGTGGCATTCTGGGAGTCGGCCGGCGTTGAGTGCGGTGAGGGTGGCGGCGGAGTACGACAGGCGGGTAGGTCGGGGTCTTCGTGGGCCAGGGGTCCTGGCGCTGGTCGCGATCCGGTCACGGACGGGCGCAGACGGGCTTACCTTTGGCGCGCCTTCGGCGCACAATCGGCGCGCCCGCTGCGCGTGAACGCTGCGCGTTCGCACGGTCGCCATATAAGGCGAAGTGCGCGGGTGGGCGGAGCAGCTGGGAGGCGGGAGCGGGGAGGGAACAGAAGGAAAAAAGGGGCGGGGTCAGCGGTGGTGGCGGGAAGCGGGGAGCGGGGAGGGAAGACGGAGGGCGGCGAGGTAGGCAGGCAGACAGGAAGGAAAACGCTAACACGGGCAACAAATACCAATAACAATGCAAGGCACAAATGAAGGTCAAAACGCTAACACGGGCACAAAAGTAAGAATAAACAGGCACAAATGGAGGTCAAAACAAAACAAAAAACAAACAACAGCAGAGTCAGCCGGCAGCCGGCAGCGAGGCAGGCAGCGAGGCAGAGGGCAAGGCGATGGGGCACACGCAGCAGCTGGTGGCCGTGCGGCGCAGGGGTGTCCCACAAGTGGGTCACACTCACCTGCGTCGCACGGTCGCCATATAAGGCCAAGTGCGCGGGTGGGCGGAGCAGCTGGGAGGCGGGAGCGGGGAGGGAACAGAAGGAAAAAAGGGGCGGGGTCAGCGGTGGTGGCGGGAAGCGGGGAGCGGAGAGGGAAGACGGAGGGCGGCAAGGTAGGCGGGCAGACCGGAAGGAAAACGCTAACACGGGCAACAAATACCAATAACAATACAAGGCACAAATGAAGGTCAAAACGCTAACACGGGCACAAAAGTAAGAATAAACAGGCACAAATGGAGGTCAAAACAAAACAAAAAACAAACAACAGCAGAGTCAGCCGGCAGCCGGCAGCGAGGCAGGCAGCGAGGCAGAGGGCAAGGCGATGGAGCACACGCAGCAGCTGGTGGCAGTGCGGCGCGGGGGTGTCCAGAAAGCTTTCCTATTGAGTCAGGCTTCTCTATGGTTGCTTGATTCTACAGATGATTATCCTCTTTGGAGATTAGTGGAATGCCTCTTTCTAACTCCTTATTCATTCCGTGAATACCTTTCCTTTTCCCGTAAACCACAATCCGTTTCAACTCCCATAATAAAGCACACTTCCAAATTACTCGAGATACCTCCATACTCCACTCACGATTCTAAAAAATCCTTCTTAAACTCAACGATTTGGCATAATAACTTATTGATCCACAACAAACCCTTTCATTGGAAGACTTGGAGACAAAGAGGCTTAATATGGATCTATCAACTATTCTCAGAGTCACAATTTATACCTATGATATGCTCAAGCAGTTATTTAACTTACCTACCTCCTTTTTCAATAAATATA
Organism: Lissotriton vulgaris; assembly: GCF_964263255.1. Taxonomy (NCBI): domain Eukaryota; kingdom Metazoa; phylum Chordata; class Amphibia; order Caudata; family Salamandridae; genus Lissotriton; species Lissotriton vulgaris. Next base: position 1,562,559,766 of record NC_141685.1, read on the forward strand.
ATTTACTTAAAACAACTGTGCTGGAATCTCTTTCCCATCTTCCCATTACTCTACATATCTCTGACACCTTAGAACCCTCTATCAGTCTTCAGACCTTGCTACGGACCACGCCCAAAGCCGCTACTATTTACAAACACCTACAAGGCACAGATAAAAATAGACAGAAGACCAAAATAGAAGCTTGGGAACAAGATTTTACTACTTGCTGGCCATTATCAATGTGGGAAGGGATTTGGACCAAATTGTGTAAGGCTTTTAGAACAGCAAACATTACCCAAACATTATTCTTTATTTATAAAAGACTATTACTCACACCAGCCATTCTATCCAAGCGCTTCTCATCTATCCCAGACACTTGTTGGACATGCTCTTCCCCCAATGCTGACCTATTTCACATGTTGTTTAATTGCTCACAGGTGTATCGCTTTTGGAAATAAGTATGGTCTCAAATTAACTTAATTTATGACACTAGGTTTCCTTTCTCTTTCACTCACATCTTTTTTGGTAGTCTTCCACCCATTTGGGATGATGCTCTTCTTTTAATGTCAAGATTATTGACTTATTATTGGCGGTTGCCTTTCAACAAATTGCTGTTAATTGGAAAGATTCATCGAACATTTCTTATAGAGCTTGGTGCTACACTGTTTGCCATAATCACAGATTAGATACTGCTTTTGTATATCCTCCTCAATTTTTTTGGGAAAATCTTTTTATTAGCAGAATAAATGAGAGCATTTATGACAGACTGAACATAATTGGAATCTTCACATTTCGTAGGTGTACACAATTGCCATATCGGTTCAGTTATTAATCATTTCATTTTTATAAGTTCCACAACATTCCCAACGTAACACCCCCTCCCTTTCCCTCCCTCCCTTGGCACTTACATGAGTCATATTTAGGCATTCATGGTTTCTGGCCCACTCTACTATAATCAGTTTACTTGTTCTGAAACTGCCACAACCTTACAGAGGACTATATATAGTTCTTCGCTTATTTTGAGTCTGTTCCGTGCACCCCGAAGTATTCACAACATTTGTAGTAAGTCTTGGCCCTAGCCAGAGAGAGGGCACCATAGTCCATATGCATATCTTCACATCTTTTAGCCCTCTGCAACACAATGGTCAGACGCATCGTCCTCACCTGCCTCAAAGGACCCCAGTAACATATTCCAATCTAATGATATGAGGGTCTTCCTGAGTCCCCTACACTCTACGCGCTGCAATATCGTGCTCTCAGCCTTCCCCCAACGAATCACCTCCACATCTCAGGATCTGGTGGCCTATACGATTTCCACTTCATTGTTATGGTGCGTTTCGCAAGTAGCAAGGCTAGATCAGTGAAATGTGTGCCTACGCTTTTCTTTCGTTCTACAGGGCCCAGCCCCAATATGGTATACTCCAGTGCAGTGTATGGTTTGGAGGGAACCATTCTGGCCAAGGCATCATGTACTGTCGTCCAGTAGTATCCCAGTTTCGGGCATTTCCATAACATATGTAGCAGCAGCGCATCGTCCGCACCGCATCGGGGCATGTGTCAGCCGTGTTGGGGAACATTGCGTGCAGGCGGTGGGGTGTCAGGCATGCCCTATGCAGAATCATAAGCTGTATGAATTTGAATTTCGGGTTTCTCGATACCTTCTTCGGGAATTTAAGAATTCGATCCAACTCCTTGTCCCTGACTGGTCTCCCTATATCGTGTTCCCATTTGTCCCGCAATGGCTGCAGCAAGACTGCCCTGCCCTCTCTTATGCCGTGCGTTATCCATTTCGTCAGGTGGCTGCCCGATCCCATGAGGTACTGCATTGTGAGTAGGGGGTTCGTGAGAGGCTCTGCTCCGTCCGGCGCCCATGTCTGTGCGATATATCGACGCACCCCAGCGTGTATTAGAAACAGCCCTCCCGATGTGTTTTGTGCGTTCCGGAAGTCCTCAAATGTCATAACCCTGCCATCTGCAAACAGGTCCCCAACCTGTGATACTCCTGCATCGTGCCACTCCGTGAGCATTTGATTCGAGAGTGGTCTCAGTCCTACTGGGAGTCCTAGTAGTGGTATCGTGGGGGCATAGGAGGAGGTACGGGAAGTATATCTCACCGCCTTCCTCCAGTAGTCAATCGCGAGTCTAAGCAGGGGGGGCGCTGTCCTTGGGACTTCCGCCTTTGGCAACAACAGAGTGTGGATTCTCCCCCTACTCCAGTCTGTTTCCGACATGTCAATTTCGTGCAAGTTACGCCCCGTCAGCCAAAAAGCCAACCATTGCAGTTGACAGTAAGCATGGGCGAATTTTGCGAATCTGGCGTTTGCGAATATGCGTATTTGCAAACTCGCAATCCGCAAAACCCGCAAATTCTCGCGAATTTGCGGATTTTTTTGTTTTTATAGTGTTCGCAAGGGTTTCTGCCAGTTCGCGAGGATTTTGTACCAGTTCGCGATTGCGAACTTACTTGTCGGCACGCAACGGTCGCGACTATGTTGTTTCTAAGTCTGGTTCATCATCACAGGTTCACAGCACCATCTGTTTCAACACTGCCACCCTCTGTTTCACCCATGCCACCCTCTGGTACATCAATGCCACCCTCTGGTTCATCATCATCACTGTAGATTATGGGGGGAAAAAGCAAGCACACCTGCCCTGCTTCAACTGACATGAACTAATTTGGGGTTGATTTATTAATGTGTCACTGTTTTAAAATTCCAGTCTGGCACCTGCTTCCTCATCTGTAATTTGCTTTCTGTTGCAGTGCAATTGTTTTTTCCAGGACTTTTGTGGCCTACTTGTAACTATTCCATGATCGGCTGTGAGGGTCAGAGCAGGGTCATACAATTGTTGCAACTAGCAACTGAACTCTGGAGGGGCCCCAGTCAGGAAACACTACAGGGATGGTTACTAATGATGAATTTGAACTTTTGCACCTGCTGAGTGCTTTCAGTTTAGCAAAACTCGTTTTTCTGCAGAACAACAAATGTAATGCCCCAAACAAACTTACTTGTGAAAGTTTATTTCTAATCCAAAAGTGATCCAAAGAAAGTCAAAAGGTCTCAAATCCAAAAAAGGGCAGGCAAATGTCAACCTGAGGAGTTATTCTGATAAAAATCATCATTTTCAGAAGGTCTATGCTGCTTGCTAGTGGATTTCTTGTGCAGAATTGCAAATTTTGTAATTCCGCGAGTGCGAGATTGTTGCTGCCCGCCGCACCTACATGTTCGCAATTGCGAACTTACACCGCACGCCGCAAAATTGTATCACCAAGAAAAAAAAATCCGCTGCGTGCGAATTTGTGGATTTTTGGTAAATTCGCGAGCGTTTGCGGATCGCAAATTTACCGAAAATCTGCAAAATCCGCGAGCGTAACAGATTTTCCGCCCATGCTTAGTTGACAGGCAAAGTTGTATGCCTGTAGATCCGGGACCCCCATACCGCCTGCCGCAGTGGGGAGCTGTAGTTTGACTAAGCTAATTCGCCTTCTCCCGGAACCCCATACCAGCTCTGTTAGTAGGGTATTTAAAGTTTTAAACATGGAAGCAGGGACCATAAATGGCAAGCTCGTGAAGTAGTAAAGGAGGCGGGGTAGTACCACCATCTTAGAGATGGTCACCCTGCCCGCCACCGATAGCGGCAGCGCAGTCCAAAATTGCACCTGTGATTTCAGCGCTGTGGATGCTCTCCCCAGATTGCCATCTAGCATATCCCTTGCTCCTCTGTACACCTGTATCCCAAGGTAACGGGAGGTTGTCTCCGCCACTTGTAAAGTATGTGGTGCGAAGGGCAGTTGAGCTTCCGCCCCTGAGGCAGAGAAGTAAAACCGTAGGATTTGGGCTCACTAATAGTAAGCCCCGATAGTGTACGGAAGCTTTCGAAGATGTCAGGAACGGGGTCCAGCCCCCTTTCAGATCTCTGAAATACAGTATGATATTATCTGCATATGCCGACACCACATGGGTCGCCCCATCCCTATTTATGCCCCTGTGTTGTGCCGACCCACGGAGTTTGCAGAGCAATGGCTCTAATGCCAATATAAACAATAGCGGGGACTGTGAGCATCCCTACCTTGTTCCCTTCGCTATGTCCAATTGCGCCGAAATGCATTTATTCGCGCGGACCCGGGCCGTTGGGCGGGAGTACAACAACTGGACCCATGCAATATACTCAGGTGGTATTCCGAACCTTGCAAAAGCTGCAAACATGTAGTCCCATTTGAGGGAATCAAAGGCCTGCTTCAGATCCAGTGAAATACATCCTTCCGTACCCACCGGCACCGGCCCGCAGAGCATGAGTTGACTGAGCCGTCTTAGGTTCATAGCAGTGCTCCTGCCCGGCACGAAGCCGCACTGGTCGGGGTGCATCAGTCGCGGAACATACTGGGCCAGCCTCGTCGGCAGGATTTTACTCAATATTTTATAATCTGTGTTTAGTAAAGACAGAGGCCTATAGTTAGCCAAGTGTAAGCTGTTCCTGCCCGGCTTCAGTAGTGACACTATTAGAGCCTGTAGTGATGATTGCGGAAGGCCCCGTGTTCGTAGCGCCTCCTGGTACACCACAAGGAGGCGCGGGCCAGAAGGTCAATGAAGGCCCCATAAAATTCCGCTGGGAGGCCGTCCGTTCCAGGGGTCTTATTCCGCGGGAGCGCGCGTATATCCTGGCATATCTCCGCAATCGTGATAGGGCGTGAGAGCTCCCCACTCTGTTGGTCCTCAAGTCGTGGCAAGTCTAGTCACTCCATAAACTCTTCAAATGCCGTGTCAGATAGTGGTCTGTGCGGGCCATATAGTGTTTCATAGTAGTCCCTAAAGGCAGTGTTAATGCCTATTTGTGTCGTTGCTAGTGACCCCCCCTGATCAGTGACCTCCATTATAGGTAGATGTACTGGAGCGTCTCGTATCATTCGTGCTAGCATGGGTCCTACCCTCCCTGCTTGCGCATGTTGTCTGCATGTGTACTCTCTATAATCCAGCACTCGCAACTCCTCTAGTAACTCTGCGTGTTGTATGTGTGCTTCTTGAAGTGGTGTGAAGGGTACGTTCATGCCAGCAGCCTCGCTTTCAAGCATAGCAAGGCGTCCCTCTACCTCTCAGAGTCTTTCCATGACATTATGCCTCATGCCCACCTGTGTACTCATCGCCTCCCCTCTGATGGACACTTTAAAGGCGTCCCATTCTATTTGCCGGGAACTCGCCGAACCAGTGTTCATGTCAAAGTAGTTGGTTATTGCGTCAGCGAGTGTTGTGCGAAAGACCGTGTCTTCCAGTAGGTCCGGTGTGAGACGCCATGTTGGTATGGGTGTTGGAATCCTACCCCATTGGAACGTAACTTCTACCGGGTTGTGGTCAGATAAAGTCTTGCCCATATGTTCCGCCATGGTCACCGCCCACATTAGTGTTTTAGCGCAAAAGACGTGGTCTATCCTGGTATGCAATCTATGGGGTGGTGAGTAGAAGGTGTATTCCCTATCCAGCAAGTGTTTAAATCGCCATGCATCCGCTAGATTCCATCCCTCCACCCATTGCGCTAGCGCATCAGCCTGCCTTCTACTCTCAGTGGCCTGTAGGGGTGGATGTAACCTGTCCAGCGAGACATCCAATACTGCGTTAAAGACCCCACCTATAAGCCAATGGTATTCTGCCCATTCCGCCAACACTCTATTGAAGTTAGTCAAAAAGTCTGATAGGAAGTATTTATGCACCGAACTCAGGCCAATCACAACAGGGGAGCCATCCAACAACCCACGGATGAAGACATATCTACCCTCCGTGTCCAATCTCTTCTCCACCAGTTTAAAGGGAACTGAGTTCCTCAGACACACAGCAGCCCCTCTCGAGAACACAGAATAAGAGGTAGGCCCTTTCCATTTTTTTAGTAACTTCCCACTCTCAGTACTGTTCAAATGGGTCTCTTGGAGGCAAGCTATCTTAACGTTCCTTCGGTTGAGTTGTGCCAATAGTCTAAGTCTCTTGTGGACAGACACCATACCTGGTACGTTCCAGGTGCACATTTTGTAGTCGTTAAGAGTCACCATTCCGGTCTGCGGCATGCAGAGTCAGTGGGCTCTGCACCATGAATAGTGTGTACTGAATCTGCTGTGACCCCAGTGCCAAAACAACATGTAACCCCACAACTCCTAGGTCCCAAAGTGAAAACCCTCGGGGTCCAAACATTATTACCCAACGTGGGCAAGGGTAGAACCTAAACATGTCTATGTGGTGGGGAGAGGGATCCACTTACACCAGTCCTGAGCTTGTTGGTGTTTCTTCAGTAGGTCCTTAGCTAGTGCATCCCTCACCCCCGATCGCCCCCCTGCGCAATGTTCATACTTTACCAATCGGAGTCTTCTAACGGCGCGGTCAGAGTTCATTTGCCACTTGTGCCGTGATTTTGGAGAAGAGCTGCAGGTTTTCATCCGAGCCCGATACCTCCGTTTGCGTATCAGAGCGGCTGTCCACAGCTGATTTGCCTCTTGCTTCATGTGCCGCCAGCGCAGCCTCCGTCAGTTGACTGATATCCGTTGTCTTCCCAGATCTGGCCGGCGTTGTCCCTCCTCTTGTCGAAGACCCTTTCGCGTGTTCCTCATGTATGTCAGTCCGACGCCGCTCCCCCTGGTGTGAAGGTCCTCCGCCCTGGTCCTCTTCGAACGGGTCCTGTGTATTCGGCGGTGTCAGCGTTACTTCCATCCACTCCGCCGCTTCTTCAGGTGTGTCGAAGAAATACGACTTGTTGTCATACAGTATTTTGAGGCAAGCTGGAAACAGCAGAGCATATTTCAGATTTCTGTCCCATAGCTTGTGCTTCACTCCCAGGAATGTTGATCTGGCTCTCTGTACCGCCGGGGTGAAATCTGGGTACACTGAGATGGTCTGATCTTCATACCTCAGCGAGGCTTTTTCTCTCGCCACTGAGTCTCTGTCTTTATAATGCAAAAGACGTGCTATTAGCGGGCGTGGCGGCGCTCATGTTCTAGGTGGCTTCGCCGGCATCCTGTGCGCCCTCTCCACACTGTACAGCGGGGTAAGATCTTGTGGGCCCACAATCTTTTTCAGCCAGTCCTCCACGAATTGCGTGGGATTTCTCCCCTCACTGCGCTCCGGAATTCCCAAAATGTGCACGTTGTTTCGGCGTGCACGCCCTTTTGCGTCGTCCATATTGTCCCAGAGCAGTTTAATCTGTTTCTCCATGTTTTCTATTTTCGTGGAGTGATCTGTTTGTTGCGGAATTAGGTCATCCAGCGCAATCTTGTGTTCAGAGACCTTTTCTGCCAGTTTGTTGTGATCCGCCCTGAGGAGCGATAGGCCTGTCGCCATATTGTCCATACACAGCTCCAGTGCCTCCCTGGATGCCTTTATTTCGGCCAGTATAAGGTCTAGTTTAGCGTCCTGTGTATTCTTGCCTGTAGGCGGTATGATCTCCATGTTGGAGGAGGCCAGCGGATCCTCCGATCCTGTAGATTAAATGTCGGCGTTGGTGCAGTGGTCTTGTACCTTAGCCTTATTCCTTCCCATGGCCCTCGACTGCAGGGCGGCGGCTGTAATGCCCCTCTCGTATATCTGGTGTCAGGGTATGTGTAGTTATCCTATAGTTGCCGTGGACTCAGGAGTCACAGCCGTTTTACAGGCGATTGTACATATGCTTGGGTAGGTGCTCCGCAGTACGTCAGGGTCGTATTCGTCTCAAGCTTCAGGCTCCACCAGTGCCCCCGATTGATAGTCAGCTGGGGGTCGCCGTCGTCCCTGCAGTGGTCTGGCGCCCCACAACAGCCTGTACAGTCATTAGACGCCGCACCTAGCACACCCGGGAGCCGTAGAGCTAGCAAGTGTGATGCCGATTTCCCCCCCCGATTCACTTCGGGCACTGCCTCATGTACTTTTCCTGGCAGTCGTGAGTCTCTGTGGCACTACGTGGGCCCCACCCTCCAGATCTTATCTGGCACTACGCAACGTCTCAGTACCTTGGTTTTGCCGCAGCGCAACAGACTGTGCTCCGCACCAACGTCCTCGCCGCCCTTATGTGGAGTTATTTTGTGTTAGCGGTAATATGGTGGTCGACGCGGCCTGTGTAAGATGGCGCCTGCCAGTCTGGCCCGTTTGCAGTGATGCGTGCCTCTAGTTGACCGGGCACTGGGCTCACCGTCGGATCTCGCAGGTGGAATCCGCTGCAGTCAGGCCTCCGGACCCGTGTACGAGTCAGACGTGTTCGCTCCAGGTCCCCTCTGTCGCGGCACTGTCCCGGTGCTCCAGGCGCCGCGTCTGGGTAACTCCAGGGTTCTGCCTCCGTCGGCCCAGGGGACGCCTCTGCTCCGCCTTTACTGCTAGAGCTCGGCTAGCGACGGCATTGCCTGAGTTCCCCCCGAATTGTACGGCTGTTACCAAGCGCCGCTCCGCATAGCTGTGTCTTGTATGTTTCTATTTAGCAGTTCTCTCCGCTGTCGGCTCGCCGTCCTACTTTAGACCGCGGCTTCCGACCGGGACCCAGGCCCCGTAGACGACAGTCGCCGAGCCCGCTCCCAGGTGGTTGTTGAGGCCAGCAGTCGGTTGTCGAGTGATCACCTTATTCTCAGTGTTGTACAGGGATTAAATGGGCGATCGGAGAGCATAGAAAAACAGGATATTTAGCTTATATTACGGGCAGTGGACAGAGCTACTCTAAAGCACGTCCGCCATGCTCGGCTCGTGGCCACGCCCCCCCCCCCCGTATATCCTCCTCATATGGCCCTCAAGTGTGCTGACTTCTGGTCGCCTGCCACACTCTTTATTGATACAAGCGCTAAACATTGCTCACTACCACAACCCTCTCAACAGGAAGTTCCTAAACCACCCTAGACTCCCTAATAGTTCCATAAGTTTCTACTTTGTACCTAGCGGACATATATATTTCATTTATTCTGCACTTTTTCTGTATCACCATACTATTAGTCTAATTCCTTTATTTTGTATGTATTGAGTTTGGAAGGCAAAGATGCACAATGTATACTGCATATTGTGTTTAGTCACTTTAAATTCTTTTCAATAAAGCTATCTGAACGTAAAAAAAATATCAATTTTGCTACTAAAATACTAAAATATATAATGAGAAATGTTGGATAATTTCCATTGTGATGCTTAAATTAAACAATTGTTCAATGCAAATTATGAATGACTTGGGGAAGGATCCGATTCCTCATCAATATATGTGAGTTACTTTATTTTTCAGACCTGGGTTATCAATTGATGAATATTAACTTGTGATTAACAAAATTCAAGCTTTTTAGTTATAAGTATTGGCAATCTGACTACCTTGATGTTCGAAAAAACTCTTGACTGGAGTTCTTGTTGAATATGGAAAGGTTTTTAGAACTTGTGCTTTCTCATAATAATTCATGGCAATTTTTTGTTTCTTTGGGGCAAACATCCTGATAACACTCCATTCCAGAAAATAATGCTACCATTTGAAGTAGGTCCCTGTGTCATTGAAAATTTGACTTTAACAATGCAGATTCTCATCTGGAGACTGAAATAGTTGAAATGGTGTTGGAATTCTTAGCTGAGTAAAGTGTTGCCTTGTGTGTAACTTGGAGTGAAGCAAACCAAGGTAAATTTCATGTGATACTACAAAGTCCGGCTACTTTATCCTTTCATATCTCTTCAGTCCACTTCGCTCCTGCCCAGGGCCGTCTCCTCTACTTCATTTTTCCTCATTAATTTCCTGACCAGCAGGGTGTTAAACTTAAGTTCGGAAACTTGAATACCAATTGATGTACTAGATTAATAGAATCAAAACCTCATTTTGTTTGTGGCATGATATCAGAAAAAAGTGTTTAGGTGTTAAATCCTCAGTAAAAGAAATTCGTAAAAAAAGGTATATTTCACAAAAAAAATACTTAACTAAGGAAGCCAAGAATGAGGAGACAAAGAACATTGTTTTCGAAATTTTACACAGACAGGATCCTCTACTTCAAAGTCAGTCAGCTGGTAAAATACCATGGGGAATCTACCAGGAAATTATTGTACAAATATGATTAAGGGGCATTTAAAATGTATTGAAAAATAAATAGTGTTGAATTCGTTATTTACCAGGTCACCAATGAGAAAAAGGTGTGTGTGAGGAAAGCCGGGGAACAGAAGTTGGACTTACTGCTGTACCACCATGGGGGGAGTCACCGAGGAGGGATGAGTATCCACACCAAGACGGACTACAACTTCCATGCCCCTCTCATGTTTATTCAAAGAGACGGAGAGAAGCCGACGTCGAAGATAACCCGGAAGCAACCCCGAGTGATTCCGGAAACAATCACGATGGCCCAATGAAAGACGGCCGATATCTAGGGGATGAGTCAGTGATCTGTGGCACGAAAAGACCAGGAAGGGAGACGAACAAGCGAAGGAGTGTAGAAGACGCAGGACCCAAGAAAGAAGACACAGGACCCGAGAAGGAAGACGCGGGACCCGAGGTGCAGGACGCGGGACCATCAGGAGACACAGAGGAGCCAGAGGAGAGCTGGTGCGAAGACTGGTGGTGCCCGGAGGATGCTGGGGAGCGGCCGCAACTCTGGAGAGTTGCGGCAGAGCCGGTGAGTAGTAGCGGCTCGAGGGAACTGGGAGCGGGGTTGTGGGGAAAGGGAGAGGGTACCGGGGCGGGGTTCGAGTAGAGGGAAGAGTTTCTCGTAACCTCGCACTTACTTGCAAGAATATAGTGGCAATTTGTTGTAGGGATCAGAGCATAACAGTACTGTGCCACGATACCCATACCACTTCAGTGGCATTTCCTCAAGCACCGCCCAATACTCCTTAAGCACTTAATACAATCCCTTCCCTCACTAAACCTAAAACCTATTCCTAAGAGAAAGCTCTTTACACCAAGGGTGTGGTGAAGGTATACCTCACTGAAGCCTTTCCTCAAACTTTTACCTCACAGCTTCCTCTTTTCTTTCCTCCTATGAGCCTCTACGAAGATCCCATTGACAAAGAGGAAGAGAGGCAAGAAACACCCAGCCGGAAATTGTTGTCAAGTACCAGCTCATCACCCGACAGTTCAGAAGAGGAACCAGAGGAAAAACCACCTACTCAACCCCAACCTTCCATTACTGAGAATAAAAATCCTGTTTTTGGAAAACTTATACAGTCTTCTCGCCTGCTTATCAAACCCGCCCTCCCACAGTGCGGCTAAAGGAAAAATCGATGGAGAAAAAACACAGTAGAGGTTTTAGCCCAAAACCAGGGTGGAATCTCCAAGTGCTTGAGAAGGAGGTGGAGGTGTCAGACAGAAAATACATGATCTCCACTACTTATTCTTACTGCCCATTCTACGTTGGCTTTAGAGTCAATCGGTCAACTTGAGAAGCTCAAAGAAATTATCTTACTACAGTCTAATTTTGAATTAGTCAGGGTGCCTACCATAAGGGAGACTCAATGAAGTGCTTCCTTGAGTTAGCAGAGGTGAAATAACGATGGTTGTAAATGGGTGGTTGCATAAATTGCATACAAAATATGAAGTAAAAGAATACATTAAAGAGGCCATTAATTTGCTCTTAACGGTGATTAGTCCAAATGGCAACGGAGCACAGGAAACAAGTGAGTAACTACTTCAAAATCGTAGGGCTGAAGAAATTAATGTGTGCCAGACATTAGGATAGAGATTCTGGACTGAAAATATCTTTGTGCCACCACCAGGCATTTTTTGGAATGTGGAAGCCTTCGATCCTTGATCACTGTCCATTTGTAGACCCCAGTCTCGGGTGTTATTACTTAAATATCATGGGGTAATGCAAGTGACACTGCACAGTCTTTTACCTGCTGATGGCATCAACTACCTTTAAACCTACTAAATGGCAACAAAGTTTTGTTTTTTAAAATCTCTGCTAACTCTTGCCTTGTAAAAGTACCAGTTTTCTTTTTTTGCAAGCAGCCAGATTGAGGTTGCGGGTGCTAATGCTGCCCTTGAGATCTATGACTCAATTTATCCATTGTGTGACTTGAAAGGACTGCTCTTACCTATATCTTACCTCACGTGGCCTTTTGGCAGGTCCTTGAGCCCTGCAACAGTTCTCCTGTCCAGCTTGCCATGAGTCCGTCACCCTCAGCTGCCTTTCTACCTGCTGCCAACTCTTTGTGCCTTTTCTGCTTGTTTTTCTGTCCTCCATATAGCATTTTCCGCTAGTTTTTCTGCCCTCTGCTTTGCCTTTTCTGCTTGTTTTTCTGCCCTCTGTATGGCCTTTTCTGCTCATTTTTCTTCCCTCCGTTTACCCTCTTCTACTCCATTTTCTGCCCTCTGTTTTGATTTTTGTGCTCACTCGTTTTTCTGCCCACTGTTTAGCCTTTTCTGCTTGTTTCTTCCATCTTCCAGTTGTTTACTCAAGACCTGGCTTTTCGATGGAGACCTTGCAACCCAGCGCCCAGATATCCCCAAGGGTGACAGTGCCATGCTCCACAAAGGCGGACTGATTGGACTGATGATTATTAACCGCGGCGCCCTGGTGCAGCGGTTAATCGCAGTGGGCAGGGCTGCGTCAGCCAACGGATGTTGGCCGACGCTAGCTGCGGAGGGGCTAAGGAGAATGTAAAATATAAAGGTGAGAACTGTAGATAGAAATTACTCATAGAATATTGCCTTAAACACACCTCTTACATTGGCAGTGCCCTATAGTGTTATTTGTCTTTGTATAAATGTTATTGTCTAAACCAAAAGGTATCCAGTGTTAGTCTATGATGTCTAATACCATGCCAAAATTTCAGGCTAACCACATAAAATAAACCTGCGTACAAGTGGCATACCATTACAGGGACCTTGAGTCTATTGTGGTCATTTTAAAAATGAACATGTATGTAGCTCTCTGGGATATTCGTAGTCTACACTTTTAACTATGAAACAGATGATTAAATTAGCAGGGTCAGAAAGAAAGAAATTGCACACAAAGATTTACTTTCATGGAACTGATTCTTGCCTTATGCACCGAGACATTAAAACATGATTTGGCCTCACCCAAAGACCGTACTAAACCACTGTTTGCAGGACAATGACAATAGCATTGGGACATACCTGTTTTGCAGAAAATAATATTTTAGTCCTTTTTCAGGATCGGGGGTCATCGTTGCCCAGCAAGATACCACTTTCAAGTGAAAGGTTTTGTTTAAATTGACGTCTATTATTGTTGCTCTCACTTCAATATGGAGGGTCTCTGACAGCGCAAATGTGACACTTTGATTCACGGCTGATTGTGGTGAGAAGGAATCGTCCCTGTAGAGAGTGATCATGTAAAGAAGTAACAACTTGCTGAGTCGCAAGACCTTGAAACCACTCTGCGTCTTTTCCGTCACCAGTGTCCTAGAGAGAACAAACCAGGGACATCAACCAAACAGACTCTGTGTGCACTTGAAACAGCTGTAGCACACAGGTAAGTGGATACAATCAATGTGACAATTGCTTTCCCCAATCACCCCTTGTTCTTCAAACTAATACACGCCCCCTCCCCCTTTTTTTAAAGTTCAACTGTTGGTAGTTTGATTTTAGAAACCTCCACAACTTGGCAAGAAGTTATTTTGTGGTCTCGATGGCTGGAGTTATGTTTTCATAACTACAGCCGTTAACACGTAGTATTCAAGAGCTTTAAGAATACAACATTTTCTAGCTATCGCAAACAAGTATTTTAGATTCTATCAAGGACACGGAGGCGAGGATTATGCTTTCTCATTTCTTTACTGCAAAACACAGCAGCCAATGAAAGTAAAACTACATTAGAAGAGAACAACAATACCCAAGAGGCTTTGAACCACGCCTCTTATCTTACAGCCAATCACAGCAGTAACAAGCATACAAAGTGGAGAGACACTAATCTGGCCTCCTCTTTCTTAGCGTGAATCAGTCCAATAAGAACAAACACAGTCTTTAACTCTCAACGGAGAGATGAACAGTTACTGTAGGAATTCTCAACGGAGAATAATCCAAAACAAACGAAGGCATCCGGTTCTGTCCGGAAGGTACGATTGCTCCATCCGGAGTAGGTACTCAACTCTTGTTAGAATCATTTCCTTGAGAAAGGGAGCCCACAACGTCATTTCTCATCGGGTGGGCAAAAAGTTATCACAATATAACATATAACAACTTCACAGTTGCATAAAAACTGTCCCAACGGGTGGGATAATCCTCTCCTCCGTGTCCTTAATAGAATCTAACATTTGTGCCGCGATAGCTAGAAAATGTTGTATTCTATGCCAGGACCAGAGGCTTCTGATTATGCTGGTTCAAAGCTCATCAATCACAGCATCAGAAACATGAGGAATAGGCTTATAATAAAACACGTTAACACCTTAGCTGCTTCACAAATATCCCTCCCCAGTGCTGCGCTGTCCATTGGAACTAGTGCTGAATGGACGTCCAATGGTCGTGCGCAGCACTGGGGAGGTAGCGCTCGTGACGACCGTTGGCCGTCAGCAGCGCTTAAGAGGTTAAACATTGAATCAGAAGACCAATCAGCTGCTTTAAGGATGTCCTCCAAACGGGACCCTAACAAATAGGCCTTAGAGGCCATAGCTCCTCTAGCTGAATGAGCACCATAAACAGAAATGTCAATGCCAGCTTCTGACATAAGCAATCGAACCCACCTAGCTAAAGTAGCAGCAGCAACTGGCTTGAATGGTTTTTGAACAGAAATTAATAACTGACCCAGCGGATCAGTTCTGTGTGCAATAGTACGTTCTTCATAGCATTTCAAACACTGCAACACGCATAATTTCCTATTATGTGGAAAAGCAGGATACTCCACTGAACGAGACATGGTCTTAGTCCTTCTTGTGATTATAAAAGAGACACCCTGTGGAGAAAACATCCTATCAGCCAAGTCTAAGGTTTTAACATCTGATACGCTTCGACAAGATATAAGGCATAACAACATTGTAAGCTTGGCAGAAAGCTGTTTCAGGGACAGATCAGCATTATCTGGCCAGGATTCCAAAAGAGAGAGAACTTTAGAAACACCCATAAAGTGGAATACCTGGGCCGAGGGGGGTTAGCCACACGGACACCCTTAAGTAACTTACAAACCAGGGTATGCATCCCCACAGGCTTCCGGGGAAGTTCAATCATTCGAACTATGGCGATTGGAGGCTTCACCCCTCGCTGTTTGCTCAGATCATGGTTATGCGAGGCCCATGTCAGATAGACCTGTTTGCTTCTCGCCTCAATGCCCAGCTTCCACTGTTTTTCAGTTGGAGACTGGACCCGATGGCGAATATGATCATGTCCCGCAGAAATAGCAGACCTGAAATTATTAACCGACCTGTAAACAAGGCCTGATTCTGCACATTCTAAATGGGAATTCAAAATCTCAGTTACATTTGATCCCACAGGATCCACCTGTTTCTGAAGGCACCAACCCACCCATCTCGTCCATGAAGCAGAATATTGTTTCCGGGTGGAAGGAGCCAACCCATGCTGCATAAAGCTGGCAGCCGCCTGTGAAAGTCCTGCCATGCTCTCATGTCTCCTGAGAGCGTCCACACCATCAGGGTTAACTGATTCTGCAGGACCAACGGGTGACACGACCCCACTGGTTCCTGGAGAAGCGTTGGGAATGTTTGGAGCCGGAAGGGAATATCCACAAATAACTCCAACAGTGTGGGAAACCACTACTGAGTCGACCAAAACAGGGTCACCAACACTAGTGAAGCCCTTTAACGATGGACAAAGGCCGCCACCCTCGGGTATCAGTGCAAACGCGGAAATGCATAATTCCTCTGTTGCCCCCAATGATGAAGGAAAGCATCCATTCCCATCGCCATCGGGTCCAGTCTCCAACTGAAAAACAGTGGAAGCTGGGCATTGAGGCGAGAAGCAAACAGGTCTATCTGACATGGGCCTCGCATAACCATGATCTGAGCAAACAGCGAGGGGTGAAGCCTCCAATCGCCGTAGTTCGAATGATTGAACTTCCCCGGAAGATACTCTGCCACTACAGAGATCTTGCGATCCAGGCAAACATGCCAAAACTCCTTCACAATGTGCACCAGCGTGCGGGATTTCGTCCCCCCTAGTCGATTGATGTATCTCACCGCTGAGACATTATCCATCCGAAGCAGGATGCAACAATTGCTTTTCAGTGGTGAGATAGACCTTATGGCAAAGGACCCATGTGTGATGGCGTTTCTATTCGGAGCACTTTGCACTTTTTACTGTTCTGCAAACTGTACTCGAATTTACGTACTGCATTCTTGAAACCAATGTTCATAAAATATGGTGTACGTACAGTTAATCAGGCAATAATTTTAATTTTTAATCTGCAATCGGCCGATATCTGTTTTTTATATAGCAACGTTTTTAAATTATTGTGTTAATGCCAGGAAAAGTATGTGTTTTTAATTAATCATGTCTGCAATATTTTTTGTAAACCTTTTTAGATATCGATGTATTTGCTATTACTATGTCTTTTATCTTTGTGCTTTTATGGTCATTTTATATGTGCCGAATAAAGCTTCATGAATTGAAGTGTCACCTTCTACACAGGGAGAATGAGTGTCACATTCTAAACAATCAGGGATGACGAAGGCTCAATCTCCTTTGATTCTGAGAGAATCACTGAATCTCCCCAGGACCAAAAAATAAAAGCGAACTTGTGTAATGTAACTAGTGCTCACTAAATAAAAATGATAAAAGAGAAAAAATAGTGCCTGAATCCCAGTGCGAGCAGCAGACTGACACTAATTAAGAAAATCAAACTCTACTTGGTCCTTGCGCCACTGAAAAAAAGACAGTGATATCTCACACGTGCTGCCAAATTAGGAGGAAGCAAAAAAATAAAAAAGTGGTAAAAATGCCCCCAGATGGTAAGTAATGGGCGGGTGAAAACCCGCTTTTTAATTTTTTTTTCTTTTTTAGATACAATAATTTGGCTAGTCAACCAAGTAAAAAGCGGTACTTCTAAAATGTGCAGTGCAAACTAGCTAAAATCTAAAATATCTGAATGTCTAAGGCAAAATGTCTAAAATAAAAACCTAAGTATTTTCAGACCGTTTATAATGTTTTAAGAAACAGCACAGATTCATGGCATGACATTTCATAGAAAGATGTTCTTAAAATGTTACTTACAGAGCAAACCAATCAAACAATTAATTTCTAAAACACATACTTGCACATTATTTACATAGGGCAGAAATATGAATGAGAAATGCAACTTAATACAATGGACTTTCTTAACAATGAACATAGCAATGGAGGTTTACAACATTAACCTTGAAACTGTCTCAAGTACATATCCTCAGCTATGGAAAATGATACTATGTAAATACAGAGGCACTTTGGCTGCAGCTGATTTTCGATGATTTTCTGTAAACCTCATGAAATGAAATGCACAACATTGAAACAATCACTTTCAGAAATGTGGTCTGGGTATGCTAAATGAATCAAACCTATATTAAGTGCTATCTTTCTAATGGAAAAATATTTTCCACAACACTATGAGAAAGCCAGTATGCAGTGTTGTCAAAATGTCATCTAGGAATAGGCTGGCAAAAATATAAGACCAGGAAGAGATGGAGACAGTAGATTATGGCTCTTTGCAGTTGGCTCACACTCAGAGGGTCACGAACAGACATTTCCAGGTCAGGCCAGTGGAGGGAGCACAGCACCTCCTGGTCATTCGGAAATGGCTAGCTATTGCCTGGCAACTTTCCGCTTGTTGTAATACTTCAGTTTTTGCTTAGCTCATCAGCGTATTGAGTTACCTCCACTTTTGTTATGTTATTCCCTTTCCCAGTTTCCATTCCCTTGCTGCTTTTACCTCCCTTCCTGGTAGATTCTTGCTCCATGATCCTTGGTTATTTTGGTCTCATTGCTACATTGTCTGATGGTCCTCTGGGTGTTTCCGGGCCTCTGGGTTTTTTTCTGGTTCCTACGTGGCTTGTTATCAATATCTCCTTTGAAGTGCCTGGGGTGTTCCATTGGCACCCCTACCTGTGTATTCCCACATGTGTGATTCCCTTCTATATATTAATTTGAGCCACTTGCTCCTCCAGGGCCTTCAGCCTGACTCTGAGATTTCCTATTACAATGCCATTCATTCCAGGTGTACAGAGGGACTCTCCTGTGATGAACATCTCAATGGTGTGGTGTGTTTCTCCCTCGACTTCCCTTACCCCTTTTTCTTGTCCTGGACTGATCTGTTTTTTTTTTTTTCAAAAACAATTGTTTTCATTGGAAACATAAAAGCAGTTGAAAGGCAACACTGAGCAGAGTATAACAGAGAAGTAAAGAAAAATAGATAATTTTATCCAATTCTGAGCCCATCATTGCAGGATGACTTAAAATGAAAAAAAACATTTCTAAGAGAAATACAGATACTGCATAATCTGGTACTCTCTACCTTCCCACCAAAAGTCCTTGCGCCACTGAAAAAAAGACAGTGATATCTCACACATGCTGCCAAATTAGGAGGAAGCAAAAAAATAAAAAAGTGGTAAAAATGCCCCCAGATGGTAAGTAATGGGCGGGTGAAAACCCGCTTTTTAATTTTTTTTTCTTTTTTAGATACAATAATTTGGCTAGTCAACCAAGTAAAAAGCGGTACTTCTAAAATGTGCAGTGCAAACTAGCTAAAATCTAAAATATCTGAATGTCTAAGGCAAAATGTCTAAAATAAAAACCTAAGTATTTTCAGACCGTTTATAATGTTTTAAGAAACAGCACAGATTCATGGCATGACATTTCATAGAAAGATGGTCTTAAAATGTTACTTACAGAGCAAACCAATCAAACAATTAATTTCTAAAACACATACTTGCACATTATTTACATAGGGCAGAAATATGAATGAGAAATGCAACTTAATACAATGGACTTTCTTAACAATGAACATAGCAATGGAGGTTTACAACATTAACCTTGAAACTGTCTCAAGTACATATCCTCAGCTATGGAAAATGATACTATGTAAATACAGAGGCACTTTGGCTGCAGCTGATTTTCGATGATTTTCTGTAAACCTCATGAAATGAAATGCACAACATTGAAACAATCACTTTCAGAAATGTGGTCTGGGTATGCTAAATGAATCAAACCTATATTAAGTGCTATCTTTCTAATGGAAAAATATTTTCCACAACACTATGAGAAAGCCAGTATGCAGTGTTGTCAAAATGTCATCTAGGAATAGGCTGGCAAAAATATAAGACCAGGAAGAGATGGAGACAGTAGATTATGGCTCTTTGCAGTTGGCTCACACTCAGAGGGTCACGAACAGACATTTCCAGGTCAGGCCAGTGGAGGGAGCACAGCACCTCCTGGTCATTCGGAAATGGCTAGCTAGTGCCTGGCAACTTTCCGCTTGTTGTAATACTTCAGTTTTTGCTTAGCTCATCAGCGTATTGAGTTACCTCCACTTTTGTTATGTTATTCCCTTTCCCAGTTTCCATTCCCTTGCTGCTTTTACCTCCCTTCCTGGTAGATTCTTGCTCCATGATCCTTGGTTATTTTGGTCTCATTGCTACATTGTCTGATGGTCCTCTGGGTGTTTCCGGGCCTCTGGGTTTTTTTCTGGTTCCTACGTGGCTTGTTATCAATATCTCCTTTGAAGTGCCTGGGGTGTTCCATTGGCACCCCTACCTGTGTATTCCCACATGTGTGATTCCCTTCTATATATTAATTTGAGCCACTTGCTCCTCCAGGGCCTTCAGCCTGACTCTGAGATTTCCTATTACAATGCCATTCATTCCAGGTGTACAGAGGGACTCTCCTGTGATGAACATCTCAATGGTGTGGTGTGTTTCTCCCTCGACTTCCCTTACCCCTTTTTCTTGTCCTGGACTGATCTGTTTTTTTTTTTTTCAAAAACAATTGTTTTCATTGGAAACATAAAAGCAGTTGAAAGGCAACACTGAGCAGAGTATAACAGAGAAGTAAAGAAAAATAGATAATTTTATCCAATTCTGAGCCCATCATTGCAGGATGACTTAAAATGAAAAAAAACATTTCTAAGAGAAATACAGATACTGCATAATCTGGTACTCTCTACCTTCCCACCAAAAGTCCCCTCAACCGCACTTAACAGCAACATCAGTCTTTTTGAAGCCAACCGATAAGGTACATAGAAATGCACAAGTCTTTTTCTCTCTCTCTTACCTGGCTAGATGGAGGAAAGTTGTGAACCAAATTAGACTCCAGTCCTACTCCTGCAGCGAGTTACTTGCCAAATGTACATTAGTCACAATCTCTTTTAACAGGCACACCTAATGCAGGGCTTGTAGGAAGTCCAGATCCGAGCTAATGTCTACCCTCTGTTGCTACAGATCCATTCTATCCCAGTACTGTGAGGTGACGGTGGCCTGTTAGTCGGTGAATCAGCTAGTAGTTTAATCATCTCAACCCAGATCAGATCATGAGGTTCTCAATTAGTTATCATTTCATTAACAACACCTCTGCTGTTGCCAACTGTACCATGTCCTTAACCAGTGGCGGCTGGTGACATTTGAAAGTGGTGAGACGTATATACTGCACTGTGGAGAACTAGCGTAGCGAGCCAGCCCGAACCAACTACAAGAGGTGGGGGGGGTCTTTCCCTAGAATTGTTTTTAAAAAGAGTGAGCAAATGGTGCATTTTCGAGCACATTTGAGAAAGTGGTGGCTTGCCGAACACATCTCTGGGAGTAGCCAGACAAGTCTCTTTGCACTTGCACAGATACATCACTCTCCCTGCATTCACATAGACCCATTACTCACCCTTCCCTGACATATCACTAAGCTTGCATTCACCCATCCACATCACTCACCCTGCACTCACACAGGCACACTGCTCAACCTGTACTCACACAGACATCACTCACCCTTCGCTGCACTGCACTCAAAGATGCACACTGTTTTGCTCTCCCAACATTCACAAAAGTAGACTGCTCACCCTGCACTCAGAAGGGCACACCACTTGAGTGTATTCACACCACTCAACCCTCACTCATGAGGGCATACAGCTCATCCAGTGTACTCATACAGCCACACAACTCACTCTGCACTCACATAGACTCACCATTCACTGTTGAATGCAAACGATACACACCCAATAACAGAGACCGGTCTCACCTCCCTCACCCCCCACCCCGCCTGTCCTGCCAGATATGTTTCACTTC
This sequence comes from Lissotriton vulgaris, assembly GCF_964263255.1. Lineage (NCBI taxonomy): Eukaryota > Metazoa > Chordata > Amphibia > Caudata > Salamandridae > Lissotriton > Lissotriton vulgaris. Next base: position 1,562,580,831 of record NC_141685.1, read on the forward strand.
TAAATTCACGGTTGTGGGGTTGTCCAGGGGGGATTGGGGGGAGGCGGGAGTGAGTATTCACAGGCGCCACCTGCTCACCTGCGCTGTCGGAGTCCTCCTGTGCAAGGTCTGCGAGTTCCTGCACACAGAGTATTCCGGAGAATTGTCAGGGTTCTGGTGCCTGTACACTGAAGTGTCATGTACACTGTCTGAGTGACCTCTCGCTCTCATCGAGTTTTCACACCACTGACTGGAGATTCCTGTGTACTGAGTATTAGAGCACCACCGTGACTATTTCAGCGTTCACGTGCACTGATTGGATGCTCGTTTGTGCTGTCGAATTGCACCGATGAACTCGCTCAGTGTTCACTGCCGGAGTGCTCCTCAACAATGTGGATAAGCTGTTCCGTGAGTCTGTGACTGTTTGAGGGTTGCTGTGCACTAAGGCTTATTTACATATATTATGACAATCGCCAAAGTAAGAGATGTGAGATTATTTTGTCTGTTGACAAGCCCCTTGCACCGGCGTCACTTATAAAATGGGAATCATTGTAAATAGGCTCCCCGCGGGAGGGGTTTAATTAAAAATATAAAATTAAACTTACTCAGCTTCTGGGTGGGGATGGGTCCGATTCTGACTCCTGCTGTCCGTACCAATTCCGCCAGCTCTCCTCGTCATTTGGAAAGGCAGCCTCCCTCCCCGACGCCAAACACTGTCAGCGTTTGGCTAGGCCCAGGGGAGAGCGCCCCAGCCGCGCTATTTTCTCCTGTATAGAGGAAAAGGGAGAGTGGGTGGTTGTGCTCGAGGGCAGGGGGGGCGAGGGGGGGTGGCTTGCCCACTGTTGTGGGTACTGACTGTTTGGTGGGCTCCAGGGGACGACCAAACAGTCAGTTTCCACAACAGTGGGCAAGCCACTCCCCCCCCCCGCTCTCGAGCACAACTGCCCACCCTCCCGCCCCCAATCAGGCACTTCTGCTTTCTCGCAGTGCGAGAAGCAGAAACATTAAATGGTAGCGAGAAAGCAGTGGGGCGACGCCCACAGGCCCCCATGGAGGTGCCGCTGCTGTCGACCCCTGGAAACCACGTTTTTTAGTCAGTGCATGACTATCCTCCTCTTCGCGAGGACCATCACTCCCAGCTGAGGTTTCCTGATCATCCTACCTTTCTTACCTATGGGAAGAAGTACTAGCAAGCAGTCCCTAATTGTGAACTGCACCGTTTGCCTCGTATAATGTTAGAGATTGGACACTACATGAATCAAGAAACTTTGTGCTTCATGGCAGTTTCAGGTAAGCTGTATGAAATCGGCATCCTCCTCTTGACAGTCTGGACACCAGGAGGAACGCTCAGGATAAATCTTACATAACTTAGCAAAGGTCAGGTAAGTCAGGTGAACATAATTGTATGGGAAACATTTGAAGAGTGCATTACTGGACACCAGTTTTACCTATAAACATTTTTGTTCTATTCCACCTTTGTGATTTGATCCGGCACCAGTTCGTGCAATCTGTCTTGTGTTATTCATTTAGTTAGTGGCCTTCTGCATGAAGGGCTCTGTACAGAATGTACAGTTTTCTGCAGATCGACAATGCATAACGTTCCAGGATTCAGGTGGGCGAGGGGGCATCAGGGACAGTAGGCTAAATCTCTCTTGCCGTGCTGGCCATTTTGGCCTACTGCAACAAATTGGCTGGTACTTAGTCCAAAGAGAAGCTGAGGGAGACACTCTCTGCTCCAGATCAACAAGTCATCCTGCAGCAAATTTCCATGTGTTCTAATGAGCAGCCTTCCCACCCCATCTCTCAATTGTCCTCATCAGTTAGCCAATACACAGCATGCTACATTTGAGCTGCCACGTGGTAGAGTTCCATGTCCGGAATCTCCAATTTCTTGTTAGTCCATTCTGTCTTTAGGGTGGCTAGCTTAAACCTGCTTGATTTCCCCTTCCAAATCAGTTCGAGCATGAGCTGGTCCAATTCTACAAACTCTTTCTGCAGAAGCTCTGTCAATAGCTCTTGAAACACAGACACCTTGGCAGAAAGACTCTTTTTGCTATTGCAACTCCATCCATAACCAACAGCTGTAGGGTGTCACAAATGTAATAGAGACCCTAGGTGCAACTATCACTCGACCCATATTTAAATTATCACTCTCCGACTCATATTGTGAGATATGTATTCCCAAGCATAGGTGTTTTTTAGTAACGTGCTTAAAACCCACTGATTGTTGACTCTCCAGCACCCTAAGTTTCCCATTGGAATGCTTTTTAGTTTTTTTTACATTTAATGCGCAATCCCGACACCTCTCCCAATTCTTCCAAGACATGAAGAAGAATTGGAATGGAGTATGTTGGCAGTAGAATATAAACCAGGGCATTGTCTGCATACAAGGATATCACGTGGGTGCTCGCCCCCAGCCGGGATCCCCCAGAGCTGCAAGGCACTCCAATGAATGCCTGCCAGTGTCTTCATGGGAGGACCATCAGCAGGAAGAAAAACGCTTCCTTGCCTTGTTCACCTCTCCAGTTTAATGAAGGTGGAGATTACCTGTTCCGTGTGTATCCTCATAATGGGGCTAGGGTTTAACTCATTTAATATAATCATAATATAATATAACTAATTTAATATTACCACTCCCTGGCCCTGACCAGTTCAGCATCTCCCACAGATGTACCCAATTCATGCTTATTCAATATCTAGGAGGGCCAATGCAAATTCCTCCTCCCCCAATTGTGTCCTGGGAATAAAATGAGATAACCTACAGATTGTGCTTCTTTTCGGAACAATGCTGCACTGACCATCATGCACTAGGTCAAGAATGACCTCAAACAACCTGTTTATTAACACTTTCCCATCAACATTTAGCATGGACAGGGGCTGGTATGCAGACGCCACAGGTAGATTCCTATCCACTGTAGGAATTAGTACCTCACGTATGGACTCAGTGATTCTGGTTTCAAATGTCTCACCATAGACTTCCATACATTTTTCTGCCAGCAAGCTCACGTTGGCCTGATACAATTCTACGGAGAACCCATCCAACCCTGTGGTTTTCGCCCAAGGCATAGATTGTATTGCCGCAAATATTTCTTCTCTAATGAGCGGGGCATTAATCATTTCACTCTGCTCCAAAGAAGCTCTTATATTAGTAAGCGCAGAAATGTAAGCAGCCACCTGCTGCAAATCGCAGACAGAATTCTGACAGAGGTGCACAGCAGATGCATCAATTATACCCCACGGTTTCAATACCTCCGCCCCATGTTCATCCTTAGGCCTCGTATTGGGTGCTTGCTTTGTCTCTCTTTTGAGGAGCCCGGTCAAGAGTCTTTCATGAGGTCTATCCAGTCTGTCATTTTTTCATGATGCCTTGGAAGACCCCTCTCCATGTTCTCAAATACTTTTTTTCAAAGTGTACAGGGTCTTCTCCAGGTGCATTTTCATACCATATGTTTTGGACAGAGTTCGACCATGATCACTACTTTCATTGCCTTTTATGCAATGGTTCTAGCCGCGCCCGTATACTTGTCAATATCAAAATGTCCCTGCAGTTATTCCTGTAGCCAGTGGAATCCATGGCATCTCATGTCTGGCATTAAACGTTATCAGTAATGAGGAATGGTCTGATAATTATCTGGCTAGGTAATCCCCTTCTTGTATTTTGTGACTGTAGCGGTAGCATACTAAAAAACGGTCTAGTTTAGTTCCTGTAGCTTGTGTGGAGCGTGAGGATCTTACAGTTGTGAGGAGCAACAAATGCAGATGTCTATAAAATCCAGTCCCACCATCACTAAGTAATCTGGACATGTTATACTTGATAATGTCTCTATGATATGATGATCTAATGTCCCATCAAGCACACAGTTTAAGTCCACAGCCCAAATAATTTCTTTTTGCAAGTAAGAGACGGTTCCAAAGAACTCACCATCATCAACATTTGGGCATCTTTATTAAACAAATGTCTTATGTGTCTATAGCACCCAGCACTACTATGTATCTGCCCTCTGGGTCCTGCAAGGTATCTCTTAATTGTAAAGGAACTCCTGGAGCTATCCATGTGAGATCTCCTGTGGCATAGCCAGAGTATGATGTGGCATACAGTTAACCTCTTGCGCATTTGCACAATAACTTCACCACATGTGTTTCCTGCAACACAGCACCTCCCACCCCAAACATGCATTTATACTATACCGCTTGACATTGTTATTAAATCCCCAGACATTTCAGGACATTATCTTATAGATACTCACTGAACAATAAGGGGGCGTAAATATCCTCCCACATCCCCCATGGCATCTTCAAAATCAGTGTGTATGAGGTGAAGTCAGTGCAGTGTTGCAAGGGCGCATCCAACAAAACCTGAGAATCAACAGTAACAACCTAACATCCCAAATGACCCTTCCCTCCCCACGGCAGCGCACCCATAGGAGGGTTAACTGAAACTGTATAGTCACATTGTAAGCAGACACCACCTAACTCCCGAACAATCGTGCCGAACTACCTGAAAAAAGGCTGGTGGTGGGTCTCACCCTATTACAATCTTTCAGTTGTGTACACTTGGTAAGAAACAGACTAAAACCTCTCACAGTTCCAAGAGAAAAGCATCAAGACCTGCCTCATCCATTTTTTAAATTACATTTCCAGTGGCTTGAGGTAACAAGTACAGATCATATTTCAGGGTAAATAAACACAAAAGCATTGCAATGACTAAGCATAGAGCGTTCAACACAAGGATGGTTTTAGTGTTACAGAACACAAGATCAGACTAGAAGATTCTGGTGCAGAGGTGCTGGGTCTGGTAGCGGTGGGGAGTCCTCTAGTGCTATACGACGCTAACATGATACTGCCTGATGCGTAGCCATTCTTGCTCACTACTAGGGGATCTTGTTATGAGAAACAGTGATAGAAATGCCCAAAACATGCGAGAACAGTGAAAAGAAGAAAATAACCGTTGCCCCGATTGCCTAAAAGTTGGTGGCGCAGCTTGGGATATTTTGTGCGGATGCAGGTCAATCCCTCTGCAGGTGAATATGAGAGAAAGGAAATCGGGCACCTTGTTGGATGGACGCGAGTGGAGCGATGCCATCCATAGCGGGCATTGCCTCTTTGAAATAAGTTGTCCCACAGGGAGCTGTACAACGGGCAAGAGGAGGGGAGGCTTTGTACCGGACGCCACCAGACAATCTTTTCAGCCATCCAATGTGTCCTTGAGGCCTGTGGCAGTTCACAATTAAACACATACTAGAAACATGGCGCATACTTAACACCAGCAACAACTCACTTTTATTGCTTTCTTGCGACCAAAGTGCTACCTGGCTCCCCATTTTATTGATTTATGGTCGTTGTTTTAGTTTGCCTGCAGTTTTGTACCTTTTCTTTGCAACTTTCTGCTTGAGTGCTGGACATGACTAATTTCTTCTCCCATTGTCGAAGTCACAGTGCCAGTAGACACAAAATGGCCGATCATACCTGGTCAAGCAGTGGACATTCACAGCAGATGTGCCTCAGGCAAGCTCATCTGGGCCCGTCCAGAGGCCAAGCATGCTCTCTGCTCCGAAATACTAGTAAGATTGCTGTGGTGTTCTCCTACATGGTATTCATCCATGAGGGTTCTATATTCCATAGAACCTAGAATGTCTTTGTTGTGTTCTTCATCTGTTAGTTGCTCACCGACTGCTGATGGATGAGGTGTTGATTATTAAACCTCCAACTTTAACCCACTACGTGTGTCCTGTGTGCTGTACTTAAACGTTATACTGACGACGAGTGAGGTACGTCTGGGAAATTTTAGATTTCTGGGAAATTTTAGATTTCGACACCTCAACATCCAATTTAAACTACACAATTCGAAAGGAAGCTGCGGTGAATGGTGGTTGGTACAAGGAAGTATTTTCAGAAAGGAACTTATGTTTTTAGCTCTGCCAGCATAAGGTGTGCGGGTGGATTGGACCCGTGAAGGTACTGAAAGTTTATTTTTTATGCACAATTACATATCCAGCGATTACTGGAGCAGCAAGTTGAAATCACAGGCGCATGATTTAAAGGCAGAGTTGAGTTAAGTCTCGGCACGCAATCGGCTTGTAACTATAATCAAGTGGATTAATTAATTAATTAAAAGTTTGAAGTTTCTATGCAGAGTTCAAAATTATTCATGTGTTGGAAGTGCGGCACACAGTCAGTGTGAGAAAATAGAGCAGCTTATTAAAGGCCCGAGAGCATGTTTAAAGGCAGTGAAGCTACGTAGTTCGGCGTGCGAATGGCGCGAGCAAGGTTCGGCGTGCGAACAGCGGGAGGAATTATTACACGATGTGTAACGTGTAAATGTCAGCCAAGTTTGAGCATAACTGTTAAGGTTTTAGACTTTACCTTTTGCATTTATTATAAGAGCTTCTGTAGCTCCAACGGTCTTGGTTCCAGCAGTCTTCTCTAAGTGAGTTGGTCACAGCATGTCAGATGTACATTCTATAAGGATCCAATCAGGAGCCAGGGTGTCATCTTTGCACTTGGAGAGGTATAACTACGGTGACACGCACACCAGGAAGTGTTGTTTTTGATTTCAAAGCACTAAATCTTTATTTTGTTTATAACTTGGTACAATATAAAAAAATCTATAGACCTGAATCCCTTGCTCACTTTGCCACTGGATTCAAGCTAGGCTGGCTGATGACAGCTGAAATGCCAGAAACTGGTCCCAGGATGCTTGTTTCCGGTCCAGGGAAGACATGGCTTTGGCAGTTCGGGCTGGACTGTTGCCATGAGGCACAGGGTCAGACTGATTTGCATATGGCCATGTCTGAACTGGGGTGGCGGAGTGAGGTAAAGAATGGTGATGGATTAAACCCTGATCAGTTGACTGGGGGTGAGTGTTTGATTTGCTCAAACGCTCCGTCCATCATCCCCTTTTGTATCGCTATGGAGAAGGGTAAAGCATTGTCTAAAAGTTGATTTGCTTATACTAATTGTGACTAATTAGTTTTTAAATGGTGTTAGCAACATCTTTAAAGGTTCAGGTGAAGAATAAATGAATTCAAGTGGGTTAAAAATCTCAATTAGATACATTTATCACATCTTTGATACATTTAAATTTATTTTAATTGGTTTTATGTTTTCAATTATTTTTATTTTCTGTGTCTTAAGTGATTTCTTTTAAGAAAGGTTTTCAGAATGTACCAGCTCCTTCATTTTTTTAACCAGTCTAAGTAAACCAGTTGTTAAATGGAACAAGTGGAAGAAAATATTTGCGCACTATGCAAGAGTTTGTGGGACTAACTTGAGTGCCGAAAGGAACCATTCACTACTTTTACACTGTCTAGGTGGTGAAGGACAGGAGGTGTTAGAAAATTTACCAGAATTATTGGCAGAGGAACAAAGAGGTTTAAATGAATATGAGATCTGTATTTTCCAATTAGACGGGCATTATTTACCAAGAACGAGCACTTCAATTCAAATCATTTTGGGCTAAGGGAGCAATGAAAAGCGGAGACAGTTGAAGATTTAACTAGTTTAAGAAAATTGGCATCAAGCTGTAAGTTTGGGGTGTTGAATGAAGAACAAATAAGATCAATTTTTTTTGAAGTGTAGGGAGGATAAAATTCAAGAGGAATTGTGGCTCAAAGATGAACCCCCATTAGAAGAGGTTATTTCCATAGCAAAAAGAGTTTAACACATGTTGAAATGTGTTACTGAATTGAAGAGTCAGAAAAGTAAAATACAACCATCTGTAGAAGTACAAAGAGGTTTTTCTAGTAAAAAATTAAGACACCCACAAAAGAAATACTAAAGAAAAATGTCTCAAGTAATTCATTTGAATGTATTCGTTGTGGAGATTTGGCCACAAAGCCAATTATAAAAATTGCCCTGCTTTGAATGTGATTTGTCATGGTTGTGGTAAAAAAAGTCATTTTTTAAGATCCTGCAGGTCTAAACAGAAAAGAATTCAAAACAAAAGTGTTAAAGAAGTCATATGTCAAGTTAATGAATCAACCCATGGGTAAAGTACGAGAGGATGGAATTGATCTTGAAATGAAATTTGATTCATGCTCTCATCTTACCATTATTGATAAGGACATTTTTTTGCAATTGGTTTCAAGAAAAAAAATCGCTTTTATAAAATGGATGTAAATCCAGGGGGTATGGTGGTCAACCCATAAACATATTGGGCTACTTTAATGCAACCACTGAAATGGAAAACAAGTTCATTTGGGGAAAAGTTTGAGTGTCAATGGTTTACTTAGGTGGCCGCACCAACGTTTGTTGGGGGTTAGTCCGAATCCTAATGCAGAACCTCAAGTTCAAATTCAAAGAAATTAAACCAGCACTAATGATTTTGTAAAGAATTTTCCACAATTGTTTAAGGATGAGTTGGGATGTTTAAAAGGGTACAAACATTGTATCAAGCTGAAAAATTGAGCTGCACGATCAATAGCCAAAGTAAAGAGAATTCCCATTGCATTACAGGAAAAGGTAGAACAAGAATTAGATAAGCTTCTTAAACAAGGAATTATCACTCCTGTGGAAGCCTCTGAGTGGTTGGCACCAGTAGTTGCTGCCAACAAACCTAATGGTGATATAAGACTTTGTGTAGATCTACGATCACTAAACAAAGAATGCATCAATTATATGCCACGGTTTCTAAACCTCCGCCCTATATTCATTCTTAGGCCTCGTATTGGGTGCTTGCTGTGTCTCTCTTTTGAGGAGCCTGGTCAAGAGTCTTACATTAGGTCTATCCAGTCGGTCGTTTTTCTCATGATGCCCTGAAAGACTCCCTCCACTTTCTCAATACGTTTTTTCAAAGTTTACAGGGCCTTATCCAGGTGCATTTTCATACCATTGTCATTGTGGTAGATACATTTCCACTACCAAATATTGATGACATCATGTCTACATTAAGTGGTGCTAGATTTTTCACGACACTGGATCTCACTCAGGCGTACCACCAGATTGAACTGACTCCGAACTCTCAGGATTTGATGACATTCATCACTCCTATGGGAGCGTTCAAGAGCGTAAAAGAATGCCGATTGGATTGGTGAGTGTTGCCTTCGTTTTTCAGAGAGTGATGTCCTCTATTTTAAAAGGTATCAAAGGGGTCAAATGTTATCAAGATGACCTATAAATATTTGGTTTGACTCAGGAGGAACATGATATCAGAGTGAGGGTGGTCTTAACACCTTGAACGCTATGGGGATTTTTCTCCTGTGCTTGATATTTATGAACCCCATTATACATGACGAGCTGGGCTCGTCATCAGCGTGCAAGGAGGCTACGCCATGACGAGCCCAGCTCGTCATGAGCGTCGAAGGGGTAAAGACACTTGAAAATGCTGGCCTCACTTTGAAATTTGAGAAATGCAAATTTTCAGTACAAGAGGTCAACTACTTAGGTCATTGCATCACGTCCATGGGTGTTGTTCCTAAGAAGAATTGGTAGATACCATTCTTAAATTGGTACCTCCTAAGAAAAAGAGGAAGTTGTCTCATTCCTTGGAATGGTTGAGTTTTATGGAAAGTTCATAAAGAATTTGTCAAGTAAATCTAACTGTATGAGACAATTGCTTGGTAAATTAAAGAGTTTGTCTGGTCTCAAGAATGTCAAAAAGAGTTTGTAAAATTGAATGAAAATTTGAAAGATGCTCCTAAATTACAGGCCTTTATTCCATGTATGGAAACTATGGTAGTTACAGATGCTAGCTCGAAAGGTTTAGGAGCAATTTTGAAACAAAGAAGAGATAGTAAGGAGCAACTTATTGCTTGTGCATCAAGAAGTTTAAGAGGTGCGGAGTTAAATTGCTATGTAATTGGAAAAGAAGCTTTGGCCATCTGCTGGGCACTTAATACTTTTGCAATTTTATCTGAGTAACTCATTTAAAAGTATGTTCAGACCATAAACCTCTTAAAGAATTCTTTTCGAAAAAGGGTCTTGATTTTATTTCTTCAAGGATAAGGCGTTGGGTGATTAGCCTACAGGATTTTAACTTTGTTGTTGAGCACAAAGAAAATGTAACAGCAGATTGTCCATCCCGTTTGGTATGTGATGTAGAATAGGAACAGATTTGGAACAATAATTTAGAGGATGAAGTAAGTGTTTGTGAGATAACTTATGGTATTATAAATGAAAAGGAATGGACAGAAGAAGTACAAAGGGATTGTGAGGTAATGAGCATGCTAAATCAGATAATATGTGTGGTAGATCATTATCAAAAACTTGGCAAATGATTTCAGATGGGTTGTCTGTGGACAATGGGATCTTGTTAAGAGGTACAAAGTTAATCTCTACTTTGTCTCTAAGGAAGAAATTAATTGAGATAGCTCATCAGGATCATTTAGAAAGAAAGGTCGAGAGCTAGTCTCTGGTGACCTGGGATGGATTTGAAAATTGAGCGTGAGGTCAGAGAGTGCTTACAATGTAAAGTCAGTGATAAAATTCTTACTCCTCGACTTTACCTAGGGTCTGTTGAAAATTACCCAATAGTCCCTAGGAAGATATTGCAATAGATATCATTGGGCCACTTTCTGGTGAACATTCTACACCTTATTTGATAATTTTGATGGATCTGTACTTCAGATGGGTGGAGGTCTCCTGTGTGTTGGATGTGATTTCAACATGTGTGATTTCTTTTTTACAAGGTGTCTTCAGAAGAGAAGGTTTTCCTAAAACTCTCGTCAGATAATGGTCCTCAATTTTGTTCAAGACAAATGGAAGATTCCTTAATGACATGTGGGATCTTTCATAAAAAATGCTTAATTTATCATCCAGAAGTCAATGGTGCTTTAGAAATATTCAATAGGGGGATAAAAGAAAATATTCAACTGTCTAGAGTAAATTGTTTAAATTGGAAGGAGGAATTACAGAAATGTATACTGGCTCATCGTTCTACCCCTCACACCTCTCCTCGCAAGTCTCCTTTTGAGTTGTTTAAAGGTAGGACTCTCAACACCAAGTTGTGCCCAGTTTGGGTGACTTAGAGTAAAGGTATCAAGAATAACAGGGTGGGAGTTTGGAGAGAGAGAGAGAAGAAAGAGTGCAACTTAAAAAACAAGAAAAGTTATGATGAAAGAAAAAGGGTTAAGCAGGTTGTTGCAAGAGTAGGTGACATTGTTAGAGTCAAAGCTCCTGTGGGTACTTTGTCATGGTCAAAATTCACAAAACCCGTTGGTGTAATACAATGTTTTAAAAATGCTGTCAAATTGGAAGATGGAAGAATTTGGAATCTGAGTTGTGTTGTAATTTTTTTTTAATTAAATATTTTTATTTGCAAAAGGAACTAGGTCATCACATTTGTTACATGGTATCTGCAGGAAAATCAAAGGTGTTGCATATCGTCAATAGTACGGTTAATCTCGGGATTACGTCAATTACAATGGAAATCACAGTTCAATTAGCTCGTCAATAGGGGTAATGTGAGGGGGTTCACATATGTTACCATGATAATCGTTCCAGTTTGACCACACCGCAACCCACTTTCGGGGACATTCCGGGCCACATATACTGTCTTCTCTTGGACCATGCACCAGTCCATATCCTTCTTCCAGGAACTGAGTGTTGGTGGTATGACCGCCCCCCAATCTCGCTATGTTTCTCTTTCCAATTGCGAGCCCTAGAGTTACCCATAATTTGCCTTTCGATGGTAAGTTTGAGGGCTCCCAGATATTCAGAAGGCACCTCGCGGATGCATCCGAGTACCCGTGTCCAATAGACCTGTATCACGTGGCATTCCCATATTATGTGTAAGAAGGTACCAACCTCCCCACACCCCCTGCGACAGAGTCCATCTTCACTGCGGCTCATCAGGACCAATCTTGTATACATAGACTCGGTGCAGGATCTTCAACTGGATCAGACTAAGTTTTGCCAAGATTGCTATTTCCCTGGGGGATGCAAGAGCCGCTTGCCATTCTTCATCATCAATTTCGAGTCCATCTGCCTCCCATTTCCACCTAAGAGCTAGTAACGGGTTCGGGGTGTGATTGAATTTTTTGTAGTGATGGAGATAGCCCTCTCCGAGAGGTGGCCGTCAAGCAGTCTGTCCTCAAGTGGGGAGGACTCCGGGAGTGGGGTCCTGGGGGGATATTAGCTTGAAGTGCGTGTCTGACCTGCATTAAGCGGAAGTGTTCTGTCCGGGCTAGGTCATAGGTGTGTTGGAGAGTATCAAATGGTATTACCCCATCCGGGCCCCACAGATCTTTGATCCGAGATATTCCTATCATGTCCCAGTTGCGGAATCCTTTCGTAAGGCTAAGTGTGCCCAGTTTTTAAGAGGCCCAGAGTGGTGTTGCTAGTGTGAGTTTGTCAGCCCAACCTAGTTTCTTTTGAACTATGTGCAAGAACTGTACTGAGTGCTTTGGAGGTCTCGTGAGACTGTACCTGCCTGGCCTGGAGTAAAGGGCAGCCTCAAAGTTCCTGCCTGGAAGGAGCCACTTATCCATCCCGTACCCCGGGACATTCCCAGCACCATAGGTACCCTGGTTAATAGCAGAGAGATGTGCCGCCCATTAGTATTTCCGGATGCCCGGGATCGCTATCTCCCATCAATCCACCCAAGCGTTCTCTTTTGTAAGGAGATTCGGGGCATTCCGGTCCAGAGGATATCTCTCTGGGTGGCCTCGATGGCAGCAAAGTACCTTTGTGAGACTAAGTCCGGGTAGTTTTGGAGGGCGTAGAGAAACCATGGCAGCATCATCATTTTAAATAGCGCTGCCCGGCCCAGCAGGGGCCCCTTCCAGGTGGCAGCGTCTCGTTTGAGCCTTTGTAAGGGTGGCAAGAGTTTTCACTCGTAGCGAGTGGCCCGCTCCTTGGAGATGAAGACTCCCAGGTATGTGAAGCCATCTGTGGCTATCTGAATTGGGCAGCCGCACGAGATTAGAGAGGGGACGCCATGCAGGACATACAGGAGTGATTTTTCCCAGTTGATGCTATAGCCTGAGTACTCTCCGAAACTATTAAAAATATCCAATGCCGTTGCTATGGACTCATGGGGTTTTATAAGGTAAAGAAGGATGTTGTCCGCATAGAGTGAGATCCTGTCCTCCCACTTGTCCGCCCATCTGAGCCCTTTCAGGGAGGGAGTCTGTCTAATCCAGGCAGCATTATAAAAATGGGGTAACCCAAAACGGTTGTTGGACCTGGGTGATCAATATTATCAACAGAAACAATGGCCCAACCCGTGATTGATTGTCAGCTCAATGAATCATATACTCACAGTTGATCATTTTCAAGGCTAAGTGAGGATTAGAGTTAATCTCCTCTTGTGGATTTAATCAAAAAATATTCATTCTGTTAAAAAAGCAACCACCTAGCAATACTGATTTATTACAAAAAGGAGTTTTAATAGATTACTCCAAACACAGCGAGAAATTTATATATACATTTATACAATATTCAAAGCGAACGGTAGAAGAAAGAGCAACGTGCTTCTACAAGAGTGCCGGAAAAAAGAAGAAAAAAGTGGTTTGGAGAAAAAGGGTGTAAGCCTCAACAGAAAAGTGACATAGGGTTTTATTTAATTGAAACAATACTGCAAAAGATTCAGCGTATTATTCAGTCAGGCCACTAATAATATTATTCCATTTTAAACATTCATACAGTCTTGACTGGCATGTATAATGTTTGAAAGAATAGTGGTCCTGTTTATGGAAAAGGGGCGTCGACGTTTCGACCCGTCTTGGGGTACAGGGGTGACTGGGGAGCTCGACCTGCGGGTCTTCCTCAGGACGTGTATGGCACAGCCTTCGTACCTTGGCTAATAAGCTGTAGGCCCAATTAGCTTTTTTTGGGGTGTTCACAGTCCTCCTGCGTCTGGAAGAACGTGAAGAAACTTGGCCACAGTCCCACTCCAATTTAGTGGTCGTGGACCTTCAACATAATTAATCGGGTGATGATAACAGAAGTAATTAATACGGTTCTCATAAAGGGCATCGTCCGTTACTTTTCATGTTCTTGTATGGACGTCACCGTTAGATGTGGAAGAGTGGATCTTAGTCCTGGCACCTGACGGTACTTTTTATATCCTCGGTGTGACCGGACCACACGTAGCGCGATGACGTCACTCAGACGTATTAAGCGCTTAATACGTCCGAGTGACGTCATCGCGCTACGTGTGGTCCGGTCCTGACGAGTCGCCGGTAACAGACTAACAACTCGCGCCCGGAATTGCCAGTTCGGACGGCGCTCACTCATGCGAATGTATCCCAGTGAGAGTGGTCACACCGAGGATATAAAAAGTACCGTCAGGTGCCAGGACTAAGATCCACTCTTCCACATCTAACGGTGACGTCCATACAAGAACATGAAAAGTAACGGACGATGCCCTTTATGAGAACCGTATTAATTACTTCTGTTATCATCACCCGATTAATTATGTTGAAGGTCCACGACCACTAAATTGGAGTGGGACTGTGGCCAAGTTTCTTCACTATTAAAACTCCTTTTTGTAATAAATCAGTATTGCTAGGTGGTTGCTTTTTTAACAGAATGAATATTTTTTGATTAAATCCACAAGAGGAGATTAACTCTAATCCTCACTTAGCCTTGAAAATGATCAACTGTGAGTATATGATTCATTGAGCTGACAATCAATCACGGGTTGGGCCATTGTTTCTGTTGATAATCCAGGCAGCAAGCGGTTCTAAGGAGAGGGCGAAAAGGAGAGGTGAGAGAGGGCACGCCTGTTGTGTCCCTCTTTCTAGTGTGAAGACCTCTGAGACTTCGTTATTGACCACCAGCTGGGCTAACAGTTGGGTATAAAGGAGGCGCACCCAGCTGATAAAGTTCGGCCCAAATCCCAAATCCCAACTTTCGGAGAACAGTCATCATGTAAGACCACTCTAGCATGTCAAACGCCATTGCTGCGTCCAAAGGCACAACCACGGCATCCTCATGCAGCAAGTGGCAGCATCCCAGAACTCCATGGAGATGGCGCAGGTTCAGTGCCGTGTTACAGTAGGGCATAAAGCCCGGGTGAACCAATGTATTTAGGACCGGTTTAAGCCGGTTGGCAAGCACTTTAGCCAGGATTTTCGGCTTGGCATTTAAAAGTGATATTGGCCTGTAAGACGCACTCAACTCTCTAGGTTTCCCCTCCTTGGGGATAGCCACGACCGTGGCTACTCGCTGGCCCTTCGGCAGTATGTCCTGCTCTCTACTGTCCTCGAACATATGTTTCAGGTGTATGCCTGCCCAGGCTGTCAGGCTTGAGCTTGTAGAGCTCAATCGGAAGACCATTAGATCAGAGAGCCTTCCCAAGTCGAAGGTCATGGATGGCTTTGACCAGTTCGTCAGTGGTGAGGGGGGCCTCCAGAGCCTCCTGTTCTACGTCAGAGAGGGTGGGCAGAGTAATGTCGGTCAGTAAGGCCGAAGAGTCCTCTTCAGATCGCTCCGATCTCCTCGTGTATACCCTTCTAAAGTGTGTTGCGAACTCCCTGACAATCTCATGTGGCTCCGTAACGATGGCCCCCGAGTCAGCCTTGAGCTCGGCCACCACTTTTTGCGCCTGCTGCTTCCTGTCCAACCAAGCTATTAATTTGCCCGCCTTGTCTCCCTGGTCATATAGCCTGCCCTCCCTGCCTCTAGCCAAGGTCTTAGCGGCGTTAGTGGCCAGGGCCTTGTATTCCGCAACTTTCATTTGAATCAGATGGAGCGTGTCTGGTTGTCCAGCACTCTGTGCCATGCCCTCAAGTGCCAAAAGATAATTTTCTATGGTAGTTATCTGTGCTTCTCGTTCTTTATGGCGGCCAGCGATCGCTAAAGGGCATACGCCCTCAGCACTGTCGTAAAAGCCTCCCATAGGACTACTGATGAGTCCACAGTCCCAACGTTCTCCCCGAAGTATCGGTCAATTGAGTGAGACAATTTCTTGTTAGTGTCCGCACCCCGGATGTACCAGGCATTGATCGGCGCTACACAAGCCTCCCTCCGGTCTCCAATTGTGACGTGGGCCCACAGTGGGGAATGGTCCGAAAAACCTTGCGCCAGATGGGCAACTTCACGGATCATAGCATCTTGGTGCATTGGCGCCAGAAGATAATCTAGGCGTGAAAAAGTGTTGTGCGGGCCAAAGAAGAAAGTGTACTGTCTTTGTGTCGGATGTCTGAGGCGCCAGAGGTAAATGAGTCCAAACACCTCCATGAGGTTGGGAAGCCACATCTGCCCGCCCCAATTTATTTTTTATTTTTTTATTTTAGTAGTTTTGATAACGCTAGCTAGACCAAGAGGTATCAGAGCGCTTCACAACATATACATCATATAAAATATTAAGCAGACTGATAATCAATCATACAGAATCAGTCATCAAAATGTTTGAACTCGGAGGATATCTTGAGCTGCGACCATGTTGTCAGACTCTAGTTTTTAGTAAAGCTGGAGTGGCAGTAGGGGGCAGTCCAAGGTCTATCAGATCCCTAGAGTACGGACTAGGAATAGGTCTTTGAGTAGCCTCTTGAATTTTGAAAACGAGGGGGTTGTTCTAATGTGGGGAGGAATGGAGTTCCAGATTTTAGGAGCGTTATCAGCAAAAGATTTGGCTGTGGTTCTGTGCTTGCGAAATTTGGGAGGGATGAGCAGAAGAGAGCTGGAGCTCCTGAGGTTCCTGGACTGGCCTGCCCTATTGAGTTTGGCAGCCAGGTATTCTGGTTTACCTGTATGCAGGGCTTTGTGCATGATGCAGACTGTTCTGAAACTGGCTTGCAACTCCACTGAGAGCCATCTGAGTACTTGGAGGGCTGGAGAGATGTGCTCAAATTTCTTGATTCCAGAGACCATTCTTGCTGTTGCGTTGAGTGTCAGTGGACAGACACCCTGGCTGGGTGTCTGTCCAAGTTGCCTGAGACCACAGCATTGAAGTCCCCACCCATTAGGAGCTGCCCCTCTGGGAGGGAAAGCAGTAACTTTCCCAGCTTGTGATACAATTGCGTTTGGAGTCCCGGTGGAATGTAAGTCATTACCAAATTGAGTCTGTGTTCTTCCCATTTCCCTGAGATAGCAGCAAAGCGCCCCAGAGGATCCACGTCTGTATGGTCAATGACAATTGGACAACTTTGTCGCAGAAGACTCCCAACCCCCTGGGACCCGGATGTAAAACCAGCATGCACCGTCAGTGTACCCCCATGTGTTTAGTGCATAGCACGTGTTCCCCATCAGGTGGGTCTCCTGTAATAAAACAACATCGGGGAGGTGTCGCTTAACAAAATGTAGCACAATACTTCTTTTAAGTTTGTCCCCCAGCCCATTGACATTCCAGCTAATCACTTTTAGACTTATATCCCACTTCATAGCCATCCACACAGATGACTGTCAACCTGTCCCTGCACGTCCCAAAACAATTTCCCAGAACATTTGCATAACCTCGGTGTGATCGTACCAAACTTCCCCCCCACTCCCCCTTCCCACAACTCTGTCCCCTCCCCACCCTGAAACTGGTGTCCCCCTCCCCCCCTCCCTGCTTCCCTCCTCCGTAGGCTTAGAACTACCCCTACCCACATCCCCAATTAGCAGAGCGCCTTTCGCCCAACCCAGGAGTGAGGAACCCCCCCCCCCCCCTCCCGAAGAACCTGCTTAAGGGGGAAAGTGCGCCAGCTACAGCTCCAACCGCTGCACGTGCCCACCACCCGCAACACAACAAGTAGCATAGAATGCATACACTCCTCAAAGATTGAATCACATTCACAAAAGGTTTTTGCCCCTTCACTAGCAAGTTAGTGCTCCGACCTCTCCAATGTCATCGCAGGCCACACGTTCGTAAAAGGGGGAAGGCTACAACTATCTCAGCCTAACTCTACGTAAGGCCACAAGTATTTGCAGGATGAAATAACATTCCCCGCGTACCCCAGGACCCACAAGGGGGGCTGAGTCCCATATTCTTGCACAGGGG
This sequence comes from Lissotriton vulgaris, assembly GCF_964263255.1. Taxonomy (NCBI): domain Eukaryota; kingdom Metazoa; phylum Chordata; class Amphibia; order Caudata; family Salamandridae; genus Lissotriton; species Lissotriton vulgaris. The sequence continues at coordinate 1,562,598,673 of NC_141685.1, forward strand.
CACACAATACGTTATAGTTCGCATGGGTCCATGTTGTCAGTTCCACCTCCTCTAGTGGCCAGCCGCATCTCAAAGAGTCCCCCATTTTGGGCTAGCAGACCTCGACCGCCAGGAACGCTGACTTGTTCTCTCCACATCTGATCTTTCGTCCGTAGATCTCGGCGAGGCAGCCTGAGTGTTTCTCCAGACACCTCCCTCCATCTGGTCAGACGTTCACGACGACTCTGTCAAGCCAGTCCTGCATGTCGAAAGGTGCAGTAAAGAACAAAGATTTGCCCCGCGCAATGACCTTGAGCTTGGCGGGAAAGAACATCATATATTTGTGTCCTCTGTCTCGCAATGCTGCTTTCACTCCAGTAAATGAGCGCCTTTCTCGTTGCACCTGGAGCATGAAGTCCGGGAAGAATCGGATTGTGGCATTTTCGTATTGCAGGTCACCCGCCTGCCGGGCTGTTTGGAGGATAGCGTCTCTATCCCTATGGTTCAGGATTATCGCTATGATTGTCCTGGGTGACGCTCCCGGTTTGGGCTTAGGGATTGGCACGCGGTGAGTGCGCTCAATGATGAAAAAGTTTGATAGGCGCTTAGGCTTCAGGTGGGTGAAGATCAGGTCTTCCAGCAAGAATTCTACACTAGGCCCCTCCGAATCCTCCGGAACGCCTACCACGCGAATGTTGTTTCTGCGGGCTCTACCTTCTTGATCCTCCAGCTTTAGGGCCACCTGGCGGTGTTAGTGCACCAATTCGTTAACTTGTTGCTCCAGTTTCTTCGAGGAGGCCTGGAGCTCCCTTATGTCAGATTCATTTGCCTGGGCCTTCTCAGATGTTTTACTGAGATCTGTATGGAGAAGGTTGACTTCAATGGAGATTTTGACAATTTGTCTCCAGGTTAGTGCCTAGCGTATGCATCGCCGTCATGATGGAAGCCAGGGACGGTTCTTGAGAGGCTGCTTTGTCTCCCGATCCACCGCCAGTCTGAGGGGTCCCCAGCTGGACTGCGTATTTGACCAGCTTGTTAGTTTGTGCGGCAACAGTATTCTTAGGCCTCATGGTGACGGCTCACTCACCCTGCCCTCAACTTTCAAATGCCGTTCTCCAGCCCACTGAGGGCCTACCAGGCGATAGCGGTTGGACACAGGGCCTGTTACTGGGGGGGTCCCTCACTCCCACCGGTGGCTGTAGCTCTGAGCTCCCCTTTCCTCCACCCGCTCAGTTGGCGTCAATAGGTGCAGTCAGTCTTTGGGCCCAACCGCCTGGTAGCGCGTGCTCCAGATTGCTCCACAGGACAGTCCATATACCTCCGTAGGGTGGTCCGCCTTCCCAAGTGATGGCCTCCTGGCTCCCATTCGCACCCTTGGCCTCACTCCCTCAGTCCGACTTCGCACTCACTCGGGGGCTCAGCAGCACCTCCACACTCGCCTCTGTCCAGTATGATGGGCCCCAGGATCAGGCAATAGCATGGCACATATGGCTCGACAAAATTTCTGGTAAGGGTTGAGCGTGATCTTCCCTGCGCCAACACCCACACACTCGCCACTTCTCCTTTATGGGCCAAAGGCACCCCAGGGGCCCCGGTACTATGTACAGGCCCCCCTCAGATTCTTCACCATCTTGGTGTCCTTAAACTCAACAACTGGACAATTTTTTTTGTGTGTTTTCAGCTTATAAAAACAGTTATTAGTTACTAGTAAAAACCCTTTCTGGGGTCAGAGAGGGGAGGGTATACTTCAGAAGCAAGACCTCCATTATGCTGGAATTAGGTTTAGAAACATTGGCTGACATCCACCCAATGGTCATTGATAAGTGACATACAAACAAAAAGGACCCTCAGAGCAAGATGCTGATGATGTGTAAGATATACCGTTCAGGTTAACAAATATCTGGGTGTCAGCAATACATTAAAAAAAACATGAGGTAGTTAAAAGGCAGACTATTCTTGAGGAACTTGGCTAAAAACTAAAAAGAGGAAGAGCTGCTGTTGGATACCTATCTGACAAGTAGAACTGATCCATTTTATATCTGTACTCAATCCTATATACGGAAGGTGCTGGGTGGGTGATCATATGTATCAAATGTTACTGACATATCAAGACATTGTAATGCTTCAACTCTCCAACATCAACCTCCATCCATAGATAATACCATTACTTTGTGTTCATTCCAGGACTTAAATCAGCCAGGAAATTTTCAAAGGATTTGTCTTTGTGTAGCTCTGTACTTGGTTAGCTGCTGTACACTTGAACATTGCTGCTGGAAGTGGATGCTGTGAAATAGTCAACAACAATAAACAATAAAGCTCTATCAGAAATTATTTTGCTCATTGGTTTCTGTACACAAGTGGACTTAATATACTGTTTCAGTCTAGGTTTTTATTTACAAAAAACCACAATTGTACTATCTAATCAATGTCTGTCACTTTGCTATAGACCTTTCCTAACTCTGTTTCTTCCCTATGTATAGCAAGTGCTACTATATTATATAGGGGTCCCCTTTTTCCAAATCTTGGTTAGCTGCTGTACACTTGAACACTGCTGCTGGAAGTGGATGCTGTGAAATGGAATGGTAACTTATCATCTGTACTTAAATAGGATATATTTGGCACTGTGAAAACTGCGGTGGGTTAAAAATCAAAGCCTTCATTGCACTCAAAGAGCCCTTTAGTATTTTGTAAATATCCTCTTTTGATAGCTGAACAAATTAGTGAATCTGTTTAGCCCAGCAGGGGTCTTACGATGAGTCAGGTTGCCACTGCCCGAGAAGTTCAGAGTTTTACTAACTATGGTCACAATCTCGTCTAAGTTTTAGCTATCATAAGCACCCATCCTTTCATACATAGCAGCTCTGATTTTTACCACCCTCATTGTTAAAATTAGATTTAATAAATGGCCTACTGCACTGCGGGCTTAGAAGTAAATATCTGAAAATGTATCAATGATGAATCTTCCAAAATATTTCTGGTGAAAGGGTGTGTTGTAAAGATTTAGACCACCATGAATCAGAGCATGATCCAAACATCTCATCCACTTAGCAAAGACAACAATGAAAAACTGAATGAATGAGCTCCAATGGATCCAGGAGAGAGATGATTTGTGGCTGTAGATCAACACACAAATTAATTATATTTTATTCAAATAATACCTCATTGCTAATATAGCAGTGTGACATTAGTATAAGAATTCAATTAACTTTACACTTAGCTGCTACTAATTTAAAATTGTCGGTCCACCTTTAATACTTCAATTCTGGAAAGTACCAAACATTGTTGAAACTGCTAATAACAGCTTATTAAAGCATTAATTCCCTTATTTTCAGAGCTTAAATAGACGGTTGTGCCAATAAGTAAAAGAGAGACATTATTTCAATCAATTACCCTGCTGCATACTTATCCTCATCTCTCTGGCTTTCCTTTCCCAGGGCTGTGCTTTTATCTGTCAATGAGACATCAGGTCCTGTGATTGGAAGGACTGTTGGAGCTGCTGTCAGCACAGATGTTTGCATGGATCTGTACTGTTCTTTCAGGGGCATGAGAAGTAACATTTTGGTGGCACCACAGACTATCACCACCCCTGCACCTTCCTCAGTTTGGTGGGGTAATTGTGGAAAGACATGGAGACAACAGGTCTCCTCCCACCATTCCTGCTCTCAATGGAGTCTCTCAAGACATGAAGTATGTGGCAGATAAGCAGCTGCCCATCCACAATATGAAGCCCCATTTTTCACTCCTAAGGTGGAAGAGAAGAGGCAAACAAAGCTCCTTCTCCCAGACCTTAAGTCACAGCAGTGAAAAAGCAAATTCCCAATCATGGCATAGCAATTCTAGGTTGCAGCTTATGATGAACGCAATTATAGGTGCCAGTGCATACCTTCAAATATGTACTCCGTTTCCAGGGGAGGAGGGTAGTAAAATGTTACTATCACAAGATTGCCAAATACAATTTCCCATCCACTGCTTGTTTTAAAGGCAAGAAACTGAAAATTGATATTTGGGGCAATTTAAGTCTTGACTATTTCTGCGAGGCTGTGCTTGCGAATGAGTAACTATGTAGTGCACAGAGGCTTTCAAGTCCTCTGCTTGTAACAAGGTTGCTCTGTGTACGAAGATATTTACCCCAAACACACCCTAAAAGTCAGGTGAATCAGCTCGCCCTTGTATTCTCTGACAGGTTAATACTGCAAGTATTCAATACTCAGCTCTGCACAATGCACCCATGATGTGCATGAACTTTTATGCTCACCGGTTTACAGGAAAAATATTTCAAAATGCATTGAAACCCATTCTGCAGCTACATATGCAAAGCAAGAAAACTGTTTGACTCACCTAATAGGTGTAAACGCCCCATCGTAAACGGTGAGTATTGCGTCACGGAGGTAAACACACTGCCATATCAGTGAAAAGTCCCCTCTTGTAATAATGACGTCTGGGTCGTACGTATTTTGAAGGTGATGTTGAAATATTATGTGCGTCTCATTTACCTAGACGAAAAGCAAACAAAAAAAAAATCACATTGCTGCCCAAGTTAAAATGAACTTTATTTTTCTGACGGCTACATAAATGAATTGTCCAGCACCGATTTAAATTCGCTAATGTAAGCTGCATGTTGATATTTCAAAAAAAGGAATCATTCTCTGTGTGGTTTTCAAGGTCATCTATTTGTCAGAATCAAATCATAGGTCAGGCATTTTGCATTTTTTTAATACTGTAAATACCGGTTAAAAATAACATTTGGTATAGTGCTTATTACAGCTTCAATTTTCTTTGTGTCTCTTTAAAACATGGAAGAGTATTTACATTGAAGGCTGGGGTAGATCTTCTAGATTCCTTACTATAGGCCTATTTACAAGTCTGGCGGTCCAAGGACCGCCAGACTTGCAGAGGCGCGATGGTGGCAGTCCAGCCACTGCCGGTCAGACCGCCCCATTACGAGTTGGGTGGTCAGACCTACATTGCAACATTGCAGCCTCCAGGGAACCACTGTTCCCTGACAGTCGCACGCCAGTCAGGGCCTCAGTAATACGTTAGTGGTGTCGCTGCGGCACCACCATGCATATTATGAGTTTCAGAACCACTAGCAGTGTCATGGAGGTCTTTTACTCAATGAAAAGTCTAGTGGTCCTAAAACAAAGGGGGCCCACATGGCCACATGTCATGTGCAGTGGGATGCATGCAGGGGGCACAACTTGTCCATGCCGTGCAGGAACTGTTTTTGGTGTTCCCATTATGGTGATTATTAGATTTGTGAGTCTCTAGTTGGCAGAGGTAGGTACCTTTGACCAAGTTGGGACACTTGGGTCTAGTCAGGGGGTACACTTCTAAAATAACCACTGCTAATCCCCTTGGTAGCTTGGCCCAAGCAGACAGGCTTATCTCAGAGGCAGTGTGTTATGCATTTGTGAACACTTACAGTAACCCAGTGACAACACTACAGATGGACACCACACAAGTTGTATTATGAAAATAAGTATTTTTATATAGACTTAACACAAGACCACAAACGACAAAAATCCACAATACTGTACTTTAGAATGGTAGAATTAGCTTAGTTCACTTTAGATGGTTAATGCAACACTTTACATTCAATGTACCTTTGGATGCGTAACGCGATAAAAACAAAAGAGTTGCAGGGAAGGTGATGAGTCGGTTCCTTACACGCAAGAACGGGGATGCGTCGGTTCCTTACTCCGGGGGGGAGGTGATCCGTCTGTTCCCAACGGATGAGCAGGGGACGGTGATGGGTCGGTTCCTTACCGGAGGGGAGGTGATGCGTCAGTTCTTCTCCGCGTGGGGCGGTGATGAGTCGGTTTCTTACTGCGCTTCAGTGTCGATGAGACTCGCAGCACTGTGATGACGATCCGGTGCAATGCAACAAAAATTGCGTCTTCTCCTTGATGCAACATCAAAGGAGTGATGCGTGCATGCCCAACGGCCATGCGGTGACTCTGTGAATCTTCTGAGCCGCGACAGGCCATCCGAGACGCTTCTGCAGTGATGCGACGGTTCCAGCGGCAGTGGGATACCCTTACTCAGTGATGCGACGATAGCGGCTGCGGCGGCGGCACTCTTCTCAGGTGATGCTTGGGGCTTTGGCGATGCGATGAGACAGCGGCGGTACCCTACTCAGTGATGTGACGACAACTGCTGCGGTGACACGCTTCTTCTCGGTGAGTCGCGCTTCCAGCTCCCTGCAACACGCAGTCTTTTAGAAGGCCCAGCACAACAGCAGGCACTTCAAATTCCCAGCAAGGGAACTCAGGGGGGCTGGTTGGTGAAATCTGTTATCCCTGAGACTTCAGCATGAGGCTAGCTCGATTTCCAAGCCCTTGGAGATCCTTTACAAGTTGATGAAAGTAGCACAAAGTTCCTTTTTCCTTACTTTGGCAGTCAGGCAACCACTGCAGGCCAATCCCCGAAACAACACTCAGCTTAGGGATAGTCTCCTCCTTCAGTTTCTCTCTGGTTCCTCTCCTCAGCAAAGGGTCTTCTTGTTTCCCAAAAGTGATCTAAATTTCTGGGGTCTGGGTCCCCTCTTTTATACACCTATTCTCTTTGTTCTCTGAAGGCAGGGAGTGTCTGTGCCTCGTTCAAACCAGTTCTGTGCAGTCCTGGAGCACTTTGTTGACAAGACTCTGTCTTTCCTTTGACAGTGTGGGCCAGGGACATCAGACGCACCACAGGAGATGGAGCCAGCATTGTGGAAGGCAGGCACAGCCCTATTTAGGTCCCAGATGCTTCCCTTCCCTCACTCTACATGCAGATGGGTCTATTCAGCCCTGTGCTGACTCACCCTGTCTCCTGGAATCCCCCAGCCCCTGTCACTCAAACTCCAGACAAGGAATACCAACCTAGCAGAGGCAGGTTTGGATAGTTAGGTAAGAAAATACATACTTTCTAAAAGTGGTATTTTTTAAACACAGAATGTTAAAACCAACTTCACTAAAAGATGTATTTTATCATTCTGAGTTCAGGAATACTAAACTCTAATTTCTACCTATTTCTCAGTTAGGATTATAAGATGTTATAATCAAACTGCCCATTCTGGCCTATGGGGAACAGTTAGCTTTGCAATAGTGGAAAACGAAAATGGCTATATTTCACTATTAGGACACATTCATCAGGGCATGTCCTACATTTTACCTACAATGCACCATGCCCTTGGGCCTACCATGGGGTGACTAATATGCAGAAAAGGTAAGGTTTAGGGGCTGGCAAGTGGGTGAACTTGCCAGTCAACATGGCAGTACCAGACTGCACATAGGCTCTGCAATGGCAGACCTGAGAGACACTTTACAGGCTGTTTCTGTGGGTAGCACAAACAGTGCTACAAGCCCACCAGCAGCATTTGATTTACAAGCCTGGGCACACTCAGTGCACTGTTCTAGGGTCTGACAAGTAAACCAAACCAGCCAATCATGGAGTCACTAATTCATACATCAATTAACCCTAGGGAGCACTTGCACTGTGGCACGGAATAGCAGTGGCACAGTGCCCAAAGAATCTATAACCAGCAAAAACATACGAGGCAACAGCAAAAAATGGAAGGGAGACCCACGCCAATGGTGCCAGGTCTAAGATTGATAATTTTTAGAGGTACTGCCATTGGGCCGCCAATAACATCCCTCTAAACACGAGGGCACTTGTAAACTGGAAGGAGCTGCAGCCATGGGTTTCACATAATATACATGGGGTATTAGTAAACCGGTAGGCACAGAACCATGCTAGTGTGGAAACCAGCGGAATACAAGTGGGGCGTTAATAAGCGGACATTGAGCATCCTTGCACAGGATGAGAATGGTTTGCCAGAGATATACGCGGCATAAGGAAGCCCTGTGTTGATAGCGGGCGGAGTGCCAGGAGCCGCCGGTACAGATAGAGGTGATGCATTGTAGTATTTACGCATCTGGGACAGTACTTCATTGTTGTTCCTTACACCTCTGTCCTGATGAGGCCGAAGCAACAGGGCTGAAGCACGTCGACAGACGAGAAAGGAGGCATCCGTTAAATCACAATTATTGCGCAGAAATTGGACATGCACACCGGAAAAAGATGTACAGGTGGGTAGGGCACCTCAAGTGTGCAAAGGATTACCTCACAGTGGACCGCAGTGAACTGAGAAAGCGGACACTTTTGTTTGTAATTAGGGGGTTAGGAAATGATCTTTTTGTATACTTATGTATGTATTTGTTGTTATGTTGGACTGCACTGTGTTTTTGTACCATGTTGATTTAATGAATGATGAATTAAGAAAAATGAACAACCGATCTTAACTAGTAAACCAATTAAAAGAAATAATTATTGGTTACGATCAGGAATAAGCGTTGGTATGTGACTTTGTTTAAGTACATAGTAATAAGATGGGACTAGGTACCACTGCATAGGAGTAACTGAATGCATCCTATGAATGCGTTGGGTCTATCTGTTCCTCCACATCACTGTTTATTGTGCAGTCACAGGTTTGGCGGTGCAGGAGTGGACCTCTGGTGTGACGATCCGTTCCTGCATCAGCAAACTCGCAAGTAGGCCCTTAGTGAATCGCCTGGAATTAGCCTTCCTGTCACTCTCACCACTTGGTTTAATTCACTAAGACCTGCACCACTTAGCTACACAAATTTGTTTTTGGATAAGATTTGAGTGTAGCACTGTAGTGTTTTTGTATGCTTTGAGCTTCACTGGACATGTGCCTTCAACCTGACTGCAGACAGCCTTGGATCTCAGAGAAGAATGTTAAAAGCAACCTGTCTGGAGTTTGAGAGGGCACATGAGGGAGAAGGAGAAGGTCACATAAGGATGGCTGTCATATCATGGTACCAAAGGAGACCATGTGACATCAAAGATCACGAAAGGAGGGCCAGGAATACAATAAGGCTCAAGGGCCTAATTATGGGCCGCAAGAAGGTCCCGGGGATGCCATTTTCGAGCATTTAGGTGGTTGAACTGGTTTACTCTTCTGCTGAACACCTCAATCATAGGTAAGCTCTCTAGTGACAGCACTGCGCATCACTTGCCAGGATCCATTTTAGTGCCACTGAAAAAGCAGACGACTGGCAGTAGAGAGGCCTATAAAAGAGAAATGAATGAATGAGGTGTCTGAAAAAGGCAGGCGGGGGTGGAGCCCTTCCCTTGAAAAGAAGTAGCCAGAAACAAGGTACAGTCTCACATACAACCTGTATTATGGAAGGATTAACGTTAGATAAGTAGAGGTTTTCAGTGCGATTACACCTGAACAGAAAGCCTTTCACCCTATACGGTATACTTGCTATTTGGCACTGATCATGGGAAGTTTTTTTAACTGTCTGTTTTTACAAGTTCAACAGTATGTGATTGTTTAGCAGTTATGCATAACCCTCATATTATGAGACATATGAAACGTCTTCCTCATTAATGTTGCAAGTATTCTTGAAGTATTTGGTAAACCAACCATTCACTTACAAGTACAGTTAGCCAGTCACTATGTCGCTTCATACAAGAGTTGTGGCTCACATTTCCGTTGCATATCAATTTCCCATGGCCCAATAAAGTATAGAATTTTGTAAAAGAGCAATTAACCAACAAACTTCCCCTGTCTTGTGCTTAAGTGTTGTTGTGTCTTCTGTAGGCCAAGAATTGTGCTGCAATCCTCTGTGTGCATATACCTAGAACCATTGTTTCGGTTCAGGGGCTGTCACATCCAGCCGCCTCAGTGCAAGCTAACCGCTCCTAGGTCAGAGTGGCCCTTCCTTTGAAGCATCATCCCTTTGCCACCCTTCTTTCCACCACCTCCATAAGACCCCTCAACGCATCCGCCCATTGGGCAGTGAGGGGATTCTTGTGGAGCCCTCAATGTTCTTCCTCCCCGAGAGTCGCTCCTTCCGCCTGGGCCCAGCAGATGATGTCTGCCTTCCACCTGTTACATGGTGGCCAGTTGCCGATTTCAGATGTCATGCTATATCTCTGTGGACTACTCTCAGTGCTAAGCCCAGAAATCTAGTACCTGTTGTTCCTCGGGAGTACCCATGGTACAACCCCAAAAGGCCGATCTTGGCCTTGTATAGCTGGGTCCTGTCCAATACATGTTCCAGCATCTCAATGACCTGCATCCAGACTCTCCCAATATTCTGGCACTCCCGCACCATGTGCCAAAAGTCTACGCCTGTGGCTATACATCAGGGGCCTTATAGATCAGTAATGTTTACCATCACATTCAGCCTCTTGGGTGTAAGGTAGGAGCAGTGCAGGTAGTTAAATTGTGTACATTTAAATCTGGTCCTGCATTTATATTTATATGTTCAATTTTAGACTATGCATGGAGGCAGTCGCCCAATGGATGATCAGCAATTCATTGAGGCTTAACGGCGAGAAGACGGAGATTCTGGTGTTCGGCGGAAAGGAGGAGATATGGTCGGCGGAATGGTAGCCCACTTCGTTGGGAGTCTGTCCAGCACCTACGGGCCTGGCTAAGAATTTGGGAGTCCTGATCGACCCCTCGCTTAGCATGCAGCAGCAGGTGAACAGAACAATTGCCACCTGCTGGGGTGTTATCCACATTCTAAGGAAGATCAAACACTACCTGTCCCCGCAAGCGAGAAAGCAAGTCGTGGTAGCCCTCATAGGGTCAAGATTGGACTACTGTAACGCGCTGTATGCAGGGATCAACAAGGGCCTGCTGCAGCGTTTACAAATGGTTCAGAACGCCGCAGCAAGGTTTGTTTTAGACCTGCCCAGACGTTCATCAGCCACCGCTGCTAGGAAACTCCTTCATTGGCTCCCGATGGAGGACAGGATTCTTTTTTAAATTCTCTGCCTGACATATGGAGCCTTGGCGAGAAATAGTCCGTGAGGAATAGGAGACCTTTTGGTCCCTTATAGCCCTTCCAGAAATTTACGCTCTGCCAAGAAGTCTCTGCTAAGAGCGCCCCGCATTCGTAGAGCTAAGTGGGGGGGCAGAGCTTTCTCGAGTCTTGTGCCTAAATGGTGGAACACCCTACCGGATGAAATTAAGTCCCTGCCTACTATGCAAGCCTTCAGAAAGGCTTTGAAGACTCGTCTTTTTGCCGAAGCCTACCTGTAGTTTTTGTCTCTGCCTTTTTTTTGAGGACTTTTGTCTGTTAGGCGCCTTGATGCCTTCGGGTTTTAGTTGCGCATTATAAGTTGTTTTTCATTCATTCATTCATTCTAGAGTCTGCTCCATTCCTTTTCAACAAATTGCCTAACTAGCTATGTCTGCCACTTAGTCTGGAGGTTCTGTAGCATGTCCACTGTCCTATTATAATTATATTATTATGTGCCATCTTATATAACATGTAGAATAAATGGCTCCCACGTCCACAAGTCATCACTGGCTGCAATATATCATGAGTAGGGGTTCTGGGTCAACCTCTTCAAATAGTCTGTGCATCGCTGGTGTAACAGGTCCGTAGACAATGAATTGGCCATCCTGGAGACTGCTCCCCATTATAAGCTCTTCTGGTGAGTTCAAGGAGTCCTCATTGTAACAGTCACCCAGTGTTTTTATGTCTGCCGACGACCAAGCTGCCAGAAATCCACCTCTGGATGTCCGCAGCACCCAGGGCCTATTACAGATCTGATCCCACTTGGCCAATTGTCCCCTTCCAACAACGAAGGGCAACTGCTGCCCCCTACATTGTCGCAGGAATTGACCCTTCTCTATGTGTGCACCGAATTCTCCCAGCTTCAATCGGCCTAGTCCCATCACCCACCTGGCCAGCCGCTGTAATTGTGCTGCATAGCAATAAAGTTAAAAATTTGGAACTCCCAGTATCCCCTTGCCCTTCGGCCTCTGCAATGTACATAGTGCCACTAGATTTTGTCGGTCATCCCAGACTAATTCACATAGCATAGCATTTCTTCCCATTCCCAGCAGCAAGCACAACCTCCAGAGGCCCAGAACTGAACAGGTACCTCCTGACAGGTCATAACTCTCAGCAGCAGAGTTCAGGGGAGCAAGGGGTGAAGTATTTGTGTCCCCGAGCCTTCAGAAAAAGAGGCCAGCATACACATCCCCTTGGAGATCTTCTTCAAGAAGGTTCAAAGCAAAGTTCCAGTCTTTGTCCTTTACTTAGCAGAAACAGTAACTGCAGGCCAACCCCACACAGCACACAGCAAATGGGCAGTACTACTCACAGCTCTTCTCCTTTGCAAAGGTTCCTCTTGATTCCAGAAGTAATCTAAACGTCTGGGGTTTAGGTCTAATACTTATACCCAAAAATGTCTATGTTCTCTTTGAGCAAGGGTCTCTGAGCCCAGCCCAAACCAGTTCTGTCCTCACTGGTGCAGTATGACCATAGGGGGTGGAGACAGCATTGTGCAAGGGAGACAGGCTCTATTCAGGTGCAAGAAAATCTCCTCCCACTATTCTAAATTCAGCCAAGGTCTATTCAGTTCAGCTTTGAGTCATTCAGGAAGGCCCAGGCCCACCTCAACCCCCCAGTGGCTGTCTACAGTGAATGCACATTCCCAGCAACTGTCACTCCAAAAGCAGACAATCAATACACAAACATTCAAAGGCACACCGAATCGTTGGACAAGAAAATGCCTACTTTCTAAAAGTTGTACAAAAGAGAGGATTAACCCTGGGACTGTAGCGAAGTGCGGCCTTATAAACTGAAAAACTGAGGAGTCCAATGAATTCCACTGGAACTTGACAGGCGTCTGTATTTTTTTTTAGAAGAATTGTTTTGAGAAGTAATTTTTAAAGGAACTGATTGGCCTCTCCTTTTGTTCCCTTACAGTTTATATGGAATCAAATTGCATATGTTTTCGGTCAAAACACTGTGTAAAGAAATCAGTGTATTATTATTGTAATTGTTTGTAAATATTGCACATTCACAGTTACGAATTTTTGTATATTTGTGAGAAGATCGTGATTTTGAATGTATATAAATGTAAAGTGTTTCCGTCATGATCAGACACTAAGATCTACAAGAAGCTTTGAAATGTAAAAAATAAAAAAGGTTAAATAAATAACCAGATCTAAGCGCAAGATAACGCTGGTTCGTCATGTGTATCTGTTGAATTAATGAGCAGGAACACTAACCGGTAGCAAGGTAACTTTCCCAGTTTTTCAGTTACTTTCTAAAAGTGGTATTCTCAAACATACAATTTAAAAAACATCGCTACTAAAAGATGTGTTATTAAATTCTGAGTTCAGAGAGCCGAAACTTATTTCTCTATCTTGTCCAATGAGAAGTTATACTTGTAAGATGTTAGAAAGCCTTTCCCATTCTATCTTGTGGGGTAAGATAGCCTTTCAACAGTGAAAAACAAAATTGGCTGTTGTCCTACCATTCACATACACTGCCCCCTGCCAAGGGGATAGATTGGGCTTACCTGAGGGATGCCTTACATGTAAGAAAAGGGAAGGTTAGGGCCTGGCAAGTGGGTGATCTTGCCAAGTTGAAATGGCAGTTAACTGCGCACAGACACTGCAGTGGCAAATCTTAGATACTTTTTCAGGGTTATTCATGTGGGTGGCACCATCAGTGCTGCAGGCCCACTAGTAGAATGTGATTTACAGGCCCAGGCACAATGCAGTGCACTTTGCTAGGGATTTACCAGTAAATTAAATATGCCAATCAGGGAGAACCAATTGTAAGAACAATTTACACAGGGAGCACTTACACGTTGTCACTGATCAGTGGTGGCAAAGTGCCCAAAGCATCTAAGCCGGCAAAAACGAAATCCAGCACAGCATCAAAAATACAGGAGGTAGAGGCAAAATGTCAGGGGAACCACGCCAAAGATGCAAGGTCTAACACATAGCGTTCAGGGTTCAGAACCAAACATTCGGGATCCATACTGGCAGGTTTACAAATAACATGAACATTTTAGTTAGAGCTCCTTTGCCATTGCAGGAATCTGGAGCATACACCAAAACACAATGCTACCCCTCAGTCCCCTGACCCCGACACCCAGATTCCCTTCTATCATATCAGTGTTCATATTACACACTCTAATCCCTAGGTATCTAAATGTTCTGGGCGCCCATTGCACTCAGCTCTGCTGCACCGATTCCTGGGGTCAAAACAAGGTATGGCGATATTATAAACACACAAGGTTTTTGCCAGTTAGTGCACACCTAGAGATGTGACCAAATTCTTCTAGTAGGTCAGCTCACCAAGGGAGTCCTGTCTGAGCCACTCGCAGATAGAGGAGCAAGTCATATGCATACTGAAAAACCATGAGTTCGCCATCATGAAGCGAGATTCCCCCCCACCATAGCCCTCAGTATGCAACATACACCCAAAAGGCTCAACCGCTAGCTCAAAGAGTAAGGGTAAAAGTGGGTAGCCCTGCCTCCACGTATCTCAAAGGGGTCCAAAATGCAGCAGCCCATGCGCACCAGCGCTTGGGCACCTGCGTAGAGCAGCGCCACCTACCTGCCCCATCCCTTCCCCAGCGCCATCTTCGCCATGACAGCCTGCAAGTACAAATACAAAAAATGCAAAAAAATACAAGTAGTCCCACCTCAGTGTGGCAAACGATTTCCTGATGTCATAGCGAGAGTACCACAGCCCCTGCACGGAGGGCCTGAGGCATTTCAGATAGAACGGGGTATAGGAGGTGTTTGTTAAATTAAGTGTTATGCTGGGGGATAAACCAGTTTTGAACCTCATGCACTAGGGTAGGCTGGTAGGGCATTAAGCGGTTAGCCAGGCCCTTACTGAAAATGTTATAGTCTAAGTTTAACATTGATAAGGGCCGTTAGGCCACCACATCTGTAATGTCCCCAGAGGGCCTGGACACCAACACCACACTGGTTGTCACCAGCAGGGATCCACTGTCTAACTTGTTTGTATACATTTCAGCCAGTTTCTGAGCTAGGGAAGATGCAACGTTTGATAAAACTCAGCTTGGAGGCTATCCATGCCTGGGGTCTTGCCAGATGGCAGCTTTTTATTAGCTACGTGAATCTCAGGCTCTGTAATAGGGGCACCAAGTGATTCCCGGCTCTCAATCTGTGGCAGTGTCGCTTTCACCAAAAAGGCATCCAGCCCCTCCATCTGCCCTAGGTCAGGTCTTCTATATAGCTCCCTATGGTGGTTTTTGAAGGATAATAGTAATTTTTTGTTGCTTCAGTGAGTTGAGCTGTTCTGATACCTTTTCTTGCTTCTCCTGCTCTTCCTGCAATGCTGGCCTAATCTGCAGTTGGTCTGGTAGCTCCCGCTGTAACCCGCTTATGCGGTCCTCCAGCAGGGTCAATTCTACTCAGAGTCTCTTTTCCAATACCCGACTGACTGAGGCAACAGCTGCAGGTCACCTCTTTCAAAGCAATCCCTTCAACTTTGCTATGGAAAGCAGTGTGGTTGTTGCCCCCTCCACTTTCATTGAAGCTTGGTCACCTCTCCCCTTCAGGAGAAATCCTGGTGAAGCACCACATCCATCCCCCAGCGGAGCAGCAACTCAGCATCTTGTCCCCCTTAGGTAGTGACCCCAGTCATCTGACATTTCAAGTGTGAAAGGAGTAAGCCATCACGTTATCCATCCTTTAGAGCTATCAAACCAGTCGCACAGACCCCTCCATGGGCACGTCCTCACAGCACACCACATGGCGACATATCTGACCACCACAGCACAGGCCCACCACTCACACCAGTGAAATCAGTGTACATGTCAAATCCAGGTAAAGCAATGTAACCAATCACAACTCCCCCACCCCAGGTCAGAGTAGTAAAGGTTCTCTGTTCAAAACAATAAACAAACAGTGGTTCATAGCCAACCCCCTACTCCTCAGTGATGCGAAAGCGGTGTTGATAAGGGGCAGTTGCTCTCACAGATTCAGACGTTTTTGCAGAATAATGGAGAAGCTGCCCCTGCATGGTTGACTGCAATGGCCCTATTTTGCAAATATGGAGATAGAATAGGGCACCTTGTTTCATGTGGATTTAATGAATTGTCCTCTGACTTCGGTATAGCTATCTGAAACACTTGTATCTGAAAGACTTAGTTTATAGTACTCCTCTTGATATGGGGAGTTGGCAAGGTGCAATAAGGAGCCAAACGGGATACCAGAAGAAAATGCATGGTCAGCAGTCTCCGAAACAGCAGAGGGGGTGCATTTGCCGACTTCCCTGGCCTTAGAGTAGGTGAAATAGTGTTGACTGCTTCATATCCAGTTGTGTTGTTGAATGTATCTGTTTTTCTCTTTCTTCTGTAAACCTTCCACATTTTCACATTGAGCCCCTTGACACCTTGTTCTAACCCTTGATGTAGCCCTTAGCCTCAATGATAGAAATGG
This sequence comes from Lissotriton vulgaris, assembly GCF_964263255.1. Classification (NCBI taxonomy): domain Eukaryota; kingdom Metazoa; phylum Chordata; class Amphibia; order Caudata; family Salamandridae; genus Lissotriton; species Lissotriton vulgaris. The sequence continues at coordinate 1,562,614,901 of NC_141685.1, forward strand.
TAGGATGAGGTTTTTGATTGCCTGAAGAGGCTTTTTGTTCTGGAATATCAAATGAAGAATCAAAGGAGGGCAGATAATCAAGGGTATATAAGTTTTGGGAAATAATTATGTTAATATTTGGAAATCCATTGGAAGGTAAATCAATCGATTTACTATGTTAATCATATTTTCTCCAGTTACAAATATGCGCTCCCTCAAAGGACTCAAAGGAATATTTTCTGCACCTAATGCACGGGCTTTTCCCTCCTTACGCAATCTCCTTTCCACTTTTCTTAACTTAGAGCACCGCATCAGTAGCGTTTGATGGTTTAATCCTTCAAACAGTAGAATATAAACCCAGTCAATAGTTCTATACTGAAAAATAATGTTACCTACAGCAATAGATAAATTACCCAATGCAGATAGAAAGGCTCCATGGACTTTAGAAATCCAATTTAGAAAAGCAAAAGGAAAATAATTACTGGCTGAAAATCTTAAATATGTCCATCGTTCTGGCTTTAGCAACAAGTCTAGCTTTTATGCTATTGCTAAATCCTGATTCATTTGGTAATCATGCAAAAGGTACACAATTGCTGAACGTCATGGCAACCATAGTTCGAAGTGACCAGCTGCTTTCTTTGCCAAGCTTGGTTCCATCTTTTGATCAATACTTACAATGTGTTTTTCGTAGATGTACTGCAGTGTTCAGCGTGGCATTAGACCATGGGTACTCGCAAACATTTTCCCAGGGGCCACAAAGTAAGGTCTGTCGTGCCCAGTCAGCACGGTAGCACTAGCGCTTTTTGTTATGCCGCGTCTGAGTTGCAATCCTTATACCTCTCCTAAGAGTAAGCCTTCTCTGCTTGCCAGTAGGAAAAGGACGTTACTTAATTATTGAATTGGAATGAAATAGAAGTACACAAAGTGAAACCATAAAATCTTGATATAATCATGGCGTGCCCACTTGACTATATTGTGTGATCCTAGACAATTGTCTAGTTTCACTTTGCCTCCTTTTCCTTCCTTTTCACAAATAAGAGCACCTTCAATTAAAATGGACACAATATATAGTTTATAAATTTTCTCTAGTGTTAAATTTATTTAACTATAATGTTGTCCATCTATAATAACAACCCAAAACACCCAGACGGTTCCTCGTGATAACTAACTTGACTCTTAGTTCATTATTGGCATTGTTGCCAGGTTGGGAAGAAGCATGGCTATTTCTATGTTCATTTTGAAGACTGTCACCTTAAAAACATAAATCTCAAAGCACTGGTATCTTCTGATGTACAGAGATGAAACGCATGTTAAGAAAATACACTTTTTGTTTATTTTGAAAAGACTTTAATTTTGCATGTTTGATGAAAGAAGTCTTAAAAATGAATGTGTCTGTAATGTTCTGATGTCCCCAAAATGACCACAAGACACTTCTGTATGGTTCTAAGTATTTAATTACTTTCTTTGCAGAGAGCGCCGAGCCTGCCATGTTCTCCGCTCTGGCACTCGCGCTATTCATACCCAGGCTGCGCGTGCATCTCTAAGATGGGCGCAGCCGCACGTCGTGTGGTCATGCAACGTGCGTGCACTAGACCGCTACACTACATATCTCCCTTTTTTCCAAACAATGAAAACATAACTTACAGTCCGCCGCTCATGTCAAAGTCCTGGAACCTGGCGGGCTTGACCACTGCTCTGCCCCTGCGGGTAAGTCTTACCGGGGTGGCAATGGTCTCTCTCACGGGAGTCTCTGCGCTGGCTCCCCCACTACTCGATGTAGCCAGGCTCTCCCTTGGTCCCCTTGAGTTGATCTTCTTCTCCACTCTGGGACTACCTCTATTGCTTCACTCCTCGCCAAGTTCTTCTCCTCCCATGTCTGCTTCTCCGTCGAATCGTCCTTCCTCTACTCTAGGCTCCTCTGCAATATTCAATCCTCTTCCTGCTTGGTCCCACTGTAGCACCTTGTTGCATCTCGCCATGCGGTCCTGTGACCACACATTTCCGTCACTCAATAGAGCGGCCCTGTCGTACACCTCCTTCACCTGCAACGGTTTGCTGTACTTGCTATCACCTTTTCTTTGCATCGTTGCCAACTTCACTCGCACCCATTCGCCTTCTTCCAGTCCTGTGTCCCTTACATTTCACCGCTTGTCTTAATGTTTTGCATAGATGGCTTGGGCCTTCTCCAGGTTTGCCTGGACCACTGCCGGAGACCACTGGCTCACTATGGTCTTCTCCTTCCATACTCTATTGTCCTTCGTGAAAGGGTCACGACCTCTCAAGATTTGGAATGAGCTGCATCCTGTACCTGTGGGGGTGATCCTGTAGGCCCATATCATTTTCCATATCTCGTTCTCCCAGTCCTTGTTGTTCGCTATCGCTGCTTGCACCGAACCCATCACCACACGATTAAATCGTTCCACTAGACCGTTGCCTGCCGGGTGGTAGATCGATGTGTGTTTGGAGAGAATGCCATTTCTTTCCATGAAGTTATTCAATTTTTCCGAAGTGAACTGCGGACCATTGTCGCTTAGGATCGACTTGGGAATACCCTCCCTCAGGAAAGTGTCGTCCAGGAAATGTAAGATTGTTTCCGCGTCCATTATTTCATCCACCCTCATCTCAGGCCACTTTGAGTATCTGTCTATGATGACACGTACATATTTTTGTATGCCTTGCCCATCCAAGATTGGGCCCAAGACGTCAATGGACAACTCCTCCCACGGGTTTTGTGGAGGATCGAATCTACCTAGTGCGGGGCGCAGTGGCTTGAGCGTTTTGTCTGCTCCCTGGCACTGTGGGCATTCTCTGACGTATCTTTCTGTTCTTAGGTCCATACCTGGCCACCAATATCCCTGCTTGGTTCTCATTTTCATCTTGACTATCCCCAATAGTTTTCCCACTACGCCGTCGGGGGGAACAACCTTGTCTCCCCGGTACACGAACACTCCTTGATCATCTACCGACAATTCCTCCCGTATTTCGTAGAACATTCTGAGAGCTTCACTGGTGTGTTTCTTTTCTGGCCAGCCCTGCATTATGTATCTCTTCACCTCCTGCATGATGGGGTCTTCATATATGCTTCATTTCACTCCTGGTTGCTGATATCCTTCTCTTGGTCATCTGTCAGAGCCACCATCTCTTCTCCAGTCGCTTGGTCCTCTTTCCCTAGTTCCATGGCCGCCGCTCTACTCAAGTAGTCCGCCACTCTGTTACGACTGCCGGGGATATACTCCACGTCGTACCTGAATTCTAGTAATTTTAATTTCATTTTTGAGATCCTGGGGGTGCCGCTGGCGTGGCCGCTGGACGTTAATACTTTCACCAAGGGCTTGTGGTCTGTTTTCAGTTGGAAGCGGGTGCCCCACAGGTAAGCATGGGCGGAAAATCCGTTTCGCTCGCGGATTTTGCGGATTTTCGGTAAATTCGCAATCCGCGAGATTTGCGAATCTCCCGCAAAATCCGCAAATCCGCGAGCAGCGGATTTTGCTCGCACTGTTCGCGTGAGTTCGCGCCCCGCGAATAAGTGCAAAATTGCAGAAATACGATCTTAGCAAAACTGAAACTACTTACCAGGTTCAAAAGTTCAGGCTCATCATTAGTAGCCATTTCCTGTAGTGCTTCCTGAGGGGCCCCTCCAGAGCTCAGTTGCCAGTTGAAACTATGATGTGACCCTGCTCTGAACCTCAGAATAGTTACACATATGCCACAAAGGTCCTGAATTACAGCTAAGGGAGACAAGCAGGAGCCAGGCTGGAAGTTCAAATCCATTAATCAGCCCCTAATTCATTATTGTCAGTTGGGGCAGGGCAGGTGTTGTAACTAATTTTGCAACAATGAAAGCACTTAGCAAGTGCAAAAGATCACTAATCAGGAAGCACTAAGGAAGCAGGTGCCAGCTAAAAAAATATTCTGTGACACATTAATCAGCCCCAAATTAATTCAGGTCACTTGAGGCAGGGAAGGTGTGCTTGCGTTGCCACAATAATGTACACTGACTGGACAACCAGAGGGTGCTGTGATGAAACAGAGGGTGGCATGGGTGGGCCAGAGGGTGGCATGAGTAGTCAGAGAGTGGCAGTGGTGACAGAGAGTGGCAGTGATGAAGAAGAGTGTCCCAAACAGGCTGGACACGTAGAAACAACAAGTTCGCGAAACTTGCGACCCGACAGGTAAGTTCGCAATTTGCGACATTGTACAAAACCCTCGCGAACTGGCAGAAACCCGCGCAAACACACAAAAAAAAATCTGCAAATTCGCGAGAATTCGCGGATTTTGCGGATTGCGAGTTCGCAAATCCGCAAAATTCGCGAACGCGAGATTCGCAAAATTCGCCCATGCTACAGGAATTGTCTGAATCTTGTCATGGCCCACACCATGGCCAGCATCTCCTTCTCTATGACACTGTATTTTTTTCTCCATGTCACTCAATGTGCGCGAGGCGAAGCTAAGTGTTTACATCACTCCCTGTCCTCGATCTTGCATCAACACGGCACCCAAGCCTTTATCACTGGCATCCGTGATTAGCACCGTTTTCCCTTCTGGATCATATCCCTGTAAGGGAATGGCTCCTACCACATCCTTCTTGATGCTCTCAAACTCCTTGTGCTTCCTCCGTCCAGTGGAACACCGAGCTTTCTCTGGTAAGTTTTCTCATGTGGTGTGTCTTTGGTGCGAAATGCTGCGCAAATTTACTGTAGTATTCCGCCATTCCTAAGATGGACCGGACGTCTTCCTTGTTGGCAGGCGGGGGCGCATCACAGATCGCCTTCACGTTCTCGGCCTTGGGTGTGATGCCTTGCACACCAATCTCATGTCCCAAATACGTTACTGATTCCATGCCCAATCGGCATTTCTCCCATTCAACCGTTAGGCCCTTTCCCTCTAGTGTTTTCAGGACCTTCGTGAGCTTGGCGTCGTGGTCTAATTTGTCTCGCCCTACCACCAGAATATCATCCTGGAAATATTGGATGCCGTCCATGTTCTTAAACAACTGGTGCATAAGTTTCTGAAACATCGCGGCCGCTGAAGCTAGTCCGAACGGCATGCAGCGGAACTGGTTGCACCCGAAGGGGGTTATGAATTATGTTAACCTTCTGCTCTCCGGCTGCAGGACGATCTGATGGTATGCGGATGTCAAGTCAATGGTAGAGTACCATTTGATGCCTCTCGTCATGGCCAGCATCTCTTCAATCCTTGGCAGGGGAAATTTCTCTACCACAATATTTTTATTCAACTCTCGCAGGTCTACGCAGAGCCTGACCTTTCCACTGGGTTTCATGACCACTACCAATGGCGCCAGCCACTCGGCGCATGTGATTGGTTTGATTATTCCTCTCCTTTCTAGTTCCTGTAGCTCCACTTGCACCGCCTCTCTCACTGCCAGAGGTACGTTCCTCACCTTGTGAGCCACCGGTATGGCGCCTGCCTTGAGGAAAATCTTGTGCGCAAACTTTTCTAACTTGCCCACGGTGCCTCCGAAGACTTCGGGAAATTCTGCCTTCCACTTATCCAGGTCTGGCCATGCTTTCGGTTCTGTGAGCAGGATTTGCTCCTTGCCACCCGGTCCAGTTTGATGCCCAAGTCGCCTTGGTCGAGCCATCCCAGCACCAATGGACCTTTCTCCGATATGTACAGCTTACAGTAGGCCCTGCATCCTCTAAATTCAAACCTCAATGGTCTGAATACTAACATGGGTATGCGGTCCCCATTGTACGTGACCGGCCTGATGTCCAATTTCTCCAGGTCTGGGCCTAGGTGCGGCTTGAAGGTGTCGTTCCACACTGCACGCTGGACAATGGTGTAGGGTGATCCTGAGTCCGCCACCATACTTATCGGTACGCCACCTATGGTTATGTCCAGTACCGGCTTGGTCGACCTTTTATTGTCCACACTCAACACTTGGTCATAGATGCAGAGTACCGCGTCTTCCTCTCCGTGGTTCTCCCCCTCTCTGTCCTCTTGTCCTTGGTCAATGTATTTAACCGTGCTTTTGGACGATTTCCTTCGGCATACCTTTTCATAGTGCCCTATGATTCCGCAATACATACATTTGGCGCGAAACGCCTGGCATTTCCTGTCGTGGGCCTCATGCACCCAACGTCCACATCTATAGAACGATTTCTTGTAGTTTCCCGTCCGTCTACCTGGTGGTCCTGGGTTCCCTTGCCACCTGTTCGGTCCCTTCGAAGGGGGCCCCTTGCTCCTGTTTTCCTTGTGGCGCTCGTCGTCATCAATCTTGTTCACCATCGGGCTCACCGCAACTTCCCTTTTTGCCACTTCTGCGCACCTTCGCTCCAATTCCACTCTCCTGACAATTACCATCACTTCCTGCAGTGTGGCGTCGCCGCTGGCCCATAGCTTGTCTTGTACTGCAGCGATTGTAGTGTGCATTACAATCGGGTCCTTGATAAATTCATCTTGGAACGTGTTGTATCTACATGTGGACGCCAACTTTCTCAATGCGGGGACATATTCTTCTACCGACTCTCCTGGAAGTTGCTTCCTCTGCTGGAAATTTTACCTGTCTATCGACACACACACACAGTGGGTTTATAATGTTCGTTTAACTCCTCGATAGCATGAGCATACACATCGTCATCCGTGCTTGCCCGTGGTTTGGGTACTAAGTTCTTGAAGCTCCTTAACCCCTCTGGGCCTAGATTGTGCAATAGTATCCATCTCTTTTGTTTGCTGGAGAACTTTTCTTCGTTCTCGTCCTCCAACACTTCGATGAAATTGTCTATGTAGCCTCTCCAATCCTCCCACTTCATGAGAGTCTCCCCTGGTTTAGGTAGGAACTGTACAGGTGCCGTCTCTGACGCTGTTTGCGTGCTCATCTTTTCGCGCCTTTCTATGGCTGGGGTGTCTTCGTGGCTATTAGGGCTACCTGGTGCGCTGTTCTCCTCTTGATATTCTGTCTGTAATTGGGTGGTCTCTTGTTCTGCCCCTTCGCTGTTCCTAGAGGTAGCCAGCGCTCCTGCTCCCTGTAGTTTAGCATTGTGGGGTGCCCCGGCCAATGTGCTCCCTTCTCAGACCTATCTTCTCCTCCAGTGCTGAAGTCGCCTACCTTCTTGGGTTTGTGGGCTCTGCCACGCTCTCTGGTGTCCGTCTTTCTTTGTGCAGTATCGTTTCCTGGCGGCCTGTGGTTTTGTTGGTGCCCGTTTGTTGGATTCTTCTTTCCTGCTACCCCGACCTCGTCGCCATTGTAATGTTCTGATGTCCCCCAAATGACCACAAGACACTTCTGTATGGTTCTAAGTATTTAATTACTTTCTTTGCAGAGAGCGCCGAGCCTGCCGTGTTCTCCGCTCCGGCACTCGCGCTATTCATGCCCAGGCTGCGCGCGCATCTCTAAGATGGCCGCCGCCGCACGTCGCGTGGTCACGCAATGTGTGTGCACTAGACCGCTACACTACAGTGTCCTTCAAGTTAAATGCTGAGAGATACCTTATTTGCTGTTTTTCTTTTCTTCCAGTTTGTGTAAATAAAGGCTTGCCCGTTTAGGGAACTTCTGTATGAAGGTTAGGGCTCTCAGAAACCCAGTGCGGTCATTCAGCTGGGGGCAGCACATGCAGGTCAGGAGGAAAACATGCAGCCACCGGGCCGTACTTTGAGTATCACTGCATTAGACATTTGATGTCCAGTCTTGGATTGCTTATGCTGGATCGTGAAAAGAATAGTGTACTGAGCAATTATTAGGGTAAACTTTTTGTAGAATTTGCCAAGCTGTTAGTCTCAGTATGGCTGTTGGGCATTATGAGTAAGGCTCACAGTTTTCCGTTTTTACTGATTTTTACACATAGAGACAGATAACTATGTGTTTCTGGTCTGTATTTATTTTTAAAAGCAGAAAAAATACTGAAAATTATGCTTTTTTTGAGAGACTCTCCATGCTGTCTTTCATGAACTTGAGGCAAAACCTGAACAGATAGATATCATAGGGTATGAAAAACAGGATGAGATTTCCCTAAATACAGATATATGTTAACATATATATGTAGTATAACGCGAATATATACCCGTTGGTGTAGTTTTATGTTTTATTTTGCATCTTTATTTGCTAAAACACAAAAGCCATCCGCGTATAAGTGCATGTGTAAGAGTTAAATAAATGTCAAAATATACCATTTTGCAACTCCATTTATTCTCAAAACACAAAATAAATTTGGATAAATACCAATAAGAAGGCCAAAAAAAAATATAGGTAAGTACAGACGGAAATGTTAAAAAAAATAAATACCATAAAACCGGGAGCCCGAATTATGAGCCAAGTATTGGTGCAGAATAGGACACGAGTGAAAACCCCCTTGTAGAAGACCAGTCACTGCTAAGATTTGGCCTACCATCTTCAGCGTCCTAGTAGCAGTCCGAATCTGCACCCAGCAGCAGTCCGAATCTGCACCCAGCAGCAGTCCGAATCTGCACCCAGCAGCAGTCCGTATCCACGCCCAGCAGCAGTCTGTATCTGTACCCAGCAGCGGTCCGTATCTGCACCCAGCAGCTGTCAGTATCCAGACACTGCAGCAGTCAGTATCCGGACACTGCAGCAGTCAGTATCCGGACACTGCAGCAGTCAGTATCCGGACACTGCAGCAGTCAGTATCCGGACACTGCAGCAGTCAGTATCCGGACACTGCAGCAGTCAGTATCCGGACACTGCAGCAGTCAGTATCCGGACACTGCAGCAGTCAGTATCCGGACACTGCAGCAGTCAGTATCCGGACACTGCAGCAGTCAGTATCCGGACACTGCAGCAGTCAGTATCCGGACACTGCAGCAGTCAGTATCCTTACACTGCAGCAGTCAGTGTCCGGACACTGCAGCAGTCAGTGTCCGGACACTGCAGCAGTCAGTGTCCGGACACTGCAGCAGTCAGTGTCCGGACACTGCAGCAGTCAGTATCCGGACACTGCAGCAGTCAGTATCCGGACACTGCAGCAGTCAGTATCCGGACACTGCAGCAGTCAGTATCCGGACACTGCAGCAGTCAGTATCCACACACTGCAGCAGTCAGTATCCACACACTGCAGCAGTCAGTATCCACACACTGCAGCAGTCAGTATCCACACACTGCAGCAGTCAGTATCCACACACTGCAGCAGTCAGTATCCACACACTGCAGCAGTCAGTATCCACACACTGCAGCAGTCAGTATCCACACACTGCAGCAGCCAGTATCCACACACTGCAGCAGTCAGTATCCACACACTGCAGCAGTCAGTATCCACACACTGCAGCAGTCAGTATCCACACACTGCAGCAGTCAGTATCCACACACTGCAGCAGTCACTATCTGCACCCAACAACAGTCACTATCTGCACACAGCAGAATTCAATATCTCACAGGCCAAGACCACAACTCCATGCAACTATCCTCGCATGGGGCCAACACAAACATGGAGATAATTATTCAAGTAGCTCGATCTTTCAGGCAATATTAATATCATGTTAATAACTCTTCTCTTTGTGCAGAATCTTTCATCTACCTCAGTTCACAGTAAAAGGTTGGTTTAGTAAATTGTTCCTTCCTTACCAGACCAATCACAGTTTTGGTCCTTAACGGTGACCATATCAGAGTGACGAGATGAGAACATGCCTAATCAGTGTGTATCTGTTAAGACTGGCGTGGCATAGAAACCCCTAGCTCTCGTCTCAGGTACACCAGTAAGTTCTATCTGGTCCCAATGCATGAGAAGAGCTGTGGTGCAAATACCACTGTTTAGAGTGGAAGATACAGGTAACGCATTTTACAGAAACTAAACAAGTTCAGGAATGCTGTAGGTAGATTCTTGAAAAGGGGGATAACGTTACTGGTTATCAATAAAAGGTTTTTCTTTTGGACCAACCAACTGAACTATAACAAGTGTTATTACTGGAAATATACTGTATATTACATCTAGATACATACACTACCTATAGCTTCACAGATTGGTACACAAATCACGACTGTGACACCAGCGTGAATGCTTGTGAAAAGATGGTCACTATCCCACTGTCATCCGGCCATATGGTGATTGACACACACAAACACACTTCTTGCCCCCTACTATAGTAATGGCTATGGAGGGCTCTCCACTTGTCTGTAGACGGCTGCCCAGTAAATTATGTTTAGAGAGAAATGTTGGTGCGGCATCTGTTGGGTTGGAAGAGAAGAGTGAGAGGTCTAGGGTGGTGGTAGTTTCAGAGCTTAGGGTATAGTGCCTATGTTTATATACAAATGTACACAAAAAAGGGGTGTGAGAAGCACTCAATGGTGGGTGATCAAAGCAACAGAGCATGTCACAATCATATTACCAACTCATAGGATAAAATAAACACAATCCTCAAAAATTTTATTAACTATTTAGAAAAAAGAAGGGAATGGCAAGCAGGCACTCTATTGCTATGCAAGGTAGCCGACTTTGACATTGATCACATCGGTTTATATATGTACTCCGTTACTTACTTACCAGCATCTGTCCCCCACAGAATGGAAAGTCAAATAAAACTATGAGTTCATAGTAATCGCTGTCTGTATTATTAATAGAGCAGCTGCCATCATTCAAGACAAGCTTCACGTTTTGCTGGATTAGCCTATGCAGATAGTCCTTCGACACATTTAATTTCATAAATTCCAGATTACAAAATACAGAGATTTCAGAGCCTGCAATGGAAACCAGAGTTTAGTTGTTACCACAAAAGAGAGCATTCTTCAAAAAATGGAAGTTCATTAGTTCGATACAGTATAAAATAATATAATTAATTTTTCAAAGTCATAAAAGATTGTAATTTTGTAAAAGGAAATAAAAAAATGACCAATTTTGTTTTTTATCAGGGGTGAACGAGGAGTCATCAATTGAGGGTCAAACCCGAAATCATATACGGGACTAAATAAGACCAATAACGCTCAGGGACTTCATACAACGGTCATTAATAATGCTGAAAACTGAAATGACTCTACTCACTCATCTCAATTTTGGGAAATTGGGTTGAGAATGAGAACTTTGTGCATGACCTTTGCCCGGCTAAAACCTTTTTCATGAGGCGGCAAGCACAAGCAATTGCATACCTTGCATAGGTCAGATTTTAGCCAAGCGAGTGATTGAAGATGCATTTAGTGAGACACTGTCCAGGACTCTCTAAAAATAACAGCTACTCCCATGCACCCTCAGCTTTATTTAGACATCATGTTATAAGGTGTCTACTGGATTTTATTGCAGCAAGGTCAGTCTTTATCTGTAAATAGGTGGCGATATGTCCTTATATGATTAAAGATAACTGTTTAGAGACAGTGCATAATCAAACATTTAAAAGGTAGGCAATGCTCTTCCTCTGAACACAACATACCCAAAAAGAGGGGGTTAACAAGTATCACTGTTTTCACGTAAAATACTAGGTTTCTCCTGAAGAGAGACAGTGATCTATTGAAGATGAAATAATTCACAGTGTTTCTGTTGTACAGCATACTCGTGTGTGGAAGTGCGCCACACAAGCACAGCAACCACAATTTGACAGAGATTGATACTTTTGTTAAGATAGGTTTCTTTTAAAATGAAGGTTTCAGAACCCCCTACAGTGATAATGGCAATGTCTCAATATGTTTTGGCTCATTTATTATTGGGAGGGACCTCATCAGGATAATTTAGGAGTTTTTTTGTTGGAACAACAACAAGTGATTGAATTATTATTACTCAAGCAACAGATCTCTATAGTACATATTAACTAGAGTCTCAAGTTTCTCCACCTACAGAGTACAATTATGTACATATAATATTTTGAAGGAAGCAAAATGGTGTGTTGAAGCCTGCGATAAAAAATGATGCATGGAAAAGGAAATTGTTTACTTTGGTACTGCCTTTTTACTTAATGATCACACCTGAGAAATACAATAAGTTAGATGGTGAGGCATACATTGAATGGGCTGTAGTTTGATAAGGAAGCCATTGAATGGTGGTTGTGCACTTATGAAAAATTATTGTATTGTCTAGCTAGCAGGTGCTGACACGATTAATAACTTTAGTTCATCTGTTTATGTATTTTAGTTTTTAGACTTCTGAGATAAAGTAATCTCTCTCATTCTGTCTATGTTGACCTCAGAGTGGCATTAAGGAGAAATACATTTTTAGAAAGATCTCAAAGGTGAGCTAGGTATGTTTTATGAATTGGACAACGTCAAAACATTTATAAAAGATCAAGTGGGGGTTGCCATTTGAGCACTCCAATAGTTGGTTGAAGATTAGGTCAGAATTTCCTCTAACCTTTATCATAAAAAACACCAATACAAGGCAGATTTCTCAAGACAGGCTGTATAATTTTTTTTCTTCCATGTTTTATAAAGCGAGAACTTGACCCGAAGGTATCAGAGCACTTTACATGAGCACCAGTTTTGTTACAGGACACATTCATGGCACAGGGAGATTAAGTGATTTGCCCAGAATCACAGGATGTTGAGCGTTGTTGCCGAGACTCGAACCTGGTTCCCCAGATTTGAGGTCGACCGCCCTAGCCATTAGGCACATATTCCTGGTCATTGTTGAATATAGTAGGATAGAAGTGCTTTATAAAGACTGTCCTCAAGGGAGTTGGCACATTGAGACACAATGCCTTCCTTTATACATACAAAGTCTAAACAGATTCCAAGAATTGTTGAAGGGAAGGATTTGCTGCAATCAATGCAGGAGAAGCAGTGTGTCTGAGAAATCGGATATAATCTTGTTTGATTGACTGCTGATGTATCCAGTGGTAGGAACCAGGCCGAAAAAAGAGACCTAGCCAGGTTTCTGTTTAAGAGTTGACTGGTTTGCTAGATGGGAAGAACAGGGAGACGCATAAGAGAAGCTATAGGTATTGTCTCCACCTTGTGCAAAGTGCATACACTGTTTTGGGTATTGAGTTGTCATTACAGTGGACAAAGAGCAGGACCTTAGTTTCTTTCCTTATCAAAACGTCCTAAAGAAGTGAACCCTGGCTTCCAGCTCTGTTGGGACCCTGTTGATTTGGTAGAAAATAACTTTTTATAGCATCTGCCCATGCCAAACCTGTCAAATACAGTGCATAACAAGAACACACATTCAACTGCAAACCCAGATTAATGCTTTAACCTTCCAGTCCAGACATTTTATGACTGAAACAGGCAAAAGAAAAATCTCTCAGACAAAATCCTGATTGTATAAAAAAAGGCTCCTTACGGTCAAAACCTCAGATCTCTATAGTCAGCCAACAGACAAAAAAATGATTCTTCGTCCAAGTGCTTGACTTAAAACTAATAAAGCAAACACGACTGTGGTATCACAAAGATAAAGAAGGCTGTGGTGCCATATATCATTCCTAATTATATTCAGGAGGCGTAACCTTTCTTTAGCACGTACTGATTCTTTAGAACCTAGTGATATTGCTAAATCGAGCTAGAATCAGCTCCTGTTAACGTCAATCTATGCGGAGAAATTGATCACTGCCAAAGTGTACACCTGGTTCTCGCTCAGAGGTCTGAAATCTTTATCATATTAGACCTTGGACAAAAGTAAGTCATATAGACCTTAATTGTTTTCCTTGAGAAAGATGGAAGATACGTGTAAGATACATCTGCGTGGAGATCAGGGTGCTGCCTCCTGGTATAGCTCTGCTGCAGCATTTTATACATGATGTTCACTCTAATGGCCAGTAGGCTAACCCAAAAACCATAGCTTATAAAATGTCAAATGTACTGATTCCACAGAGAATATGCTGACTTTGGGGGTGGGGTTGTATTCCCAATCATAGTTTTGCATCAGTATTGAAGAGGTATGAAATACAAGCTAAGTCAGCCTATGCATCTAGTTGAAAGACGGTGCAAACACAGAAGGTGGGAGAAGGTACACTGTTCAGCAGGGGCGGCTGGCATGGCTCGTGGGTGGCCAGGCAGGGGGGGTCACAAGGATCATGGGGTCATGGAGGAATGCGGGGGGATTGTGAGGGTATCGCATGGGTGTCGCGCATGGACACATTCCGTAAAAAGATTTTGGCCGCAGGCCTATTCCTGAATCTCTGCTCCTGCTCTCCTCGAGCACATCGAGGAGCAGGAATCAGGCTCCACTAGGTCAATCACAAAGCTGCAGTGGAGCGTTGTGATTGGTGAGCACCCAGGCTCCCCTGACCAATCACAACGCTGCAGCAGCGTTGTGATTGGTTTTGGGCATCCTGGTTTGACGCTCAACCAGGGAATGGGGGCCTGGGCTTAGAGGGGAAGTGTGCATGACTGGTTTGTGCACTTAAGTGGGGCAAACCACTCCGTCCCTGCCCTGCTCAAAGAGCAGAGCAGCCCCGCTCACTCACCCGCACGCAATGCAGCAGGAAGCAGCCTAAAATGACAACACAAAGTTGTTATTTTAGGTTTCTGCTTCCCACTGCTTAAAAGCAGTGGGGCAATGCTCCTCCGCCATAGCGGAGGAGCCACCCCTGCTGTTGAGATGCAATATTCCACAGCACAAGGGCAGCAGACGATATGTATGGATTCTTTGTTCCCAGGTGGACTCAATGAAATCCTTACAGTACGGCAATACATACTGAATGGGTGCTCTCAGCATTGATGTCCAACATTAAGCAGCTGGATGACCACATTCAAATGTTCATGGTCAGTCAGAATAAGGCCCCTGGGCACCGGTGCCAGTGAACTGGTAAACATCATCTTTAAGGGCTTGCGGCCAACTCTTACTGCATCAAACTCAGGCAGGGGAAGATGAAGGTGGTAGATGCAACTATTCCAAGCCTCTGCTACATGAAGCAATTATACCGAAACGTGTGGCTGTGTTAATGCCCTTAAGCATACTACATGAGTAGATGCCACTTCAAAATAAACAAATATATTGTAGTGGATGAGAGGGAAAAAATAGAGGAGAACACAAAACCTCTTCCATAGTGATCCAAAAACAAAGACAATTTCTGTGATGTCAAAGCAACAGTTATTTGTATGAGTAAGGTTCAAGGTAGAAAGATTGTGGACTATGGCCACTGATGACACTTAGAGCAAGGTATGTTAGTTTCACAGGAATTAGTTAATCAATACATAGAAGAAAAGTGAAAAAGAGAAAAGGTTATTAAAAATCCATAGAAAAACATCCAACATTTAATTTGAACATAACTGGATATTAATGCAGGCAATCTGGGTGAGCGGAGGCAGGGGTAGGTACTGTGAGCAGCGCACTCATCAAAAGCTCAGCGACTGAGCGTATTCCTCTGCTGCATCAACCCAAGAGGTAGGGCAACCAGTGAAACCATTCACGACTGGGTACCACCCTATCAGTGGGGGACCACTAACCTCTGAATTATGTGTGGGGTAGGCTGTTCACCTTCCCCTTTTTTGCTCCTGAAAAAGCACCAGGGATCTTTCTAGACCAATAGAAGCATGAAACATATAGACCCGTGTTTTTATCTCACTAAAGAAAATACCGTAAGCTACACGGGTACATTACTACTCCTACCGTAGCACCAACCTACCAGGTTTTTTAATCTGACAGGGGAATCCACACATTAAATACTAATTTGATATCCTCTAGATATTTTTTAATCAACTCCATCACACACATCACTCACCACCCGATTGGGACACTCTCACACTCATAAACGGCAATAGAACTAAAAAGATCTTTGCCAAAGTGACCATTCAGGGGACCCGTTGGGCACTGCAGTGCCGATCCGATGAGAAGCAGTCATCCAGTGATGAAACATGACATTCCCAGAGATGTGTGAGGGTTACAAAAACAGTATTGTTGACTGTCCCCTATAATAGATCCTGTACATAGATTCTTTCTCCTTATATCTATTAGGAACAGTGACCCAATTTTGGGAATATTAATACGGGCAATCATGCGCTGAATCCCTTCAGTTAGTTCCTTCAACTCTTCAGGTGTTTTATCCACAGATTTAAAAAAAGCACTTTAGTTGAATTACAGATAATGTCCTCTTGAATAGTTACAGACTAAGGACATGCTATGCGACTAAAAGATAGGTGATGTTAATAATAGGTGAATTCAAAGAATAGCCAGGATTCATTTGTGTTATTACTAGATTCCGAACACTACCCCACACTAGTGCCTCTTAAAATGGGGGGAAATATTACATGATGCACTATCCCTAAAACAAGAAGTTTTGCAAAAGCAACTGAAGAGGCAGAATAATACACACATTAAAGACATTTGGAATGGACCCAATGCACAAATGTAACAAACAATAGGCATGCTATACATTCACATAGAAAATAAGCTGCTGGGAACTGAATATCGAATATGTATTGGCAATAATAAATCATATCACTGTGCAGCAAAATTGAAGTTATATATACTATAGTATGGGCCAGACCTTATTATGTCTAAAATGAGAAAAAGTGAGAAAGGAAAAAAACGAGAAAAAAGCAAGAACACTTTTAGTGAGGAAAAGTAGTTTGAAACAAGTCAGAAAGGGCTAGGGATAGATGTGGGTTAGAATTGTGGTAACATGAAGTACTTAAACTGAGGGAAGGTATGGCTTGTAGGAGACGATTATGGCTAGGGTTAACATAATGTGTAGTAATCAGCAGAGTAAGGCAATTGAAAAAATTAAGATATGGCACTTGGTTGGGTAGGTCTAGACCTAGGGGGGTTGGAAGAAGTGAAGGGTAAGCCCTAAAGCTAGAATTAGTGTAAGATAGTTGGCACCCCAAATCACTGAGCATCTCGTAGACGTTAAGGGGAGGCTAAGTAGTTACAGTATTTGATAAAGGCTAGGTGAACATACTAATGGAGAAAAATGGGAATATTTCAACATGTAGAAAAATTCTGACTAAATGTTTAACATTTTCCGTTAAAGTATACATGCTCTTGAAGGATTTCAATAGAAGTTTCTTACTGAAATGTTTTCACTTTGTTTTCAACTCTTCAACCTAGTATCGACTAGACTAGAATAAGAAAATCCTATTGTGTTCATAGAAAATAGCAAGTTCCTAAATTAATCAAAAGCATTTGCCTTATCTGGTCTAGGAGTAGCTAAAGTAGGACACTGCATGTAGGCGGAACGCCCAAGACTATCCGCTAAGAAAAAGGAATTGTCCATGTTAATAACTTTCTTCATGTCGGCCTTACCATAGATTTGCTATTGGAGGACATTGCAGCAAATTAATGGAAGTCTTTAGCAAACATTATCTGGCATCAGAAGGAAGGTCTATGGTGTAATATCTATGACCAAACAAATAAAATGTTGGATGCATGTCCGAATTTGCCATCTACTTCAATGTAACTAATTTTTCTGCAGCAGTTCTTACTTTTTAAGAGGGGATAGGCTCTACTCCCAAGATGTCCAAGGCCTTATTTGATATTGCTCGTGATTTAAGTGGTCACATTTGCAACAAAACTACCACATCAGACCTATTTCAAAGAGCTTTGCAATGAACATTTCTTGTATATTTGTTCCAAAATGGAATCCCTCAGCACTCCTGTTTTATTCCCCAACTCCAAAAATCTTTCACTACTCTGGAACATAATGCCTTGTCTACATCAAATCTAGCTCTCCTTGTATACCTGATCACAGTTTTAGAAAAGTCTTTACTATTGTGGCAGCTGTCTATTGCAGAAATCTTAAAATTGCTGTCCTGCCTCATTTAAACAAGCTGAGGAGTACCCCAGCGGAAAAGCCCCCTGTAAACTCTAGCAATGTCAAAGACTTGTCCATCCTAGATTATGCTCTGCACTCCTGAGGATCAGGAGGGGCAACACTTGAGGTGTGCCCTTTGTCACCCCTGCTGTTTGCGTTGGCATTGGAGCCCTCAGCCATAACGCTCCGACGAGACATGGCAGAGTGGGGTATCCGAGTGGGAGGAGTGAACCATTTAATTTCCCTTTTTTTGCTGACGATACACTCTTCTATCTGACAGCCCAAAGAACTGCTGCTATTGCTATGGGAATGCCTGGAGGTTTTGGGGGACATTTCAGGGTTGTGAATTAACCCAGACAAATCTCTGCTGTTCCCCTCGGGTGAGTTGGCAACATGAGAACAGACTGCACTCCCAGCTTTGCCATTGTATTGGGAAACTGACCAGTTCCGTTACCTGGGAATACAGGTGGCACATTCCGCACAGAAAAGACAACAATACAAAATTGAATGTATGGTAGAAGGCTTAGCTAAACCAGTGCAATTTTGGAACACATTCCCACTGTCCCTTATTGGAAGAAGTACTAGAAAACATGATACCTCTGGGACCATAAATTCATGGATTATTCAATGCCATGGGTCTAAATATTTATCCTGGCAGTTTCAATGAATGAAAAATTCAACTTGCAATTTTTTAACATTTAAGGTAGGCATGCAGCAACACAATTACTTTTTCTTGAGCATCAATGAGCAACACAACTCAACCATTTCTCTTCAAGGCTTCTCTTTGTCATTTTACTTGTTCAAAAATAGATTATTCTTCATTTTAACAGCCCTACCCCTGGCTCCCATAGGAAGGGTAGTCTTGTCCAAAATGATCAAAGTTCCGCGACTTCTATATTACATTACTAATATCCCAGTCATCCCTCTGCGGACCTTCTTCCAAGAGCTCAATTCATTACTAATCTCTCTGATCTGAGGAAGGGGCCGCTGCAGAGTGGCCCTGTCGGCCCTGCAGCTACCACCCGACAAAGGCGGGATGGGTGCCCCATCATTCGAAGTCTATTTTTTAGCAGCGCAACTACAGTGGCTATCATGCTTGACAGAGCACCCCAATCTAGGGGAAACGGCGGCACAGGACAGACAGGTATCAGTCCCGGAGCTGACCGAATGCTCCTTCTGGGCACCAAACCCAACCCGGCGCATCCATTATTAGTCAAGACGGCCAGATCCTGTGCCATGTGGATTCACCGCATGTCCAAAGGGACCCCGTTATATTCCCCGATACTACCGTTGGCTGGACTCCCTAAAGGGCACAAACTCTATACTACGAGGGAGCTTCGGATATGGACCGAACATCAGCTCACAGAAACCGAAATCCTATTCTCCAACGTACATAGCAAGGCTCTCGCAACCACATTCAAGTGTTGTAAAGGCACACAATACACCGACTCCATAGTGTTTTGGGGTCGCTACATAGATGACTGTTTTCTCCTATGGTCCGGTACTGAAGAACACCTGAACTCCTTCTTCGAATACCTCAACACCAATAATTGGGAAATCAGCTTCACTATGCAACACAGTCAGACTCACATTGAATTTCTAGACTTGGAATTCTATGTAAGAAACGAGCGGTTACATTCAAGACTTTATAGAAAACCAACCGCATGCAACTCCATATTGCATGCCTCAAGTTTTCATCCTGAACATCAGATACGATCAATTCCCTATGGCGAATTTCTTAGAGCCAAGCGCAACTGTAGTGAAGCCCATGAACTGGACAATTGCATTTCAACCATGAAGAGAAGATTTCAGAATAGGGGTTACAATAGAAACTCCCTTGACAAGGCAGAGTCCAGAACTAGAGCCATTACTAGACCTGTTTGTCTAAAAACACGTACTGAGATGAAAACCACTGATAAACATGTTAGGTTCATTACAGAATTTAATGCCCTAAATCAGCTTACCAAAAAGAGTCTGAATAGACATTGGAAACTCTTACTAGAGGATCCCATACTGAAAGAATTCATTCCAGAGAGACCCTCCATCACCTACAAAAAAGGTTTCACCTTGAGAAACAAACTAAGTCCTACCGTCCCCACAAATACCACAGCACAGAACTGGCTTTCTACACGTGGAATTGGTTTCTACAGATGCGGATTCTGTTCTATGTGCATGTGGGGGAAACACGGTACAACAAACTTTGCAGGGTATGATGGTATGGTATATCACATTAAACATAACATCACTTGCCTTAGCAGGTTTGTGGTGTATATCATTGAATGCCATTGCGGCAAGAAATATGTGGGGAGCACCATTAGAGCTCTTAAAGAGAGGATAGCTGAACATATGAGAGCTATACAGAGAAGGGACCCCAGATACCCAGTGGCACTTCATGTAGCAGAATGTCAACCCAATGAAGATGACATCAAGGTACGTGTTTTTGGGATCGATCAAATTCCCCTCAACATCAGGGGGGGCAATCGTGAACTGATGCTCAGGCGTAGGGAGGCTACGTGGATCATGCGCCTACGTAGCGTAGAACACGGGCTTAACTATGACTCTGAGCTCCAATATTTCCTTGGAAACTGATTATGTACCGGGGGGATCCTTGGTGCACACTGATCAACCAACTGCGCAAATACTAGGAGTCCTAAATTGAGAAAAACGAATAACATCACGTTAATTTGCCTCTTTTTAGGGAAGAAATGTATTCTACCTCCATGTATGTGTTTACAATGTAAACTTTGTATATAGACCCATTCAACATGGGTTCATGTTTTTAGATAATTGTTCAGGTCTCTTTTTTTTGAATATTAAGAATGACAACACTAACATTGCTTGCCAACTTTGCAATCTGTACTGTCCATACATATATCCTAAGTGTTGTTTTTCACAATTGTGTATTGAGAATTTTCAATTACTCCAAATGTATATGGACATGAGATCTTTCACTATTTTCGTTCACTTTTGTCACTTTTAATTTCTGCATGTTACACCCCTTTATATCATATATCCGGATATATACGGCCATACCCAGGCCCTGCTCAGCTCATTTTCACCTCAGCCATCAACTTAAACTTTTCGTCTCGATGGACAGGAGGCTGCTGATCTCTTCTATGCCCAACAGCGCCGCTACTCTGTTAACTACCTTTTTCCCCTATTATATTTTTCACATCTGGTAGTAGTTTAATTTCACTCCCTTCTTTTCATGTTTCAAATGTGGCGAAGCAGCACAATAAGGGATAGTTTTTTCAATGGGAAATAAACCAAAACGTCTTCTTTTCGCCACAAATTTCCCCTTTCAACAATGGCGCCCGTATTATCTCCTTTTCGATAGTACTTCTTCTATTTTTGAACTCTTTCTACTTAATCCCTCCTCTCCCGGGGTCACGTGTCCGTACACGAGAGACGACCGCCGGGAAACTACAGAGGAGGGATTGCCTGCAGTGGGTAAGTTTCATATCTCCCCACCGCTACGTTTACTCTCCGCACACCCGCGGCTTGCAACCCAAGCGTGGAGCATACAAGGCTTCACACGCTTGTCTCTAAAGACGGTTACTGCATTGAATACTCTGCTTTTTACTTTTAGCAAACTACTGCGGAGGACACGCACCCGTTTCCTTCTTCGTTTTGGCGCCATAAAAAGAATCCCCTCCCGGCTTTCATTTTTACACAGAACAAATAGCAGGTATTATTTCACCATTCAGGCAACCACAATAATTATAGAACAAACGTTTGGGTGAACGCGTGTTCTTTTCTATCCCTATGACGAAGCCAACGTGCTTTAGCTTTTATTGGCACTATATAATGTAGACTTACGTTTTTACTCATCCCCCTTTTATTACAGATATAGTGCTAAGTCCTCATAGAGAATCACCAGCAGGATAAGACTTCTACTATCCTTATACTGCGACCAAATATTATGCCACACAGCAGCTACTGTTGCATAACCACCTAGTGAAATCAATTGGTAAGAGACTGTTTGGCTATTCAGTCCTTCCTTTTATTGCCCAAACTCAATACGTTGTGTATACATTTCCTTCGGTGCTAGCCTCCTTATGAGTCCCCCTTTTTTCTTTCTTCCACAAGTTTTAGCTCAACACAGAGCTTTCAGAGGTCCAGACTTACTCCATCCACATAATTGGACTGGAGTGGAAGGTAATATTTATCAGCCTTCAAACAAAAGGATTTGCATGTGCTTGTGCTCTCTGGATCTTCACCACAACCAGGCCTTGTCAGACACACACCACCTCACGTATAATATATACAGCTTATCAAAAAATGAAATGTTTAAGAAAGTATACGTTGCACTCACCATCACCATGAACACCCTCTTAATTTTTAGGACCACTGTGTACGAGTGACACATGACCACACTTGGGTCTTTTAAATTCAATTCACTCGCTACGTGCACATTAACACCATAGTCTTATCACTTGCTCCACTATGCAAGTTTTCCCTACCACATTTCATTATCACAAACTGCATGTCGTGTGCACTAATGTCACCATATGCAGTATACAGCATAACATGTTAAGTTAACAATTGCATACATTATTTTGTATCACCAGCCCTGATGAGTCGTGTGACTCAACCGTACACGACGAAACACGTGTCGGCGTTGGTATTTTTTCAAGTCTGGAGAAAATAAACATCTTGCTGTAACAAGAAAACCCACATCAAAGAATCTGCTTCTGCGCTTCCTTTAAGACTTTGGTCATTGTACCTTGTTGGAACACACTTGAATGTGGTTGCGAGAGCCTTGCTATGTACTTATGTTTTGTCTTTTGACTTGTTTGGACGGTTAAGGGTGTTTGCCGTCTGCTCTTTACGCACCACATGAACTACTTCTTTGCATCTTACACACTATTGTAACGTATTACCCCAGGCAGTGCGCCCATTGGTCCTATCTTCTAAAAACCTCCTATTCTCCAACGGTCAGCTGCTCCCGTTCACAGACTTGGTCGAAGGAAGCGGGCTCCCAGCCGGCCAATTCCTGCTGCACCGACAGATAGTGGCGGACTGCAGGCGGATCTGGGACTTGGGGGATGGGAACCAGAGCCACACCCCGTGTTGCACACATTACTCCATATGAGGGCGGGCAGACACCACATCACATGGATCTATAAATCCATCATGGAACTAACACGTTTGCCACTGACATGACTACGGCTCCACTGAGAGGACGACTTCGGCAGCGACCTCCATGATAGGGAGTGGCTGACAGCCCTAGAACACCACAAAAAGGTGTCCTGCAACCAAAGATTAAAAAATGTCCAGTTTAATGTGCTGCACCGCGCTTATCTCACGCCGGCGAAGCTCAAGTGCTTTTACCCATCATCTCACTTTGAATGCCCCCGATGTCACACCCAGGATGCCCCATTCATTCACATGTTTTGGACATGTCCCATCATACAAGCACTTTGGACGACAGAACACGCCACCCTACAGACAGTCACAGGCTTAACAGATTTCATACATGGGAGGCATGCGCTCTAGGCATTTTTAAACGCAATAAACTGAAGAAGGTTGAGACCAAATTTGCCATGCTGGCCGTACTGCTAGCGAAACGCAGTGTGGCAATGCACTGGCATGCGACAGAGGGTCCCCAATAGCGGCATGGCTGGGGCAGTAAAGAAAGGGGCCGCAGCGGAAGAAGACCTCATCCGCCAGGAGGAAGTTCGCGGCATACGACGGTGTCCCATCTCTCTAGAGAGGGCGACACTCCAACATGACTTTAAGCAAACACACGCTGGTGTTACAGAGGGGCCACTGGACACCCGGGTGGCACTTGAACCAAGCACATAGTAATCTATCCACATGCTTCTCCCCCCCTGCTACCCCACCCCCCTAAACGAGCCAACTTCCGAGCCACACTATAGGGAACAGGATAGGGAAAAGGACCCACAGGTGATGGAATGGCATGGAGCTCCACCATATTTGCCCCAGCCTCATGCGACCCCTAGCCCACCCTCCCTCCCCCCAACCCCTCATTCCCTGAGTTACAGACCCCCAGTTCAGTTTGCAACCGGGATTGCCATTTGCTGACATCTTGCAGGATACTATGTACTAGAGACTATCATTTGGGTTGAAGAAACACGATCATTCTACCAATGACCACTTTCGAGCCCCCCCCCACCCCCCCCCCCCCGTAGCTCCGATGGCAGGGCTCGGGAAGTCTCCCTCCATAGGTCTGCTTAATTACTCGATTATTTGTCCCACTGCTCATCGACAGGTCATGTTAACATTGTTTATGAATACAATACATCAGCAGTTACGTATGAAGTGTGATAACTGTATGATGTGTATAATGATGAAATCCAATAAAAAGGTTTAAGAAAATTAAATCCTTCAATTTAACAGCAACACAGTTTGATTTCTTTCTATACTCTATTTATACATACAAAACTCATGCATACATTTTCTGTGGTTGTTGAAAAATAAGAACAATATTCAAAACCAACATAAATCAATATATACAAAAGTTTCCCATCTATCATATTTAGTAGTAATCCTACTTTGTACCAGGATACATCCGGCTAGTATTCCTTGGGAATTTTTACTAAGTGGTCCTAAAAAAGACTAGGCTTCAGGCCTGGACTGGCCATAGCGGGCACCGGGCAATCCCCCGGTGCGCCGCAAGGGTGGGGGCCGGTTTTGAGCCCCTGGAGGCCGATTTTGTTACAGGGCCCTTTTTGCAGCATAGCTGCAAAATCGGCCCTGCAACAAGCGCTCGGCGACACCTTCAAACCCCCCCCCCCCACTCCCCCTCGAGTGAGGAGGGGGTCCGGCCGAGCACTTTGCCAGGGCCGGTTTTGGGTCCCAGTCCGGCCCTGCTAGGCTCAGAGGAACATTCTGGTAATATTCAAAGTTTAGACCATCCAATTTATTGCTAAACTTATTGAGTCATTATTAATATTCGTGTTAGATGCTGGTACTCTGAGTCCTGTGAAAATGGAAGGTGGGTTGTGTGGGTGCCGACGCGTTTTGACCTTCCTGCTGGGGACCAAGAGGGTTTCTAAGAAGGTCTTCCTCAGGGCTGGGGCTTTGGGAGTAGGATTATTGTGATCTAAAATTCATAAAAAAGGTGAAAAGGAATTATGTGTAAATACTTGAATATAAAAATTCAATTGTTTTGAGCTTAACCTGTTGTCTGGTTCTTATTCACATACCTAATGTGCTTGGGATGTATGGGTTAGTGTCCCTCTATCCGATCACTGCAGATCCTGGAGTCTTACATCTTTGTGCACTTGGAGTCTTTTATTCTAAGAAATTCAATATCCTGTATTAGCACGCTATAAACTCATCACAAGAGTGCCTAGCTTTTATCATTTAGTGTGTGCCTACAGTAATTAGCCCTACTAGTTAGTCAACCAAGTGTTTGGGGCGCATGCAGTGTTTGGGTAATAAGTTACTCCTTTATGTTCATGTTCACTTCGTAAAAGATATGAGCATATTATCTGCATTTTTATAGCGTCTTCGATCGTGTGTTAGTTCTCTACGTGCACTTGTGGATTATTTTAGAAAAGGAGGACGAGAAAGCCTTGCATGCCATTTGTTACTAACTCTCATTCATGGTGGTGATTGCGTCTCCTATTCACTGTGGTATTGATTACACTATGTTGTGGATCCTTACACAGGCTCTCCATTGTTTTACAGAGTCTTGCTTAACTATCAAACACTGGTACTACACACTCAGAAGAGAACTTAAGGTAACCATTGTACTATGACGTATGTTTATGAACAGCTATCATAATTTTGGTTTGTTAGAATACCGATGAGACTCCGGTGCTCCTTATTTTGAGGATTGGATTTGAACAATCCGTCTCATTTGGGAATTATTACCACCTTGACTCCCAGATGGGTAAGCAACTTATACTCTTGGGCAGGAATCTGAGGTACACATGCCCGGCAACAGCTCCAAATTATTACTATCTATCTTCCTTGTACGGTCATCTAAAAGACACCTGTTTGCCCTGTTTCTAATGTCCTGATGAAGACTCGCATGGCCCAGGCATAATTAACCGCAAGGCCCTAAGACGAGTCGAAATGTCGACACCCTATTAAAAAAACCTGGACCATCTATATTTCTCTCTACAATTATGTGCAGATATTGATGACATATCATTTTGTCCCAAGTTTAAAAAAAGAGAGTTTTTTTCATTAATTAAGTGGCTAGGTTATGCAGAACGGTTATTTGTGGGTCCGTTACTGCCCTGGTAAAATTATTTGAATTTTATGTCACTTCTTTGAATTTTTTCCTTTTCTTCTCTAATCATTTCACAACTTCTATGGCACCCTTTGCTTTGCTGCACGCTCTGTTCGGGGCAACCAATATTTTGTACTGATTTACAAATTGAATTGTGTGATTTTTTGCTGTTGAGACAATAGATTAAAATATTGTACTTGAATTGGGAGTGGATGCTGTTGCCTTTATATGTTTTTTATAAATACATGCATAAAGTGGATGGAGCTGATTAATGGGTATTTGCCCCAAACTTGTAGTATTTGGTATTGATTAACTGAATGTATTTAATTATAGAGGTCTTGGACCATTGTTGTTTAATATTGATTTATATATGACACTGCAGAAATATCGATTGATACCCAGGTCCGGAACCTTATGGGTTACCCCATTACTTTAATGGCTACCTCATATATAAATCGGGCACACTGCCTTGTTATGGGAGCGAGGGGTGAAAGTGGTGCTGAGACAAGTCCCCTTTGCATGCAAGTTTAAATTCTGGGATATTCCAGCATTCCACTGGTTGACCACAACAGTGGATACTACTGCTTGGAGGGAGGGGAGTTGTTAAACACTGGGAGATTTGTACCAAAGTGAAAAATTAAGTTAGTTTGAAGCAGCTCAGGAGGCCTTTGATGTCGGTCAGTGCCAGTTCTTACTACTTACAAGTATTTTGGATATAGTCTAGGATATCTGGCGTATATACCTAGACATCCCTATCTCCTCTGACATGTTTAGGATACTATTGGAGTTTGGTGGGGGGTAGACATTTGATATCCCACCTGTACAGGGCCATGATTGCTGTCAAGCAGTGGAATGTATTTCGGGCTAAACAGGCCTGGGAGGTGGAAATTGGTACTCTGCTGGAGGAGGCACAGTGGAAGGGTGTTTGTGTGCTGGTTAAAGAAGGGGCCTGTATTGGGTTGTTTAAGTTGGTACATTTCAACTACATACACCGTACATATATTACTCCAGTCCTGTTACACAAAATAGACCCTACTAAGATGGATGTATGTCCCAGAGGTTGAGGGTGGCCTGGCTGTCTTCCTCCACATGGAATGACACTGCCCCCACGTACATAATTTCTGGAACCTAGTCGTCCTAAGATTGGGTTATATTGAGGATCTGGTAATTGACGAGCAACCGACCAAATGTCTTTTGGAAAACATTATGAAATGCAAAGGAGGCTCCAGCATTGAAATTGCCTCTCTGTTGGCAAGTCTACAAAATACCACCACCAGGAGTAACCTTCTGAAAAGGTACACAATAAGTAGGAGTCCATTCAAAGGTCTGCATATACTGACGCATGAGACCAGCGCAGTGCTTCTCTCAGGGGTCGATGGACTTATTTTCTCACTGTGTTTCCTGCAGTGGTTATAGGGGGCCTCCCTCTATTATTGGAAGCATCCAATATTTGAATGGTTTCTACAGCACAAGGGTGGGCTACCATTACAAAGGGTCGGCTATATTACCACTGGAGCTGCACAGCAAGGTGGGATTTGGGGAGAGTTTGGGATAAATGGAAAGGCCCTAACAGCATAGTTTCAGAGCGGGGTACAGACCAGTGAGATTTCTAGGGGGAGGGTGTTCCTGCACAAGGCAGATACCCTCTGTGGTTTTTAAAACATTTTTAAATGGTAGAATGCTTCCAGGAACTTGTAACCATTATTAAAATAATTTTGTAGCTTCATGGCACACCCTCTGGGCAGTACCCTTCGCACTGAGGGCCCCTCTAAAGCAGTACAGCTCTTCCAAACACATGCAAAAATGTAGAGTTCTCATTGGCAAGATATTTTTCTCTGCATCAATTGTGATGTCAACTATAACAGCTGACATGTAGAAACAGAGACCATACTCATTAGTAAGGTTATAAAACAAAACTTCATTATCAAACACTGCGAAAAAGTAAAACAGCTCAAATAAAATATTGTGTTTACTTTACATCAACATTTCAAATGTTAAAAATGTGTACCCCAAAAATGTTCCTCTGGTTGAATACTGAGTGTGAGCAATTTTCCAGCTTCGTTAGCAGTGAGAAGAGGAAATGTGCCTGCTATTGGCCCTTCGGCATCTGCCTTTTGTGGGGTGCCCAGGTTGGAACCCTTGCTTCCGGATGTGCCTTGTCCGGATATGACACCATTTTGATTTGTTGATGTCGTTGTCCGACCTAAAGAAGACAGGAGAAGATTTACATAACAGTTCTTTTCCATAAGAATTCGAGTCGAGAAAAGACGGTGTTTTGCATTTCACAGGTGCTTTGAAAGTCATTAGAAAAAAACTGGATTAATATCCATTTTCAAACACAATCCATACAAGAATAGACTGTCTCACCAGTACAAAGTGGTCTGCTTTATAGCATTTCCTGCATAGGAACAATGCGGTTCTAATAAGTGCCCATTCAGTCTCCCTATTTCCACATTCACTAGAAAGAATCATTGTGGCATCTACTACAAATGACCTATTCGTTATTAAATCTATATTAACAACGTCACTCCAAGATCCCACTTTCAGTTGGCATGAAGTTGTAGGAGCACTCCTCTTCCATGGAAAAATATGCACCACTCCAGGAAATTGAAAGTTGATTCTTCTCCCCCAAATCCTCCCCCTACTTCATCCCCCAAAAACTCCTTTGGTGCACACATTTGTATGTATTCGCCTTAGCTAATAAGGTTACTGTTCAAAAGAATCTTCTATTTTTAAGCTTGCCTATATTAATTTTTCCTTAATCTATTGCATTTTAGTTTACATTATTTTAGATTTAGATATTTATTTATGATCGCATCATTCTAAATGTTCTATATTACATTTTTCTACAAAACAAGGGAACCCCAAGGATATACAGGGACAAGGGGTACAAATATTCTAAAGGAATAAGGGTGCCTACATCCGACAGTCCCATATTCATTAAGTTTCAGCATGACACAATGTCGATAAAAGCAAGTAAAACCACATTTATTAAAAAATAAATTATTCAAGCATTAGTCACGCATAGGATCTGCGCAAATGTTATAATGATTGCTTAGTTACAGCCTTCTAAATTTAGTGATACATTTTAAAATGTGGAGAAAAAGGAGAGATACAGTGAAACTGAAAGAACGAGTTGAGAGAGTAGTTGATAAGGCCTTTGCTTTGAAGAGGAAGCTTTTCATTTTGATTCTAAATAGAATGAAGACTCTTGACAAAATAGTTTTGTGCCTTAGGAGACAAAACCAGAAGAAAAGAATAGATGTAACTGTTGTACAGTTTTTAGTGGAGAATAGATACATACTTCTTTTAATGAAGAAAGGTATCTCTAGGATAATAGATCAGTTAATGTGATGTCAAGAAATGATGAATGGTAGCCCTATAGCAAAAGAGGTGATGGTACCTAGAAATTTAGAAGTTATTGCAGAAGAGGTACAAGGAAGGCGTAGTCAGGGTACTGTATACAAATGGAATTGTAGTAGTGTTTCTAGTATAAGGCAGCAATCCATTGATACATTAAGGACATTTCAATGTATCTTTCCAAGGCAAAGTTTAAAACACAAAATAAGTTATACCACTCAACAATGCACACTTTAGGTAAGAGGCTGTATTATGTGAAAACTCCTGCTTTATGTTTAGGAGAAATGAATAGAGCACTTTTGCATGGTAGTGTGGCAGATGTAGACAAGGTGTCTGGTGACGTGCAGTTTTGTTTCTTTTGCCTTGAAAAGGATTCTAGGGAAAATTAAGAGTTGTTCAGAGGAGGAGTTGCAGAACGGGACACATATATTACAGTTGATAGTTTTAAAGAAGAGAGTATAAAATGTACCGTAATGTTATCTAAAAAACCAGAGTAGGTTTCTAAATGTTGTCAATGCATTTACTCAGAAGATTTAAACACAGACTGCTGACTTCTATTCATTTAAAAAGTGAAAAAGTAAATAATGATAATTGCCAAAAGTTACCTGTGTATTTATTTGTAGAGGGACGGTTTAATTTGTCTATACAGCAAGTTATATGTAAGTAGTGTTACAATAAATTAACAGATAATAAAATGAACAACACACAGATATTAGATACCCATTTTGTAAGATAATAAAATGCCTGCTAATATATAAAAACTAAGAAGGTCTCAAAAAACAATCAACATTTATTATTCTCAGAAGCATTGAGAAGAACAGTTATGAACTGCTCTCTAGCATCCACATTACAACTTCACAATCCATGTAGTATGATGCCATCGGGGAAAACTGTGGAGCCAAATCTTTAAGTTGAAATTGGACTTTTGAATGGACCCTCTGCTTCAGTGTTGTTGTGCTGCTATTGAAGTTGAGGGTTCTTCAGCTTTGCCTTGCCTTCTTTCTGCTCAGTATGAACTCGTCTTATGAAAGGTGCAAAGAATATAAAAGGGGGAAAACAATTACCATGTATGATTTTTGGCAACATTGCAATAGCTGTAACACACTCACCAGCTCTTATAACAACAGTACAGTCCATTCAATACGTGGCCATTCTTGAAAACTCTGGAGCCATATCGGTTGGAGTAGTCTGTACCTCTGAAGGGACTTTCTGGCCAGAAATTGTTGCTGCTGCCACTGATTTAGATGGTCCTCCAGCTTCTTTCTGCGTCTTCGGCAGTTGGAGACGTTTTATATGATAATTTTATGATTTAAATTTTTTTACTTTTTTGAGATTGCAAAAGTAACAATAGCCGCAACCTACATCCACCGACCAGTGGGGATAGACTTAATGAAGCTGGACATTTGTAGGTGGGGTAGAAAAGGATAGAGTGAAAAGGAAAGGACGGGAGGGAGGGAAGACCGGGTACCTGCGAGTGATCTTTATTCCAGTGATGTGAACTTGTGTGACCAGTGGAAATAGGTTATCTCGTGTGCTTGTGATCTTCTGTGGCGGAGTGTGTTTTGGGGAGTCGAAGGACACGAAGGTATCTTGGACACGTGAGTTCTGTAAATTCCATGGATAAGTACTCTATGGTGGTACCCCTGGTTTTGTCGAAGCGAGGGAGTGTGTCTGTGAGACTTGCAGGGATCTTTTCCATGCCCCCCCCCCTCTCCACAGTTTCTGTAACCACTCTAGTCTAGTTGGGACCCCATCTGTACCCCATTTAGAAAGTAGGACCTGTTTAGCGGTGCCCAGAGCTAGAGTAGTATTTAGAACAGAGCCACCCAATAATCCCACCGGGACTGGGTAAAGTAAATCATACAAGCTAAGTGTCCAAGTAGGAATAATTCACAACATAAATTTTACTTCCAACAGTGTCAAGGCAATGATCACTAAATTAAAGAAGGTAACCCAAGGGGTTTCAGCAACAACAAGTAGTATCAAAAATATATTTTAATTTTTGCTTTTCAATTATAAAACTTTTTTTGTTTTACAGTTTTTCACGAATCAAAAAAGTCCGGCAACATTCAACCACCAAAACCATATCTCATAAATCATATGGTGGCAAATAAACACCTTTGCCACATAGTGTGGACACACTGAAGGACCACATGCACGTTATTACATATGCAGCCTAATTCACAAATTGTAATTTCAAGTGAATTATACAGTATGGTTGTAAAAAGGTGTTAGGCGTCGACGTTTCGGTCCAGGAAGGCCATACAGATCCGGAGGACCATCTTCAGGACAAAAGAAGTTGCACAGGGGTATCTAATACAAACATAACAATATCAATAATCAGTGAAACCCTAGGGTACACGAAGAAATTTTCAGCTCAATGCAAAGAACAAAATGACAAGGCACCAGTGACACAAACACATAACTTCTGACCTAGAAAGGTGGGACATGCACCTATAACCATGTCTATACAAGACCAATACAACTGTGCCAAAACACACAACCACCAAGTGTGCTTCAAAACAACCCAACTGTGCCCAAGTGCCTGTGGGACCTTAATAGTAACATGCCAAGCAAAGCGATAATACATTACTATATGATGTACCTGTGTTTTAAATCGTTTTTACAAAGCCAACAAAAACGCCTCACAGGTCGTTCTGCGAACAAACAATGAATAACCAATGAATCAGTTACACTACGTGTAGTCAAACGCCCTTTTAACAATTAAGACCGGTATTAGGAAAAGCATGCCTGAAATGTAACTTACATCTGGCAGCCGCCAAAAGCTCTGTAAAGATAGACAAAACGTCAGCACATATGTTTATGCCGAACCTTGTATCAATATACCGCTATCCGACCATAAACTTGCCCAAAGACGCCCGCTCTCAAGAGTCCGTGTGTCTTCTCCGTGAGTGAACGCGGAAGTGTGGTGAAGTCGCGTCTGACGTATATAGTGTTAAGCGTCAAGACGTCAGTTTACTAGGTTAATAGGTTAGTGTGGCGGCCATCTTAAGCTGTACACGATGGGGCTAGAAGCTGTGATTACGCTAGGCAATATTAACTGCGATACTTTTACCAGTACGAAATACGAATCGGCAAGAGAGGCACACTACATTTAAGAAAAATGTGCGCACAATGCCGTACAAGGGAGAAATAATAACATAACAACAACAACACTTGTACAGTGACACAATAGTAACCAACTACAAAATTAGCACATCGATAAAGAAATAAATAAGAATTCCACAAATGTCCTTATATTACAGAGAAAAGCATACAGTCAGGTATATCTATATCACATACAGCCGTATGTGGCAATCTGGAATCAAGATACCTTTAGTAAAGAGTGGCCAATGAATGCCATTCTATAAGAATGTTAAGCCCATTCTGTACTGTGTCACAAAGCCAAATCAGTTTGTTCTCCCTTTGAGCAAGAAGTTTATCCACATTGGGACGTCTCCTTGTACCCTTCACACATTCTATGACAAACCATTTCATATCGGTGGGAGCATGTGACATGGTGATGAAATGTTCTACTAAAGGCGCCGTTTGGATTTTGCATCCAATGCGTGATTGGTGTTGTGTTATACGTTTCCTTACTTCCTGTGTTGTTTTTCCTAGGTAGTTAAGTCCACATGGGCACTGGATACAATAAATTACATTTTTAGTCATGCAATTAGAAAATTGTTTCAGCGTCAACTGTCTCCCATTTATGCAGCACGTTTTTGTTGTCTGTGTGGTCGCACAAGCTGCGCATCCACCGCATGGATAGTGTCCGACAACGGGTGCCATGCCCCACATACTGCTTAGGGTATTGATCTTGGGTTCCCTGTAGGCTTTGACCAAGTGGTCTCGTAGATTTTTACCTCTTTTGAAGGCAAATCTAGGAATAGCTAACTGGGGTTCAACCTTTTGAATCAAATGCCAATTGCGTTTGATGATCTTTTTTATTTCTGTAGATTCAGTACCAAAGGTCAACACACATGTTGGGGGTCTAGTGTCTGGTATGGTATTTGGGTTTGTAAGTTGCTTTGATTGTAGGAGGGCTTGACGGTCATAGAACCATGCACGCTTCATAGCATGCTTTACCAACCGATATGGGTATAACCGAGTCACAAGTTTTTCTTGCAGAACTTTGGCTTCCCTAAAATAATCTTCCCTTTTGGTACAGTTCCTCCGGATGCGAAGGAACTGACCAAAAGGGAGATTATCCCGTAAATTACGGGGGTGGTGACTATTATACCTCAACAGGGTATTACGTGCCGTGGGCTTAGTATATAGACTCACGGCAAGTGTCCCTTCTACGTGTAGAATTTTCAAATCAAGGAAACTCAAGGATTCGCAACTACTCTCAAGGGTGAACTGCAGATTCACATCCTGTGCATTGAGCCACAGGTGGAATTCTTCCAGTCTTTCTTTACTTCCCTCCCAGACTAGGCAGACATCATCGATGTATCTTAAAAAATGTACTAGATTAGTTGCAAAGGGGTTGTTGTTATAGATGACTCTTTCTTCAAAGTCTGCTACAAACAGATTCGCTATCGTGGGAGCAAAGACTGCTCCCATTGCCACCCCCTTCAATTGTGCAAAAAAGTCATTGTTAAAGAGAAAATAGTTCTCATTTAAAGCAAGTCTTGCACATTCGGTGATAAACCAAGTAGGGACCTGGTGCGGCCGAGTGCGAGTTTCCAAGGTGTTATAGATAACTTGTAATGCTTCAGCCTGGTGGATGTTAGTGTATAAACTTTCTATGTCCATAGTAGCCAAGATGTTGTGGTTGGGGCTAAAATGGACACCTTCAAGTTTAACAATTGCATCTCTACTGTCTTGGGTGAATGATCTGGTGGTGGTAACGAATGGTTTAAGAAAATAGTCCACGTATTCAGCCAAAGGTTGGAGAATGGATTGACAGCCAGCCACAATAGGTCTTCCCGGTGGTGATTGACTGTTCTTGTGGATTTTTGGTAGCGTATAAAACGCAGGAATACTGAAATCATCCTTATTAAGGTAATCGAACTCCTTTTTACTTAACCAGAGTCCTTCCTGGCCTTTAGTAGTCAATGTGAGGATCAATTTACGGATCCTGGCCGTAGGGTCACCAGAAAGTTTCTTATAATGTTCTGGATTACTCAGTTGTCTCAGGGCCTCTTGATCATATGCAGTTTTATCCTGCAAAATGATTCCTCCCCCTTTATCAGCCGGTTTGACTACTAGGTCTTCCTGTTCTGATAAAGTCTTAATGATTGCCATATCGTCTTTTGAGAGATTAAACCTCACAAACTTTCTGTTTTCAAACAGCTGTTCGATTTCAGTAAGTACCACATTTTCGAATGTGACCATCTCCTTGGGTATAAAATTGTTGGCTGGAAAAAATGTAGAAGGACATTTTAGGCCACTGATGTTAGTGGGCATACTAGTGGTGGTTTTGTGAAAATAATGTTTCAATCTTAGGGTTCTGAAAAAACGATGAGCCTCTATTAGAACTGAGAACAGATCATTCCTGTTGGTGGGGACGAATGATAGCCCATGACTGAGGACTTCTATCTCTCTGGAATTTAGTTGGTAGGTAGACAGATTAAAGATTGGTACAACTTCCATATTCGGGTGGTTGGTGGTGAACATAGCTGTATTATCACTAGAGTGTGCAGTTACCACTCGTAATAGTTGTTGCGAGTCTGTCTGAATCCCGGGGTATATTGGTTCCTGAACCAACCTCGTCTCGGATTCCGAGATCGTCCCCTGTGTGGCGTTTGGCCTCTCCCTAAAAAAGGTGTGGAATTATTTCCTCTGTTAGATCTATATAAGGCGGCTGCTCTATTATGATTGTCGTCAGAGCTTGAGGAACCAGAGTCAGAAAAAGTTGTGTGCTTGGGTGCCGGATTGTCCTGATTTCCTGTTTGTTGGAAAAAATCTTTTTTCAGGTATGGATAGGTGCGTTCACGGTTGTAGTTCCTAAGATCTTTCTGTAATTTTTCTGTTTTTTTCAAAATGTTGGTACGTTGGAACTCAGCTATAGTCACGTCAAGCTTACTTAAAAACTCATTCGCATCAGAAATTGCAGGATCTTCACGTATTTGTTTTTCGAGATCTGCAATTTCTGCCTTGATTTTATCAATTAGACGTGCAGCTGTCTCTATACTAAGCACCATCCAACTTCTGGAACACTTGTTAGATACAAAACTAAATCCGGTCTTGTATTCCTCGTCCTCTACAAAAATGCAAGGTATATTCCGCACTTGTAAGCCTATCGGAATAATATTATTAGAAAGGCAATCCCTTAGAAACTTTGCATGTAGTTCTGTTCTGATTAATTTTTTATGGAGTCTTTCCAAATTGTTACGTAGAGTGCTCTGAGGGGAATTCAGACTACTATCATTCAGTTGAGGACCTAAAAGTGAGGGTCCACCTGCAATAGTTTTGATATAATCATCTGTATACGTGATGGTTTCAAGTTCAGACATTTGGGTGTTTAAACATATATCATTAAATAGACAAAAATTATATATGGCACAATAATCAAAACAAAAAACAGATCATTGAAAAATTAGTGAACAATTATAACATAAAAGAGCTGACATATATACTTAAACGAATAAGACAAACCACTTTGAAAAGGGCCCTTGCAGACAGCGTCTGCGCTTCACAATAGTATTTAGAACAGAGCCACCCAACAATCCCACCGGGACTGGGTAAAGTAAATCATACAAGCTAAGTGTCCAAGTAGGAATAATTCACAACATAAATTTTACTTCCAACAGTGTCAAGGCAATGATCACTAAATTAAAGAAGGTAACCCAAGGGGTTTCAGCAACAACAAGTAGTATCAAAAATATATTTTAATTTTTGCTTTTCAATTATAAAACTTTTTTTGTTTTACAGTTTTTCACGAATCAAAAAAGTCCGGCAACATTCAACCACCAAAACCATATCTCATAAATCATATGGTGGCAAATAAACACCTTTACCACATAGTGTGGACACACTGAAGGACCACATGCACGTTATTACATATGCAGCCTAATTCACAAATTGTAATTTCAAGTGAATTATACAGTATGGTTGTAAAAAGGTGTTAGGCGTCGACGTTTCGGTCCAGGAAGGCCATACAGATCCGGAGGACCATCTTCAGGACAAAAGAAGTTGCACAGGGGTATCTAATACAAACATAACAATATCAATAATCAGTGAAACCCTAGGGTACACGAAGAAATTTTCAGCTCAGTTTCTGTAACCACTCTAGTCTAGTTGGGACCCCATCTGTACCCCATTTAGACAGTAGGACCTGTTTAGCGGTGCCCAGAGCTAGAGTAATCGCTCTCCCTCTGCATGATTTGATAGTGTAGGTCATTGCGTTACGAAGTCCCAATAAGATATAGCTAGGGAATATGGGAATTTCAGTATGATAGATGGTGTCTATGTCTAGTATTATTTAGTCCCGGTAAGCTTGTACCTATTCATTTTACTGAAAAGTATATTAACCAATGATATTTCTTACTTTCACAGTCATGTGATGTTTTCAGATTGTGCCTTGCACTAGTGTGACAATAGTTTTTAATTCCCCATGAGTTTAGGTAACAATGGGTAGTTTCATCGGTGTTTGTTAGTTATGTTTTATTTGTGAGTTCAGATGTTGAGTTATTTTTCTAAACCTTTCTTATTTTATAAATAAACTAGCAGCCCGCCCCAGCGTTGCCTGGGGCAGAAGGGGGCTGGGGGCAGCATTTCAGGCTTGCGTGCACTCATGGCTCCCGCCTGTCCTGTAAAGCAGGAAGGCAATCGACGAACGAAATAACCTTAAGTATTGCCCGGCGATGTCGCCTCTAATCCCATAAAGATTATGAATCAATGAAGAGGCAGGCGCTGGAGACCGGAAGGCAGGAGACAAAGGTTTATTCTCTCCGGAGGAGAACACATCAGATCAGACCAACAGGGAATCTTCTCGAGGTGCTCTAACTGCATCTCTGAGGCCTGGCCTCTTATACACGCATTTATGGCAGGAAGATATTCTTTATTACAATAAAGGTACTTTGAAGTATGAAAGACATCCCCGGAATCTTCCGCTTCGGACCCGTTCCCACACACCCTTACAGTGAGAATCCCCTCCCCAATCATAATACAGGATCGTCATCAGACGACAGAAACAGCAGGGCATTCCGTCGATTCCCGGAATGCGTGTGGTGTGACGGATCTCATGCCTTGATCTACTGTAACTCCTTTGAAGAGGAGCGATTCTTTACAGTTGGGGCCATAAACTGCATCCTCAGGGCGAGGTGATAGCCTGGGACCGGCCTGGACAATAGGACAAGGAGGAAGAGGGGTGTCAGAGGGTGCGACAGTGAATAGGAAGAAAGGGAGGTGTCGAACAGGCAAGGGGTGTGATTCCGAGGGAAGAGCAGCGCAGATGGAGGGGTTTTTATGGCCCATGCATGAGAGAGGGAGAGAGCGGGCGAACAGTGCGTGGGGGTTATGCTTGCGAGGGTGGGGAGCCGTGCTGAGGATCGGCGGCGTGCAGAGAGTGGGTCTGACCAAGGCATCTAAAATGGCTGCAGTGTATGACAAAATTGTAGCATTGGGAAAAAGGCAAGATGGCGCAGACAATGTTTATCAATACAAATTAATTTTCCACAGTCCTCCCTTTTAACATTTCTCGCCAACTTGTTAATTCGGGTCGATCTCCATAATGCCACGTATTTCTGCATCGTACAAAGCTTTCATGTGTTCAGTCTGTAAGTCCAAAGTCTTTGGGCAAACGCAATTTGAGAATAATGAACACAGAGGAGGTAAACATTGGATACCCAACAACACCCGCATAGCACCACAATCGGAATTAGAATGAATATGAACAACCTCCACCCCCAGGCTTTCAGTGAGTCCCAGAACCAGCTCCCAAGCGACCATCCTTCTTGTTCTTGGTGTACTTCAGAGGACAGTCTATTGAGGTGTTCGATGGCCTTGTAAACAGAAGGTGAATTGTCTGGCACGTAGGTGCAACAGCTGGACCCAATGATGCGGCATGCTCCTCCTCGGTCTGCCAGAACCACATCTAGAACGAGGCGGTTCTGTAGAGCCACCAGGCGGACTGCCTGAAGCTCTGCGGTGTTATTGGTCAAGATGCCAGCTGTGATGTTCATGGTGGTTTCAACTGCCTGAGTCAAATGTCGGATGGCACGGCTGTTCGCCATCGGACCCCAGAATGGCACAATTCCCTTCACGGCATCCAAGAACTGTGCCCCTGTAGAGTCGGCCTGATCGATGTCCCTTGCACGCTTTTGCCGGTGGTGGCTTGCCGAGGCCACATACGTAGGTGGAAGAATGAAGGCAATGTAGCATGTGCCCCTCCAACCTTTGGGGAGCCAGGTGTATGCTTTGGTGCCGCAAACAAAGTACATATTTGGAGAAGTAACAAAGGAGGGAGGGTCGGATGAATCCAGTGTTCTGGTGATGGCGCAGGCGCTGTGGCCCACCAGTTGCGTTCCCAGGCCCTCGATGCATACAAGGCCCGAGACGTTGACGACAGACAGGGCCACAGTCAGGGTGGCGGCTGTTCATTTCCGGAGGTAGGAGAAAGTGGGTCTGGCTGGGTTATGGAACACCTGCATTTCCACCCGCTCTTTGGCAGGGATGTCCATGTGAATGGAGGCACCAGAGGTCAGAGGGCAAAAAGGAGTAGCGGTTCGCCCAGTCTTATTCAGCCATACCCCATGGTAGAAATGCAAAACAGTTCTTTCTGAAGTGGCATTGTCTTTAAAGCTTTCTTGCAGAAGGATCAGCCAGGCAAGACAGGAGCCGTGGATGGAGAAAGGCGAAGGAATAAATGGGATGAAGTGTCCGGTTGCATGAGGCAGCAGCCCGCAGATCCAGCAGTTAGTGGCATTAGCAGCAAGGTTGTGTTGGTGCAGCAGCTGTACAAAGGAGTTATTCCAGAACTCCCTGCGCCTTTCTCGGAGCTGTGGTGAAAGGGCAATCAGGAAGTGTTCCTTGGTAGTTGCCGGCAGTTCAGTGGGGAGCAACGTCTCGTGAGCGGGTGTGCTTTCTTCGACGATCCAGAAGGTTGTCATGAGGAGGAGGCAAAAGAGAAGGGTAATGAAAATGGCTATAGTCTTTGAGCTGTGCAGCTTGTCGGTTTTTGAGTTTCGGTAGGTCATCTTCGGATATCCGGCTGCTTCCATCATTGGGAAATCGGGCTTCCATCATCTTCAGAGTGCTCGGTAGCGGGCAGAACCACCGACTTCCTCTGACTTCTCTTCGGGCAACCTTGAGTGTGTTAGGCTACCGCTCTGAGATTTTACCTAGTCAGTGGTCGGCTTTGCCGAAGCTCCTCCCTTTTTACGTAGGTTGCACCCTTCTCTGGACGGCACGGTGGGATCGGGAAACTTTGCCAGTTCGAGTGCTTCTGTGTCGGTATAACAGCTCAATGATGGTTTGTCTTTTGTCAGGAGCTCTTCTTGAGCCGCGATGTCTTCTTCCGTCGTCAGGGTTGATGGGACGAGTTTACAATGGTGCGCATGCACCCAATGACGCTTGCCTTCCACTCGAAGGGCCGTCCGTGTAGTGATTAGGACTTGCCAGGGGCCCGTCCACCGAGGTTCCAAACTTCTGGCACGCTGGAAGTTGCGGATCAAGACGTGATCCCCTGGGCGAATGTCGTGTCCTGGGCCCCTGGAAGCGTCTGGGATGGCTTGCAGCACCTGCTGATGAATGACAGTTAAGGTTTTAGTGAGGGTGTACAGATAGTCAGACATTAGGACGTCTGGGACGTCATGAATCGAGGTTGGCCTAGGCGCGGCCCAAATGTTCATTGGTCGCCCGAATACTACTTCGTAGGAGGTCAAGTGGTGCTTAGTGGGGGTGGAGCGCATTGATAGCAATGCCAATGGGAGGGCATCAGGCCACTTCAGTCCGGTGGAGGCAACAATCTTGGATATTTTTAGCTTGAGTGTGGCGCTGTGTCGCTTGACCAGGCCTGCAGATTGGGGGTGGAAGACTGCGTGAAATTTCTGTTTTACACCCAACCCTTTTAGGATAAGTTGGATAACTTCAGCTATGAAGTGGGGGCCGTTGTCACTCCATAAAATCCGACAAAGGCCATATCGGGGGAAAAACTCTTTTAACAGCACTTTGGCAGTAGTCATGGCAGTGTTGTCGCGTGTGGGATAGGCCTCCACCCATTTGCTGAAGGCGCACACGACAACAAGGACGTACTTCAAACCCAGGCAACGTTCTAGCTGAATGTAGTCCATCTGTAGGACTTCAAAGGGATGGTCGGGGACCCCGAACTCACCCCGTGGGACAACAGTTCCTTTCCCTGGGTTGTGTTGCAAGCAGATTAAGCATTGCTGAACTAGGCGTCTAGCAGTCGGGAATCTTGTCGTTGTGCCAGACTCGGGAGATGAGTTCAATCATGGGGGCTGATCCTATGTGTGCTGGGGAGTGTGCCATAGTCAGTATGGGGATCAAGTAGGAATTGGGTAGCAGCCATTTGTTTGTGTCCTTGGTCAGCCAGCAGCCTTCATCATCTTTCAGTCCCACCCGTGCCCATTTAGTCAGTTCTTGGGGGGAGCAGGCCATCTGTATGTCCCTAATGTGTTCTCTAGCGTCCTTCCATTTCTCCGTCTGTGACCTAGTCACGTACATGCGTGTGGTCGTCCTATTCTCGGCTGTGGTCCGAGCTGTGATGTCAGCTAGTGCGTTCCCTTGTCCAATGAGCTCTGTTACTTTCTAGTGCGCCTGGCATTTGATCACCGCTAACCGCTTGGGGAGGAGGACTGCTTCGGTTAGGGCAGAGACTAGATCTCCGTGAAGGATGGGTGTGCCATGTGAGGTCAGGAATCCCCTTTCTTTCCATAAGAGTCCAAAATGATGAACCACCCCGAAGGCATACTGGCTGTCAGTGTAAATGTTTGCAACTGTGTCTGCTGCTAGGATGCATGCTCGTGTGAGGGCAATCAGTTCTGCTGCTTGTGCAGACCGTTGGGCGATGCGGGCCGTCTCAACTACCGTCCGGGCTGTGGTGACTGCATAGGCAGCCGAGGTCGTGCCGTCGGGGAGCTTGATGCACGAGCCATCTACCCATAGCTCTCCATCAGGGTCTGGGATAGCAGTGTCACAGAGGTCAGCTCTACTTCTAGTTTGTTCGTCCGTGAGGGTCACACAGTCATGCATAGGGGACACATTGGGGTCGTTATCAGGGAGGGGCAACAGAGTGGCAGGGTTCAAAGTGGTACATCGTTTCAGTGTGATGTGGGGTGCAAGCAGAGTCAATTCGTAACCAGTCAGTCGTGCGCTAGTCAGGTGCTGAGTCTTGGTCTGGTTCAGGAGGGTGTCGACAGCATGGGGGACCAGCACAGTGAGGGAATTCGAAAGTACGATCCCCTCACTTTGTCGGATAGAGATGGCAGCGGCAGCTACCGCTCGAAGGCAGGCGGGCCGAGCTCTGGCTACGGGGTCAAGAGTGGCAGAAAAATAGGCACAAGGGCGTTGTTTGGAACCTATGGGTTGTGTCAGGACAGACAAAGCGCACCCCTCCCTTTCGTGGGTGAAGAGGGAGAAGGGCTTGGTATAGTCGGGGGTTCCTAGGACAGGGGCCGAGCAAAGGGCATCTCATAGTTCTTGGAAGGAGGATTGGCATTCAGGGGTCCAAGGGAGTGGGAAGGGGACATCTTTCGCTAACAAAGAGAGCAGAGGTTTGATTATGAGACTAAAGTTCGGCAACCACTGTCGACAGAAGGACGTGAGGCCTACTAAGGAGCGGACTAGTTTCAGAGTTTTGGGAACAGGGGTCTCTAGGATGGCCCGGATCCGATCGGGTGTGAGCTTCCTCCCGTCTTTGGACAGGAGGTGGCCTAAGTATGTCACCTGGGGTTGGCAGACCTGCAGCTTCTTCTTGGAGACCTTGTGACCGTTCTCCGCGAGGAAGTGCAGGAGTTTGATGGTGGCTGTGATGGCAAGTGGAGTAGTATCGGCAGCCAGGAGAATGTCGTCGACATACTGGATTAAAACCACTCCGTCCGGGAGCTGGATTGCGTCCAGCTGCCTATTGAGAGCCTGGCTGTAGATGCTGGGGCTCTCAGTGTAGCCCTGGGGTGCTCTACAGAATCTACATGAACTGGCCTTTAGGGTGAAGCCGAAGAGGTATCGGCTGTCTGGATGGATGGGGATGGAAAAGAAAGCATTTTTGAGATCTATGACAGTGAAGACAGTGGCGGTGGAGGGGATCAGGGTCAAGATGGTGGTGATGTCGGAGACTACTGGGTACTGAGGTACAACTACTTTGTTCACCTCTCGGAGGTCAACGATGAAGCGATAAGCCTTCTCATCTCCCTCACCTTGTTTCTTAACAATGGGTAGGATGGGGCTATTGCAGACGTTGCTGACTACTTCCTCTACCACTCCTGCATCGACTAAGGATTGGATGATTTCTACTAGTGCCTTCTCGCCCTCGGACGATGTCCGATATTGTGGGAGTTTTGGGAGCGTAGTGTCAGGTCGCACTGTGATGTGTACAGGGTCTATCATCATGCGTCCTACATCTGAGTCGGTCTTGGCCCAGAGGTACGAGGGTAAAGTCTTGAGTAGGGACAAGTCAGCGTCAGTGATGGAAAACATGTTTCGGGTGGGACAAGGCCTGAACAGATTCTGGTTATCGTACAGTATGACCCGTACTCCATCTGGGGAGCATCGAATGGTGGCTCGAATGTGCTTCAGGAGGTCAAGACCCATAATGGCGTCGTGGGTGTTGGAGGATAGCAAGAAGGTCGTGTCCGTGACGTTGTTCTCTAAGTCAAAGGGAATCGGTGCAGATAAGGGATTAGTAGAGGCCGTTCCATCAAAGCCTATTGATGTCACGTGTGAGCCAGACAAGGGTGCCCTTGGAATCAGTCGTTTGGATAACGCACTACGTGTTGCCCCAGTGTCCACCAGAAATGGGGACTTCGTACCCAGGACCTTAGCAGTGACATAAGGACCTTGCTGGTCAACACACAGCTCGACTGGATCCTTCCCTTGTCCCTGGCTATCCTATGCGAAGTCGTGGGCGTTTTCGCAATCTGACTGCTGATACTGGTTCTGTCGTGGGCGGTCAAATGTGTTAGGTTGGCTTGATCTGTCATAGTTAGCGTCATTGGTGTGTCCCCGCCCCTGATCCCTGTTCTTTTGTCCATTTGTCCCGTCCCTAGCCTCTCGGTTCTTGTTCGTTTCATGGAGGACCGGGCACTGCGACTTCCAGTGGCCGTATCCCTTACAAAACGCGCATTGGTTTTCATCTAAGTCCCTTCGGCCTGCATAGGGTACGGACGTTCGTTCCCTGGAGGGTATATTCTTAGGGGGCTGTCGACTGGTAGTTTCCTTTGGAGGGTTCCCTACCTATCGTCACCCCTTGCAGTTGAGCTATCATGACTCTCTCTTTCAACTCCTTCTTTTTACGTTCGGATGCCCTGTCGTTCTCATTCTTCTGATGCTCATAGTATTGGGCCATCTGGAGGATAGCCGCGGGTTTAGAGGCTGCCCAGCTGCTTTCACTCGCCTGCAGCTTTTGAGAAACCTCTTGCACCAGACCCTTCAAAAAGTTCTGGACGAACAAGTGGTGTCCGGTTGCAGTGGTCATATCTTGGCCGCTGTAGTCGAAGAACACTGTTTCGAACCTAGAAAAGTATTCCGAAGCGTCTTCTTGTGGTTTCTGTCTACAAGCCGTCACTATTGACCAGTCTATTTTCTTCTCGGGAATCAAGGTCTTGAGTTTCTGGACGATCTTGTCCGGGAGTTCAAGAATAGCCGTTACGGGTTTCTGTCCGGCTCCCCGTTGCTTATCGATCTCATCGAGTTGTCTCCAGGTATGTCCGAACAGCTCAAGGTGGTCGACCTTGCGGATCTGCTTCCACACATCAGCTGGCAGACATAACCCGAAGAACAAATCGATGTCCGCTAGGGTCATGATAGTGGAACCTAAGGCTGTACCTAGTTCAGTGTAGAAAGCAGTGGGGTTTTTCCGTAAATCAGGCAGAGATTTTCGGAACGTCAGAATATCCTGCCGATCCCATGGTTGGTAGACCCAGTTGTACACTACCCTCCCTCTAGCATCCGCGTGGTTAACATCATCGTGTGTTCCCTGACCTCGTGGGGGAACCCAGTAGGGGGCAGCCTCTCTTATCGGCATCATGGTGCTAGGTTGTTCTATTCGTGGTTCGGTCGCTACAGGTGTCGTGGGTTTAGCTTCCACCTCTGATTCAGTGAGGTGGCAGAAAACCTTAAGTGTACGCGCAAGGAGGTCTGCCACGTCACACTCACCCTCATCCCCGATATC
Organism: Lissotriton vulgaris; assembly: GCF_964263255.1. Classification (NCBI taxonomy): domain Eukaryota; kingdom Metazoa; phylum Chordata; class Amphibia; order Caudata; family Salamandridae; genus Lissotriton; species Lissotriton vulgaris. The sequence continues at coordinate 1,562,659,327 of NC_141685.1, forward strand.
AACCTTTCTATACAGAGTCGTTAGGCTCTCCGGACCTCTATCTCGATATCGGTCCTCATAAGCATTTAGGACATGATAACACAATCGTACGACAAAGTGTCGTCTGTGGCTTCCCGTATATGAGTTGAATATATCCATGACGTGTTCCTCACTCTCCTTTCGTTCTGCTAGTGTCCTGACTACCTTGTCAATCCCTGCTCGCTCATCTTTGCTCAACCTGTTCGTTCTCGTGAGATCTGTCTTTCGGGCCTCATGGTCATCTAACATTGCTGCTTGTTTTATATATGGTACAAGGGGTTCGGCCGGTGCAGAGGTCATGGGGGCCGAGGCCCTGGTGCTACTCTCGCCTGTGCTTGGGGGCAGCGAGTGTTGCGCTGAAGGTTGGGAAGGGACATATGGAGGGGGCATGTAGATGATAGGAGGACCTAATAAAAGATCATCGTTGGCGCGCTGTTTCGAGGGTAATTCAGGGTAGAGCGCAGACGGTGTTCTAACAGGACACTGACTCGATGTTTCGGTTTCTCGTTTCCGCTTAGCTTCCTCTCTCTCCTTTATTTCTTCCTCTAGTTTCTTTGCAGCTAGGTGGGCTGCTTTACGTAGCTCCTTGTCTATCCTAGCTTCCTCTTTTTTTTCCGCTGTACTGCTTCTTTGCGCCACAGGCCAACGCTGTCTAGCATGGTCGGTGTCGTTCTACGAGTTTTTAGAACTTCATCTAGTGCATCTAGTTTGCTTTCTTCAAAGGATCCTATCAGTGGCCACTGACTCTGGGGTTCCTTCTTCGTATACCTGTGCCATAATTTGCTATATGCTATAGCGACTAATCCATGTTTCGTGAACATGTCCTTGTTAGGGGTGCCTTCCAGTGGGACTGGATGATCCACCTCTAACAAGCGGTCCGGGCTAAACCAGCTACCACTCATTGGGGAGAAGATAGGCATGACAGATTTTAAAGGGGGACAAAGGTCCGCACTACCTATCCTTCACTATCTGCAAAGACTGGACAGAATATTGCTATTCTACGTTGTTTGCAAACAGTGAATGCTTCAAGAGAACTAGATCCAAATAAGCAATCAGTGGGGAGAAGATAGGCACGACAGATTACAAAGGGGGACAAAGGTCCGCGTTACCTATACTTCGCTATCTGCAAAGCGAGAGAGACTATTTCTATCCCTCACCGTTTGCAGACAGGGAATGCCTCAAAAAGGAGCTATTCTGACAATAGAAGAAAAGGGAGCTACCCTGACAATCAATCAATCAAACAAACAGTGGGGAAAAAAAGATAGGCAGGACAGATTACAAAGGGGGACAAAAGTCTGCGTTACCCACCCTTCACTGTCCACAAAGGAAGATAGAGTATTTGTACTCTTCCTAGTTTGTAAGCAGCGAATGTCTCAAAGAACCATCATTGTTTCGCAATTTGTCGTTTTTACACAACCTTACCCGGACCGCATGGGCTGTTTCTTGTCTTCCGCGTCCAGCGCCCGATCGTCCTCCAATCTCCGATATTGCCGCGTCACTCCTGATGGTTCCCAGTCAGGACCGTAGATCACTCGAGAGAGGTCAGTTCGGAATCAGTGAAGTTCGGATGATCGGCTGTCAGACGAGGGTCTATCGGACAGGAGCTCTCCCGATCGTTGCAGTCGTTCACTCTGTCGTCAGGACCTCTCCCACTGGATCCATGTGTCGCTGATGTAAAGCAGGAAGGCAATCGACGAACAAAATAACCTTAAGTATTGCCCGGTGATGTCGCCTCTAATTCCACAAAGAATATGAATCAATGAAGAGGCAGGCGCTGGAGACCGGAAGGCAGGAGACAAAGGTTTATTCTCTCCGGAGGAGAACACATCAGATCAGATCAACAGGGAATCTTCTCGAGGTGCTCTAACTGCATCTCTGAGGCCTGGCCTCTTATACACGCATTTATGGCAGGAAGACATTCTTTATTACAAGAAAGACATCCCCGGAATCTTCCGCTTCGGACCCGTTCCCACACACCCTTACAGTGAGAATCCCCTCCCCAATCATAATTCAGGATCGTCATCTGACAGAAACAGCAGGGCATTCCGTCGATTCCCGGAATGCGTGTGGTGTGATGGATCTCATGGGGTGGGAGCCTTGATCTACTGTAACTCCTTTGAAGAGGAGCGATTCTTTACAGTTGGGGCCATAAACTGCATCCTCAGGGTGAGGTGATAGCCTGGGACCGGCCTGGACAATAGGACACGGAGGAAGAGGGGTGTCAGAGGGTGCGACAGTGAATAGGAAGAAAGGGAGGTGTCGAACAGGCAAGGGGTGTGATTCCCAGGGAAGAGCAGCGCAGATGGAGGGGTTTTTATGGCCCATGCATGAGAGAGGGAGAGAGCGGGGGCGACCAGTGCGTGGGGGAGATGCTTGCGAGGGTGGGGAGCCGTGCTGAGGATCGGCGGCGTGCAGAGAGTGGGTCTGACCAAGGCATCTAAAATGTCTGCCGTGTATGACAAAAGTGTGGCATTGTGGAAAAGGCAAGATGGCGCAGACAATGTTTATCAATACGAATTAATTTTCCACAGTCCCTCCGCCCGTCCCTCTGTGCGCACCCGCGGCTCTTGGCTGCTTCACTTACCTCACCCGCCGGCGTTGTCCGGGGCAGAAGGGGGCTGGGGGCAGCATTTTGGGCTTGTGTGCACTTATGGCTCCCGTCCGTCCCTCGGTGCGCACCCGCGGCTCTTGGCTGCTTCACTTACCTCACCCGCCGGCGTTGCCCGGGGCAGAAGGGGGCTGGGGGCAGCATTTTGGGCTTGTGTGCACTCATGGCTCCCGTCCGTCCCTCGGTGCGCACCCGCGGCTCTTGGCTTCTTCACTTACCTCACCCGCCGCTCCTCCCCGCGCTGCTGATTTTACCGCTCCACTGCTCCTCTGCTTCTCGCTGCACCTCACCGCTTGACTGCCGCTCACTGCTCCTCCCCGCGCTCATGTCCTCCGCTCTTCCTGTTGCTCCTGAACGCCGCTCCTCCCCGCGCTCCCGATGTCATCACGCAGACGTCGTGGCCGGCGCTACTTGCAAGGCAGTACTTTATTTTTATTTCTACATTTTTTTAAACAATGTATATTTTTTATTTTTGTATAGCCTATGTCCTTCTGCTTGCACTGAGGTTTTCAAATATGTCTTGGGTGTTTGGATTGGTGGTGTACTTTTCGAGTTTACCTGGCTCAAATGACACAGTTCTCTCTTTATAATAGTAGTATAGTGTTAGAACCGGGGGTCTCTAGTTGGCAGAGGTAAGTACCTTAGACCAAGTAGGGACCCTTGCTTCTAGTCAGGGTGAAGGAATAACCCTCTGAGATAACCCCCGCTCACCCTCAAGGTAGCATGGCGCGAGCAGTCTAGGCTAAACAGAGGCAACGTGGATAATATTTGCACTTAACACAACAATAATCCCCAATCCACCACAAACTGAGACCACACAGGTAAATATATTTTATAAAAATATATAACTTTATCTAGTTTCAGCAAGGTAAATACAGCAGTTGCACGATAATCACTTCATTATTAAAATGATGCGCTTAATCTTAATGGTGGTACGTAGTTTCAGGAAGTTGTCATGTAAAAACAAATGTCTCAAGTCTCTTCAAATCGGTATTAAACCTAATGCCACTGATTTATAATGGCTACGCTCTAAAAACGAGCAGTCCAAACAATGCCAGCGTTTAAAAGATATGCCAGTGTTATTGGGTTGACAATGCTCTTCAAATGAGCAAAGAAACAATGCCAGCGTTAAAACAACTATGCCCCAATGGTCCCCTGGCTTCAGGGACCACAAGCGCTTCAAGCGCGTCTCACCCGGTATCCTGAGGGAGGGGGGACTTCTTTCCCCGTGCTCGCGGTGACGCGGGTCCCCCAGGGGCACCTCGCGGGGGAAGGCTCAGTATTGTTCCCGCCCGGCCGGTCTCAGGACGCTCTCCGCCCGCTCTGGATCCTTCAGAGAGCAGCGGGGAGCAGAGACGGCTGGCCAGGGGCTGGAGCACTTGCGGAGATCCCTCGGCGAGGTCAGGTCACTTCTTCCCGGGCCCGGCGGTGATCGCGCTGATTCCTCGGCTTCCCCAGCCGCCTCCGCCCAAGCAGCCAATCGCGTCGCGGCTCTCCAGGCGAGCCTCCAACAGCACCCGGGAGTCAGCCAATGGCAGTGTGGCTCCCGGGCAGTAAACAATGACGCTCCGCGACTCCTGCCAATCACGGCCCCCCACTGCTGATGACGCTGCTCCGCACGGGCCAATCCCGTCGCGGCGTTAGTGAGGGGGCTCGGCTCCCTCCACCAATGGGAGCGCGGTGGCTTCGTTCTTCGCCGGTTCAGCGCCGATCAGGATGGCGCTTCACGCAGAGGTTTTCTGGCCCCGGGCAGCGGCGGTGATACGGCCAGCAATTGTTTTTCAGCGCTCCTTGCGCTCAGGTGGCCCACAAGTTCAGCTCTTCGCCCCACACGTGTCGATATACACGGCGACCTCGGCCACACAGTAGGCTGATTCAGCGCGGCGCCCTCCAGCAGATTAGAGGGTAGCCAGTGCGCTCAGCAGACAACTACAGGGTTTCACGATCTCTTCGTCACACAGCCGTTTCAGGAGGGCACAGCAGGTTCTTGTGGTCCTTGGGCAACCTTTATGTTACTGGGTTGCAGACAGGGAGCCAGCTCTTCTCAGGCCCTTGGAGATTCAAGTTGTAGACACAGCACACAGCAAAGTCTTAGCAGTTTCAAGCAGGCAGGGACACAGCCCACAGCAAAGTCCCTTTCTCCTCCTCAGCTTCCAGTGATACAGCAGAACAGGTCAGCCCTTAGAGCACACAGCAAGGCAATCTTCCTTTAGTTCTCTCGCTGTCCTCCTTCCAGCAGAGGGTCCTTCTTGATTGTAGAATTTCAGAATCTAATCTTCTGTAGTAAGGGGTCCTTCCCTTATACCCCTGAACGCCTTTGAAGTCCTTTGTGCAAGGGGATCCTTGGCTCTGGAATGTTTCTGGTGTTCTTCTTCCTGACAGCCTCAGGGCCAGAGGTGACAACAGGCCGGCAGGGGAGTTAGCCAGCACGGTGGTCAGGCAGGCACAGCCCAGCACTATCAGGCGCTTCTCTCTCCCCTTCCCCGGGCAACAGATGTCGCCTTTCACCCCTGGGCTGACTCCAACCCCCTCCGGGGCCCTGCAGCTCCTGTCACGCAGGCATTCCACACACACAGGCCCAAGCACACAGAAAGGTTTATACAAAAGAACAGCCACTTTCTAAAAGTGCTATTCTCAACCCCAGGATCCAAAAACAACCTTCACTAAAAGATGTGTCATTTAATTCTGAGTTCAGGGATATCTTTCATTGATGTTCCATCTTGTTCCTATAGGGAGATAGGCTGGGGTCCAATGGGACCAGCCTCCCCAGGTTACCCTAGGGAGCCTCACAGCCCTACAGCAGTGAGCACACAAAGTGGCTGCTGCTCTCCACCAGTGCATGTTACCTGCACTAGTACATGCTCTACCCTATCCATACACTGCACCCTGCCCAGGGGGGTACCTGGAGCCTTCCATAGGGGTGGCTGATGTGCACAGACAGGGGAGGGTTAAGCCCAGCCAGTGGGGACACTGGCCAGGCGGACATGACAGTCCACTGACTGCACACAGGCCCTGCGCTGGCAGGCCTGAGACACCATTTTAGAGCTACTCATGTGGGTGGCGCAATCTGCGCTGCAGGCCCACTAGTAGCATCTGTCATCACCAGCCCTGGCACACACAGTGCACTTTACTAGGGACTCCATGGTGATACAAATATGCCAATCAGGTAAACCCAATCATTATGACAATTTACAGAGGGAGCACTTACCCTTTGACACTGAACAGCAGTGGCAGAGGGTCCAAAGCATCTAAACCAGCAAAAACGAAATCCAGCACAGCATCACAAATACATGAGTCAGAGGCAAAAAGATGGGGGAATAACCACGCCAAGGATGTCAGGTCTAACATATAGATTGTTAAAATAAAGTTAAACCAATATGTTACTAAACAGCTAGACTCAAACTTTGTGTAAAATATGTCTATATATTTGTTTTTCACTTTGTCATTTGTATTCGTGACTACTGATGTCACTGCGACCATTGATGTTGCTGTGAAGACGTAAAATGCATTTTTGATTTTGATTGCCTGTATGATTCTATGAGTGCCATTGCCAAGGACAAACTGTGAATACCGGGTACTTTTAACAAAGTCTAAAACACATAAAAAGAAATATTTTACATAAGGTTTCAGTGTAGCTATTTAGTAAGATATTAATGTAGCTTTCCCCTTTGTATTCATTGTCAAAATAACTAAATGAAAATAAAAATAAATGCTTTGCCCAGCCACAGGCGTGGTATTGTTGAAAAGGAGAGTGTGTCAAGCCTCGCACATGAAGTCGAGCCTTTGAAAAAAAAAGCAGGAAGCTTTGAAACACGGTGTAATAGACTGAGATCTTACAAAGAGGTTGTGGAAGGGTTCTGTGCCAGGACACATTTTTACTATTAAAGGATTTGTGCACGACAGTGATCCGAGAGCATTTCTACCCTATGGGTAACTGGAGCAAAATGTAAAACGTGGCCGCCCTTGCTACGAGAAATGCACCAACTCAAAATTACTGGGTGCCACACAGCTATGGATACACCTCGCCGAGTTGTGGGACACTGATGACGGATGTTAAATGTATCCCTGTACAGAGGCCCATCTGAGGGCCTTGAACTTGCCAAACAGCGGAGATCACAAGTGCACCCATCCAGGATTGTATTGCAGGACACACTCCAAAGACCAGAATGCTTTGCCCAGCCACAGGCGTGGTATAGTTGAAAAGGAGAGTGTGTCAAACCTCGCACATGAAGTCGAGCCTTTGAGAAAGAAGCAGGAAGCTTCGAAATGCGTCGGTGTAATCGGCTGAGATCTTACAAAGAGGCTGTGGAAGCATTCTGTGCAAGGACACATTTTTACCATTAAAGGCTTTGTGCATAACTGGAGCGTAATATATACACATCACACAAAAGATATGCTGACGCCAATTCACAGTTCACTGCAATATTTATTCAAGTGAAAAAGTTGCAGAGTCTTTCCTGTCGCGTATCAGCAGTTACGCCTTAATCATAGGAGTGCATATATGGGTGAGTAAGTAGGTTTGCAACTGGTGTACAGAAGTGTGAGTGGGTATGTGAGAGACTGTATAAATAAGTGAGTGGCTGTGGGAGTTTTTGAATGGGTGAGCGACTGGGTGTGTCAGTGGCTGTAAATGGTGAATGAAAGGGTGCATGAGTAGCAGAATGGGTGACTGGGAAGGTATATAAGTGTCTGTATGGGTCAGTAACAGGGTACATGAGTAACTGTATGGGTGCATGAATGGGTGTTTAAGGGGCTCTATGAGTGAGTGGGTGTGTGAGTGCCTGTATGGGTGTGTGAGAGAAATTGTATGGGAGAGTTTGTGCTTGTCTCAGTGATTGTATAGGTTTGTGAGTACATGTGTTAGTATATCTATGAATACAAGAGTGGATGTGTGAGTAACTGTGTGGTTGTGAGTGAACTGCATGGGTGAATGAGCACTGAGCAGATATGTGAGTATCTGTATGGGTGACTGATTCGGTGTGAAAATGGCTGTATGAGTGTATGAGGGTGTGTGTGATTGGCTGTATCGGTCAGTGAGTAGGTACATGAGTGGCTTTATATGTGAGCTAGTGATTGTGCTCTTTGCTGTATGGGTGAGTAGATGTGTTAGTGGCTATGGATCATTGAGTAGGTGTGTCACTGTGTGTATGGATCTGTGAATGGGAATGTCAGTAGTTGTGTGGCAGTGGATGTATGGGATGTTGTATAGGGTGTAACTGGGTGTGTGACTGGTTCTCTGGATAATGTCATCAGTGGTGTCATTTGAGATGTCATCAGTGATGTCACTGACCACGTCACAAATGTGAGACCCCTTTTTCTCAGCCCACAGGCCATTAATACAATCAAGCATGATATACTAGTAAAGCTATATCAGGCCTATAAGACAAATCCAATGATGCTTTTCTTGGATTTGTAATTTGGCACCGATGTGTACTTTACCAAGACTGGGTAATGAGAGCAACATGTTTTCTAAGTTTTATTATGAATGATGGTGAACTGTTCCTGTCAAGCTAATAAATACACTGTATAAATAGGCTTGACCTATGCACCTCAACTCATTTAAACAAAATGGTGAGATTATAAAATCCCAGTGGTGGCCACCACCAATCGAAAGAGGAGGGGTTGCCGGTAGGGGGAGCTTTAAGGGAATAATAAAAGTAAAAAAAGACATACCTGCCTCTGCCGGCCACCTCGGTGCTCCTCTCCAACTGTTCTCCCCATAGGGGCCACAGCACAGGCTCAACACCCAATCCAGATGCGGCTCTCATGCTATACCTAGTATGAGAGAAGTGCCTTGATTGGCCTGAGAAAGCTGGGTTCAATCCCGCTGAGGCACAGGGAGCACATGGCTTTTCCCAAACCTGGCTGTGCAACACAGCTGGGTTGGGAAATAGAAGTGTGCATGTCTGTTTGGCCGCCCTAAGACAGCTGGCCAAATTGATATGCACACTTACAAGTGCCCAACTCTCTGCCATAGCCCGACCCGCCCAATACCCCACGGCTCAGACAGTCTGCTCAGGCTATTACAGAGGAGCTGTGCCTATAAATCTTTCTATTTAGGAGTGATTGATTACCCAGTCTCCTAACAGCTCCATATCCTTGTAGTGTGGCTGGTTTAAGAGGGTGCATGTGTCAAGAGAACCACATCCATACACAGATGAGGGCATGGGCAACATTCGGTGTTGGATTTTTTTTCACCACTCTGGTCACTGTTCCTAGGCTTGTTGGGGACTTAAAGGTAATTAAAAACCAATTCAAGCTGCTATTCTCCCTTGATAAGCAGAAGTAAGTTTGAATTTAAAGTATTCAGTTACATATGCTATGGTGACTCATTTTATATTATTCTTGACAAAGCAAATCCACACACACTGATACCAGTTAGATGAAAGGTAGTACATAACAGAAGTATGTGGATGCAATAAGACATGGTTTGAATTAACTACAGTGCGCGTTGCACAGATGCAGTGCTGTTTTAGAAAGGCTAACTGCTTAGGTTACAAAATAACAAAAAAGTATCATTTTCCACAAAAATATACAGGCTTTAATAAACCTTCAAAATCCCACTACAGCATATTAAAAAAAGAGTATCTATCTTCTCCTGAGTATTCACAACATTTCCAGATAATTTAAGGACATTTAGGCAAATTTACTCAAACATCACACAATTGTTCCTCACGTAGCGTAAGGTTATCCGAGGACTCCGTTACAGTTCTGGATTTTCCTCCGAGTTCGGTCTTCATCTGGGAACTAAAGAGGGAGGAGAGGGAGGAGAGGGAGGAGAGGGAGAGAGAGAGAGAGAGTGTGTGTGTGTGTGTGTGTGTGTGTGTGTGTGTGTGTGTGTGTGTGTGTGTGTGTGGTGGAGGGAGTATGTGTGAGAGTGTGTGGGTGTGTGCATAAGAGAGAGAGAGAGAGACAGAGACATTTGGACTATATTTCAGAACACCCAGCAACAGGTTTCCCTCTCATACCCAGCGCTCTCTGAAGCAGCTGGTAGTGAAACAAAAGGAACAGATCCTTTTCACAATGAAGGTTCTCTGTAGTCTTTTTGAGTCACCTGTTGCTGGATCCTCGTGCTGGTGAACCGGACAGGTGGAGCCTGGAGAGGAAAAGTAAGTAGTTTTGATTCCTACGGCTCCACCACGGAAATTGCCTCTCTTTTGGCAAGTCCACAAAATACCACCACCAGGAGTAACCTTCTGAAGAGGTACACAATAAGTAGATGAGTAGGAATCTATTCAAAGGTCTGCGTATACTGACACATTAGGCCAGCGCAGCGCTTCACTCAGGGGTCGATATACTTATTTTCCACTGTGTGTCTTGCAGGCATTATAGTAGAGCTTGCTATGCTGAAAAGAGACCCCTCTAACTGTATGTAGTTACTGTCATAGTTAAAATGTATAGATTGGCCTCCCTCTATTATGGAGCCCGTGCCAGGGAAGGCAAAGCCGGACCCAATAGAGTCCTGGGCCAAACGCCGCCCGGGGGTGGGAAGACTCCCCCCACCCCTGGCGCACAAGCCCAGAAAAAAAGGGGCGACTGTGATTGGTCACTCCAACTGGGGCTCGGCCTCCACCGATCAGGGGAGCAGGCCAAATGCCGCGGAGGGACTTAAGAAGGGGGCAAGCATTCGTTACCCTCCACGGCAAGAAGGAAGGAGGTTTCAGGGAAAAAATGCAAACATGGCTGGTGATTGAATGGGACTGGCAAGACATGGATGTTTCTCAACGCACATGGTGGCAGCCAGGGAAGGCGTCAGCTCCAGGGATAGTAATTTTCGCTCCTATGGGAGTAAGGGAAAATATGAAGGCCAAGGGTTCAAGGGTAAGAGCCAGGGAGCTGCCAAATCTGGGAAACCATGCTGGAAATTTAACAAAGATGACTGTAAATGGGGGGCCGGATGCAGGTTCTAAGTCACGTGTGGGGCTTGTGGTGGTAACCAATCCCCGCTCCGCTGCAAGCAAGGCCAAGGAGCTGGACCAGGCAAAGAAAGAACCAGCACAAAGAAGTAGCAGGCCCCCGTGGTCCGGGAGCCTGGGGACAGGGGCAGGGGGCAGCTGCTACCAACCACTATCAAAACCAGCAGGCTGGTTTATCCGTTAGGTCAGTAGCCTAAAGCAGCAGACAGACAAAAGTTGGCAGAGGGTTTCACACATGGTTTCATAATACCCTACAAAGGTCCAAAAGGGGCACAGGAGAGCAGGATCCTGAAATCAGTAAGAGAAAACACAAACATAGCATGAGACAAGGTAAGCAAGGAAATCTAACTGGGGCGGGTGGCCGGCCCTTTCAACTCCCCCCGCTGGAGAACTTGATGGTTTCCCCACTAAGAGTGGTAGCCAAGAAGCAGGAAGGGAAATTCAGGCTGATACACAATCTGTCCCACCCGCAAGGGCAGTCTGTCAATGACTGACTGGAACAGGATGATTGCTTAGTAGCCTATGCATCAGTAGACGACGCAGTAGAGCTGATACGGCAGAAGGGGAGCCCTACAAGCCAAAACAGACATTGAGTCAGCTTTCCGACTCCTGCAGGTCCACCCAGATAGCTACCATTTGCTAGCTTTTCACCTAGACGGAAAATATTACTACGACAATTGCTTGCCAATGGGGTGCTCAATATCATACGCATTTGAGAGGCATTTAGCAGTTTCCTAGAGTGGGAGGTGGGGATACGGGACCTGCAAGGGGGTTGGTTCCATTACTTAGACTATTTCCTGTTTGTCTGGGGGGGCAAATACAGGTGTTTGCGCCCACCTCCTGCAGAGTTTCACAGCGATGGCCCAGGAACTAGGGATACCGCTTACACAAGACAAGACAGAGGGCCCGACCACGAAACTGTCCTTCCTGGGGATTGAACTGGACACGGTTGCAGGGACATGCAGATTACCACCCGACAAGGTAGTGCAACTCAAAGAAGTCATGGGTGGGCTGAGGCTACAAAAGAAGGCCACGCTAGGCTAGGTGCAGCAGTTGCTGGGAAAACAGCTTCGCCACAAGGGTGATCCCAGCGGGGCAGGCATTCGCGAAAAGGCTGGCATGTCTGACCAGGGGCATGATGCAAAAACACCACAGAGTCCGCTTATCGCAAGGGGTAAAAGCAGATCAAGAACAGTGGGAATCCTTCCTGTCCAATTTCAAGGGCACCTTAATGTGGCGTGAGCCATGGGTATTGCCAAGTCAGCTCGAGCTGTACACGGACGGTGCCGGGGGCCTCGGTTTTGGGCCCATCCTAGGGACAGACAGCTTGGATGGCAGGATCATGGCCAAAAGCCTGGAAACAAGCAGGGACCACAGCAAACATTTTGCTGCTGGAGCGATTTCCCATAGTAGAGGCTTTTCACATCTGGGCAGAGCAACTAGCAAGCAGGCAGATAACCCTGTGGTCTGACAACTGAAGTGGAGGCAATCAACAGGGGGACGGCGAAATGCGCGTCCTTGGTCCGCCTGTTACAAGGATTGGTACAATGCCAGCTGGGAGTAAATATACTGCTTAGGGCACTACACATCGTGGGAATAGACAACTCAATTGCCGATGCCATTTCTCATTTGCAGTGCAAAAGATTCCGAGACCTAGCTCTGAATGCAGACCAAGGGATGACCCCGGTGCTGGAGGAAGTATGGGCATGGGTAGAGCTGGTGTACAAGTGATGCTGGAACATGCACTGGCCTCAAAGACAATGCACCATTATCATAAGTGCTGGGCAACATTTTTGGCAGCTACTGGGCTAGCAAGTGACCAGTCGGCGGGGCAAAGCGAGGTCCTGGATTTCATAGATTGGGCTTTCAGAGTGGGTAGGACTAAATCTTGGTCCCAGACCCATTTGAGCGCAGTGGCGTACTACTCAAAGATGGCTTCAGGGCATGACCCCACCAGGGGATTACAATGCAAGATGGCATTGAAACGGTGGGGCAGAATACAGAAGGCAAGGCAAGACGCAAGAAGGCCCATTCATTTCCAAGTACTGCAGCAAATGTTAGGGCCAGAGTGAAGCCATACTTTTCAGGGAACCCTTCGCACTAGTTTTCTTTGGGGTAGCGAACTGGTGGCTCCAACAGCAAGTGATGCAGGAACGGCATGCACACACTGAACAGAGGTTAGTTTCGGGACATGGACATCCTGCTGCAGAGGTCTAAGACAGACCAAGCAGGCAAAGGGAAGTGGACCAGACTGCATTACATAAGGGAGAAATCATGCTGCCCTGTATGCTTGCTACATAGATACGTGGCAACTGGGGAAACCAGAGAAGGGCTGTTATTCAGGAGTGGAAATTCCTTAGCATTGATGGCACTGAAGGCAAGCGGGATGGCACTTGCGGCCGGGGCAAGTTCCGACGGACACCCACCAAGTCGGCAGCAAGTTGAAGCCTAACCCCTTGACAACAGTAGCCGTGGTATTTGCCAACCCCTCCAGAAGGTGATCTGTCTGAAGAGCAGAGAACAACCAAAATGAACTAAAAATTAATGTTATATATAACCATGAGAAACAAACGTATAAAATGTTTAAGTGTTTAATAAACTGCGACCTTTTTTGGCACCAAGCAAGTTGTCCATGGTGTGTTCAATGGTGTGTTCAATGGTGGAAGGGGCGCAGTGGGAAAAGACTAAGGGAGGAGGAGGCAACTCGCCACCTGGGAGGGGTGTGGATGCTGTGCCCTTGCAGAAGCATCCAATAATAGAATAGTTTCTACAGCACATGGGTGGGCTACCAATACAAAGGGTAGGATATATTACCATTGGAGCTACTAATCAAGGTGGGATATCGGGAGAGTTTGGGATAAATAAAAGGGCCCCAACAGCATAGTTTCAGAGCAGGGTACTGACAGGTAAGCTTCCTAGGGGGGAGGGTAGTACAGCACAGGGTTGATACCATCTATGGTTATTTATTTATATTTTTAAATGGTAGAATTTTTCCCTCTATCAACTGCGAACATCAAATACAACACCTGACATGTAGAAACCGCGTACCATACTCATTAGGAATGTTATCATAAAACCGTCTTTACCAAACACAGCGAAAAAGTAAAACAGCTCAAATAAAATATTTCAAAATGTTAAAAATGTGTACCCCAAAAATGTTCCTTTGGTTGATTTCTGAGTGTGAGCAGTTTTCCCGTTTTGTTAGTAGTGAGAGGAGGAATTGTGACCTCTACAGGCCCTTCGGCATCTGCCTTTTGTGGGGTGCCCAGGTGTGAACCCTTGTTTCCGGAGGTGCCTTGTCCGGATGTGACTCCATCTTCATTTGTTGATGTCGTCGTCCGACCTAAAGAAGGCAGGAGAAGATTTACATAGCAGTTCTTTTCCATGAGAACTCGAGTAGAGAAAAGACGGCGTTTTAGCATTTCACTAGTGCTTTGAAAGTCACCAGATAAAAAACGGATCAATATCTATTTTCAAACACAATCCACACAAGAATAGACTGTCTTACCAGTACAAAGTGGCATGCTTTATAGCATGTCCTGCATAGGAAACAATGTGGTTCTAAGCAGTGCCCATTTAGTCTCCCTATTTCCACTTTCACTTGAAAGAATCAATGTGGCCACTAGTACAACTGACCTTTTCGTTATCAAATCTATATTCACAACGTCACGCCAGGATCCCACTTTCAGTTACTTGTCATGGCATCAAGCTGTAGGAACACTCCAAACTGCTTCGGTGAGCACATTTCTATAAATTCGCCTCAGCTAATAAGGATAGTGTTCAAAAGCATCCTCCATTTTTAAATTTTCACACATTAATCTTTCATTAATCTATTGTAAGATTTAAATATTTTTGTTTAATTTGCAGTGTTCTAAATGTTCTATATTAAAATATTCTGCAAAAAACAAGGGAATCCCAAGGATATATTGGGACATTGGTTACATAGTATTCTAAAGGACCAAGTGTCCCTACATCCGACAGCCGCACATTCAATAACGCAATACGTTTCAGCAGGATACAATGTCTATAAAAGCAAATAAAACCACAGATATTAACTAATAAAGCAAGCAGTGGACAGAGACAAGGGAGACCAAACAATCATATAGAGAATCTCAGACAGCTATATGTGACGTCACAATGAGCATATAGCAACAAACCAGCCCTATACAGACATTTATATACAGTAAAGGGTCAGTTCTCCAAAGCCGACAAAGTTTCGATCCTATACTAATACATGTGTAGCGCTCTAGTGTTCCGAGGGTCTTGGCTGTGCCCCGGAACCATAAGCACACAATGTATCACCTTCTGGCCAGGCGTGGCCAGAAGGCTGTAAATAAAAGGACGGGAGCCGCTCGGGACTTCCGGTCCGACTAACTAGCACACTGTGTGGTGTCCGTTTGTTCATTGCCCCTTTTGTGCCCTTATAATTCCCATTATCACCTCCCGTGCTGCTGCAAGGTGCACGGCCCTCACACTGGCGACGAGGGTGGGATTCCGATAAAACAATCCCCGAAGAAAAGAAGAATTGCACCTGTGGGCCGGAACGACCGGCAGCGAGGCCGCCAAGCAACTGAGGCCAGCTGATGACCCTGACGACCCCAGCTGTCACGAAGGCCAGCGCCGATAAGCAGCGTGTGCAAGAGCTGCGTGAGGGACTGGCAGGCGGAGAGCCAGAAGACGCGAGTGGAGAAATGGACTCAGTGCTGAAGAGACCCGATCAGCAGAGGCCGAGGTGCGCGCATGCGCAGTAGTCGCGAGGCCGTCCCCAGCGTAGGAGACGCGTGCAGAGGCCCTCGCAGCACCACGAGGCAGAAGCACCGGCGGGGCAAAAAGCAGGCCCAGCAGCGTGCGCGCGAGAGAGCCGTGTGCAGGAAGATAATAACACGGCACAGAGGAGCAAACAAGCAATGGCAAGAGCGCCAGCAGCAACCAAGCATTGGCAAGAGCGCATTGGCAAGAACCTTGGCTGACAGTGGCCCAATCAAGCACCTAACAAGCATTGGTCCAGGCAAACCACATGTGCATAAGCAAAAACATCAGAGAGAGAAACAAGTATTGATACCAGCAAGTAGATTTGGCAAGGAAGTTAACAAGTCACCATGTCACTTCCACCAAATGCAGCTGCTGGGGGACAGCAGGCAGGAAACCCACCTAACGCTGCAGCAGCAGGAGGGCAACAGCAAGGCCCACCCCCGGTGGGTCCACCCCCAGTACTACAGGCAGGAGCCCAAGTACAGCAGTCGGCACATTCGCAGATACAGGCGCTACCCCCCTTCAGTGAGCTCATCGATCCGGCAACAGCAGCTCCGAGGTGGGCAGTGTGGATAGGACGACTGAATAATTATTTCGTAGCTACGAGAGAGAAAGACAACGCAGTTAAGAGGTAGCTACTACTACATTTTGGTGGTGATGAAATCTACAAGCTTTTCGCGCACCTCCTGAACACAGGAGAAGTTGATGATTACGATGCCGCGGTACGGACGCTCAATGCGCACTTTGACCCACAGCTCAACCCACATTATGAGCGTTTCAAATTCAGGCAGTCGAGGCAGAGGGAAGGAGAGACAATGGACGCCTTTCATGCACGGTTGAGAGAATTGATCAGTACATGCCCGGAAGACGATCAAACAAAGGAAGTCACCGCGCAACTGATACAAGGATGCCGCAACAAACCACTGAGGACGCTGATACTGTGTCAACCCCCGAATCACGTTAGAAGAAATATTACTGCTTGCGCGGTCGCATGAGTTATCTGATGTCAGGTCATCGGCGATGGAAGCTGACCTTAGCCCCAACGCAGACATAGGAGTGGCGGTGAAGACCGAGAGAGTAGATGCCATCCGTAACCCTGGCCGTTGTGGACGTGGGCGATGGCCAACGAGAACCCCACGACGATCGTTATGTGGCTACTGCGGGCGTGAAGAGCACGGCCAAGACGGCTGTCCTGCTCGAGGGAAGACTTGCTCGAAATGTGGTGTGCCAAACCATTTCGCAGGCGTCTGTAGAGGTGGATTCCGTGGAAGAGCCCAATCCGGGAAGAAGACACTGTCTGGAGCCGTAAGGCAGTTAGCCTTAGATGACGCCCAATCATCCCGATCTGCGAAGCCTCAGCATCGGCGCTATGACCAATTAGATGACTCATCTACGGAAGAAGATGATGAATGTTACTTTGTATCCTTCACCAGTGACCTGAAGAGACGACGGAGGCCTCAGCCCAAATGCCAAATCCAAATCGATGGATCATCGGTAACAGGGGTGATAGACACAGGTGCCATGTCAATGTGATGGGGATACAGCACTACAAAGCACTTAACCCGACACCGCAGCTAACACCATCAAAAATCAGAATACTGACGTATGGAAGCCAAGAGCCGCTCCCTCTGCGAGGCAAGATGGTGGTACAGGTCAAATCCAAAGAACGGGAAGTAAGAGCAACGTTCCACGTTGTGGACAAAAGCCGATCTCCTGGTCGGGAGTCACACAGCGGAAGACCTCAATCTCATCGCATTTGCTAACGCGGTGAAGAGTTTGCAAACTGAAGACATTCTGCAACTTTTCCTATCTCTATTTGAAGGACTAGGGACAATCAAAAGGCCACCTGTGAGACTCCATATTGACAAAGCCGTCCAGCCAATTGCACTAAGACACAGGAGAATCCCGTTCCATCTGCGCGCAGCCGTTGAGCAGGAACTCGCCCAATTCGAAGAACAAGGAGTCATTGAGAAAGTGACTGGCCCGATGCCATGGGTGTCACCTATGGTGATAGCAGAAAAGCCTCGACAAGCTGGGAAGATAAGGATCTGCATTGACATGCAAATGTCTAATAAAGCAATCAAAAGAAGAGACATCACACAGACAGTAGATGACATTTTAGCCGACCTCAACGGAGCCCAGTGGTTTTCAAAACTAGACCCGAACGCTGGATACCACCAGTTGAGGCTAGCAGAGGAGAGTAGGTACATCACCACGTTCTCAACCCATCTGGGTCTTAGACGCTACAAGAGGCTAAACGTCTGGATATCTTCGGCTGCTGAAATATTCCATAACACCATCAAAGAGATACTGTCGGGCCTACAAGCGGTGCTAAACGTCAGTGATGACATTTTGATACACTCTAAAACAAGCGAGGAACACCATCGCAGACTGAGAGCAACCCTCAGAAGGCTAGCGGAACATGGTGTGACATTACACAAGGACAAATGCACGTTTTTCCAGAAGTCCATAGAATTCTTTGGATACATGTTTGACGCTGATGGAGTCAGAGTGGACCCCCGGAAATCTCATGCCATCAAGCATGCACCTGCCCCGACGTCAGCATCTGAAGTGCGAAGCTTCCTGGGCATGGTCCAATACTGTGCAAGATTTATCCCCAACCTAGCAACTATCGCAGAACCGCTCCGTAACCGGACAAAGAAAGAGAGCCCTTGGAAGTGGGCCCAAGACGAGGAAAGAGCTTTCAACAAGATCAAAGACGCATTGTTAGACGGAACCACCATGGCCTACTTTGATACGTCAAAATGAACGGAGATACTAGTAGATGCCAGTCCAGTTGGCCTAGGCGCGTTGCTAACACAGCAGACAGAGCCAGGGGTGTGGGCCCCCCTAGCGTTTGCTAGCAAAGCACTCACAGCGACTGAAGCAAGATACTCCCAAATAGAACGGGAAGCCCTAGCTGTTAAATGGGCTTGCAGTCACTTCCACTTATATATCACAGGATGCCCGTTCAGAATTGTCACCGATCACCAACCCACCGCCTTGCATTGAACGGTGGGCAATCCAAATACAGCAAAACCAGATGGACCTCGTCTACAGACCCGGGGCGAAGAACCCTGCCGATTTTCTATCTCGACATCCGACTACAGAGGCAGTGACAGATAGTGAACAGGATACTCAAACAGAAGAAGCAGTAAACATGACAGCACAAGGATCGTGCCCACAATCATTATCAGCACCGAAATTAGTGAGTCAATACTCCAATGACATAGTCCTCAAAAGGGTCGCTGAGGCAATCCAAGCAGGATCCTGGGAGGGATTCATACGGAACACCCAAGATTGGAGTGAATCAGAGCGATCACGTCTGGGGAAATTTTGGAAGGTACACAATGAACTCAGTATGGCGGAGAATGGGCAGATACTGAGAGGACGTCGAATTGCAATACCCCTGACCTTACAGGAGCAAGCAACGGAGCTGGCTCACGCAGTACATCAAGGCACCCGAAGGATGAAGGCCAGGATGCGTGAGAAGGTATGGTTCCCTGACCTAGAGAGCCACGTCGACAAAGTGGTGAAAGATTGCCGAGCATGTCAGCTGACAAGTGCCCCTGAAGCGCCAGCACCTGTGATCACAGAAGACCCTGTGCCGGCCCCATGGTCATGGGTCAGCCTAGACTTTGGCAGTTTCCCAGACGGGAAGGTGATAGTGGTGCTCATAGACAGCTACACAAAATATCCCATAGTGGAGGTGGCTGCGTCCACCAGCTTTGTGAGCATTCAACCGATCCTAGACAAAGTATTCGCCATGTTTGGAATTCCCCAGATACTTAAGACTGACAGCGGACCCCCGTTCCAAGGGAGCGACTTCAAGCAGTTCCTAAGGGGATTGGGAGTAAAGCATCATCGCATCACGCCGCAATGGCCACAGGCCAACGGTGAAGTTGAAAGATTCATGCAGACAATTAACAAGATCCTGCAGATAGCTGAAGTGGAAGGTACAGACCCTGAGAGTGCGCTCCAGCGTTTTCTTGGTGAATATAGAAGTACACCCCACAGCACCACTCAGAGGTCACCTTGGTCGCTCATGCTAGCGGGATCACAGAAGTACTTACTTCCTATGGCAAAAGACTGGAGACCGGAGCCATATTCCCCAGGGGACACCCAAGAAAGAAGGAGACATAATAACGACAAAGCCAGACATAATAACGACAAAGCCAGCAGAAAGAGAAGAGCTCAGGAACGAGGTCTAGCGCCAGGAGACGCCGTGCTAATCCGCGCCAGGCGGAAAATTCCGCACTCCAAATGAGGCTGAACCCTGGACAATCAAGAGCACAAGAGGAACGGCGATAACGGTGCAGAGAAATGGCGAGGAGGTGACACGAAATGTGTCGTGGTTTAAGCGATTACCATCTGACCCTGGCTGTGAGGAACGAGTGAATGAACCACCAACCATCGACCCTAGTGAAGGTGGAGAAGAACATGCTGACACGGAACCACTCACTGACGCACCAGGGCCACCGTCACAATCTCCTCCCAGAACAAGTGCTGCACATACACCGGCAAGAGGAAGACAGCGATATGATCTCCGACCTAACCCAAGACCCAACCAGAAGCTCGCAGACTTTGCCCGTTACTGGTCATCCAATTGGTTGTGGTTAAAAGACTAACTTGGGAAGGGATGTAGCGCTCTAGTGTTCCGAGGGTCTCGGCTGAGCCCCGGAACCATAAGCACACAATGTATCACCTTCTGGCCAGGCGTGGCCAGAAGGCTATAAATAAAAGGACGGGAGCCGCTCGGGACTTCCGGTCCGACTAACTAGCATACTGTGTGCTGTCCATTTTTCATTGCCTCTTTTGTGCCCTTATAATTCCCATTATCACCTCCCATGCTGCTGCAAGGTGCCCGCCCCTCACAACATGGATCATCATCAGGACATTACAATACGATGTCCGAGAGGATGCTGTTAAGGGGTGAAACCTAGGTTCATCCCAAAAAATGGAAGGCAACTGGTGCCCCAAGCAACTACAAGGGGATCAATTCCACCAATGAAGGAGTGGTTCAAGAATGAGGAGCACAGGAAGGATAATGTCGCGATGCACCGGCTGTGGAATGCAGGATACAGGAAGACATACTGGAGTCATCCACATCTCAGTCTGTGAACAGAGCTACTGTAGAGTGTGTCATGAACGATGCAGGAAGACACGTCAGAACAGTTTGTCACGATTAAGCAGAATCGCTCTGCACAGTCCCAGACTCCACCCTTTACTGTATACACAATTCTTTATGGGGCTAATCTGTTGCTATATTCTCACTGTGATGAAGAAATTAATTCTGAGTTATGTCACATATAATTGCCTGAGTTTCTCTATATGAATTTTATGTTTTTTGCCTCCCTTGACTCCGCCCCCACTTGCTTTCTTAGTTAATAAATGTGGTTTTACTTGCCTGCGTAGACAGTGTCATGCTGAAACTTATTGAATTATTGAATTTGTGACTGTCGGTTGAAGGGACCCTTGTTCCTTTAAAATGCTATAGTAAATGATAGCATGGTTTCCAATGTAATCATCGATTATGCTAAATATAATAGCCTCATATAATGTTCTCTAAAGCTTTAACCCGTTTGCTGCGGCTGTCCGCCAATGGCCGTCGCAAGCACTACCTCTGTAGTGCTGCGCATGTCCGTTGGCTGACGCAGTATTTACGCCGCGGTTAACGGGTTAAACTAAAAAAACAACAAAAAATATCCTTCATTTTGGTATCTTTCTCTTGTGTATCACTTGACTTAGAAAGTGTACTGAGGCAACAAATTATTTCCACAAGGAATACTTCTCCCTAAGGCGGTATCCTCCCATTATGGTACCTTTAGCACCTGAAACAGAAGAAAAAAAACGAAGAATGCTTCCCTGTGTCTGCTTGGTTTTCTTAAGCTTTCTGTGTTGCTTACAGTTGCAGCCGACATGACTCGCGGGTGGGGAGCAGTCGCGGGGGGTAGGGTGGGTGGGAGAGGGCTGGGGTTGGGGAGGGGGTCATGATTGCAGGAGGAAGCGAGCAACATGAAAAAATAATAATAATAACTTACTTTGCTGCTGGGTCCCGCATATCTGCTCCTGCTCTCCTGCCTCGGACTTCAGAAACGGGAAGCAGGCAGCCAGGCTCACTCTCCTAAGTCTATGACAGTGCTGCAATGCAGCATTGTGATTAGTCTGAAAGCCACGACACGGCGCTCAGCCAGGGGCTGGAGGGGTAGGCATGTTCTCCATGCAGGCTGTAATGCAGCCTGCAATGAGAATGGGGAAATTGCGCACGACTAATTTGGGCGGCCCGGGAGGGCCAACCAAACAATCATTGAACACTTACGAGTGGGCAAACCACTCCTCCACTGCCTAGCTTAGAGAGCAGAGCAGCCCCGCCCACCCGCAAAGCAGCACAAACATAAAATTATAATAACTGAAAGTTATTGTCATTTTATGTTTTTGCTTCTCGCACTGCTTGAAAGCAGAGGGGCGATGCTCCTCCGCCATAGTGGAGGTGTCGCCACTGGTTGCTTACCATTCCTTTACCTTGAAATCCTATCACTGCACTTTGATTCATTCAACTCTTAAATTTTTCAAGGCCACTCCACAACTTTACATTGCTCTGAGAAACGCTAACCTTGCCCGAAACAGAATTCTTGGAAGCAGGTCACGTGTCCTAGTGACACTTTTGTACCCCTGTCACAGGGGCCACAATGGTGCCTAACTGGTTGGGAGATGGACGTATATCTGAATAGGTTCCATACAAGCTTGTTGTGGCTTACAATTGCTTTCAGAGGGCTGGAATCTTGCTGGTTTCTATTTACACTGGTCCAGGCCTAGCATGAGCAGAGGTGCTTGGCTAGTTCCACTGCTAGCTCCATATGCATAGAGTCAGAGCTATGTTAAAAGACATTCCAGCTCCCTCTGCCTCTTCCTCCTTCACCTATACCCAGACTGACCAGAGCCAGTGGAGTGGTGTGGCTCACTGGTTAGAGGCAGCAGACCCGGAAGCAGAGGACGGCCCGGGACCAGGGTTCAATCCCCGACGCGGCAGGGTCGTGAACCAGGGTCAGCGGACTCGATAATTCTCGCCTCGGTGCCTACTCTAACCAGGGATCACACTCGGCAACTCTGGGCATTAGCTTGCCTCATCTCCACAAAGGCCCCCCACAAACGCCGGGGATGCCTGGTTTCACCTTGGAGACTCCCAGGAGGGAACATCTCACAGGGAAAGCCAGGACGGGTTCCCCAGCGGTCTATAGCGCCTGGCCGCCTCCTGGTAGCAGTGCGCTTTACAAGACACACACACATTAAATGGTAAATGAACCACACAAGGAGCTTGTGGAGGCGAAAAGACCAGTTTAGCTCATGCAAGGCCAGACTAACCCCATCTAATGCAACAAAGAATACATGTAAGGAATCCAGTCGCGTGCTGGGTGGGGAGAGAGGAGGGCCCTGTCAATAGGAAAACTTACAGCTCAATAGGGTTGGTTCTCTCTAGGCAGCCCCAGGTCCAGTTACTTCCTGGTCCACAGTGAGCCCATCATGTTCGAAGCTAGATGGACAAGGAGAGATGCCTTGTAATCATGTAATGACTGAGGATATTCAGTTAGATGCAGGGGTGCAGCTGTACAGGGTTTGTGTACCCCTGTGGGGGCTTCATTTCATCCTCACTGGGGGTTCTGCTTCACTTGGTTATAACTGGGCTAGCTGTAGGTGAGGTGTGGCTATTTTCAGCGGGCTGAATTAACTATGTAACTATGTCCAAGTCATTGTGTTAATATAACGCTACTGACCTCACATGTGCTTAGAGTGGAGTCGAGTAAATTCAATAACAGGAATAGCTAAAGTCCGGCCTATCAAAAGAGGGGGGAGGTTGGAGAGGGAGCATTATACGTTGTGGCCACACTTGCCAGGACCCGCTCTCACATTTGTTTATATATTTTTAATTACAAGACTGCCATCATCAAAAATAACGATCACGCATAGGTGACCTTACCACAAGGTGGCGCCAGACACAGTGTTTTTTTTCATCAAAAGTGCGCTTTTAATATTTAGAAACTCGTAAAACTACCGAGGTGCACCATGGTAAATTCCGCTCACACAGAAGTAGCACAACATGGAGTGCAACAGGGCAAGCGTTTCATACAGCAGAGCAAGCCTTCTTTAAACACACAACTACTACTGTCCTGGCAACGACCGATTAAGAGCCCTAAACAAGTACGAGCGGTATAGCACAGGCACTACAATGCAAGCATGCGTCAGAATTTGGAATCCGTGGGCTGTGCCAGTTGAAACGGATGCAGACGGACACACACACCTTTAATTCCAAACACAGAGAACAGTAGCCTTGAAAGCTCCATATGTTCGAACAGGACAGAAAACAATCAACAGCATACTTCCCTCCTGCGTACAACACATACAGTGCAGACAGCAGCACTGCAAGCCTTCCTCCCTCAGGACACGGCCAGCTTGTTTAGTGGCAGAGCAAGTTTGACACCAATAGAACAGATACAACTTGAGTATTAGCAGTGAAAATTGCAACACCGCAAGCAGATTAGTTTGTGTTGTGTGTCAGCCCCCCGATCACACACGGGCCTTCACAGGGCAGCTGGGGATAGCGCAGGGGTGGTAGCGCGCAGATGGACACACAGAGACTACACCTGTATAGTAGTCGGAAGTGTCCCGCCCCGAGCGTTCGTCTTCCATTTATTACTTCCCCGCAGGTCACGCCTGGCCTGCGGATATGGTGGATGCGTGATGGGCGACCACTAGACTGCCAACTGTTACATCCCTATCCAACTCAGTTATTTTGTCTAACACTTTTTCAACATGGTTATACAAATTCACACATCCGTATTCAGTCCAACACATGACTGCAGTACTTGCGTGAGTCCCAGCTGGTGAGCTCCAAGTCTTCAGCAGGCATAGTCTCATCTGCTGGCTCGGGTGGAGGTTCGGCCTCAGGCTGTATCTTTGGGTGCCGGTACGCCATCCTGTTCCGCTCCGGCCGGAGTCATCGGAACAAACCCCATGTTGTGGTGAGGGGTTTAGTTCTGGGGTTTCACAAACTTGACCACTCGCAGAGTCGTCCGCCCGTTCATCAGGTTCGCCAGTGGTCATAGGACCTAGGGGGTTGCCGGCAGTCTCCTGGTGTTGTTCTGGTGAGACTGCCTTGAACCACAAGATGTTTCGGGACACTTCCTCCGCTCCTCTACGCGCTTTTACCAGGGAGCCATGGTTGGCGATGAATGTCCAGGTGCCCGGCTCATAGGCTGTTTGTAACTCAGCAGGATGACTGTCGTCCCAAGGCGAAGTCTCCTAGGGGTGGCGCAGCATCCTATACTTGCATCTTGGTTCTGTCGCACTCTCCTCTCTTGCACTTCCTTGACGTCCATTTGAGGCGGTGCCCATCCCGGACAGGTGGGGAGTAGGTCACGGCGGGGGCCATGGAACATGAGGGCCCACAGGCTTCGCTGAGTGGTACAGTGAGGGGTGCTTCGGTATTCTCTCAAGAATTCATGGAGCCTCTGTTTATGGTCTACTTGTTCCACCACCGCTATGTGGAACATCTTGTTTAGAGTTCGCATGAAGCGTTCAATGTCCCCGCTAGCTTGGGGCCATTGTGGGTTGATGCGGCGATGCGATATGCCTCGTCGTTGGAGGAATGTGGCAAACTCGGTCCCTTGGAATGGGGGACAATTGTCACTGTGTATTTCTTGAGGGAAATCAAACATGGCGAAGATTTTTTCTAATATTGGCCTGATGTGGTTGAAGGCCGTTGAAGTGACGGGTTCCACTACAGGATACTTGGAGTATGCATCTACGATGACAAGGGTGTGTTTTCTTCCTGGGAAACTTCCAAAATCCACACTTACTTTGGACCATGGGACGGTGCAGACCTCTTCAGTGATAATAGGGAGAGGTTTCTCAGGGCCGCTTGTCAGTTGGCACAGTGAGCATCGTCGAACATATTCCTCTACCGTGTCTTCAAGTTCTGGGAACCAGACCTTTTCTCACATCCGTGCTTTCATCTTGATTATTCCCTGTTGTCCTCCGTTGGCTAGTTGGACGGCCCAGTGCTTGTGGCTTTGCGGGATCACTAGCCGGATTTCTCTCAGCAGGATGCCACTGCTGGTGGCGCTCAGTTCATGACGGACCCGCCACATTTTTGTTAGGGTCTCCCGATCTTCCAGGGTCCACGAATTGGACTGGCGGAGGTACTCTGTCCACGAACCTTGTTGCACGGCGGCTAATGTTTTGGTGTAGATGGCATCGGTGGCAGCAGCCTCTCGTACCCCGGCAAGAGACATGCTTTGAGAGCATGATGCCAGGGCTACCAGGTGGGCATATTCTTCGACGTCTTCATCTTCTTCCCGTGTTTCGGACTGAACTGGGTGTCTTGAAAGAAAATCGGCTGGGTTCTTGGACCCTGGGCGGTACACCACCTCCATCTCATACTGTTGCAGCTGGACGGCCCAGCGTTCGATACGTGGGGGTGGATGGGGTGCTGTTCCTTTGAAGAGGGGTACCAGAGGCTGATGGTCGGTGACCATAGTGAACGGCTGTCCGTGGAGGTACAGATGGATATGGCTACAGGCCCACATGATGGCGAGTGCTTCGCGCTTGATCTGGGCGTACCTTGCTTCCGTGGAGGTGAGCGACTTGCTGGCAAACGCCAGGGAGGCACACTGGCCTGGCTCACGCTCCTGAGCCAACACTGCACGAGTCCTACTGGGCTTGCATCGACCAGCAGTTCCGTTCGCTTCACAGGATCGAAGTATACTAGCGTGGCTTCCCCTAAGAGTGCGTCTTTTATCCCTTGGAATGCTTCTTCCTCTTTTTGGCCCAAGTGACAGGTTGCATCGGCTTTCGTGAGTGCCCGCAGCGGCTCGCTCCGGGTGGCCAGTCCTGGTATAAACCGCCCACAGTAGGTGGCCATTCCCAGGAAGCTCCGTACTTCCATCGGTATCGTCGGTGCGGGGGCGTCCTTGATGGCTTGCGACTTCCTCAGGTCTACCTATATGCCTTCTTGGTTGAATACGTAGCCTAAAAACTTGAGGGAAGGCTGGAAAAATTGGCACTTGTCCTTATGTAGGGTGGCGTTGTGTTCGCTGAAGCGTTTTAATGTGTCACGGAGGTGTTTGTGGTGGTCCGGGGCTGTTGCGGAATGAATGAGGATATCATCGCTCACATTCAATACTCCTGGCAAACCTGATAGTAGCTCCCTTATTGTGTTTTGGAAACCTCGGCTGCCGAGGATATCCCGAAGTTCAAACGTTTGTACCTCCTGAGCCCTAGGTGGGTGCTGAACGTGGTGATGAATCTGCTCTCCTCTGACAGGGGTAGTTGGCGATACCCTGCGTTCAAGTCGATTTTTGAAAACTACTTGGATCCGTTGACATTCGCAATTATTTCATCCATTGTTGGTGTTATGTGGCGTTCTTTTTTAATTGCTTTATTGGGTAGCCGCATATCAATACACAGGCGTATGGCTCCTGGCTGTTTGGGTTTTTCCGCGATGACCATCGGGGATACCCATGGCGTCGGCCCGACACCTTTACAATGACTCCTTGTTCCTCCAAAGATTCCAGCTCCTTCTCGACCAGCGGTCGCAGGTGAAAAGGAACTCTCCTGTGTCGCAGGGCAACTGAGGTGACTAACTTGTCAATGTGTAGCTTGATGGGGTCACATTTGATGCACACGAGGCCTTTGAACAGCTCCGGGAACTGCCCGAGGAGCTCTTCCACTTGGTACGCCCGAATTGGTCTCGCGAAGGCGATTAGCTTCAGATCTTCGGCAGAGTGGCTGCTCAGGAGGGTATCCGCTTCCCTGTCGATGACATGGATTGTGGCCATCACCTCAAGATCGTCTGCCTTGATGGACACTGAGAACTTACCCTTAAGCGGCAGGGGCGTGTCTGCCCCATATGCGTAGATCCTGGTTTTGGATGGTACCACCGGAGGGCGAGGACATAGGCTTCGGTATTGTTGTAGGCCCATGACGTTCACTGTCGCCCATGACGTTCACTGTCGCTCCTGTGTCATTGACCGCTTTTACCTCTGTTCCCGCGACTTGTACTATGCACGTGGGCTGTGGTTGGAGGCGTTGCTTGAGTTCCCTTGCGGAGGATACTATGTACACTTCCTCTTAATCATCCTCCGAGGAATACTCTATGGTCGGTAGGTGTTTCGCGGGTCTTCTCTGTGCGTGGTCAGGTGGCGTGGTGTCTGTCACCGACAGCTGTCGGACGGCTCGCGTTGGGGCTTCTGCTCTCGGAATTCATGATTCTTGTTGCGCCTTCTGCAGATGGACGCAAAGTGATTGGGTACTCCGCAGTTGGTGCAGGTCTTTCCTTGGGCGGGACAGCAAAGTGATTGGGTATTCCGCAGTTGGTGCAGGTCTTTCCTTGGGTGGGACAGTCTTTAGCTGCATGTAGCTCATGGCCACAGTATCTGCATCTTGATCTTGCGGCTTCTCCTTTTGGTCCCCTGTACATGTCTCCTCTGGGCTTAATTCTTACAGCATCAGCTTGCTCTGTCTTAATAGTGTCTGGCTTTGAATGGGGCTTGGTCAGGGCTTGATCCATTTTGTTCGCCCTGGCTGCGGACAAGTCGTGTGATCTGGCTATTATTAGTATGTCCTCCAGTGTGATTATTGGTTTGCGCAGTATGAGTCCTCTTCTGGTCTTGTCGCGGCACCCCTGGATTAGCTATCTCCAGACTTCTTTTGGCTGGTCTTCGTCGGTACTAAGGGTGAGCGCAAAATCCGTTCCGCTCGCGGATTTTGAGGATTTTCGGTAAATCCGCAATCCGCGAACTCCCGCGAATTTACCGAAAATCTGCGAAATCCACGAGCGGCGGATTTGGGGGGCAAAAGTTCAAGCCTGTTGAACTTGTAACTATTTTAGGATGGCGCCGGCAAGCTGCCAGCGCCATCCTAAAATAGTTACTAAGTTAGCTTCAACAGGAAGCACTAATAGATAAAATAAAGCAGGTGCTCGAGCACCTGCTTTATTTTATCTATTAGTGCTTCCTGATGAAGCTAATTTAGTAACTATTTTAGGATGGCGCTGGCAGCTTGCCGGCGCCATCCTAAAATAGTTACAGGATGATGGTTACTGGCAGGCAGCTCACTCAAGGGACTCCTGCGCTCTTCGGTGTGATGGCAAAGTTAATCAGCCCCCCAAAAATGAGAGTTTTGTTGAGGCTGGGCAGGTGTGCGTTGTCCCCATATCTATCGTCGAAAATTAGCTTTGATGCTTGATGGAGGCCTTTGCATTATTGACTTTCACGAGCTCAATCCCTGTGCAGTTCCTGTGACCACGAGCTTCTCTTATCCGTGCCTGTCCTTTTATGCACACAAGAGGCATGTGAACTTGCATATAAGCCCCGTCCATTTGGCCCCTCCCCACACACTAGTGGGGTGCACCGTCTTTGCGCCCTTTACCCACTTGATGGACAGCTCCCTCGAGGGACCCCGGCGCTCTTTGGTTTGATGCCAAAGTTAATCAGCCCCCCCAAAAATGTGTGTTTTGTCGAGGCTGGGCAGGTGTGCGTTCTCCCCATATCTATCGTCGAAAAATAGCTATGATGCTTGAAGGAGGCCTTTGCATTATTGACTTTCACGAGTTCAATCCCTGTGCAGTTCCTGTGACCACGAGCTTCTCTGATCCGTGCCTGTCCTTTTATACACACAAGAGGCATGTGAACTCGCATATAAGCCTCGCCCGTTTGGCCCTGCCCCTCACACTAGCGATGTGTACCATTTTCCCGCCCGGCCTTTACCCACACAATCCGCAAATTCGCGGATTTTGAGGATCGCAAATTCACAAATTCGCAAAAAGCGAATTCGCAAAATTCGCCCATGCTTAGTCGGTACACGTGCTAGCCAGCTCCCGGAGACGTGCGTAGAACGTGTCCATGGATTCTCCCTCCCTCTGGCGAGCTTGTCCGAGTTTGAAAACTTCGAAGTCTGGGTTTAGTTGCGGGTCAAAATGTCCGTTTAGCGCCGTCACCGCCGCATTGTAGTCATTCGCGGCCCCTGTGTTGGGCAGATGCTTGAAAAGTTTAAAGATTTCATCTCCGGCATAGTGCAGTAGCAGGGATCTCTTTACCTCCTTATCCGTTTCACTGGTTGCGACGAAGTAGTTGTTGAGGCTTTCGATCCATGTCCTCCACAGACGGGAGGCTGGCGCGGGATCTTCCAGCTCACTGAAAGGGGGCAGAACCCCTGATGCCGAGTGCTGGAATGGGATACGGGCTGGTGCTACAGTGTTATTGTCGTCCCCCATGGCGCCTGGCGGTGAGTGCTCCTGAACGTTCTGGATGGGTCAAAGGACAAAATGGCTTTGGGTGCCCCACGTGGTGCTGTGTCGCAGTGTTCTCCCACTCCCTGGGCACTCAAGCACTCAGCTCCCCACTGTTTCCTTACTTGGCTTGCAGGTTGTCTTGTTATTCCTGTTCCATTTCCTTTCTTTTCCCCCTTTTTTTTCTTTCCTGATTGACTTGGCCAATGCTTGATGGGCAGCAGGTTGGGTTAAGCAGCTCCAACCGGCAGGAGTAGACAGTGCCGGTGAAGCCTCAGGTAGTTCAGACGCCCGGCCAAGATGTGAACCGTTGTAGTACAGCGGGGGCGTGGTCCACGTTTGCAACCCCAGCCTGGGCTTGTCAACGTCGTTAGCCGGTAATCCGTCTGGCAGCAGGAGGGCATTCTGCAGCAATCGCGGCCGCCGTTTGAGTGGGGGCGGCGCACGTACACACCGTGGACACGCGGCAGCTTCAGGGACACACGGCAACTTTAGTGACACGCGGCGCCGCGTAAGGGAGAAAGACGCTCCACCCGGCAATGTGAGGTGCGAGCGAGGGTTGGGCCCCCTTCGCTTGTCGCCAGTGTTGTGTGTCAGCCCCCGGATCACACACGGGCCTTCACAGGGCAGATTGAGATAGTGCAGGGGTGGTAGCGCGCAGATGGACACACACAGACTACAACGGTATAGTAGTAGGAAATGACCCGCCCCGAGCGGCCGTCTTCCATTTATTACTTCCCCGCAGGCCAATCCTGGCCTGCGGATGGGGTGGATGCGTGATGGGCGACCACTAGACCGCCAACTGTTACATCTTGCAGAGGCAGTGTCAGTTTCTGTAACATAAATAAATGATGCGGCATGGCAGCAGAAGTCCAGCCTCCCCCAACATCACACACAGAACATGTACATCAAAAACACAGCAGAACAGGCATTGTGTGCTCCGTGCAGCAAATATGCAAATGCCATTCTGCCCCGCTGCCCTCTCACCAATAATTACTTAACAGGTGACCTCACCTCTCCCAGGCAGGAAAAAACAACAAGAAGCATGCTTCGAATATAGCCTTACCCTCCTACCTGTTTTGTCCGCTGGACACCGAAAGAGGGAGCCCCTCCTTTCAGGTTGCACTTGCACTCACCCAGGGTTGGATTGGTAAGGCGGGCCCTCTAACAATGGCCAAGGGGCCGGTTTCGGAGTCCCAGATGTGGGCTGCGTTTTTGGGAAGCTTGGGGGCAGATTTGGGCGGTATCTGTGGTATTGAATGCTGCCAGCGGCCCAGTGGGTGCCAGAGTGGCCTTTCTGGGGGAGATGAGCGTCCATTACCTCACTTTTACCAACGGGCCTGTCCTATTAATGTATGCATATTGAGCGGGGCAGAGGCCTGAGCAGAAGTGGTCTCACTTGTTTTCAGGTGTGTTTCACCAGTATGAACTAATCCGTGCATTCTTTAAAATCTAAATGAAGTTAAGAAAACATGCTTCTGTCAGAGACTCCCCCTCCCCTTTTCATAAAACTCAGCTGAAGCCGTGTTTTGCCAAAAGGCAATATGCAAACGTGGGCCACTTTTTTTTGGCGTGCCGGGCTGATTTTTTATCCCAATCCAACCCTGCACCCACCCATACCCATCCATCAAAGGCATCACCAGTTAGGTGACCCTGGTAATAAAAGGGCATGAGCCCTAGGCCAATTCCACACCCATACCACTGGTGTCTGTGTTGTTTATTTGGTATGTGAGCCTAGGGCCCACAACTTTACATTGGCGAGGAGGATGGTTGTCCTTGCTGCGCACAGACACCGTCCCTCTGACCCACTCTGGAATCCATAGCTGAAGGGGAGCCCAGGGCCGACTTGGGACCCAAAGCAGCCCTGGAAATTTTGTCGGGCTGGTCCCCTCCCCTTGGAATGTTTAGCAGTAGGGGAAGGCAAGCATGAAGTACTTCTGCTTAACAAAACAGGCCTCCAGCACTGTTTCTTTTGTTACTGGGAGTTCAGTATCAATGGGGTTACCCGAAATGCTACCAGACCCAGATCAAAATTGCAGTACAATAAACAATTGGTCAGGGTAGCAACAATTTAACAATACAAAAGAAATATTGTCATTCACGGCACTGATTTTGCATAATCTGCAGTGAATGCAATTTATTTCCAAAGCATTAATCACTTTAGTTAGGCAACGCAGTTGCTCTTGCATCTAGAATCATAAATATATTTGTAACAAAGGCGCTCTAGTGTTGGGAAAGGAAGGGTAGGGGTGTTCTGGATTAAAGTGAGTGATGGCAATGGACAAGGGAGAGGTAATGTGACATATATACATCAAATTCACATAGTGAGACCTTCCGGACTATCACAGGTCAACTGTTCCAGTAAAAACACATAGCATTAGAAGACACTGATAATAATTTCCGTCGCCAGGGCTTGTGTAATAGTTAGTAGTAGTCAACGTTCCGACCCCTTAGAAATTCAAGGTGATTCGATCCTGAGATTGGGGACTTAATCCGGACTGTGTGAGAGGAGCACCTAATCTGGCCAACAGCAGGTACAATCAGGCTGTACAGTCAAGGAGAGTGGGCTCAGTAACGTTATAGTTCGGAAGTAGAACAAAAAAAACGTACAAATTCCCAACAAAAAACCCAAAGGTTACAGAGACATTATAGTGAGGCGCACATGTCACGCATTTAAAACCAGAGAAATTCAGACCAGAGAAATTCAAAAGTTATAGTTAGCGGAGCTAACTATAACTTACGCCCCAACAATGCACTACTTATGACCCTACATATCACATCACTCATGACACGGTCAGTGAATTCACTCATTACATCACTGATGACATCTGAAATAACATCACTGAGAACATCACTAATTACACCATCCAGGGATTCTGAGTGTTTTCTAAATGTTACTGAGTGTTGAACATATATACTAAGTGAAGTGGCTGTGTGAGTGCCTGTATGGGTGAGTGAGTAGGTGTGTAAATGGTGAATAGAAGAGTGAGTGGGTGTGTGAGAGATTGTATACATTAGTGAGTGGCTGTGTGAGTTTTTCAATAGGTTTGCGAGTGGGTGAGTCAGTTGCTGTAAATGTTGAATGAGAGGGTGAATGAATAGCTGAATGGGTGACTGAGCAGGTATATAAGTGTCTGTATGGGTCAGTAACAGTGTACCTGAGTGACTTTAT
Organism: Lissotriton vulgaris; assembly: GCF_964263255.1. Classification (NCBI taxonomy): domain Eukaryota; kingdom Metazoa; phylum Chordata; class Amphibia; order Caudata; family Salamandridae; genus Lissotriton; species Lissotriton vulgaris. The sequence goes on from NC_141685.1 coordinate 1,562,692,077, forward strand.
GGGTGCATGATTGAGTGTGTAAGTGGCTCTATGAGAGAGTGGGTGTGTGAGTGGCTGTATGGGCGAGTGAGTGGGTGTGTGAGAGACTGTATGGGAAGGGAGTGTGAGGTTTATGGGAGAATATGTGCTTGTCTCAGTGACTATAGATTTGTGAGTACATGTGTTAGTATATCCATGCATACATGAGTGGATGTGTGAGGAACTGTGCGAATGTGAGTGAACTGCATGGGCGAGTGAGTAGACATGTGAATATCTGTATGGGTGACTGATTCAGTATGAAAATGGCATGGATATGCCTGTCTGAGTGAACGTGTGAGTGGCTGTATTGGTCAGTGAGTAGGTGCATGAGTGGCTGCATATGTGAGTTAGTGATTGTGTTAATGGGTGCATGTCTGTTTGGTTGGCCTGAGACAGCCGGCCAAACTGACATGCACACTTATAAGTGCCCACCACTCATCCTCCCTGCCATAGCCCGGCCCCGCTCAATACTCCACAGCTCAGTCAGGCTGCTCAGTTAGTGATAAATAAAATGATAACATCGTTTTATTATCATTTTATTTTTAATCTGCTGGCAGTGGGGCGACACTCCTCTGCTATTACGGAGGAGCCATGCTTGTACATCCTTCTATTTATGAGTGATTGATTACCCAGTCTTCTATTATCTCCATATCCTTATGGTCTGCAAGGCATATAACAAATGGAGAACGCATGCTGGTTTAAGAAGAGGGTGTATATATCAAGAGGACCACATCCATGCACAGATGAGGGTATGGGCAACATTGTGTTGGAGGTTTTTTCACTACTCTGGTCACTGTTCCTGAGGTTGCTGGATACTTAAAGTAAGTAAATACTAATTCAAGGTACTATTCACCCTTGGTAAGCAGCAGTAAGTTTGCATTGAAAGCCTTTCAGTTACATATGCTATGGTAACTAATTTTATATTACTCTTGGCAAAGCAAATCCACACACACTGATGCCAGTCTGATTAAAGGTAGGTCATAACAGAAGTATGCGGATGCTAGGTAGGTCGCTCCCCCCCGCTGCAGCTCCCACCAGCGCTGTGCCCTGCACCCTTGGTTGGTTTCCGGCCTATTCCTGGGCGCGGTTTTCCTCGCCCCCGTGCCCACTGCTCTCTCTTTTCCCACCGCTGCTCCCCTGCGGCCCCGTCCCCTCGCCCATTCGCTCTCCCCTGTCTCCCGCCTCCCAGCTGCTCCTCCCTCCCAGATCCCCTTAAGATGGCGGCAGCTGCCGAAGGCACGCCTAAGGCAAGCCTGTCTGCTCCTGTCCGGGCCTAGACCGCGCCCAGCGCCAGATCCCCTGGACCCCGCCTACGCCACGACACCTGACTCCACTACGACGCCAGCAGCCTCCACGCACCCAACGCCGGCCGAAACCACACCTGCTTCCAGGCCACCCTCAAACGGACCCACGGACCCTTCTCCTGCCGCACCTGCAGCTTTACCTGCGACAGAACCACCAAACCCCCAAGGACTGGACCAAACCACCTCCGCTGCATACTTCTCAACACCCGCTCCGCACGCAAACACGCCGTCGAGCTCTGGGATCTGCTCAACACATCCGCCCCAGACCTGGCCTTCCTGACCGAGACCTGGTGGAACGACTCCTCTGCACTCTACATCGCCATAGCCATCCCGGATGGCTACAAGATCACCCGCAGGGATCGCGCCACCGGAACCGGAGGAGAAATAGCCATCGTCCACCCTCAAGGTCGCCACCCACGTAGACGACACCCTCAACACCGCCGAACACCTGCACTTCCGGATCCACACCAACCCCAACACCACCCTCAGAGGAACACTCATCTACTGATCCCCCGGACCACAGGCTCAGTTCAGCGACTCCATCGCCAACCTCGTCAGCACCCACGCACTCGCCTCCATGGACTACATCCTCCTCGGGGACCTGAACTTCCACCTCGAGAACAACAACAACGTCAACTACGCCACCCTGAGCGACAACCTTGCCAACCTCGGCCTCAAACAACTCGTCACCACACCCACCCGCGCTGCCGGCCAAGCGCTGGACCCAGTCTTCCCACAGGCACCCAACTCGCCCTCAACCACACCACCGAACTCCACTGGACCGACCACTGCTGCATTAATTTCACCTTCAAGAAACCAACCACGCACCACCGCACCCAACAAGCCTCGCTGCTGCTGGAGCAAAGTCACTGAAGACCCGCTGATCACCACCCTCGCCCAGAACCCACCCACGACCCCACCAACCTAGACGCCGCAGCCCGAAACTTCAGACAGTGGATCGACTACTTTGCCAACACCCTCGCCCAGCTCAAGAAACCCTCCAACAGCCACACCAGCAAGAGAGCTACCTGATTCACTGATGAGCTCCAGACCTCCAAACGTGCATGCCGGAAACTGGAGAAAATATGGCTCCACGAACGCACACCGGACAACCACGCAGCCCACAAGGACGCCACCCGCAGACATCACCACCTCATCAGATTGGCTAAGAGATCCTCCTTCAAAGACCGCTTGGGCAACAACGCACACGACAGCAAAGAGCTCTTCATGATTGTAAAGGAACTCTCCAACCCCAGCCCCAACACCAATGACATCCCACCCTCACAAGAACTGTGCGACTCAGTACCCATCTTCTTCCACCGCAAGAACGCGGACATCCACGACAGCTTCAACACCACAACTGCCCCGACTACGCCAGACTCCACCTCCCCTGTGAACACCAACAGCGCCATCCGCCTGACCTCCTGGTCCAACGTCAACGAGAACGAGACACGCAAGGTTATGAACTCCATCGACTCAGGATCTCAGTCAGACCTGTGCCCACACCACGTATTCAACAAAGCAGACGCAGCCATCGCACTCCAACTACAGAAGCTCATCAACATTGCCTTTGAATCAGCTACATTCCCGGAAAGCTGGAAGCACGCCAAAATCAACGCCCTCCTCAAGAAGCCCAAGGCGGACCCCAAGGACCTCAAGAACTTCCGGCCCACCTCCCTGCACCTGTTCCCGGCAAAAGTAATCGAGAAAATCGTCAACAGGCAATTGGCCCGTCACCTGGAAGACAACAACATCTTGGCCCGTCCCAGTCCGGATTCAGACGAAACCACAGCACTGAGACAGCCCTCATCGCCGCCACAGACGACATCAGGCGCCAACTAGACAATTGTGAAACATCAGCCCTCATCCTCCTGGACCTGTTGGCCGCCTTTGACACGGTCTGCCATCGCACTCTAAAGACATGCCTCCTAGATGCCGGAATCCAAGAGAAGGCCCTTGACTGGACCACGTCCTTCATCTCCGGCAGAACCCAGGGTGTCAGTCTCCCCCCCCCCTTCCGAACGGAAGCCACCGACATCATCTGTGGTGTCCCCCAGGGCTCATCCCTCAGCCCGACGCTGTTCAACATCTACATGGCCCTCCTCGCACAAGTGGCCCACCATCACGACCTCAACATCATATCCTATGCCGATGACACCCAGCTCATCCTCTCCCTCACCAAGGACCCACACACCACTAAAACCAACCTCCACGAGGGAATGAAGGCCGTTGCCGACTGGATGAGGAGCAACCGTCTGAAGCTGAACTCGGACAAGATGGAGGTATTCATCCTCGGACTCACCCCCTCAGCCTGGGACGACTCCTGGTGGCTGACCACACTGGGAACAGCACCAACACCCACCGACCATGCACGCAATCTAGGATTCATCCTCGACTCCTCCCTCTCCATGTCTAAGCAGGTCAACGCCGTTTCCTCCTCCTGCTACAACACCCTCCGCATGCTCCGCAGGATCTACAAGTGGATCCCAACTGAAACAAGAAGAATGGTGACACAGGCCCTCGTCAGCAGCAGACTGGACTACGGCAACGCACTCTACGCAGGAATCCCAGCAAAAAACCTACAACTACTACAACGCATCCAAAACGCCTCCGCCCGACTGATTGTCAACGTCACCTGCCGCAGCCAAATCACCCCCCCACCTGAGAGACCTACACTGGCTCCCCATCGACAAGAGGATCACCTTCAAGCTCCTCACCCACGCACACAAAGCACTCCACAACGCCGGACCAGCCTACCTTAACAGCAGACTCAGCTTCTACACCCCCACCCGCCAGCTCCGCTCCGCCAGCCTCGCCCTCGCCGCTGTCCCCCTCATCCAACGAAGGACATTCGGCGGCAGATCCTTCTCCAACCTAGCCACCAAGACCTGGAACACCCTCCCTACCCACATACGGCAGACCCAAGACCTACTCGCCTTCAGAAGACTCCTCAAGACCTGGCTCTTCGAGCAGTAGCAGCACCCCCCCTACCCTCAGCGCCTTGAGACCCTAACTGGTAAGTAGCGCGCTCTACAATTACTCTGATTGATTGAACAAGGCATGGGTTGAATTAACTACAATGCCTGTTGAAACAGATGCAGAGCTGCTTTAGAAAGGCTAACTGTTAGAATAAAAAAAATAACAAAAAAGAAAAGAATTTTCCACCACACAACAAAGGCTTTAATGAACCTTCAAAACCCAGCGACAGAATATTAAACAACCATTTGCAATGCAATAGGTCTCACATTTACGCGAATTTGAGCTATTGACATTGCAAATAACAAGGCCTTTTATTTTTGTTTTTAAAATATAAATAAATGGAATTGTCAAATACAATGCCAATAGCTTAAACTCGCGTACATGTGAGACCTATTGCATTGCAAACGCTTGTACTTTTAGTTTGTGTGTTGCATTATTTGTGTATCTGTTAATCTATATGGATATTCTTCCATAGGTCTGTTAATCTGTATGCATGGGTGTAGGTCTGTCGGTCTGTGTGTTGGGGTAACTGCATATCTGCTGATGTATGTGCTGTGGTTCCCGTACGTATATTGGACTACATGTCAGTTAGTCTTCGTCTTTATTATGCCTTTATGTTATATGATCTATGTGTGAAGTTGCCTGCAAATCTTTTGGTTAGTGCTTTAGGGTCCTGGTGTGTCGCTTGTACCTTGTGATGAACCACATGTAGGTCTCTTAGTCTGTGTGCAAAGATGTCTATTTCTTTCGGTCTGTGTGCATGGGTGCTTGTATGTCTGGTGGTTTGAAGCGTGTACTTTGGTCTGTGCATATATCACCTGTAGATGTTTTGTGCATTGTGTGCATAGATGCTTAAGTTGTGTTGTTCAGTCTGCATACAGGTGTGAATATGTTACCTATGTGTGAAAGACTATTGTGTGACTGTGTGAATTTACTACATGCCAGTTACTCGCTTGGTCAGTGCTCGTAATAACCCACAGACAAAATTGCTGCAGAAATCAGGAAAACAGATCCTTGATCAGCTGCAACATTCAGGAGCATTTTCGAAAGCCTGTGCAGGCACACAATTAATTTAGGATATAAGGCCTAGCTTTTGCCCTCCCTTCTCACAACCTTCCCCTCAAAGTAACAGGATGAGCTTGGCTCTGTAATGTGCTACGGTAAGCGCGCACATCCTGTGCTGGGCGCCTGAGCTTTAATAGATATTCCTCCTTCCCCCACCAGAAGTCCTTGAACTCCGAAGCCAGCAGCCCAGTCAAGCAGATAAATAGAGAGATTAGTGCAATGGGCCTCAGTGAGAGCTTAAATGAAGCATCTTTTGAGAAGAAGTTGGTGCATCGATTGCTTTTGCCATTAGAAAATAGCAAGGAAAACAAAATGAGGAAGGCGGGTGTCTGCGATGGGGAATAGAACAGGGCACGCATGAAGGAGATGTTGGAAGAAGAGTGTAATTGTCAAAAAAGCAGAATATCAAAGGTGGAGTAGGTATAAAATATAGGAATTCAACTCATTAAAAGACAAGCTCTCGCCATTGCAAAGGCAGCTGCTTGTTTATCTTTGCATCGCGCTTTCCCTTGAGTTAAAGCGTGATGGCAAAATAAACACGGCTGCAACTGAAAGCGCCATGGGAAAATAAACACGAGTGCGATGTAAAAATAAACAATGGGCTGCAATTGCCAATTTTGGCGGCACACGCGATAATATTGATTGAAAACAACATTTTGGAAACTTGATGGAAACATGGTCCGTCAGTACACGCCTACATAAGATAAGAAATACACTCACGACAGCCGTGAAGCTAACGACCCAGTCCGGATCGGCCGTCCAAAAGGGAGACAGGGCGGTTAATAAGAAGCATCCTTTTCAATGGGAAGCCAGCGTTTAGCATAAACGCTGATGCGACCAAATGAAAATGATGGGCGGGGCTTCAAGTCCCCTTCTGAAATCTCCTGATCACATTAGATCTTGCAGAGCATGTGCGTTGCAACGCTAGGCGAGACCAAAAAAAAGAGTATCAATCTCCTCCTCGGGGGACCACAACTCCTCGATTTACAAGTCTGGAATTCCCTCTGTTTCGGCGACACTCTCTGGGGGCAGGATCTTCTTTTCAGTGTCTCCCGTGGACCATCACTCGCCGCTCCACATGTCTGGAAGTTCCCTCGGTTTCGGCAACACTCTCTGTGGGCAGGTTCTTCTATTCGGTGTTTTCCACGTTGGAGTCTTCCATGTTGGTGTCTTCCCCAATTTCGTCCTCCGTGTTGACCATCAACTTCTCTTTCTTCCCCTCCTTCTCTCGTCCTCCTTGGGTTGCTGGTTGGGCCTCCTATCGTACACTCCCACTTTCCGATTGGTTCATCCGTTGTGTGATGTTATATCCGTCCTGTGTAAGCGAACGGTAGTCCTTTTTCAATGTTTGGTTTGTTTTCCAGACCTTGCTGTCGTCAATGGGACATGGAGGGAATGGTGACTATGGCGGCGAGTTGGGAGGTTAGTCGGGGTTTGAGGCACCTCCTTACATCGACATTTATGCAAATGTCACACAAACATCAAGCAATTATTCTTCACATTTTTGAGAAGTGGAACTGAACATCGGCTCAAAGCGTAAAGCTATCGGAGGACTCTGTTACAGTTTTGGGGTTTCATTTAAAAAATGCACACCAACACGCCAGAAAACAATGATTTGGAAAAGGACTATATAGTCAAAAAACACGGTGTCACTGATTGGCCTGGAATCATCTGGTGAAGTTACCAAGCATAGGAATTTGACACGTAGCATGCCCAGATGGAAATAAGGAGTTCTGTCTTGCTTGGAAATAAAGAGTGAGGAGAGAGAAAGGGAGGAAGGAAAGAGGGAGGAAAGAGAGAGAGAGGGAGGAAAGAGAGAGAGCAGGAGAGAGGGAGAAGTGGGAGAGTTTGTTTGTGGTGGAGGGAGTGTGTGTGTGGGGGTAGAGCGTGTGTGGGGGTAGAGCGTGTGTGGAGATAGTATGTATGTGGGGGTGTGTATTTTAGAAAGTAAGAGCCACCACCAAAGACCTCCGCGCCCTCCTCAACCAAGGCCACACAGCAGCCCTCATCCTCCTGGAATGTTCAGCAGCCTTCGACACCGTCTCCCACCGCACAGTAGCCACCAGAAACCATGACGCCGGCATCCAGGGAACAACATGAGACTGGATTCGATATTTCCTCTCAGGCAGAACACAAAGAATAAGACTCCCTCCCTTCCTCACCGAACCAACAGAGATCAGATGTGGAGTACCCCAAGTATGCTCCCTCAGCCCCATGCTCTTCAACATCTACATGGCGCCCCTCGCAATCATCATCAGAAAACATCGACGCAACATAGTCCCATAAGCCGACGACACCCAGCTCATCCTCTCCCTCACCAAGGGACCCAACATCAACAGGCATAGGATCCAAGAAGGGATGAAAGACGTCGCAACCTGGATGAGCAGCAGCTGCCTGAAGCTCAATTCGGAGAAAACAAAAGTACTCATCCTCGGCTCCACCCCTTAGCATGGGAGAAGACCTGGTGGCCCCCTGCCCTCTGAAACCCACTCACCCCAACGGACCATGCATGCAACCTTGGCATCATACTTGACTCTTCACTCACCATGAACCGCCAGATCAATGCCGTGTCCTCCACTTGCTTCAGCACCCTCCTCATACTTTGCAAGACCTTCAAAAGGATCCCCCCGACACCAGGAAGACCATCACCCATGCACTCATCACCAGCAGAGTGGACTACGGAAACGCCCTCTATGCCAGAATCAACACAAAACTCCTCTGCAAACTCCAGACCGTCCAGAATGCCACAGTCAGACTTAACCTCGACATGACCACCTCACCAAACACCTCTGCGACCTCCACTGGCTCCCCATTGAAAGAATAACCTTCAAACTGTTCACACATGCCTACAAAGCCCTCCATAACACTGGATCCAGGCCCGGCTTTAACACTGGTGGCGCCCTGTACGACAATGTTTGTTGGCGCCCCCAATGACCACTTCTGCCACGGATTCCTTCACTAGCACCCTTTAACAGTCCCCCTCAAGAATCCATAAGCACTGTCTCTCAGATTAATTTCGTTTTATAGCACTACTCATACCAGTGTAAGGTATCAGAGCACTTTCCATCACACACACATTGCACAGAGACAATCATATGTGTGTAAATCAGTGTATAGGAAATGTTACATCAGACAAGACTACAAGGTGTAGTGTAGGAGTAACGTGTCATTGGTTTAAAAGTACTTATACTGGAAAAGCACAAATTCAGAATTTAAAACATAACATCATTGTTAGGGGTTCTCTTTAATAATAAGAATTTTCTACCCAAATGAACCCTTTCGGCAAGATTAGGATAATGAAAGACTGAGCAAAAAAACATATAGCTCTAATATATACCTTGCAGTTTGCATGCCGCTCTTTGATGGCAGTTAATAGCTCAATGTTCTATATTCGGATTTTGAAAATATAAACGACAAGTAACAAATGGAGCTCTTACAGAAGCAGTACCCACTGACCTATTTACTCTATATGCGCTTTGTTATTTGCATGGTACACGTTCCGAGCAGCAGGAATTTTAACCTTCTTTGCTACCGCAGGATGAGTCCAAACTTCCACTAGACAAATCTCTGGTCTCTTTCCAGGAAGACGAATAATCACTGAAGTTATCTTGACACTTTAATTGATGCCTGAAAATTGCTGGAGGCCAGGAACACAGCAGCAGGTGTTTTTAAAAAGATAATATACTTGCACAAATGACGCCCCCACCCCAAGTCAGCACCCAGTGCGGTGGCACCGATCGCACAGTCAAGAACCGGCCCTGACTGGACCCCAATGCCTCAACAAACTAATCTTCTTCCACACCCCCAAGAGAAACCCCTGCTCTGCCGACCTCGCCCTACCCACAGTTCCCCACATCCACAGGGTCAGAGCAGGTGGCAGATCCTTCTCCTACCGTGCGGCCAAGGCCTGGAACGAACTCCCCCACCGCATCCGATGAAGCACGACACTGCACCAAGACCTCAAGACCTGGCTCTTTGAATGACCTACGGAGCTGCTCGCACCCCCACCCCCCCCCCAAGTGCCTTGAGACCCTCCTCACGGTTGAGTAGTGCGCTTTAATACACATGATTGATTGACTGATTGAGTGAGAGCCACAGACAGTTGGACTATAATCCAGAATCCCCAGCAACAGGATTCTATATCATACCCAGCACTCTCGGAAGCAGCTGGAAGTGCAACACCTATTGCTGGATCCTCGCGCTGGTGGACTGGACAGGTGGGGCCTGGAGAGGGAAGAGAAGTAGTTTTGATTCCTACGGCGCCACCACTCAAATTGCCTCTCTGTTGGCAAGTCCACAAAATACCACCACCAGGAGTAACCTTCTGAAGAGGTACAATAGGAATTAGAATGGGAGTCCATTGTAAGGTCTGCTGTGAGAAAAGGATTTTAGGGGGTACAGCACAGGGCAAATTGATATATCCTATGGTTCTATTAAAATAAATTGTAGACTGTTGCCAGGAATTTGTAACCATTATTAAAACATTTTTGTAGCTTCACGGCACACCCTCTGGGCAGTACACTTCGCACTGAGGCCCCGTCCAAAGCAGTACAGCCCTTCCATAAATGTAGATTTCTCATTGGCAAGGTCATTTTTCTCTCTATCAACTGTGAACATCAAATACAACACCTGACATGTAGAAACAGAGGACCATACTCATTAGGAATGTTATAAAAAAAACTTCATCATCAAACACTGTGAAAAAGTAAAACAGCTCAAATAAAATATTGTGTTGATATCACATTTGAAATGTTAAAAATGTGTACCCCAAAAATGTTCCTTTGGTTGAGTACTGAGTGTGAGCAGTTTTCCAGTTTCGTTAGTAGTGAAAGGAGGAATTGTGACTGCCACAGGCCCTTCGGTATCTGCCTTTTGTGGGGTGCCCAGGTGTGAACCCTTGCTTCCGGAGGTGCCTTGTCCGGATGTGACTCCATTTTGATTTGTTGATGTCGCCGTCCGACCTAAAGAAGGCAGGAGAAGATTTTCATAGCAGTTCTTTTCCATCAGAACTCGAGTAGAGAAAAGACGGCGTTTTAGCATTTCACTAGTGCTTTGACAGTTACTGGACGAAAACTGGATCAATATCTATTGTCAAACACAATCCACACAAGAACAGACTGTCTTACAGTACAAAGTGGTCTGCATTATAGCATTTCCTACATACCAAACAATGCGGTTCTAAGCAGTGCCCATTCAATCTCCCCATTTCCACTTTCACTAGAAAGAATCATTGTGGCCTCTACTACAAATAACTTTTTCGTAATTAAAACTATATTAAAAACATCACTCCAGGATCCCACCTTCAGTTACTTGTCATGGCATCAAGTTGTAGGAGCACTAATCTTCCATGAAAAGGAAATTTAACATTGATTCCCTCCCCCCCCCACCCCCCCCGCATCCCAAACTCCTTCGGGGCACACTTTTCCATGAATTCGCCTCAGCTAATAAGGACGGTGTTCAAAAGCATCCTTCATTTTTAAACTTTCACACATTAATCTTTTCTTAATCTATTGTGTTTTAGTTTCCATGATCTCAGATTTCAATATTTTTGCATGATATGCATTGTTCTAAATGCTCTATATTAAAATATTCTACAAAACTAGGGAATCCAGAGGATATACAGGTACAAGGGGTACAAATATTCTAAAGGAACAAGGGTGCCTACATTCAACAGTCACACATTCAATAAGTTTCAGCATGACACAATGTCTATAAAAGTAAGTAAAACCACATTTTTGTTAACAAATCAAGCAAGCAGTGGGTGGAGTCAACGGAGACCGAAAACAAAAATCTTATAGAGAAACTCAGACAGCTATATGTGAAGTTACAATGAGCATATAACAACAAATCAGCCCTCTACAGGGATTGTATATACAGTAAAGGGTGAATGCGCCAAAGTTGACCATCAGGACATCACAATACAATGCCTGAGAGGATGCTGTTAAAGAGATAAAACCTAGGGTCGTCACGAAATCAGAGAGTATCTCATGTCCCAAGGAAGTACAATGGGACAAATCACACCATGGTGAAGATATCGCCAAGGCCTGCTACAGGGCAATAACCGAAGTGGTAAGGGTCATGTGATCTAAGGCGCGTTTAGTAGTGGGAACTAGGGCAAGTGGCTGGTGGATTTAGATCTTTATCAAGAGTCTGGGACAGTGGTGAGCATGAACCAGGAGAGGGTCAAGAATGAGGAGCATATGAAGGAAGATGTTGTGATGCAACTGCTGTGGAATACAGGGTACTGGAAGACACGCCAGAGTTGTCAGCGTCTCCGGGCGTGAGAACAGAGCAGCTGAGCTGGTTAGAACATCAGCGCACTACCATATAAAGTGTAATGAACAATACAAGAAGACACACCAGAACCGTCTACGTCTTCAGGCGATTAAGCAGAGTCGCTCTGCACTGTCCCGAACTCGACCATTTACTGTATATACAATCCTGTAGAGGACTGATTTGTTGCTATATGCTAATTGTGATGAAGAATATATAGGGCCCTCATCATGATGTAGGGCGGACTGCCAGCCCGACATCCAGGGCATCGGTCCGACCGCTGGATTATGAAACCAGCGGTTTGAGCGCATTGGTCTGGGAGAAAGACTGTCGCCTCTGACAGGCTCAAGGAGCCCGTCTGGATGGTGGTAGGACTGTAATCCCTACAATGGAGGCCAGCGCTGTAGGGATTTCAATGTCCCACAGCCAGGGGCGAATTGGCAATGCGGGCATTCGGGCATCGGCCGAAGGGCCGGTGTCTCAGTGCCCTCTGTGGGCCGTTTTTTTGTCCCCTGTCCCAGTCCACAGAGAGTGGACTGGGACAGGGGAGAAAAAAACCTGCGCACAGAGGGCACAGAGACAGAGAAATGAAAGCAGCCTTGATGTGGGGCCCTACAGCAATCATCAGCTGTGGCCTCTTGTTGTATTCATTGGGTTTCCTTTTCACTTGTTTATCTTGGGCTTGCATTCTATGTTCTATGTTCTATGTTCTTATTTATTTATTTATTTACGAATTTTGTAAAGCGCGCGGCTACCCCCAGTGGGGGTGTCCCGGCGCTAGGTCTGTCAGCAGAAAAGGAAAGAGCAATCTAGATAGATGTGAACAGCCAGGTTTTCAGGCGACGGCGAAACAGAGCTTCGGATGGGGCAAATCTGATATCGATCGGGAGGCTGTTCCAATGTTTGGCAGCAAGAACAGCAAAGGCTCGACCACCAGTTCTTGTAAGACGGAATCTTGGCACCTGCATGAGACGAAGGTTGTTAGAGCGGAGGTCTCTGATTGAGTGGGACAATCTCAATCTCTTTTTTAAATAATCCGGGCCAGCTCCGTTCAGGGCTCGAAAAGCAAGAGTGAGTGTTTTGAATTTTATGCGGTTGGCTATGGGAAGCCAATGGAGTTCTTTGCGGAACGCTGAAATGGGGTGTCTGTAAGGAATATTGCCAATCAGTCTTGCAGCAGCATTTTGAATTACCTGTAGGCGTTCAATTTGATATAGAGGGGCCCCAGCATACAAGCTGTTGGCATAATCCAGATGGGAGGTGATTAATGCCTGAGTTACTGTTCTGCGTGCCTCCTTAGGCAGAAATGGAAAGATCTTTCTCATCATTTTTAATTTACCATGGCAGGCCGCAGTAACCTTATTAATTTGAGGGCCACAAGAGAGGGTATCATCAAATATAAACCCCAGATAGCGGGCAGAGTGAACCGGGGTAGGGGGAGGGTTGAGTACCGTAGGCCACCATAATGAAGGTGGGATGATCATTTTTTGATTAAAAAACAAGACCTCAGTCTTGTCTGTGTTAAGTCGAAGGTGGTTCGAGGACATCCAAGAGCAGATTTCACCAAGACAGTGGTGGAAACTGGAAAGGCTGGAGTCAGAGTGGTCTCTAAAAGAAAATATCAGCTGTGTATCATCAGCATAAGAGACCACTCTGACCCCACATGCCTCCACCACCTTCGCCAACGGGGCCAGATAGACATTAAAAAACAGAGGACTCAACGCTGAGCCCTGTGGTACTCCACGTACAAGAGGTTTACATCCCGATTTAAACGGTCTGAGCAGAACCCTCTGGAATCGTCCTTGAAGAAAGGACCTGATCCACGCCAGAGCGGCGCCGCCCAGTCCTATAAGCTCCAGTCGGTCTAGGAGAATTTTGTGGGACACCGTATCGAAAGCGGCGGATAGGTCGAGGAGGACCAACATGGCCTCCTCGCCCTTGTCCACACACTCTCGCACAGTCTCCGATACCTCTAGTAAGGCGGTCTCCGTACTGAAACCAGCACGGAAACCGGACTGGGAGTCATGAAGAAGAGAGTTCGACTAAGTATTCTGCCAGTTGTAATTGGACGGCCTTCTCCAAAACCTTCGCGGGTTTCGGAAGGAGGGAAATGGGCCGATAATTACTGAATTGTGTAGGGTCAGCGTCAGATTTCTTTAGGATAGGCACCAACAGTGCTTCCTTCCAGGCAGAGGGGAATTGGCCTAGTTGTAAAGAGGCGTTCCAGATGGAAGTGAGGGGCTCTAACAGTAGGGTCGCGAGTTCACTCATGATTTTAGGGGGAGCCGGGTCCAAGGGGGAGCCCGATTTGCACTGTAAGAATAATTTAAGTGCAAAATCAGGGGTGAGATCCTTCTTGTTGGGGATTCTATGGATGGGCGGTTGGGAGCCAGTGTGTGAAGATACTGTTGCATGGTGGTTGTACAAGCTGTTCTTCTGCTGTCCTTGGAATAAACTAAAGAAAACATCTCACGCTTCCATTTCGAGTTACTTCATGAAATTTTGGCGACGAGGATGGGATAATTCTAAGACTACAGAAGAAGAAGACAGCGTTCACTTGGCTTCAAGTTATGTTTTTTTTAAAAAATCTATTTTTGTGCGGGAAAGCACCAGCGGCCGTTATTGTGCTTCTGATTGCAGCCGCGGCTGATTCATACATTGTGTTGTGATTGCACCGGCGGCTGATTAATGTACTGTGCTTGAAGAACAGCTTGTACAACCACCATGCAACAGTATCTTCACACACTGGCTCCCAACCGCCCATCCATAGAATCCCCAACAAGAACATAGAATGCAAGCCCAAGATAAACAAGTGAAAAGGAAACCCAATGAATACAACACACCTCCCCCCATTAAAAACAAAAAAACATAAAATTCATCAATATTTCACAAAATCTTTCAATTTTAACGGAGCATTCCTAGTACGACAACTCCTTCTAGGTTCACACATGAATTGGTATGCATCTTTAGAGGTACTATCAGCAACTCCCATTTCCCCAATCATGCTATTCTGTCCCACAACAGGAGAAGGAATTTGCTCAGAACTGTTCTCAATTCGGCCACCTGAAACAGAACCAGGAACTTGACCACCATCTGAAGTAGGTTCAGGAAAATAGAAACTGTCAAAGAAATTCTGAGAATCCTCATGAATTATTTCTTTAGAATGCACAGCAGGCAATTGAGTTTTACCAACAAGAGACCTATTCTTGAAGAAAAACACGTCTGAAATTCCAAACTTTACCATCTTTAACCCTCACAGCTTTAGAAAAAACTTCAATCACCTCAATAGGATCAGACCATTTAGACCCTTTCCTATTATAAGTCCCTCCAAATTTCACTCTCACCAAATCACCAATTTGAACTCTCTGATCCTGCCCTTGATGCACAAATTTATACTTATTCATTTTTCCTTGATAGTTTCGTACACGTTCTCTCGCTGGAGCAAAATCCACACCATCATCCTGTGAATACCTTCCTTTCAACCACCAAGGCAGAAGTTTCACCCCAGGGTTTCCGGCCTCTCAACATTTCAAAAGGAGAATAACCAGTAACAGCACTCGGGGAAGTGCGATAAGTAAGCAAAGTAGCTCGCAAAGCTTTCCGCCAATCAATATTACTTTTCACAGCCAGTTGAATAGATTCTTTGATAACTCGGTTGAAGCGCTCAACCTGACCATTCGCCTGTGGGTTATAATTAGAGACCCTTTTGTGCACAATACCGTAAGTCTTTAAAAACAGTTCCATCTCCTTACTTGTAAATTGGGTACCATTATCCGAAACCAACTCTGAAGGTAAACCCTCACGGGAAAAAACATTATCAAGAAATTCTATTACTTGCGAAGAAGTAATTTTCTCTACAACTTTAACCTCTGGCCATTTAGAAAAATAGTCTATTAAAATCAAAGCAAAAACTTCCTTAGAAGAAGGCAAACACAAAGGGCCAATGATATCAATCCCCAGTTTCTTCCAAGGTCCATCAACAAACTCAATAGGAGATGTGGAAGTAGACAAAGGTTTGACAGATTTATCACTCTTGGAACAAGGAATACAGTCTCTAACCCATTTGTCTACAACACTGTCAATGCTTGGCCGCCAATAGTATTCTCTTAAACGCCTCTTAGTACAAGACATACCTAAGTGTCCCTCATGAGCAATGGTTATTAATTTTTCTCTAACACCAAATGGAGGAACAATTTTGTCACCTCTGGTAACAATATCTTGTGAAGACATAAGTTCGTCCTTCACCTTAATAAACGAACTCAACTCACCATTCAACTTCCTCTCTTCTGGCCATCCAACACGTAAAAATTCAAGCACTCTACACAAAACATTATCCTCACCCATAGCTTTTCTCCAATCATCCTCTGAAATAACTCCAGAAAAACCAATTCCATTGACATCTTGAAAAGTATATGCAACGTCAACACACTCTTCCCCAGAATCATTAGAATCCGCATCAATGGGTAGAGGTAACCGAGACATACAGTCAGCGTGGACATTCATACGGCCAGGAATATACTCAACACTACATTGAAATTCTTGTAGCTTAGCAGCCAATCTAGCCAAACGTGCAGTCAAAGTTCTTCCACCACCTGCATCTAACATGTTAATCAACGGTTTATGGTCCGTCCTTAAACAAAATTTCGTTTCCCACAAGAATTGTCTGAAATACTGTGCAGCCCAAGTACATGCCAAAAGTTCTCGCTCTATAGTGGAATAACTGCATTCAGCACCTCGCAATGATCTCGAGGCATATGAAATGATATGTTCACATTATTTCTCTGCATCAAAACTGCCCCCAAACCAGTCCCACTCGCATCAACAGCTACTACACATTCCTGTCCAACCACAAATGGTTTCAAAAACGGTGCTGAGCAAATCTCCTTCTTAAGAATCTCAAACTCAATTTGTTGATCTTTACTCCAGTTAAATTTTGCATTTTTCTTTAACAACAATCTAAGATGAAATACTTTAGAAGCATAGTTCTGGATAAATTTGCTATAGAACTCAGTAAGACCCAAAAATTAGTATAACTGTTCTTTGTTTGTAGGAGCAGGTGCTTCAGCAATACTTCTAAGGTGGTTAAGCTTAGGTTTGATTGGGAGCCAGTGTGTGAAGATACTATTGCATGGTGGTTGCACAAGTTGTTCTTCTGCTGTACTTGGAATAAACAAAAGAAAACATCTCACGCTTCCATTTCGAGTTACTTCACCTCTCCTTCACCTCTGCCCTGCCAAGAAATCACGCTGAGGGTGGGGTGGGGAGGGCTGATTGTTTGCAAGAATCGGCCTCCCTGGGGGCCAGGTTTTGCTCAGACCTTTGAGCCATTTTCACCTCAGCCCACTGGGGCCCACGCAGCCCAGAACCAGTGTTAGTCTGGTAACACCTCACACCCAGGGCCCTTCACATTCATGGTATAGCAGGTGAGGAAGGATGGTTCTGGCTGTGGGGGCCAGGTGATATTTGGAACTCGCACCATCTTCACCTCAGCCCCCCCCCTGGCTAACGTGGATGGCCCTTCAGCTGTGTTTTGTGCTCCCTGCCAGGACATTGCCCTGAGGCCTGGTGGGATGGGGAGGGCTAA
Source organism: Lissotriton vulgaris (assembly GCF_964263255.1). Lineage (NCBI taxonomy): Eukaryota > Metazoa > Chordata > Amphibia > Caudata > Salamandridae > Lissotriton > Lissotriton vulgaris. The sequence continues at coordinate 1,562,709,300 of NC_141685.1, forward strand.
TTAATTTACTAATTGCAGGGGCATTACCTCTGTTCATGTGCTCCTCAGCTGAAGGTCTGGGGAGGGCTAAGTAGGTTAGTAATAGCAGGGGCTTCGCTGCTATTCAGGTGCTCCTGCGCTGGAGGGCTCGAATAATTTTGACAGAAAGGGGCCTTGCTGATTTTTTTTAGTTGCTTAGCATGTAGGCCATTGTCACCTTGGCCCTGTGTCCTGCACAAGAACAGTATCCTCCTACTTTCATTCCTTGTCTGTGCAAATGGTGTTTGATTTTTCATATGCAACTAACAACCATTGACAAAGCCAATAGTGCTGGCTGCTTGTAGGTGTAATGTTACTTGTTTTACATATCTGGATGCAATGACAGAAGCACCGTAATACCAGTCGGGAGCAGGGGCTCACGACTGGTATTACGAATGGGCACGCCCCTTGAATGTGGGTCACACCCCTTAAATATGAGCCACGCCCCTTAAATGTGAGCCACGCCCCTTAAACGTGGGCCACTTTTTCCGTCAGTGCCCAGGCCAAATTGTGATCCCAATCCGACCCTGCCCACAGCCATGTAAAGACAGACAGAAAGACTTTGGGGACCCCGAGTAAAAGCTCTGTCCCCCATTGGCCACTGCTAAGTGGCCAGGTGGGCACATGTGGTGCCCCCAAACATCCATGCACTGCGTGCCAGGCACCACAGGGTGCCTGGCACATGTTTCATGGATGTGCAGAAAGTGCTCAAGAACACTGCGAATTTTGATGTAGCCCTTTTCCAGGGCTACAACACAAGCTGCAGTGTTATTGTACACATTTCGACCGCCGTGCTGGCGGTCCTATCGTAATACAGTGGGTGGGACCTCAGACTCCTTGTCGGGTGGTTCCATTCCAGCCCCATAATTCTGAGTTACGTCACATATAACTGCCTGAGTTCCGCTGTATAATAAATAATAATAAATACCAGTATTTGTAAAGTGTGACCAATTACCCGAGGGTGTCAAGGCACTGGGGGCCGTCGGGAAGATTAAGCGAGCTATTGCCCAGAGTCACATGGTGCTGGTCTAACCCGCCGCTGGTGATCAAACCGTGAGCCCCCGTGTTCCGGAGTCAGCCGCCCTGATCGTTGCACCACACCTCTTCCGCTATATGGATTTTAGGTTTTCTGCTTCCCTTTATTCTGCCCACCACTTGTTTTATTAGTTAATAAATGTGGTTTTACTTGCTTGCATCGACATTGTGTCATGCTGAAATTTGATGAATTATTGAATGTGTGTCTGTTGTTTGTCGGGACCCTTGTTCTTTTAAAACACTACATTAAATAGCAACATTTTCATTGTAAACCTTGATTATGCTATATATAATATTCGCATATAATTTTCTATCAAGCTTTAAACAAAAAAAAATCTTCATTTTGGTGTCCTCTCTCTCATATAGCACAAGACTTAGAAAGTGTACTGAGACAACAACCTATTTCCACAAGCATACTTCTCCCTACGGACAAGATCCTCTCATTGCAGTTTAATGGTATTTATCTACCTTTAGCACGTCAAATAGAAGGAAAAGTACTTAGTATGCTTCCTGTGTTGGCTCGGATTACTACAGCTCTCAGTGTTTTTTTACCTTTACTTTGAAATTCTATTACTGCACTTGGGTTCATTCATGTCTTTTACATGTTTTTAAGGCCGCTCTACGTTGCTCCAAACTGAATACTTTGAAGCAGGTCACGTGTCCTAGTGACGCTGTTGAACCCGTCACAGGGGCCACAATGGTGCCTAACTAGTTGGGAGAGGAACGTTTATCTGAATGGGCCCCAAGTACGTTTGTTGTGGTTTAAAGTTGCTTTGAGAGGGTTGGCATCTTGCTGGTTTCTTTTTGCACTGGTCCAGGCCTAGCATGAGCAGAGATGCTTGGCTAGTAACCTTGATTGCTCCAAACCCATTGAGTGGAGAGTTAGGTTAAAAAGACATTCCAGCTGGCTCTACCTCTTATTCCTTTACATATACCCAGACTGACCGCAGCAAGTACATTAACTAGTAAATGAACCACACAAGAAGCTTGTGGTGGCGAGAAGACCAGTTTAGCTCATGCAAGGCCAGACTAACCCCTTCTAATGTAACACAATACATGCAAGAAATCCAGTCGTGTGTTGGGCGAGGAGAGAGGAGGGCCCTGTCAATAGGTTCAGTAGGGTTAGTGTCTTCTAGGCAGCCCCAGGTCCAGTTACTTCCTGGTCCACAGTGCAAGAAGTTGACTCTGTATATACTATACAATAGTAAGGTATAGTGTGCACAGAGTCCAGTGGATCCCCAAAGACTTACAGAGGTAAAAGTAGACAATACCTTACTCTCTGTTTGTGATAGTGTGGACTAGCAGTGAGGATTTATCAGAGGGTAGTGTAAAGCATTTATTGTACACACTGAGGCAAGAAAATATGTCATACATTCAAAGACTGTACTTGGATCAATTGTGTGCATCAAAAAATATTTTTTTGCTGTATTTTATTTTTAGAACCAAGGCAGACTTGGTGCAGGTAAGTAAAATAATACTTTACTCATATAATGCAGTTGAATGCAGTTACAGGTAGGTCAATTGTTCAGAAACAGTTGAAATTACTTTTTAGTTGCTTTGCAATTACTTTGCGATTACTTTTTAGATTACTTTTCAGATTACTTTTTCTACTCTGTGTGATATGTCTAGCTATCACCCTGGGACATTTCCAAAATAAAAGGTAAGTAAGTCACACAGTTTCTTAAGTTCTCATACAATATCCAACTTCACACACTACTATTTTTACAGAACAGCAGCCAATGCAGTCCAATGGGAGGAAATTAAGTTATTGGTTTAAAGGTAAGTACTTGGTTGTGGGAGTTGGGTTTTTGGGTTTAGAACCAGGGTTTCCCAGGGTCAAGGATGCCCTCAGCAGCTCTAGGGCGGCCGGATGCAGAGTGCTAAGGCCCAATGTTATCCAATGGGGGATAGGGGGCCCCTAGTCGGTGGCCCCCTATCCCCAATTGGTCGCTGGCAAGTCACTTGAATGTGGGAGCAAAGCTCCTAGCGTTTAGCTCAGGGAAAAGGGGGATCCTAGATAGCACACTAGCTGTACCCACAGCGGAGGCCAGGTGCAGGGTGCTGATTTGATGTCAGGTCCCCTCTTTTCAATGGGAGTTGCCGGTTTTGGGTGTTATCTGCAGACTCAGTCTAGGAAGTCTTCCGGGAGGAACCAACAGCTGGGCAGGTACGTTGGAGAGCTCAGGTACGTAGGTGCACCTCAGGTTCTCTGCTCCAGGGCGCAGGGCGGCTGGATTCGGGGGTGCCTTTTGAGGTTGGATTTCACCTTACCAGGTCACTTGCATTTGGGCAGGTCTCTGTGCAGAGGCTGTAGACGACGTCGGGGACTCCTGGAGGGTTCAACCCCCCCGGTGGTCCCAGACTCTGGAGCACTGAGGGACTTCGCTGGCACTGGTGGGCCACTCAGACTGTGGCTGTAGGCGTCGGGTCAAGTGATGGTTACAGACATCTGGTTTCTTTGTCCTCAGCAGGCTTAAAGTCTTTCTTTGGTGATTCTTTTGAACAGAGCTGCTGTTCACAAGAGATCCAGTCTTTGTTGAAGGCAGTAAGACCTCCCAGGGGTTCTGGAGGTCGCTGGCTGCAGGATACGGTGATTTTTGGCACAGGATCTCTGAAAACTGCAGACGGGCCGATAGGGCTGGGCCAAGTCAGTTCTTCTCTGTAGTCTCCTTTGCTGGGCGTCTTCTTTCATCCTTCTTTGTAAGTTGTGGGAATCTGCCTTCTGGGTTCAGGGCTGCCCCCAAATACTGTATTTAGGGGGTGTTTTTGGGGTCTTGAGGTTATTAGGCAATAGGTTACTGACCTTAGGGCGCCTATATTCTTGGTCTGCTCACCTCACGTGGGGGAGTTGGCACAATCCCTAACACAGATAGGAGTGTGCTTGCCATCTGCAAGATGGCGGGCACTGTAGAGTGAGCTTCATCTTGCCTCCCCCACCAGAGGTGACCACAACTTCTGGGCTGTTCTAATTTTTCCCGCCTGTCCTCCCGTTGAAAAGGGGGTGAGACAGACAGGGAGCTTGCTACTGATCGCAGGAGAGGATGGGGGTCGCGTGCTGATGGTAGCAAGGCCTTTGAAGCCTCCCCCCTCCTGCCACATATGGCTCTTCCTGACCTGGGGGGAGGTGTGACCACCTCTGCCTAGAAAAGTCTTTGTTTTTGGGCCCAGGGAGCGAAGGCTCCTACCCCAGGGGTCCAGAAACCTATCTTGTGGTGGCAGGCTGAGGTTTACCAGTCAGGGAGTCCACCAGAGGCTGGTCGTTTTTCAGTGGGCATCTCTAAGATGCTCTCTGAGTGCATGGTATAATAAATCCCACACTGGCATCAGTGTAGGTTCATTATGCTGAGAAGTTTGCTACCAAACTTTCCAGAATTCAGTAAAGCCATTATGCTGCTGTGGAGTTCATACTCACAAACTCACTGACCATATACTCTTCATGGCTTTACTGCACTTACAATGTCTAAGAATGGACTTGGACACTGGTATTGTGAACCCAGCTAGAGGGTTGTCTTACCTATACCATAGGCAGTGGGTTGCAGGCATGGCACACAGGCATGAGTGCCATGTGGACTCAACTTTTTTCTGCACCAAAACACAGCCTGCAATGGCAGTTGGTGTGTGTGTTAAGGTACAGGACCTCGAAGGGTGGCACAATATGTGCTGCAGCCCTTAGAGGCCTTCCCTAGTCATAGTGCCCTTGGTACTCATCGTACCTTTTAGCAGAGACTTACATGTGGCCAGAGAGATGAGGGGTACACATGTACAGTTCTGGGAAAGAACACAGACCCTGGGAACCTGATTGGTAGGATCCCAGGGCACATCAAGTCCAAGTGCATCAGAAGTCTGGCAAAAATTGTGGGGGGGGGGGGGGGGGGGGAATTCATGCAACAGAAACCGACTTTCCTATACTAATTTTATTTATTTATGCGTTTTTATACAGCGCGGACTTTACCCGAAGGCGTCAGAGCGCTTCACAATAGGAACAAAACTGATACATGAGGAGAAAATTACACGTGAACAAATTACAAAAGCAGACGTTAAGTTATATGAGGTAAAAGTGACAATTGTGAGCAAACAAAGTACATGAGGTAGCAAACAGTGCACAGGAGGAGAAAGTGACAAGTGTGCAGGTTACAAGAGAAAGCAAAGTACAATTAGAGGTATAATACTGCAATATATGCTAGACACTCAGGCACAAGAACAAACTTTACATAGGCAATGGTGGCACTTGAACAAGTATCAAAGGCAAACAAAATTTGAGAGGTAGCAAACCGTGTGTTGCAAGAGAAAAGTGGTGTGTGCATGTTACAAAAGAGTACCAAACACAGGTACAAGTATAATACTGCAATAAATGGCAAACACTCCAACCACAAGAACACCCTGGGAAGGCACTTCCATAGTCATGGAGCATAGAATTTTCAGTAAAGGGAGGGCTTCCTTCAGATAATAGAGAGGACGGGAAATTACTTTTGGAGGTGTCTTTGGAGGAGGAGAACTTTGAGGTCCGTTTTGAAGGCCTGGGAGGAGGCGGTGATCCGGAGCGGAGGCGGAAGGGAGTTCCAGATTCTCACTGCGTTGCCTGAAAAGGATTGGGCCATCGATCTTTCCTTCTTGAAAGTGGGAGGTTCAAGCAGTAGATTTTCCGCATTACGTGATGGTCTAGAGCTTCCAAAGAGTTTCAGTTTATTCGCCATGTAGCGAGGAGAGGAAGAGTGCAAGGCTTTGTGGGTGATACAAGCAGTCTTGTAGATAGCTCTAGCCTCGAAGGGAAGCAGGGTGGATAACATCGGTGTGATGTGGTCGCTTCTTTTGGCCCCATAAATGAAACAAGCTGCTGAATGGAAAACCGATTTAAGGGGAGACAAGTGGGATTTGGGGAGGCCAGTAAGAAGAGAATTGCAGTAGTCCAGTCTGGAGAGGACCAGCGATTACACCAGGGTTATAAGGTCCTGCTCCCGGAAGAAGCGGCGGATTCCCCAAAGAAGGCGCAGTTGGTATCGAGCAGACTTTGCAATGGAATTGATGTGGGAGATTAGATTGAGTTTTTTGTCGAGTATGACACCAAGGGATTTTGCGCTGTCGACAATGATGGGTTTATTGTTAAGTAGATTAATCTGATCCATCCATGATTGAACCTGGGGAGGAGAGAGTGAGGAGGAGAAGAGGAGGAATTCAGTTTTGGAGGGATTCAGAATCAGTTGATGAGTTGACATCCAGTTTTGAATGGAGTCGAGAGTAGAGCTTAGGATGGAGAGATCGTGAGTGGAGGCAACCTTGAGGTAGATTTGAGTGTCGTCTGCATAGAGATGATAGTGGATCCCGGATTTACTTGGGAGATTTCCCAGTGGTTCTAAATAGAGATTGAACAATGTGGGTGCAAGTATAGAGCCTTGAGGAACACCTTGACCTACCGCCACAGGAGATGAAAGACTGTTTGCTATTTTGATCATTTGGGATCTGTCAGAGAGGAAGGATGCAAACCATTTAAGCACAGTGCCCTCCATGCCCATTCTTTGTTGAAGAATATTGAGGAGGGTGTTGTGATTGACAGTGTCAAAGGCTGCAGAAAGATCAAGGAGAATTAGAAGACAGGACCCCCCGAATCGAGTATCCTCAGCGCGTCATCAACCACTTGCAGTAGGGATGTTTCAGTGCTGCAGTTTTGGATGAAGCCGGATGACAATTGTCAAGAAGATCATTGTCCTTGATATGACGAGAGAGTTGTTTTGCTACACATCTTTCTGTGATCTTCGCAAGAAAGGGTAGGTTAGTGATGTGGCGGAAGTTGTTGAGGTCATTCACATCAGCAGTGGGTTTTTTAAGTAGAGGGGTGACCTGCCCAGTTTTGAAGGAGAGAGGAAGGGAGCCTTGACAGAGGGAGAGGTTGACCAGAGTGGTCCAATAGGAAAGGGAATGGGAATGGGTATAGAAGTCAATGGCAATGGCACTGGGGATGGGGTCAAGTGAATGGTTGGAGGGCTTTGTTTCGCGTATGCACTTGAGAAGGTCATCTTCAGATATGGGGTCAAAGTTCTGCCAAATGGCTAAGGATTCGCGCTCCTCTGGAGGGGTAGGATGAGCGACCTGATTCACAAGTGATTTCACGCTTTCATCGAAGAATATAGCGAAATCCGCTGCTCTCTTTGTAGAATCCTCCAACTTGGAGGTTGGGGGAGAGCACTTATTATTATTATTATTATAATTACATTTGTTAAGCGCGCAGCTACCCGGAGGTTTCCCGGCGCTAATTAGGAATCTTGATGAGATCAAATAGTTTTTTGGGTCTATTTTTGGCAGAGTCAAGGAGGGTTTTGAAGTGCGCCGCTTTCCCAAGGGAGATGTGCTTGTGGTACTTGGATCTTGCTAAGCGAAGCGTGGCCAAATTATCGGTGGAGGGCACTTGCCTCCACTGTTTCTCCAGGAATCTTAGCTGCTTCCTTTACTCATAGAGGGATTTGTTGAACCAAGGTGCTGAGGGAGTGGACCTTATCCTTTTGCTTTTGAGTGGAGCGCCGTTATTAATTTCAGCTGAAAGAACTGTGAGGCATTGGGAGGCGAGTTCGTCAACATCTAGGTTCGGGTCTAGCCTTGGAAGTGATAAAGCTGAATCACAGAGGGAACCGACATCAATATTTTTGGCATCACGGAACCAGGAGATAGCCCTCTTAGGTTGGCCAAGAGTTATAGAGTGTGATAGTTGAAGAGAGAATGGGATGAGGAGGTGGTCAGACCAGTCTACATGAATAGGGGTAGTGATAGAAAGCATGTCTGCTTTAGAAATAACAAGGTCCAGGATTGAGCCCTTAGAGTGTGTTGATTCTGTGCAGTGTTGGATAAGATCGTTTGCAGAGAGGAAGGTGGCCAGCGAGTTCGCAGAAGAGTCTTGCGGTACGCCCCAGTGGAGATTGAAGCCACCCACGAAGGTCTGATTGTCACTTTGCGAGTATTGGTCGCTGATGAAGTCAGTGAGTTCTTCCATAAACGAAGGGCGGGTGGTAAATGACATGGAATCTGAGGGGTGAACGGTGGTGCAATTGAAGCTCAAGAGAAAGACATTCAAAGGTGTCGGAGGAGCTGATAGGAGATGCCTTAAGTTGAAGGGAGCTCACCCAGCCCAAAGGCCAGGAGACTCAGCCAAACCTGGGAGAGTCTGCCTAGTCTTTCAGGTGAGGAAGCGTAGAGGAAGTCGTTTGAAAGTTGCAGAGCCTACTCTGCCTTAAATTCTTCTGCCAGGTCAGTCCCTTTGGAGAGCAGGTCTACCTCAACAGTTTCAGGACCTACTTCCCAATGCTCATCTTTAGTGTCTTTACCCATCTTTTTAGTTTGTGTTCAGAGGTGACTACTTCTGTAAATTCTAACTTAGCTTGGGCAAGTCCCAGTTTACGCACAAAGATTACCCACAGCTTGAGTAACCACACCATGACCAACAGGGCCAGGGGGCCTAACTTGCTATTTGTCAGGGGGCTAGACCACCATAAGAAGGACAGTGCCGCCATGAAGGCTAACTCCCAGCAGAGGCCACAGACAGCTGTCAGTGCCCAGATCCACACCTTAAGCTCTTCACTGGTAGGTGAAGGGGCTAACTTACAGGCTTATTGGGGTTCTGGTGGCCTGTCTGTTGTTTTAGGGTTGGGTGACACTACATTTTGTAGTGAACACCCTTCTTCCACCCTCTGTTCTGTCATCTATGGAGGCACCAACTCAGGCTGGACAGTTTTCGGACTAGTCAGATCTTTTTGTGGGCAAGGAAGGACTTCACCAGTGTCCCTTTCTTGGGACGATTCCCCTCACCCAAACATGAGACATGAACACGCATAGTCTTCTTGATACAGACAATCACACAATCAGACGACTGGTCAAAATTACTTGTTCTCATAAGAACTCACACATGTACCCTCACTCATGAAGCAATTATGAATGAGTAATTAAGAGGGAATTGCGCTCCTGACAGTCTCATTATCACCAATGCACCCAAGTTGCTCTTAGAGGACAAACCATTCAGAAAGAATTGGTCTCTGATAGCTTGGCGCTGCACATGGCACTGGTTGATTTTGATAATCAGCATGGCCAAGCAGATCCCAGATGCCATTTTGGTTGAGATTCAACTCCTGGAGGGCCAAATTAAAACAATATCTGCAACTATTTTCATAAAGAATAGGGACAAAGTCAACAAAACCAGTAAAAATCACAAAGAGAATCTTTTGTTCTCTAAAATAAAAAAATATCAGAAAGACCTAGCACGATTTGCATTAGATCAAGTCTACCCATACACCTCAGATGATTTTAAACCACTAAATCATAACCAGCAAGGATGTTGTTATGGCTCAGGCTATTTGTCCTCAGAATCAAGGTATACTACATTGGAGCTCGATTTGTGGTCTAGTGATTCAGAGTCTGGCAATGGGAATACACAGAGACCGACAACTAGAAGAAGAGCGGAGGTAGATGGCAAGGACATCCCTCTTTTAATCACCAACAACAATGGTGTCCACCTGGTCCTTGGAACTACTCGATGCCACCACAACAGATGATGGCACCTTTTCAACCTCAACCTTTTCATAATCCATCTTTTTTTGGAACAAGGAAGAGGACGATCTAGAGGCAGAAGGAGACAACTGTCCCATGTACATTGGAATCTACTGCTGTCTCCACGAACCACATGGCACATAGGCAAGACAACTGCACAACCAGGGATAAGCAGGGAGACAACCCGATAGTAAACCTGAGCCAATGAATTATCAGTGAAAGTGAATCTAAACTGCTTCATAAAGGTCTTGGTATTGTACCCACACATCAGGGAGGTCCCTTTAAGATCAATCAGGAGTTAGCACATTTTTTTCGGAAGAAATGGTCTGAAATTTTTCTTCTCTGAAAAAGAACACACTACACTCACAGAACCAATATCCAACACTACTTTAAGTAAGAAATCTATCTTTATGCCACCTCCACATTCCATACCTCCAGAGGTGGGGACCTTTTTTAAGGCTGTCATTAAACATGTTAACATTGGTCTCACTCACAACCAACCTACATATCGGAACCTTTAAAAAAAAACAAAAAAACAGGAGTCCCTCTTATGCCCGAGTACTGATACATCCATTATAATTAAACCAACGGATAAAGGTGGCGCAATAGTTATCATGGATATCGCCACCTACAGAGATGAATGTCTCAGACAAGTCTCAATGAGGAGTGCATATTGCCCCTTGAAATCCGATCCTACCAAAAGACTACTGAAGACGGTCACTACAGCAGTCACAGAAGCCAAGGAGCAAGAATGGGTCACTACAAAATAAGCAGAGTTCTTGGTGAATAGGGAACCTGTTACTTCCTATTTCTATGTGCACCCTAAAATTAATAAAGATCAGAGACCGCCAACCAGCCATCCAATCATCTCTGGAATAGGTGTTTTTTGGAACCCCTTTCTCAATTTGTTGATTTTTTCTTACAACCGCCAGTCCTGGATATGCCTACATACTTCAGGAAACCAAAGCAGTTTTGAATTTGCTCCAGAATGTGGACTTCGACACGAATACGGACTACCTGGGGTCCTTTGAAGTGGAATCATTATATACTTGTATTCCCCAGGATCAAACACTTATTACAATAGAATCCCTGTTGAGAGCAAAGGCGATAGATAAAATAACTCCTATCCCATTCATCATGTACTGCGCACATCTTGCGATGAAAGAACATTTCTTCCAATTTGAAAATGATCTATTTCTACAGATATCAGGAACTCTGATGGGGAGCACATTCGCCCCCAGTTTGGCAAATCTGTACGTCAATTCGATAGAATCAGACCTTATTTTAACACATCGCATCTCATTCTGGAACCTTATCCGGTTATGGAAGCGATACATAGATGATGTCTTGGTGATCTGGTGAGGCACGTCAGATGAGATAACTGATTGTCATCTGTGGCTTAACAATTGCAACAACTTCCTCAAGTTCATGTGTGCATACAGTAAGGATGAATTACCCTTTCATTTTTATTGTTTTGCAATACAGAAGAAACCATATATAACAAGCATGTCAGCATAAAGGAATATCCCCACGTCTCCAACCCCGTATCCCTCCCACCTCCCTCCTGTTCCAGGACTTCATTGCCATCAATCAAATGTTCAGCCCATGTGGTTCTCAAAGTCCCTTGCTGTAGGAGCATCTGACTCTCGACGCTCACCTCTTCTATGCCAAGCATGGAGCAAAGTGTTCGTGCCCCCTTAGAGTCCTCCATCAAGCCCATGATATTGTCGCCATTTGCCCCATACTCTGCGGAACTTCTTCGAGCACCCTCGTGCCTTGTATGTAACCCTTTCGGCCGCCATGTAGAGGTCCAATGCTCTCCTCCATTCCCCCAGCTGTGACATATCTGGTGCCCCCCATTTCCTGGCTATGTCCTTCTTGGCCACCACTAGGGCTAGCACTATGAAGATCAGCTGTGGCCTGGGGACATCTACATCGTTCGTCATCTCCAAAAGTACGAGCTTTGGGTCTGGTGGAATGTCCACCCCTAGTACCTCTCCTAATTCAGCAAGAACCTCTTTCCAGTATATTTGAATGCGTGGGCAAGACCAAACAGTATGTAGGAAATTTCCTCTTTCATGGCCACAGCGCAGGCAGAAGGGGTCAGGTATTCTCCCCATTTTATATAGTCGCACTCTATCAAAGTAGACCCTGTGTAAGATCTTGAACTGGATCAAACGGAGACGTGACCTAATAGCCACCTCCCTGGGGTGCATCAGCACCACACCCCAGTCTACGTCGTCCATGTCCCCTACCTCCTGTTCCCATGTGGCCCGGAGTCCCTCCAGTTTCTTAGGTCTATTGTTCATAATAGTTTTATATGCGAGGGATACAGCCTTTTCGGGGATCCTTTCCTGGAGCAGGCGGCCCTCCAAAGGCGCGTATTTGGGGAGCGCCTCTAGCAATGCCCCTTCCGCTCTCCATGCATGTCTTAGTTGCACTGGGACCGGTGCAGCCCAGATTCAGACTGTAATGACGGGAATGATTGCAGTGCCCCCTTTTTGATTACGTCTCCTAGAGTAGAGATGCCTAGGGCGTCCTAACCCTGAAACCCCTTTAACTTGCTGAGTTCCTTCAGCCAGATGAAATCCCATAGCGGTGTCTGTTTTGTTGGTCTATGTTCCCATTTAATGGCCTATGTCGCCCTTTCCACGCCCCCAGCGTACTTTTAGTAGCCGGTATTAGCCTGGCCTGTCCCTTCCCTCCATAAATGTAGTGGAGACATGTGTCGGTGCCCATTGTGTGCCTTTCCAGTGCGTAAGTGGGGTGTGTGGCCGGTGTGTGTATTCATTCATTTATGGGGGCCAGGTGTATCGCCCAATAGTAGGCTTCTAGATCTGGAAGCGAAATCCCCCCATCATACTGGTGTCTCTGCAGGGTCGCCAGCGCTACCCTAGGGTGCTTTCCCAGCCAGAGATATGACCGCAGATCCACGTGAAGGTCTCGGAAAACTGTATTTTTCATGGGGAAATATTCGTTTTGGAAGGCGTATAGAAATCTTGGCAGCAAAATCCTTTTAAACATGGCTGCCCGTCCAAGAATCGTCAAGGAGAGCGATTGCCACCTGCTAGCATCTGCTTTGAAATTACGTACGACACGGGCAATGTTACGATCGTAGGAAAGGTCTCTGTCCGTCGTAATAAATATCCCCAGGTACATAAATCCCTCTCCAGTTGTCTGCAGTCTCTCCGGCAGGTTGGGCCATCTGTCTCTTCCCCGAGGTTCATAGAGAGTCGATTTGTGCCAGTTGATCTGGTACCCAAACTTAGTGCCATATCGGTCCAATACAGTAAACAGTGCCGGGATCGTGGTCTCCGGTCTTGTAATATAAAGTAGGACATCGTCCGCGTACAGGGACAGTTTTTCCTCCTGTGCCTCCACGGTCCCTATCCGAAATCCCGTAATCCCTACGTTCTGTCTGACTGTGCACGCAACCACCTCAAAGGATAGTGCGAACAACAGGGGGGACAGGGGGCATCCCTGTCGTATAGGGAAGGCTTTTGACATCGCCCCGTTAACCCTAACTCTAGCACTTGGGCATGTGTATAGTAAACTGATTTTGTGTCTGTATCTGGGGCCAAATCCCATGCGTTCCAGCACTCCCTCAATAAAAGGCCAGTGGACAGCATCAAATGCCTTTTCGGCGTCTAGGGACAGTAACCAGTGAGGTTTCGCCCTGCTTTCTACCTCTCGAAGCCAGTTGTGGGTCCTCTGTAGATTATACCTAGTTGCCCTTTCCAGGATAAACCCCGTTTGGTCAAGATGCACTAGTCCCGGTATGACCCGTCGCAGGGGGAGAGCCAGAATTGTTGCGTAAAGCTTTGCCTCCACATTCAGGAGGGAAATGGGGTGGTAGGACGAGCAGTCCTCTGCTGGCTTCCCCGGTTTGTGGATTGGGACGTGAATTACCTTTTCTTGATCTACGGATCTATTCTTCACAAGGAGGATTGAAAACAGAGCTCTAAAAAAACTATGGTGAACAATTCTCTCTTATCATACACTAGTTATCACCCCAAGTCTTTGAGGGATAACTTACCTTATGGTCAATTTTTAGGTCTTAGATGTAACTGTACAGACCCAGAGAAATTCAAGAACCACGCTCAGATCCTAGAAAGATAACTACTGGATTGCCATTATCCTCACAATCTGATTAAGAGGTCTTTGAAAAGAGCCAAGAATACCAATCGAGAGGCCCTTTTAGAAGCTCGACCACAAAAAGAGAAAACTGCTTGGTTGGTATGTGTGAGTACTTTCAGCAACAGTTCCAGTTTAATCCAAAGGTCTATCAATAAAAATTGGAAGATTTTGAATAAAGTAACATGTTCATTGCTGGAACCCATGTTTGCTTTTAATCGGAGTTTGAATTTGCGAGACACACTTGTACACACTAGACCATCGCTAACCACGATATAACAGAACACTCTCTGGGACCTCCAATCAGTCAGATGACACTTTCCGTGTGGCTTTTGCAGTGTCTGTACTTAGACTACGCACACAACACATATCGATATAGGCACAGATAGACCCTGGGCGTTACAACAACACACCAACTGCAACTCTGATAATTTGATCTATCTAATTATTTGTCTATGTGGCCTTAGATATGTAGGGATGACCACCAGAAAAGTAAAGATCCGGATCTCTGAACACAAGAGCCCCATCCGCTGCAATAAAACTACCACCAAATTGACAACACACATTCACAAACTGAGGCATGGAGCTAATGATCTTACATGGACTGGACTAGACAAACCAGCTATTCCCCAATCAATCACAAACATTACACAGTTCTTCTTTAACAAGGAACAACGTTGGGTGTACAGATTTAAGAGTGACAGTACAGGCCTAAATGATAAAATTCCATTGTTTTCTTTGTTTCACCCATAACTCAGCTGCAGCGCCCTGTGGCTAGCTACTCTTGAAAATGATTGTGCCTCCAGTACTGTGTACATAGTGTACTACACACGGAGTTGTTTACATCGGTGTATGAATAGTCTTTTTCTACAACGTTGAGGCCGGCGCCTTTTGTTTATTACCCTTTACTTTACTATTTAGGCTATTCATTTCCTCCTATAGACATTTCTCTTACACCTTAACTCTAATTATGCCTGTGCTGAGAACGCAGTTACATGTTACAGTTTTGGTACATCTACGTTTCTATTGCCGACTTTGCCTGTTCACTGGAATTTTTCACACTTGGGTGTTCATAACTAAGTATGTATGTTTTCATATTCACAGCACAACAGCTGGCGTATTTTATCAACTGGGTCATGTAGTCTACATGCACAGTGCACGCTGTACCGGCATGATGTGTCACGCACTGCATCTGCGATTCCATGGCGGGTGTAACGTCAATGCAGTAAAGCATATCAGTAAACAAACCTCAGAGCCGACTCGCTACAGAGCACCAGAGGGGCTGTGGTCTCCTTTACTTGAGGTGTGTGCATTTGTTACAGAGCAACTTAAGCACAGAGATTTCGATCAGCTACATGATGGGGCACCGGCCATGACTGCACGTGCGTGGTAGCATCAGGCTGCCCCTAAAATAGTAGTGTTGAGTTCTGACAATTTCAGCCACTTCCCTCTCTCAGGTGACTCAAGTTTTAATAAACGGGGGGCTTTACGTAAGAAACAGTAGATTGCCTGCTTTCTGACATATCTTAAATGGCTTGGGCGAGCGAGCTATGCCCGTACTCTGTGTTATGGCAAAAACACAGTTGATGGACAGAATGCAGAACAATGTCTTACATTCACCCCAGTACAAAGATCTGGGTCTAAATCCATTGTTTATTTGCTCTCCACACCACCCTAGGTCAGACACTGGCTATATGCAAATCAGCCTTGACCCTGTGCCTCATGGGAACAGTCCAGCCCGAACTACCAAGCCATGTCTTTCCTAGACCGGAATCAAGCATCCAAGGACCGGTTTCTGGCTATCAGCCTTCTTCAGCCTGGATAGCTTGACTCCAGTGATGTGGAGAGCCTGGGACTCACGTCTGAGCATACCCATCCCACTCGGGGTGAAAATTGCAAAAAACACAGTTGATGGACAGAATGCAGAACAATGTCTTACATTCACCCCAGTACAAAGATCTGGGCCTAAATCCATTGTTTTTTTGCTCTCCACGCCACCCTAGGTCAGACACTGGGTATATGCAAATCAGCCTTGACCCTAGGAAAGACATGGCTTGGTAGTTCGGGCTGGACTGTTCCCATGAGGCACAGGGTCAGACTGATTTGCATATAGCCATGTCTGAACTGGGGTGGCAGAGTGGGCTAAAGAACGGTGAAGGATTAAACCCAGATCTTTTGACTGGGTGTGAGTGTTTGATTGATTCAGATGCTCCGTCCATCACCACCCCCTTTTGTACCGCTTTTGGCCGCCATAAGTGTGGCAGGGTATGCTCAGACGTGAGTCCCTTGCTCACTTTGCCACTGGATTCAAGCAAGCCGGGCTGAAGACGGCTGGAATGCCAGAAACATTTCCTCGGAAGCTTGTTTCCGGTCCAGGGAAGACATGGTATGGCAGTTCGTGCTGGACTGTTCCCATGAGGCACAGGTGCAGACTGATTTGCATATAGCCATGTCTGAACTGGGGTGGCACAGTGGGCAAAAGAACGGTGAAGGATTAAACCCAGATCTTTTGACTGGGTGTGAGTGTTTGATTGATTCAGATGCTCCATCCATCACCACCCCCTTTTGTACCGCTTTTGGCCGCCATAAGTGTGGCAGGGTATGCTCAGACGTGAGTCCCTTGCTCACTTTGCCACTGGATTCAAGCAAGCTGGGCTGAAGATGGCTGGAATGCCAGAAACCGGTCCTCGGAAGCTTGTTTCCAGTCCAGGGAAGACATGGCTTGGCAGTTCGGGCTGGACTGTTCCCATGAGGCACAGGGTCAGACTGATTTGCATATAGCCATGTCTGAACTGGGGTGGCAGAGTGGGCTAAAGAACGGTGAAGGATTAAACCCAGATCTTTTTGTTGTAAATAGTACTCTGTGTTATGGCACATTGCCCTAGCCTCCCGTACCTGCCTCTTTGCCTTTGTTTTCCATTTGTGGTAGCATTAGGATGCTCTATAACTGATACAATTGGGTCTTGCAAATCTTAGATGTGTAACTTTTCTGGGCGGTCGACAAGAGTAGTGAGAGGCTGCAAGTAGGTAACACGAGTTTAACTGTTTGTGGTTACGTCTTGTCTGGTTCGAACGAGTATTGCTGGCTTTAAGAACTAGATTCAGTTGTCTTGACATTCCTGACTATGAGGAACACTTCTGTGTATTTGTTTTTACATTACACAACACACTCCATGGGATATTCCAGGACATGTGTCTTACGGTCATACATATTTTTTCACCGACTTTATGCTTTCGAAACAGGAATTGGATACCACCTTCAGTTTGCAATGCTGAGACTAAAGGTGTCCGTACGCTTGCCCAACGATTCGGGTAGGTGATTTTTCACACCATGTGCGATATGATGTTATAATGTGTACTCTATTTTGAGCTATTTATACAAGGGGGGGTGCCTATTTTCTTTATAAACGCACAATTCTGTTCCTCTTTCCAGGGAGTTTCCTGTCCGGTACTGTCTACGGTTGATGGAAACTTCACTCCAACTACTGGCTGTATTTGTATGTACTTGTTAATATACATTTCTTTCCACTTCAACTAAGTGGACATTGCACTGTATTTTTCTTTTCACTCACTTCGGTCCTGATGAAAGCCGCTCCATCCCCTAAGGGATTATTAGGCTTAAACATGTTGACCATCCGATTGCTTTGATAGATCGAATCTCCCTCTATCTCACCCCCATGTTTTAATCCTGACCTGTGGATGCCAGGTTAACGTTAATTAGCCCACTATTGAGTCAGTTTTAATCACGTACATGTTTATCTCACTCCCGTTTCACTACACCCAGCTCATTAAGAGATTTAAGTATACCTCAGCTTCTCCATTAAAACATCCTTGAGCTCCTTCCTCTCAGAGCGGGGGTTGTAGCCCGCACTACGACTAGGTTTATAGGGCGAGGAGATCCGCAATGATGAAACATGCCACCCGCGTGTGGGTGAGGGGAATTGTACTAAGAGAGGGACATTCCAGCACCCCATAAATACACTCTTCGACCCGGCGGCCCCCTCAAAGGCTACACTGGCAACCTCTGGAGCTACACTAGGGGGCTCTGTGTTTAGGGCAGCTAGGGTCCTTGCTGTGGTGTCCTGTCTTGACAATTATGACACCATACCTTGTTGGGATCCCAACTTTTACCTTGGTATCCAGTTTTAGGGCGTGAGGGGTCTTCGGGCCCACCCTCCTGGACAGGTTTTTTGATGGGTTTCCTGGGACTCGACACATTTTTCTCTAAGATGCTCATCGTCTTTCCTCTGGGGAGGTTTTGTAACCCCTTTCTTTTGGTCACCCCAGTGGATGTCCTGGTCACCCTTGTCTTGACCCAGTGGTCCAACTTCTTTCCTAATTCTTGGGGAGAAATTGGACCTAGGTCTACCAGATACTGTTGCAACTTTTCATCAACGCAATTACTTAATGTGTGTTCTTTCATAAACAAATTATAAAGACCATCATAATCTTTCTCTTTACTTCCATTAAACCAGCCACCTAGTGTTCTCATTGAGTAGTCTACAAATTCCATCCAGGGCTGACTCTGTTTTTTTTAACCCCCCTGAATTTAATTATATACTCCTCCGTAGTAAGTCCAAATTCCTCAATCAGGGTACACTTCATGAGTTCATAGGACTCTGCTTCTGCCCCACTAAGGGTCAGAAGTCTGTTTCTGCACTTACCAGAGAACAATTCCCAAAGGAGTGCTCCTCAGTGAGACCTCCTCATCTTTTTGGTTTCTCAAGCCCTTCTCAGGGCTGTCAACCACTTGGTGAGGTCATCCCGAGTTTTGGTGACAACCCCTTTGGGGATTTGGGGATCATAAGATAGCTCTCTGTCCCTATTTATTAAGTTGATGCCACCATTGATGGGAGCTAGGCCCATCGCTGTTCTTTCTTCTTCTAAAGTCAAGAGTCAGGTCTCTAGGTCTAATCTTTTGGCCAACCTCACTAAAAGGTTGGTCTCTTCATTGAGGCTGTCCTCAAAGGTCTCAGAAACATCTGACCCATCTGTGTGGGATCGGAGTGCTGAGAGTAGTATTCCTGGAGTCAGGGGCACAGGGGCCCTGTTCTTCCTAGGAAGTGAGGGGGGTTGGAAGTTATCCTCATCCCATTTTACGAGGGGCTTACATGTGGCCAGCGAGGTGCCAATTGGGGGTACAAAGGTACAGTTTGGGTAAGAGCACATGCCATGGGAACCTAATTGGCAGTCGACCCATGGCACATCAAGTCAAAGTGAATCAGAAGTCTGGCAAAAAGTGGAGCAGGTACTGCAACAGAAACCCACTTTCCTAAACAATGTAAGCCCAGTCATGTTCGAAGCAAGATGAACAATGAGAGATGCTCTGTAATCATGTAATGACGGAGGATATTCAGATAGATGTAGAGTACGGGGTTCGTGTACCCCTGCGGGAGCTTAGTTTCATCCACACTGGGGAGTCTGCTTCACTTGGTCTAGCTATAGGTGATGTGTGGCTATTTTCAGTGTCCAAGCCATTTTGTACATATAATGCTACTGACCTTATCTGTGCTTAGAGTGGATGACCGGTAAACTCAATTACAGGAATAGCTAAAGTACAGCCTGTCAAAAGAGGGTGAAGGTTACAGGAAGAGCATTATACCTCGTGACCGCTCTTGCCAGGACCTGCTCTTACATTTGTTTATATATTTTTAATTACAAGCAAGCCTGCCATCTTCATTAAGAATGAGCAAGCTAAGGTGGCCTGTAAAAAAGTAAGAGGCTTCTTATATAAAAAATAGTATTTTATTTCAAGTATGATGGAAGGAAGCACAGCACATCCGTTAGGAAGGAAGTAAAGGGAGATATAACAGTTGGGGCAGAATCTGGAACTAAGGATGTAAGATGCAGGCACGCATCACACATTCCAGGCTCCAGCACAATGAGGTAAAACACAGTAAAAGAACAAGCATTGAAAAAGCAAGAATGCAACACATCTTACCCCAATAAAAGAAAAATCAACACAAATACCTACTAGGAGTTTTCTTGGGTCTAACATCAGATTTTACCCTAGAAGCAACAGACAAATCTGTATGAGTAAAACTCTGGAGAGGTACGTTAACTTGCACATGAGGAGAAGCATTGACATGTGCAGGAAGAGGCGTACTGATCTGCGTAGGTGATGGTGATGGAAGAGGGTTAGAAGAAACAGGACATTTAGCAACCCTACGAACATTCCAAACCCTCCCATCTTGTGTGGCAACACAGTTTTTAAATACTTTGACCACTTTGATAGGAGGAAAGAATTTGGAGAAACCTTTAACCAAAAAACCAGGTTTCTTTACTCTCACCCACTCACCAACCACAAAATCATGAGGTTTAACATTCATTTTAGAATCAAAAGCAAGTTTCATACACTGTTGTTTATCTTCAACACGTTCGGCAACACTTTCAATACCAACTTTAGGATCATTCCTGTTAAGTTTTTTAACCCACCAGGGGCAAATGACAGAAGAGGGTTCTCTACCCTTCAAGAGTTTGAAAGGGCTCACACCAGTGACAGAATAAGGCGTGATACGGTAGACCCAAAGTCTTTTCCTGACCACCTCCAACCACGAATCGTCGGAAGAACCAATCCCAGAAATACAATCTTTGAGGACACGATTAAAACGTTCCACCTGACCATTTTCCCTAGGCTCGTACAAAGACACAGTATGATGTTTAATACCACAGCAGTCAAGAAACTGTTTAACCTCAGAGGAAATCAGCTGTGTACCGTTATCGGTATCAAAGGTTTCTGGAAAACCTTCCCTGGCAAAGGTCTCTTTCAAGAAAAATAAAACAACCTGAGAGGAAACACTATTTACAAATTTAACTTCAGGCCATTTCGAATGGTAATCAACCAAAACAAGCGCAAATCGGGCATTAGAAGGCAACTGTTTAAAAGGGCCTGAGATGTCAAAAGCCACTTTTTGCCACGGAAATTTGGGCCAAGCCACAGGTTTAAGAGGAGCAGAAGACAAATGGAGCATTTTGTCACTGCTAATGCACTGAGAACATTCCCTTACCATTCTATCAACCATTTTGTCAATGCCAGGCCACCAAAAGTTTTCTCTAACCAGGCGCTTCATGGATGACATACCAATGTGGCCTTGGTGAGCTAACAACAAAATCTTCTCTTGTAAAGAAGCAGGGGGAATTAACTTGCCAGACTTGAACAGAAACCCACCAAATTCTTCAATTTCTGAAGCAACTTGGGAAAAGGAAGCTAAGTCAGAAGGAATGGATTTATTATTCGGCCATCCATCTTTCACAAAGCCAAAGATTTGTTGACAAATAGAATCCTTTGCCATTTCACTAAACCACTCCTCCTCAGATAATGTTAAGAACTCCTTAGATATACAATCTTCAATGGAAGCAATAACATCAACATCTTGGTCAATGGTGGAAACCTTATCAACACTGCATGGTAACCTGGACAAAAAATCTGCTGTTACATTGCTTTTTCAAGGAACATACATGATCTCGAAGTCATATTCCTGAAGGCGTGAGGACAAACGAGCAATTCTGGCAGTCGAGTTCCAACCACCACCAGGGGAGAGGATTCCTACTAACGGTTTGTGGTCCGTTCTCAAAACAAACCTGTTCCCCCAGACATAGTTTCTAAAATGTTCTACAGCCCAAATGCATGCTAGTAGCTCCTTTTCAATAACAGAGTATCTCCTTTCAGTGGAGGATAAGGTTCTGGAAGCAAAGGCTACGCACCACTCATCCTTACCCGCAGTTTGACTCAACACAGCACCAATGCCATACAAACTGGCATCAACAGTGATGACACATTTCTTACTTATACAGAAAGATTTGAGTGTAGGGGCATTAACAATCTCACTCTTAATTTGCTTGAAAGCAATATCTTGCTTGTCAGTCCAGACAAATTTGGCTGAGCTTCCAGTCAACTCCCTTAAAGGTTCCATCTTGTTGGCGAAATTTTGAATGAATTTACTGTAATATTCGCACAACCCCGCAAAAGAGAGTAACTTCTCTTTACTATCAGGGGCTGGTGCATTCATAATTGCGTCAACAAGGTTCTTCTTTGGTACCACCCCATCTCCAGAGAGGGTATGTCCCAAATACTCTACAGATTTACAGAAAAATTTACACTTGCTGGCTTTAATGGTCAAGCCAAACTGCTCTAACTTGGAACAGACTTCTTTAACATGAGTATGATGTTCACCATTATTCTTTGAAAAAACAAGAATATCGTCCTGGAAACATTTGACGAAAGACAGGTCTTTAAAAATATGGTACATGGCTCTCTGAAACACTGAAGCAGCCGAAGCTAGACCGAATGGCATTCTCTTGAACTGAAATAACCCATGAGGGGTGATGAAAGCAGTAAATTGTTTGGAGTCTTCAGTGAGTTCGATCTGGTGATACGCAGATCTCAGGTCTAATGTTGAAAACACGCTAGCCCCATCCAACATGCAAAACATTTTGTTAATATTAGGAAGTGGATGACAGTCTGTGACTAAGCTCTTATTGAGTGCCCTTAAATCAACACATAGCCTAATACTTTTATCAGGTTTAATGGCTAAAACAATGGGGGAAACCCATTCGGACGATTCCACTTCCTCAATTATACCATCTTTCACCATGGTGTCAAGCATATCTCTAAGTTCGTCCCTAATACTAATAGGCACTCCCCTTAACTTCTGTTTTACAGGGACAGAGTTAGGTTTGACTTTAATCTTATGGCTAAACCCATTCAATTTGCCTAACTTGTCAGAAAACACTTTAGGAAAGGCACGAGAAATCTCTGTGAATTCAGATGATTCAGTGGAGTCTCCGTCAGATACAGCCAAAACTAACACAGGATCTTTAAGTCTAGGATTTAAAGAAACACCAAGTCTCGCTTGGTCCCTCCACCCCAAAACATTCACACCCTTCCATGCGATGTAAAGTTTCACATTAGCAGAACTATTTTTGATAGTAAGCATAACTTCCTTAAAGCCAATAATGTTGATCTTGGAGCCATCAAAATTGTAACCACGTATGTCAGGCTTAGATAAGGAATTAATATCAATTAGATCACCAAAAGACTTAATACAATACTCATGTGTGATAATGGTCCAAGGAGAACAGGAGTCCACCATAAGCTCTAGCACTTTACCCAAAATGGTAACAGGACTTTTAGGAGAGGAAAGAGTATCTGCTTGAGATAAGTCAATTGACTCCTGTATAGCAATGACAATACCAAATTCCTTAATATCTGGATCATTGCATGCATCGTCATTGATATATAATATATTACCAGAAGGACGTTTAGATGAAGAAAAAGAAGACCTCTTTGTGTCTTGGAAGGGTCTTGTGGAAGTTTTACACATTTTGGAAAAATGACCAGAGCGTCCACACTTATTGCATTGTCTAGAAATAGCTGGACATTGTGGAAAGGAAGCGATGTGGTCAGGGTTTCCACATCTAAAACAATAGAATTGTCTAGCCTTCCCATCATTCTTGTTGGAAGGCACACCATTTCTTTGTTCCTGGGGTTTAACAACACTAACTTCGCTAGAAGAAGTGGAACTAGTTGAAGAGGTGGAAGCAGTAGATGCTTTATCTAATGTTTTTATCCATTTATCAGACTGTTCAAGAGCTTTAGCAGTACTGATCGCTATTTCCAAACTAGGATCACCCAAAATCCACAACTGCTCTTGAACCTTCTTATTTTTTTTTTTTTTGTAAAATTTTTATTTTGCAAGTTATATCATAGAAGAGGAAAAGAGAGGAAAAACAGAGGAAGAGTGAGCAAGAGAGAGAGAAGAAGGAACAGGCGACATCCCGCCATGTATCCCCACACAGGGGGTGCTTTTAGAACATGTTCTCAAGAACCTCGAACGACGACTTAAACAACGCCAAAGTCTTATGTCGTAACCTCCAGCGGTGGCGAGGCATGCTCACTGCGCCGCAGTGATCCCAAATCTCAAAGAGGAGGAGCGACTCAGGCTCGATCACAGACCAAAGATAGGCCAAATCGTATGTCCATGTATGCAAATCTGTCGCAACAAAGAGATAAACATTCTCAACGTAACAACCCACCCCCCCCACCCCCCACCCTCAACCCTAGTGGTGGCGACCAACATTCATTCAAATCATCACAACATAGTCAGGTGGCTAAAATTGGAAGAGGTGGAGCGCACGGAGCGCCGAGGGACACACTGCTGATGGCAATCCACGGGACAGAAAACGGACCAAAGGCCCCCAGGTGAACATGAAGTTTTTAAAGTTCCCCCGAAAGATATCAGAAAGCCTCTCCATACTCAAGAGGCGCCACAGACGAGCATGCCATAAGGAGATAGCCGGAGTCGTCGGACTCTTCCAGGCAGCCGCCAGGGTTAGTTTAGCCGCGCCAAGGCACAGCCATAGAATGCGTTTATCCGCCCTCGTCTGATATTGGAGCAATGGATCTCTCAGCCCCAACAGGACAAAGTCCAATGAGTCCGGGACCGGATAACCCACCACTTCCCTGATGTGCGAGAGAATCTCAGACCAGAACGGTCGGATGGATGGGCAATCCCACCAAATGTGGCGAAAGTCCCCCAGTTCCCCACAACCCCGCCAACATCTATCAGAGGAAGCTGGGAAAATCCTATGTAGTTTGGATGGATATAGATACCAATCGAAGATGAGCTTCATGTGTGCCTCCCTAAGATCAGTGGAATGGTTATGTGTTGTCACATCCCTCCATAGAGTCCTCCACTCAATGTCAGTTATGTCCCGCCCCAGCGTAGTCTCCCAATGTTCCATATACCGAGGTCGGGGGGACACCGTGGTATCAAGGAGCATCTTGTACAAAAAAGAGATCGTCCCCTTCATGGTGGAAGTGTGGAGGATAAAGTCTTCAAACTTCGTCAGCGGTCTCGTGGCCGCATCCACCACCCCAGGCGATGTCGCCCAGTGAAGAAGTTGAAGATGACGAAAGCGTTCCGTAGGTAAGACACCGTAATCCCTCATACAGTTATGGAACGTAAGAGGTGTCACGCCATGGAATAGGTGAGTGAGGGACCTGCATCCACCCTCTCTCCAAGGCCCAAAGGATCCATCCGTCAGAGCCGGTGGAAAGGCTGGATTGAAGTGGATAGGAGTAAATGGGGACGGGAACGTTGTCCAACGGTCATCGCCACTAATAGCGTCCCAAACTTTCAGCACTGTGCTAGTGGGGGTGCAAATGTACGCATTCCTGGGTCGGTCCGCCTTGGGCTTCCAGGCCAGGTCCCAAATGGACCGTCCCACTACACTTCGTTCCATGTGGAGCCAATGCTTTTCGGATAGCTGCTGGGACCACTCCACCAGGACTCTCAATTGGGCTGCCTTATAATATAGGTGCATATCTGGAAATCCCACCCCTCCCTCCGCGAACGTCGAAGCACCGCATAGGAAAGCCGTGCCCGACCACCTTGCCAGACGAATTTCAGCATGAGAGTTTTGAGTCGACGGAAGTAATCCACCCCTATCGGGATGGGCAGTGCCTGATAGAGATATAAAAGTTTGGGAAGAAGGACCATCTTGATGGCATGAACCCTACCCAGCCACGAGATAAATTTGGCTTTCCACCTCTCCAGCTCCGCCCGGATCACAGCCAGCATTGGTGGAAAGTTCGCCTGGAACAGCGCGCCCAAGGTAGAGGTCAGTCGCACCCCCAGATACAACAGGGAGGAGGTCGCCCACGGGAGTGGGGTAAGCAAGCTAACCCGTTGAACCTCCGGAGGCGGAAGGGTCAGGTTCAGAATGCACGATTTGTTGAGGTTCACTCTGAAACCAGCCACAGCTTCGAAGACCGCGAGTTCCTTGTGGACGTGTGGGAGCGATAGCACCGGGTCTTGGATAGAGAGCAACACATCGTCCGCGAAGAGCAAAATTTTGTGCTGTTCCCCCGTAAAGGGAAGTCCCAAGATCCGTTCATTCTCCCGGACCGCCAAGGCCAGCGGCTCTATGCTGAGGGCGAAAAGAAGCGGCGATAGCGGGCACCCCTGGCGCGTGCCGCGGGAATGCGAGAACGGCCCAGATCTGCAGCCATTGACCAGCACCCGCGAGGTAGGGCTATGGTAATTGGCTTCAAGCATTCTAATAAAGGGAGGTGTAAACCCGAAGGCCTCCAATGTACGGTGTAGAAAGCCCCAGTCCACGCGGTCAAACGCTTTTTCCGCGTCGAGTCCTATCAGCACAGCGGGAATGTGAAAACGCTCCGCCTTTTCAATCAGATGAATCACGCGGCGTAGATTGTCATGGGTCTGGCGACCCTTGATAAACCCAGACTGGTCCGGGTGGATCAGGGCCGGCATCAAATCCTTCAGTCGGCCGGCAAGGATAGAGGAATACAACTTAGCATCTAGATTAAGGAGCGCTATCGGGCGATAGGAAGCACATTCGGAAAGGTCCTTCCCCGTTTTGGGGAGAATGGTGATCAGGGCCTCCGCCATAGACTCCGAGGTTCGCCCTTCGGATGCCATCGCGTTAAAGAGTGAAACCAAGAAATCGCATAGTTCCGAGGCAAAAGTTTTATAGAACTGGGCTGTGTAACCGTCGGGGCCGGGCGCTTTGTGAAGCTTCAGGCCCTTGATGGCTCCCAATACCTCCTCCCTGGAGATGGGGGAAGAGAGCAAGTCGTTCCATTCCTTGGAGACCTGTGGGATAGGAAGACCCCCCAGGTACGCCTCCTGGGCTGCGGAGTCCAAGGCATCCGCTGAGTAAAGGTTCGCGTAGAAGCGGCCAAAAATGGCCGCCTTGTCCGCGTCCCTATGCCGGACAGCTCCCGTGTTGTCACGTATGCCCCCAATGTAATCCTTCTCACGCTTATCCCGGAGTTGCCGGGCTAGGTGACGCCCCACCTTGTTCCCCTGGGAGTAAGAAACCCGTCTGAGACGCAAGAGGGTATATTCAGCCCGGTTGTTATAGTGCGCCCTCAGTTTCCCCCGCACCGCCGTGAGGGGTCGAAGGGTCAACCTAGAGGGGTTCGACTTATGCGCCTGTTCCAATGTAGCCAACTCCGCCTCCAGGGCCTCCCTTTCAGTTCGCCTGAGCTTATTAAGATTCGCGTTAAGAGCGAGACACGTACCTCGTATAGAGGCCTTGCACGCATCCCACGTGGTGTATACCGACGTATCGGAGGGTGGGTTGAGAGTAAAGAAGTCTGCAAGCGCCCGTCGCAACGCGGTGCAAGAGACATCATCCCGCACCAACGCCGCAGGGAAGTACCACTTCCGCCAGCCGTCCCCCCCCACCGCCCAGTGTAGCCCAAGCACCACTAAAATATGGTCCGATAGCGACAGTGGGAAAATACCAGCCAGAGTGATGTCCCCCCTGAGAGCCTGATTGACAAAGATGTAATCTATGCGGGAGTATGTATGATGCACATGAGAGAAGAACGTGTAATCCCGTGTGTGTGGGTGCATGAAGCGCCAGCTATCCACTAAACCCAGGTCGCTTACTTGCTGCTGTGTAGCCCCTGAAAAGACCCCAGTGTCTGCCCTGCGTGCACCCGAGCCATCCAAATCCCTGTCCCACAACATGTTGAAATCCCCCAACAGTATCAAGTGCCCTTCCACAAAGTCTCCCATTTTGTCCATCAGCCCTTGCAAAAACCCATTCTGACCAGTATTCGGAGCATACACAGCCACAAACGTACACAGGCGGTCATACAACAGGCCCTTCACCATGAGCCAACGGCCCTCCCTATCACTGCTCACTCCCAGTGGCTGGAACTGGAGAGAAGCCCTAAACATAAGGGCCACCCCCCTATGCTTAGAGGATGCCGAGGCCCTGTAGAGAAGAGGAAACTGTCTATGCCGAAGCCTCATTTCATCCTTCCTGGCCAGATGAGTCTCCTGTAGAGCAACTATATCTAGATGGTGGTCCAGCAAGTACTTCCAGAGTTTCTGGCGTTTCTGCGGGGAGTTAAGACCTTTCACGTTCCAGCTACCTATACTAACAGGCATAAGGACAGTAGAGGAATTCGCTCAATGCCTGCATGAGGGACAATCAGGGCGCGGAGCCGGAGCAGCACCCCACACCAAACCGCTACACCCCCAAGCAGAGCTACGGCCAAACAACCCCCTTCATTACCCAGGCCATTCCTTCGGGCCCGCCAGACCCATCCTCCAGACGGCCAAGAGCTCCGTGGACAAGCAGACATAGGAAGAACAGCAATCTCAGGACATATAGACAAAGGACTCGGGCTCAGTATCCCGGACACCTCCCTCCCGTGGGGGATCCCACCCCCCTCCCCCCGAGGGATCAACCAGCATGACCTGACAAGGTAAACAGAGATCGAACAAGTCCCAGCCCAGCTCCTGATATAGGAAGCGGCAAAGACTATCACAAGCATCAACCACACCCAGCAGTAACCTACCAGTGTCGCCACCACACACCCCCCCCACCCCAACCCCAGCACCAACCATCCCCTCTCAACCAAAACCCCCAGAACTCCCCAGAACCAGAGCCCCCCCCCCGCTCCCCCCCCCTGCAAAAAAAGACAACAGTAATAGACTTAAGTCATAGAACCTGAGTCGAACAGTCATCAGGTCCAGTAGGTCACGATCCGAGGGACTCCTTCCGGATCGATCTGGGGAAGAGGGCACCAGATCGGTAGCCCCCTGGACCACGGCCCGGTGTGTCTTCTCCAAAGTACAATAGTACTCCCGGGCCTCGGGGTCAGAGCCCCTCCGACGCCATCAGTGGGAGAAGGGGTCATGCAGCTCCAGAGCTCGTTTGAGAATCAGCCAAAGTGGCGGAAGCCACCGATGCAACCGCAGCATCCCTTTCTTGCACGCTAGTCGTACGATCCGGCCGTCTCCGCTCTGGAGAGGGGCCGACTCTATGCCAGGAAGAAGAGCGTCGTCGTCTCCTCGACGGTGAAGAACGGCTCCCCTGAGATGGCGCCACATCCTCTAGGCCCAGCAAATCAACCGCCACCTGCAAAGTGTTTATCTGCGCCAGCCGGTTCTGCCAGCGGAAGATGATCCGGAAGGGATGTCCCCACGAGTAAGAGATGTTGTTCTCCCTCAGGAAGGTGGTCACGGGACGGAACTCCCTCCGCTTCCGAAGGGTCGAGGCAGCCAGATCCTGGTACAGCTGTGGATGGTGGTCTCGAAACTGCAGAGAGGAGATGGTCCTAGCCTGGCGCAGGATACGCTCCTTCAGTTGAAAATCGTGCACACAGACGAGGATATCAGGAGGGCCCCCTCCCCGTCTGGGCAGCCCCACTCTGTGCACCCTGTCCATCCGTATAGTCTGCACACTCTCGTCGTCCAGGATTTGCAAGAATAGGGCCTGAACATATTCACGGAGGTCCCCGGCTTCTCCTTGCCACGGCACAGCCTTGATGCGGATGTTATTCCGCCTGGAGCGGTTCTCCAAATCCTCCGTGTGGGTTTGCAAATCTAAATTTTGTTCCGTGAGACGGATAATGTCCTGCTGCAGCTGATGCACATCATTCGCCAAGCTGAGGTCGTGATCTTCCAGTGTCGCCACACGTTCGCCGATCCCGTCCACATCTCTCCTCACCTCCCGCAGGTCCGATGCCAGCTGTGACCTGAGTTCCGAGATGTCCTCCCTGATGGAGGAAAAGAGCTCTGTCATGAAGGCTTTAGTGGCAGGCGCCTCGTCGTCAGATTGCCTCGATGAGCCACTAGCTCCCGGTGAGGCCGGCTGCTGAGAGTTCTTGGGGGCACCCTCCTTCCCCGCCCTCCCCTTGCGCAGTGAGGTGGTCATCCTGAGGGTCCGCCCCAGGCCGCAGCGTGGTGGGCCTCCCGCGCCCGGAAGTCCCTGCAGCGGTGGTAGGCTGGGCCCGCAAGCGATGAAGATCACCTCCTCAGGCAATCCGTGCAAGGGCACAGCCCGCCTCTGCCAGCAACCAGTACCACCGCGGGAGTGCAACAGTCAATAAGCGCGGTCCATAGGGCAGGATGGGCCTCCGTACCGGGGACCGACACCACGGGCACCATGCAGAGGTAGCGTCACCACACGAGGCCCCCAGTACTACAGCACCAGCAGCGAGGCTGGACAGGTCCCAGTCAGATAGAGGGGCCCCAGATAGAAGATGGCGCTGAGGCTGCCCTCGACGAATTCTGCAGACCAGAAACCCACCGTGGGGGCTCAGAACTCCGCCCCCAAGGGCCGAAGGTCCGGTACTGGGGCCCTACAGGCCAGGCAGCAGGGAGTCCCAAGGGCCGATGCCCGCCAAAGAGATGTGCCCAAGCACGCCACGTGACCACCGGTACTCCGGGGACCGCTCCGCCCGCACCAAAAGAGGGCCGCCTCAAGCCTGCCTCAGGGTGTGCGTGAGTCAGCTGGCACCCCGTGCCGGGTCCGCAGCAACGCCCGCCGGTCCTCCAGCCGCCCCACTCCAGCAGGTCTCCATGAGCCGGGGCCGCCCCCCACGTGTGCACGCAGCCTCAGAGTTCTCCGGCGCTGGGCTCCCCCTACGGACCCGGTGTGCCGTCTCCCAATCCCCTTCCGAGGCTCCAGTCGCGCCTCGTCAGCTCCTCGACCACTCGGATCCCCGACCCACGCACAAGGCCGGTCAGCAAGTCTCGGGGGCGGGTCCCGGCAGCGAGCGCCGAGCGTCCCTCGGCACGCCGGCTGCAGCGTCAGGTGTGGCCGGCCCCTCGGGCACCAGAGGCCGGTGCGTCGCAGGCCTCAGCTCGTCCCCGCTGCAATCTCCGCCACTGGTCTCCGGGCAGCACTCCGACGGCACCGGATGGCACCCTAAGCTCCCAGTGACCTCCGCCGCTCTCGGATCGCCGAAAGGAACGTCCTGGACCCCGCTATTCGTTGCTGTGCAGAGTCGGCGTCGGAGAGGCTCTCAAAAGCGTCCTATTCCGACGCCATCTTGGCCACGCCCCCACCTTCTTATTTTTTACATGTACAATGATCTGATCTCTGATCATTTCGTCTGTCATAAGGCCAAAATTACAATGTAAAGACAACGCACGTAAGGCTGTAAGAAAATCATCAAAACATTCTTTTTCATCTTGGATTCTGGTATAAAACTTAAACCTATTAAGTGCGACACTAGTGACAGGCTTGAACCTCCCTTCAATTCTAGCAACTGCTTCATCATAAACATTACTATCACCCCCAGACCTTACAGGTGGTAAAGGTCTAAAAACTAACTGCCCTTCAGAGCCAAGACAGTGTAGAAAAATGTTTTTCTTTCTTTCCGCAGACATGCGTTCTCCATCCATGGCTTTGAGATATGTGAAAAATTCCTCTTTCCATCTTGTCCATGGGATGGGTGGATCACCCTTAGACTGTAAAAATTTTGATGGTGGATCAAATTGCATGTTGGCAGCAGAATGAAAATAAATGTCCAAATAACTGTTAAGAAATGACACTAAAAAAAAATACTAAAAATATCCAGTAGATGGCAGTCTAATGAAAGGAAAATGAGCCTGCACTGAAGCTTTCCATAGACAACTCCACAAAAATAGTTAAAATGTAATGTAGAAGCAGTCTGGAGCCATAAACGAGTCACTGAAATAGCACTCCAAAATAAAGAATATGCGCAAAATAATAAATATAGGAATAACACACGCAATAAGAGAGAGCGTGTAAAACAGTACCTTTGTCCTTTAAGTTAGCGCGAAGTTATGGAAATGCGCTTGCCCGGTGAAAAAGAAATGATCCTTCGTGTGGCACTCACTCGGTGATTAAGTTGCTATGGCAACGAAGACGGCAGGCTTGCGTGAAGCGCAAGGGCTTGGGATTCAGTGCGCAGTCATACGCGATGACACGTGATGAGTCATAGAGGTTGGTTCCCAGCAGCCAATCAGGAGCAACAAACGCTGGAAGACGCTGATTGGTCTAAGCGTCGGTATCTGTTGAAAAGCAAAGAAATGCATAAAAATAGTTAAAATGCTGAATACTTAGCGTAGTTTCACCGGACTTGGAGGAAAATAAATAGGAAGTACCCCGTTTCACTCCAGAAGGACTTTTGAGGCTGATAACGCGGATTCTTTTGATTTCTGCTCCTGTGCTTCGAAGAAATGTGGCAGAAAGTAGATGAGAGTCCCTCGTCGCCAGTGTAAAAAAAGTAAGAGGCTTCTTATATAAAAAATAGTATTTTATTTCAAGTATGATGGAAGGAAGCACAGCACATCCGTTAGGAAGGAGATATAACAGTTGGGGCAGAATCTGGAACTAAGGATGTAAGATGCAGGCACGCATCACACATTCCAGGCTCCAGCACAATGAGGTAAAACACAGTAAAAGAACAAGCATTGAAAAAGCAAGAATGCAACATGGCCATACCACAATGTGGCTCCAGACACCGTGTTTTCATATTATTGAAAGTGCATTTTTAATATTTAGAAACTCGTAAAACTACTAAGGTGCACCATGGTAAATTCCGCTCACACAGATGTAGCACAACATGGGGTGATACAGAGTAAGCATCTTATACAGCAGGGCAAGTGTCTCATACAGCAGGGCAAGCATCTCATACAGCAGGGGAAGCATCTCATACAGCAGGGGAAGCATCTCATACAGCAGGGGAAGCATCTCATACAGCAGGGGAAGCATCTCATACAGCAGGGGAAGCATCTCATACAGCAGAACAAGCCTTCTTTAAACACACAACTACTACTGCCTTGGCAAGGGCAGAGCAAGAACCCTACAGGCACTTGAGTGGTACAGCAGAGGTACTAACGTTGCAAGCATGCGTCAGAATATTGAATTTGTGGGCTGTGACAGTTTCAAAGGATTAGGGCCGGATTGAGAACCAAAACCGGCCCTGGCAAAGTGCTCGGCCGGCCCCCTGGGGGTGCGACCGAGCTCTTTGGCGGGCCGGTTTTCGGCCAATTTTGTTACAGGGCCGCTTTTGCATCTATGCTGCAAAAACTGCACTACAACAAAAACGGCCCCCAGGGCCCAAAACCGGCCCCCACCCGTGCGGCGCACCGGGGGATTGCCCGGTGCCGCAACGGCCAGTCCGGGCCTGCAAAGGATGCATATACAGACACACCCCTTCCTCAAAAGCTTCACGTATTCAAACAGGACAGAAAACAAACGTGTCCAGCTTGTTGAGTAGTAGAGTACGTTTCTGTCACAAACAGAAAAGATACAATATAAGCAATAGCAGTGAAAATGGCAACACCACAAGCAGATTAGGTTGCAGAGGCAGTGCCAGTTTTTCTAACACAAATAAAAGATGCGGCATAGCAGCAGAAGTCCAAACTTCCCCAAAATCACACACAGAACAGGTACATCAAAAACACAGCAGAGTAGGCATTATGTGCCCAGTGCAGAAAATGTGCCCCCCTGCCCTCGCACTAGTAATTACTTAACAGGTGACCCCCACCTATCAGAGGCAGAAAAAAACACAAGAAGCAGGTTTTGAATACAGCATCATCCTCTTACCTGTATTGTCTGCTGGACATGCAATAAGGCAGCCCTTCCCTTGAGGCTGCACTTACACCCACCACATACCCAACCATCACAGGACTCACCAGAAGGGCGACCCTGTTATAAAAGGGTCCAGGTGCATAAGCCCTGGGCCATTTCTACACCCATACCACTGGTGTCTGTGTAGTTTATTCAGTATGTGTGCCTAGGGCCAACAACTTTACATTGGCGATGAGGATGGTTGTCCATGCTGAGCACAGACACCGTCCCTATGACCCACTCCGGATTTGCTAGTTAAGGGTGAGCACTGCGGTGTCCTACCTGAGAGCAGACTGCCATGACAAATCGTATGGTCAGGCTGCCGAGGGACACTGCAAGCTCTGTGGGTATGAGGAGAAAGCGCAAGCATATCCTCTGATGAGGCCCTGCAAGGTGGGTGAAACATGACAGCAAGACAGCTCATAGAGAGGCAAAACCCTGGAACTGCCACACATGATGAGAGATCCCTCTGCGCTTTAGCATAGGGACCTGCTGAGAGCGAGGTCTGTATGGGAGAGATGGGGCAGAGAGGAAGGCTCCTGGCCTTAACCAACTCAAAGTGGTGAAAAAACAAACCTGCATGGGTTTCCTCATGCGACCCAAATCCCTGAAGTAGAGGGAGGAACTCCCTACCTCCCTCGTCGTAGCCACGACTGAAGGTTTGTAGTATTGAAGCCGTGACGGGAGCAGAAGATACCACATACCTCCTGGTGGCCACCTGCCATTACCACTGGGAGGAGAACAGGCCATTTGAGTACAGCAGCAACCCTGCAGAACCGGCCATTGTTCCTCAGCAAGAGCAGGGAAGAAGCTTGGTGAGTGAAAGGAGTGCCATATCTGAGGCATCTGCAACATTTGCGCAGCTCAAGAGAAGCAGCGCGTGTGTCCACAGTCGGATGCTAGAGGGCGTAGTTGTGTAAGCCTACAGTAAGAAGCACATAAGTTGAGGAGCCACAACCCGCAAAATATAAGGGAAAGACACCATATATTCACTGAAAAAACAAAGGTTACAGGGATGTTCTAGTTATGATTCCGAATTTTTTTTAAAAACATACAAATTCACTCAAAAAACCAAAGGTTACAGGGACGTTCTAGTTAGGCTCGCATTTCACTCATACAAAACCAGAGAAATTCAGCAGTTATAGTTAGCTCAGCTAACTATAACCTATGCCCCTGCAATATTCCGCTTATGACTTGGCATATTAAAGCACTCATGACATAGTCAGTGACAGCACTCGTGACATCACCAATGACATCTGAAATTACATCACTGATGACATGATGACATCATGCAGTGAGTCTGAGTGTTTTCTTAAAGTTACTGAGTGTTAAACATATATATTAAGGTAAGTGGCTGTGGGAGGGCCTGTATGGGTGAGTGAGTAGGTGTGTAACTTTTGTACAGAAGTGTGAGTGAGTATGTGAGAGACTGTATACATAAGTGAGTGGCTGTGGGAGTTTTTGAATGGTTGAGCGAGTGGGTGTGTCAGTGGCTGTAAATGGTGACTGAAAGGGTGCATGAGTAGCTGAATTGATGACTGAGCCGGTACATAAGTGTCCACATGGGTCAGGAACCAGATACACAAGTGAATGTGGGTGCATGAATGGGTGTTTAAATGGCTGTATGGGTGAGTGAATGGGTGTGTGAGAGACTATGGTTGAGGTGAGGCTAGAGGTAGAAAGGGAGAGTATGTGCTTGTCTCAGTGACTGTACAGGTGAGGGTATATGTGTTAGTATATCTATGAATAGGTGAGTGAATGTATTGGCGAGTGAGTGGATGTGTGAATGGCTGCATGGTTAAGTAAATAGGTATTTGAGTATCTGTATGGGTGACTGATTCAGTATGAAAATGGGTGTATGAGTGGGTGTGTAAGTATCTGTATGTCTGTATGAGTGGATGGGCAAGTGGCTGAATTGATCAGTGAGTAGGTGCACGAGTGGCTGTATATAGGAGTTAGGGATTGTTTTAGTGGCTCTATGGATCAATAAGTAGGGGTGTCACTGAATGAGTCTGTGAATGGGAATGTCAGTGGTTGTGTGGCAGTGGATGTACGAGATGTAGTATAAGGTGTAATTGGGTGTGTGACAGGTTCTGTGGATGAGGTCTTCAGTGATGTAATTTAAGATGTTATGAATGAGGTCACTGAGCAGGTCATGAGTGATATAATATGTGAGGTCATAAGCGGGGTGGAATTTCTCTGGTTTAGTAGGAGTGAAATGTGAGCCACACTATAATGTCCATGTAGCCTTTGTTTTTTTCAGTGAATTTCTACGTTTAAAAAAATTCTGTTTCCTAACTATAATGCCCCTGTAACCTTTGTTTGTTCAGTAAATTTCTAAGTATTTTAAAACTCTATTTCCCAACTAGTGGAGAAAGGGGGCGGGCCTCCATCAAACTCTAGGCAATCACACTGTGTGGGACTTACTGGAGGTAACAAGAGTGGTTCTTGGCCCCCCAACGACCCTCAGTATCCAAAGGGACTTCATCCCCCAATCAGTAGTGCGCCAGAAGGCCCCTTTGCAGAGTGGTTGAGAACGTGGGCGGGGCCTCAGATGACTTACCCCAGGGTGGTGTTCTTTATTATACTTCTCTAAATTATTTTTCTGATGGGGGCCACGCGGATTCACGCCTCAGATCAGTTATGGCCCGGGAAGCCCATCCTCTGGGACTCGTCTTTTTTTTATAAACTGTGCATATATAAGGGGAGAGGGAGGCATGGTCCCCCTCCCTGAGCTCCTTTTGGCACCAGGAACCCCATCACCAGTGGCCCACCGTCTTTAGCTGGGTGCCCCCAGGGCACCCAGTGACCTGTGTTGGGGACCATGGGGCGAAGTCTCAAGATCCCTGCGGTCCCTGCTGGCTTCCCGCCTCCTGCGGGAGCCGGCACTGTTGTGACAAACAGGCGGCTGCTATAAGGCCGCATCCTTTTGCTCAATGGTTTCATCTGTTTTTCAGTACGCATATTTACGTGCTGAGAAACAGATGACAAGTCAGCGTTCTGCAAGCTGGAGCTGTTTAACAGCTCCGGCTTGCAGAAAGCGGAGTTAGGTTTGCTTTTGCTTGGTGGAAGCGGTCAGCTTCCACCAAGCAATAGCAAACAGCTTCCTCCCGAGGGTGGCCACCTAAGGAGGTTGTAGGAGCCGGCCCTTGGTGGGTGGCTGACCCCAGGGCCATTCATGGCTCCACGAAGGGGGCTGCGCAGCCCCCCTCCATCATGGAAGTTAGCCCCGGAGAGGTGGTGGTCCCTGGGGCCGGGGTTCTGGGACAGACCCTCAACATTAATGTATTTCAGTCCAGGGGAGGGGGCAGGGTCTGGGGTTGCGGGGGTGATTGGACCTCCCTTATTTTTCATCAATTGCCCAGAGGAGGTGGCAGTTACTTGGTCTGTGTGGTCAGCCATGCGGGCCGCCAGATTCATTATATAATTAGGTGGTGGTACCAGGGGCTGCAGGGGAGGTCGTACGGGCCCCCCCTGCATTCATTTGATTTCATGCACCGGGCAGGTTGTGGCTGCGGGGGGCTGGGTGGACTCCCGCATATTGTTACTATCATTTGCCCCAGGGAGGTGGTGGGCCCGAGGAGGAGGCAGACCCCAGGGCACGTGGTGGGCCAGTAGGCCTGCCAGCATACATATTTTTTTTTTATAAATCTTTTTATTGAAACAACAACATGCCATCTCTTTTTACAGGATACATGTGGCAAAATAGAAAGACGTTTCACCAACAATTAGGCAATTCCATAACAGTCAGCTATTGATAATTGACCACTTTTCGCTTTCTCCCCCCCACCCCCCCCCCACCCCCACCCTGGATCCCTACCCTCCCAGTTAAAGTGATTCTTGCTTCTGACCCCGTACAGTCACTGGGGCACATAACATTCCCCAATAGCTATTCCATTTTGACCATTTTTGAGGGCATCCCAGCTCTCATAAATCGCTCTTTCCACCTGCATACACCAATTTAAATCCATTTTCCATTCCCTCAGCGTCACAGCCTCTACTTCCCTCCATTTCCTTGTTATACTACGTTTGGCTATCATGAATCCCAGTGTAACCCATAGGTGCTCAGTATTCGGGAGATCTGATAGATATTTAACCGACATCTCAGCGATTTATTCTCTACAACATTATCAACTGCCCTCATGGTCCTTATTATCGCTTCCCAGTATTGCTGGAGTGGGGTTACTCTCACAGCAGGTGGAAGAAGGTACCCTCCTGCCCACACCCCCTCGGGCATAGCGATGAGGTGAGCCCCCTGTGAGAAGTTGGCCTGGTATATGATGCTCACTAGTTCTAGTGATCACCTTGTACCATGCCAAGCAAGCCTTATGATGATTGGTTGTAAGTCAACCTTATAGACCAGCTATTCTAGTGGTAGCGTGGACAAAGCAGTCTTAGGCTAAACTCTGAAAGGCATGTGAAGCAAGCTGTTTTACCATATACAACCCCCTTGAATACCAAATGAAAGGAGACCACACAGATATATATTGAAAATATATATATATTTATTAACTACAAATATCCCCTATACTCTTTATGAGCACAGAAGCACAAGCGTTAAAACAAAACACAGTTAAAATACACAAAAGTTGCACAATATGGATGAGGGCGGGTGGTCACTCAAACCATATATTAAGAAAGTGGTATAAGAGATACCAATCGAAAAGGAAGTAGGCCTAGGGCCTTGGGAATCGCTGGAGCTGATCTGGACTAGCAGTGACTAAGTCGGGAAAGGCCCGTGGGACTCGGGTGCAGTGTTTAAAGTGCACGCATTCACCAATGCATTGTCTATGGTGCGTAAAAGTTACAAAGTTAGTGTTTTAGGAACCTTCCGAGTGACCTATAAGGATGAAACTTTAGACACAGACACTAGAGGTGTATACCGGTGTGGGAACACCGGCGTTGCTGAGTTACCTCACCCACAGGAAGCGGGTGCACAGGTGCGAAGTAGTGTCGGGTTTCGTCACGCAGGTCGATGGTGCTTGGAGCTGAAGATGCTGCAGGCGGCTCGATGTGAAGAGTTCCGGTGGATCCAAGGGTGGATCTGAAATGGTGAAGACCTGAAAGCAGAGGGGACAATGTTCAAAGTCACTAGCCAGTGACTACCGTGGAACCAGATTGGAACCAGGCGATGTCGGGTGCAAACAGGCGGTGAGGTGTAGCTTCTCTCAGCAGGCACGTGGACACGAAGAGGTCGAGGATGTCCAGGAGTCGATCACAAGCTGTCCCACAAAAGTTCTAGCTGATGGCGGTGTTGGCAAATTGATCGGAGCAAACAGGCTTTGGCTAATGCAAGCCACGTAGGAAGTGAAAAATGCTTATCACTCGGACCAGCAAGGTCAGAGTGGGTGCTCCTTTTTACAGGAGCGAGGGAAAGTCTGGAGCAACCAGACCCGCAGTGTAAATTGTAGCTTTTGTCACCAAGATGGCCGCTGACCACGTGGCAAGTGGCCGGGATGGCGCATCAAGTGGCACGATGCAAAAGGGCTCCACGCAGATCGTGGAGATGCTGGAGGGCTGATCTTCAGTGCAAGGGCTGCTCGGTGGTGGGGCTTCTCAAACCCCAAAGCACAGTGTCGAGGGTGCCTCGGGTGCTGCGCAGTCAGCTTCTCGAGGGTCTTTCAAGATGTCCGGTCCCACGTCTCTCAGTGCCTCCACGGGTCCCTTCTTTGCAGGGACTGTGGATCGGGCTGTGAGAAGTCTGGGAGTCTGGGTCTTGTCAGGCTCTGGGCTCGGGCTCCGGTGGGAGGCGGCGGCAAAGCAGACGTTGAGTGGCTGGATGGTGCCTGTGTTCACAGGGTGGCCACTCCTAGGCCACAAGGGAGATGCTCATCAGTCTTCTGTGCAGCAGAATGTCGAAGTCCAGTCGTCTTCTTAGTTTCAAGTTGATTCAGGATGATCTGAGGTGCTATGGCACTGCTCCCACTCTTATTCCCAATCTGAGGGGTGGATCACCTGCTAGGTCCCTCCTCTGGGTGGGACCAGGAAGGGGGGCGGTTACACCCCCTTTCCTTTGTCCAGCTTTTTGCCAGGCCTGGGTCTGGAAAGTCCCAGGACCGGTTTGGACTGGCTTATGCACGAGGACACCTTGTGTGCCCCGGGCATGTCTGATTCTATTCAGCCCTGTCCTACCCAATACACAAAATCCTGTCTGGGGTGGTGCTCGCACCTCCCAAGGCAGGAAACCCTTTATCCAAGCCTCCCTCGCTGGAAGGACTCCCAGCAGCAGGAGGTCAGACTTGTGTCTGTGGTGGCAGCATCCATTTTGTGATGCTGAGGCTCTGGTTAACTTTAACCGGGGTTAAGGCTATCTACATGTTGTGTCCCTCTAGAAGGGTGGAATGCTATCCCCGTCGACAGAACTGTCGAAGGCATAGTATTCCAAATCGTATGACACCTTACTCTACATGTTTTGATAAAGCCAAACCAAAGTTAGCATATAACCGCGAGGATTATAATGCACTTTAGAGTATATGGTATGGCAATATCCCGGAACAGCTAAGGAAGTTGTTCTAGACAGCTGCAGATAGGCTCAGCTCATGCTAGAGCACCATCTCACATGAAACCACGCACTCTGCCCCCAGGATTGCAGGGGCCTGCCATAGGAATGGCTTATAGGTTAACATGTGTCCAGTTAAGGTTAGATATAGGGATACTATATCTAAGCAAGAGGTGATTACACCAACTTACCCCAGCTGAGTGATCAGCCAGTTGTGTCAAAATATGGAGGCCAGGCCAGGGGTGGCACAATACATGCTGCAGCCCCTGGTAGGCCTTGGCTACACCTATGCCGTGGGTACCTATGGTACACTGTTACAGGGGCCTATAAGGTGAACCAGTTCCAATTCGTAATGCACCTAGAGTGCATTGGCAATAATTTAGAGAGAGAACAGCATGCTGTGGGTCTGATTAGCAGGCCCACAGCCACATTAAGTCATAAACCAGTGAAGCAAAAAGCAAAAATTTGGGGTGACCATAGGATAGCGGACCCTACTCTCCTACACCCCCCATTTTTATCTGGGTGGGCCCTATTGAGTATCCTTAACTGTATTCATCTTAAGCACAAATGTATAGCCGCCTCTCTATGGGAGGCCATGGCTTCCATCCACTCTTCTTCGCCCAGGTCACCCAGTTCTCTCTCCCACCTGCTCCGAAGCTTCATTAGGGATCTGGAAGGTCGTTAATGAGCTTACAGTATACCAGCGATATCGCCTTCGTAACCAAACAATTGTCCAGGAGCCTATCTTCAAGTGGGGAAGTCTCTGGAAGCACTGTGTCCTTGGGTAGTCTTGTTCTCAGTGAGTGGGTGATTTGGATGGATCTAAAGATTTCAGATTGTGGCATCTGATATTCCTTCTCTAACACCGGAAAGTCCTTTCTACTCCCCCCCCCCCAACCTCCCAAAGATCCCCCACCCTTCTAATCCCAATCGTGTCCACTTGCTGAAACCCGCCCACAGCACCAACAGGCCTAATTTTTGTCGAGTCCCACAGGGACTCCCACACCCTGATGACTCCCACAGGGGAGTCATCAGGGT
Source organism: Lissotriton vulgaris (assembly GCF_964263255.1). Lineage (NCBI taxonomy): Eukaryota > Metazoa > Chordata > Amphibia > Caudata > Salamandridae > Lissotriton > Lissotriton vulgaris. The sequence goes on from NC_141685.1 coordinate 1,562,749,927, forward strand.
GAGTTTGCCTTGCCAGTCCAACGCTCTAGTACTCTCCTGCCAAATTCGGAGTGTAGTTGATGTTGGGTAACGGAAGGTTCCCACTTCCTAGCCTCCATATATTGCCCTGAGGTACCCGTCCGGTGACATATTATGATGATGATCCATCCTGTAGGCAGGGTCATTCTGAGGTTTATGTACCCAATGATTAATTACTGTAAGTTGGGCTTCCCAATAGTAGTGTCGGAGTGAGGGGAGTGCTACACCTCCATCATACCATCCCGATATCAACTTTACTAACAAGATTTGCGATGCCCTCCGTCCCACAACAACTGCCTCACCGCTGCATCTATGTGCTGGTAAGACTATGGAGATAATGGGTAAGGTGTATTATGCAGTACATAAAGGAACCTGGGCAGTGCCATCATTTTAAACAGTGCTGCTAGCCCCAAAAGAGACACAGCATGTATACTGTTAAGTGACACAGGACTCCAGGAGGTGTCGGTCCCCGGGGCCCGGAGGTTGCCATATGGACACCTGATACATAAAACCAATGTCCCAGGGAGGTGGCAGTCCCTGAAGCTTTTCATAAGCCTGAGGAGGGAGGCCTGTGTGCCACCATTCTAGTTCATTGGCATTCCCCTGGGACCTGGCTTACCCTGGGGTTAATTAAAAAAAGCACGGGTGCCGCTACTTTTTTCTTTTAAAATGTTACCATGAATTTGCAAATATCATAATTTCACTATTTATTTTCTTTAAAAATAGTTTTTTGTCCCGTCTATGTTCCTCTGGGCCTCCAGGACAAACTTTATGGTGTCAGGGTATTTCTACCGTACCCGCTTTTCTTTTTTACTCTTTTTTTGGCATTTGGCTGAAGCAGAGTCCCAAGATGGCTGCCAACTCTTCCTGGTTGAAGTGTTGGCAGCCAATCAAAGCTCTGCATTTCCCTGCACAAGCGATCACTAACTTTATTTTCTTAAATTTCTCCAAAAACTACAGAACGGATTCATCCCAAATAAAAAGCACAATCTGCATTACCCAATCTACCTTTCTGCCAAATTTGGTGTAATTCTGTACAGCACTTTGGGCTGCAGGTGTGTCTAAAAATCCTATGGGAATTAACATGGGAAAAGACACTTTTTTTACGATCCCTTTTCTCAGCCACCCTAGACAGATTACCCCAAATCTTTTCAGGCACTCCAAGACCGGGCTTGACACTTTTTTGGGAACATTTCGTGAAGATTCTTCAAATGGTGCCAACGTTATAGGCAAGTCAAAAATTACTTTCCTATGGAAACATGGTCCTAACTAGAACTACCAACTGGCAATCGCCAGTGGGAATTAATATATATATATATTTGAACAAACTGCTGAGTTTATGACTTGCATATATTATAGATAATAGCAAGATATATATTAACAAATATATTTATTTCTTCTTTTATGCAATGTGTTATTAATACAATATGCTGAAGATCAGGAATTATTCTGTTGAAAAATACACACACTAAAATGCGTATGTAGGTCTTCACTTTCCATGACCATGTGATTCATGTCACGGATAGAGGTGTGGTACACTTTAAGCATACAAAAAAAGCTATTGGTTTTACTGATGTTACAGTGTGAACAAGGGCGATCTAGCCTGAAACGCGTAGCTGTTGTCTGCGGTAAAATAAATAGCATCATTGCTGCACCTGGTGGGCCGTCTCCTTCGTCGCGTGCTTGTCTGCTGCTGGAAGTTGAGAGGAGCTGATTTGTATGTATGTATATATATATATATATATATATATATATCACACACACACACACACACACACACACACACACACACACACACACACACACACACACACACACACCACTACTATGAGGGGTTCCAGCAAGGCCACAACTTTCCGGTATCACAAGGTGCCAGTGGAGACCGGAGGAGCACAAGAGAGGAGATTGAGGAGAGGAGCGTGGCCCAGCTGGCCACGGCCAGTACAGAAATTACCATGCCTGGGTGCATCCATAGCACCACCAGAGGGTGCAGATATACTGATCAGCAGCACAGTCTTGATGCCTTGCTGCCACAGAACTGGGTGCCATTCACTGGTCCAAACAAAAAACCTTTTAAATACTGTGGGTCCATGAAGGGAGGAGAGCACTCTAACTCTGGTCCTGCATGATGAGCGAGTGGAGGCATCACAGTAAGACACCCAGATCATGTAGCGAAATACACCAAATGCCACTAAAAAAAAGATAGAGTTTTCATTCTCCCAGAGACACAACATTGATCGTCCAAGCTGACCTAGGCAGGAGGAGACCCAAGGAAAGCGAGGCTGGACTGCAAGATGGGCAGAAGCACATTGCACAAGAGACCCTAGTCCAGACACCAGAGACCCATCGTCCCACAGCAACAAGGCACGCTATTCCACACCCTCACCAACCATGCCTGATGGCAGCAAAGCCTCAAGACCCAAGCACTGTGCCACCCAGAGAAGAGAAAACAGAAGCAAAGCTCCCCACTGGCCATGCAGTGGGAAGTCTCGAAAGGTCCCAGAAGAGGGAGCACGCAACACTTGGCCAGGCGCCACACAGCACTATGAAGACAAGGAGAATTAAATGAGTGACCACCCTTATCACCACCAAGCCGGAGCCAAACACCCTAAGCTAGTTGTCGGACTACAGCTACAGTAGACTATCGAGAGGTCCTGTTGGCTAGTCCCAAATAAGGTGCTCACCCCCATATGCAGAAAAAAAGAAAATCTTGTGCAATGAGTAGTCTTACAGTGATGATGCATGCTGAAGTGAAATCAGCCAGTTTCGCACTGGGAACCTGATGACCAACCAAGCCCAGAAGGAGGGAAGTTCAAGAGTGGCTGGGCTTAAAAAGCATGCTTGAGAAGACTCAGGCTTCTGAATGAATGCACTGACCCACACAAGCGAGCCAAGGACATGTAACCTGGCGACAGCCCAGAGGTAAAACCAAGGGTAAGCCGGAAGCACATGCAAACTCAGTCTCTGACTGTACCCACCCCAGTAGGAGAACAGAGTGAGCCGCACACATATGAGAACCAAGTCTCTGCCCCAAAGTAAACATCCAAACACAGTCACCAGCTGCTTAGTGACCTAGTCCATAAGATACACATGCTTCTACACTAAAAGGTGTAAGCACTTGGCCACCCATCACTCCACGTTGTCAACAGCCCAAGAAAGAATGCCTGTTAGCATCAACGCAAGTCACCACCACCTCTAGTACAGGTTCACAACACGGCTGGCAACATCATCATGCCAGTACCTGTTTAGTACATCACCACTACCATCCATGGGGCATTGAACAACCAGAGTGGATTCCAAAAGGCATCGCTATACCTAAATGCAAGAAGCACCTGTTGTATGTCTATCTAAGACCCTAATTCGATATTCCCGATTCATGCCCTTATGTGGTTATAATAAATAATATCCTTATAAAGGCATAAGAATCATATCCATATTTAGTAATAGCCCATGCAGTCCAAAGCAAGGCTACTCCCATAGACTCCTAGAAAGCACAACGCGTTCTTTAAACAAACCAAGCCTCCAGCAGCCCGGGAAAACCCCCTGCTTTTGTTTTGATTTGCACAAGAACTCCTGGAGTCCAGAAAGAACTGTTAGTTCTTAGTGACGTTGGCACCTTTCAGGTATAAATATACCAACGTTGCCTTAAGCAAACACACGGTGGTGGTGAGCAGAGCGACCTTCTACTTGTCCGAGAGCCCAGCTGTTGCCAGAGCCGAAGGAAGCCGCCCCTCCCTTTTTGAGGCGCTGGAGAAGCTGACTTTTCTCACGCCGAGAAAATCCAGCTCCGGTGTTCCCAAGTTACCCTCGCGGGTTGCTGGGAGATTGAGTCCTGAGAAGCGAGATACAAGACCTCCTTCATTCTATGACCAAGGTACGGAGCTGATTAAAACCTTAGAAAGAATTCTTGATTCCGATCACTTGGCAAAAAACCTAACTTTAACTCAAAACTGCTACTTACTTACTTACTCCTTCTCACGTATTAGGCTTAGGTGAGGTACACTGGGGTAGGCGTATCTTAGAAGCACCAGTTGAGTCTGTTAGTCAATGTTTTTATGTATGTATATATTTTATCCATTTTAAAGTATCATATGGCTAAGAAACCATATCAATGCTTTTACAGTATTATTTCATAATACTACTTTTACTGTACACACTTTACTTTATAATAAGTATTGCAATTGTGGCAATTCAATTCTCTTGCATGAGAAAGAAGACTGCTCAATAAAATAACACCTTTTTATTGAAAACGCCAGTCTCTCTATTTCTCTGCATTCTGGCGGAACTAAGCATGCACGATTGACTGAGTGAAATAGCTGTCTATTGTTTTCACACGACTCTAGAGATACACTCTTTATTCTGATGGAGCAAAGTTGTCATGTTTATGCGGTTGTCAGAAACTGAATCCCTTCTTGTCTAATCAGGGAAGTTCACTCCTCCCTGTTCATTCAAGAAAGTTTCTAGTGACCTCTGAGCTAGCTGGCAAATCTAATTAAGTCTAACATAGTCAGTAGAGACCTAGATGACCTAAGTCCTACGTCTACACTGCTGTTTATGTTATTCCAATGCGCAGAGCCTATTGGGAAAATAGGAACTACACTACACACCAATGACACTGAAGAATCAGTCAATGAGCAACTACCTGCTCACCCTGTCTGCATCCTCATTCCGGTGGCAGGAGCATATCTTGACCATGACCCATCTTCTAGGGAGTGGCTTCTCGGCAGTCTTACAGTGGCCCAGATGCAGCACACACACAGCCCTGGCGCAGAATACACACACTCCTGTGGCAATCCATGCAAAGGGCCCCCACAATTGAGAGATGGACGAGACATTGCCCCACCAGTAGATGCCCGGAGGTAGTGGGGCATCATAGTGGGGCATTTCAGACGGTTGTAGACTATCTTCCCAGGCATAAAAATACTGTCTTCAATGAAGCAAGCAAAACCCACAGACAAGCTTTGTAACTGACTTCAACTATGCTCCTGATGCACTCCTTTGATCTGCTGACAGCAACCACAAATCATCCTGAGCAACAGCAGAGTGAACCAACTTTACATTAAGGACTCGACTCCAGCCGATATACTGCCACAAGGTCTTGGACTTCTTTGCACCGGTGTTCATGTCCTGACTCACTCAGGTTAAATTATGAATGCGAGTAGTGATGTCCCAGTGCAGCCATCTTCATCAGTCCATGCGTCTGCTTCTATCCTGCGGGTTGATTAGAGAGACTGATAGACTATGTGGTATCCAGTTTGGTTCAGCATGTATAACTTTGTCCTTTCATTGGATTTTGGGAGGAATCTAGTGTCCGGCTGGACACCTAACAAGGAAGCCCAGTTCTCGAGGCTGCACCTACACCCTCCCCACACTTATCCAACAAAAAAGTATCACCAGTTGGGTGAACCAGTTATTAAAAGGTGCCGGATGCACACGTCCTGGGACAGTTCAAAACCCATAACACTGGTGTCTGCTATATATTTATTGAGTATGTGGGCCTAGGGCTCATGGCTTTACACTTCCCATGGGCCATAAGAAGGGACTGGATTCCCAGCATTCACCTGGATTTTTTCCTGTCTCTCACAGGAGACTGATTGGAGGACATGGTAAGTAAGAATAAGTCTTTGCTGAGTTTGGATATATTAGCAGATTATAATACAAGCCTTAGGACTTCTCCTGCTGGGCCTGGGAAGTCAGAGCAAAATGAATTAGCCTTAATAATTGTAACTTGGCACTGTGGGTAATGGAGTGTGAGAGGAGTAAGGACTTGGGCAGGACAATACCTCAATATCCCGACCGCTCCGCGCCAGCTCGTCCAAAATCCCCGCCGAATCACCAGGACAACTACTCAAGGCCGTCAACGCTAATCCCGCCCTGTTGTCATGTGTCTCCACAGGACCCAATCAGAAGGCCAGAATCGGAGGAAGGGGATGAACCGAAACCCTGAGACCGGTAAATAGAGTCCAGGAAAGGACAAACAGCAGAACGGTTTTGGAGAGGAAGGAGTACGAGCCCTACAAGCCAAGAGAGGAAGCGGAACGTCTACAGGAGGAGCCGGAGCAGAGAGCGAGCCCAGCAGAGGAAGCAGACGATCACGCAGAAGACGAGGAGAGGAGTGAAGACTGGTGGAGCCCTCTGGAGGAAGCTGAAGAGCGGCTGCAACTCTGGAGAGTTGCGGCAGAGCTTGCGAGTCCCCCAGCGGGGAAATACGGGTAACGAGAGAGTAGGGAGGAGAACGCTTCATTAGGGTGGGGTAAGGAGGGTCGTAGGAGGGTGTATAGCACAGAAGTCCTGAGCACCGCACCATTGTTTGCTGTTTCCCATCACCCCCTTCATACCTCCACAATCCACTCGCCCTTATCCCTTCGAGAGAATACCTTTATTTTACCCTCACGTCCCGTGCCTACCGATTCTCACATTGCGACATACCAGGTGTGGTGAAGGTTCATCACCAAATTGAAATTTTTCTGACGGCTTCTGTTTGTTTCTTTTCTTTTGCGCGAGCCTCCGCAAGCCCACCATCAGGTCCACGCCGAAACCCCGAGACGCGAAGACCCACTGGAAGAACAACCCCAGGAGAAAGAACCAAGGAACCTTCCTGTTTTTTTGAAATAACAAAGACTGATTGACGGATATCAATAAAATACATAAAAGATTGCTCAGTACATACAGCCTCCTCGTCTGTGTATCCGGCCCGCTCTCCCCACACGCCCACATGGAGTGTGTGTTGGGCCTCTGTACGGACTCTGCATTGATGTTGTGATGGACAGTGCTTCTCAGTGCAATAGTCTCCTGGCGCAAACAAATTCACCAAACAAATTCAAGTCAAGTCAAGTCATAAAATTTATATAGCGCACTACATACCCAGAGGGTTTCAAGGCGCTTAGGAAGGGGAGGAGGATTATTTGTCAAAAATCCACGTTTTAAGCTGTTTTCTGAACGCTAGGTGATTCTGGGTGAGGCGAAGGTAAGCGGGGAGTGAGTTCCATGTTTTGGCAGCCAGGTATGAAAAGGATCTGCCTCCCATGGTGGTCTTGTTGATGCGAGGTACAGTGGCGAGGGCTTGGCTGGAAGAGCGAAGTTGGCGGGAGGGGGTGTAGAAGGACAGTCGAGAATTGAGGCAATCTGGTCCGATGTCGTAGAGTGATTTGTGTGCGTGGGTAAGCAGACGGAAAGTAATCCTCTTATTGACGGGTAGCCAGTGGAGGTCTTTAAGGTGACCAGAGATGTGTTCGTTGCGTGGGATGTCTAATATGAGCCTGGCTGAGGCGTTTTGGATTCGTTGTAGTTTCTTCTGGAGTTTAGCGGTGGTACCTGCGTAGAGGGTGTTTCCGTAGTCCAGTCGGCTCGTGACCAGGGCATGGGTGACTGTTTTCCTTGTTTCGGTGGGGATCCAGCGAAAAGTTTTTCTGAGCATGCGAAGAATGTTAAAGCAGGAAGAGGATACGGCGCTGACTTGTCTGTTCATTGAGAGTGAAGAATCCAGGATGACGCCAAGGTTCCGTGCGTGGTCTGTCGGGGTGGGTGCATTTCCGAGGGCTTCCGGCCACCAGGAGTCGTCCCATGCAGAGGGGGATTTACCTAAGATGAGGACTTCTGTTTTGTCTGAGTTCAGTTTCAGACGGCTTTGTTTCATCCATTCGGCGACTTCTTTCATTCCTTCGTGTAGGTTAGTTTTGGCGGTGCTGGGGTCCTTGGTGAGAGATAGGATCAGTTGAGTGTCATCCGCGTAAGAGATGATGTTGAGGTTGTGTTGGCGGGCGATGGCCGCGAGGGGGCTCATGTATACGTTGAAGAGGGTGGGACTGAGTGAGGATCCTTGTGGTACGCCGCAGATGATTTCAGAGGCCTCGGACTTGAATGGTGGGAGGCGGACTCTCTGGGTTCTTCCGGTGAGGAACGAGGTGATCCATTCCAGTGCCTTTCCTTGGATTCCGATGTTTCTGAGGCGTTGTAAAAGGGTGCTGTGGCAGACTGTGTCGAAGGCTGCAGAGAGGTCGAGGAGGATGAGGGCGACTGTGTCTCCATTGTCCAGTAGAGTTCGAATGTCGTCTGTTGCTGCGATGAGGGCGGTCTCAGTGCTGTGTTTGGCTCGGAAGCCAGATTGTGAGGGGTCGAGTGATTTGTTGGCTTCGAGGAAGGCGGCGAGCTGGTTGTTGACAGCTTTCTCGATGACTTTGGCCGGGAATGGAAGAAGCGAGATGGGGCGGTAGTTTTTGAGTTCGGTGGGGTCTGCTGTTGGTTTTTTCAGAAGGGCGGTGAGTTCAGCGTGTTTCCAGTCTTCTGGGAAGGTAGCGGAGTTGAAGGAGCAGTTGATGACGTCTCGGAGGTGCGGTGCTATGATGGAGTCTGCTTTGTTGAAGATGTGGTGAGGGCATGGGTCTGTGGGGGATCCAGAGTGGATGGAATTCATCAGGCGGATGGTGTCCTCAGTGGAGATTGGGTTCCAGGCGTTAAGGGTGTTAACGAGGGGAAGATGGTCAGCTGATGGTAGGGTGGGTTGGCTTCCGGGTTGGTTGTCAAAGCTGTTGTGGATGTCAGCAATCTTGTTGTGGAAAAAAGAGGCTAGGGAATCGCAGAGGGTTTGAGAGGGGGTGATGTCGTTGGAGTTGGCCGAGGGGTTGGAAAATTCCTTGACGATGTTGAAAAGTTCCTTGCTGTTGTGGGCGTTGTTGTCAAGTCGATCCTTGAATGCTGTTTTCTTGGCTTTTCGGATCAGTTGGTGGTGAGTGCGGGTGGCACTTTTGAAGGCGTCCTTGTTGCTGGTGGATGGGTCTTTTTTCCAGGCCTTTTCAAGGGAGCGGCATAGTTTCTTGGACTTCTTGAGATCATCGTTGAACCATGAGGCCTTCTTGTTGTCAAGTTTGTGTTGACGTTTTTTCAGTGGAGCTAAGGAGTCGGCGGTGTTGGATAACCAAAGGGTGAGGTTGGAGGCGGCTTCGTTGGTTCGAAGGAGCGATGCGGAGATCTGATCCGTGGTGATTTTGTTCCAGTTTCTTTGTAGAGTTGGTTGGAGGTGGATGATGGGTTTCGGCTTGTTGTAGGTGAAGTGAACGCAGCTGTGGTCAGTCCAGAGGAGATTCGTAGTGTGGCTGAAGGAGACATGGTTGCTGGAGGTGAAGAGGGGGTCGAGTGTGTGACCTGCGATGTGGGTGGGGGAAGTGACCAGTTGTTTAAGTCCGAGGTTGGCGAGGTTGTCCACGAGGGTGGCGGTGTTGCGGTCGTTGATCTTTTCAAGGTGGAAGTTGAGGTCTCCCAGAAGGATGTAGTCTTTGGAGGGGAGCGCGTGTGGGGTGATGAAGTCCGTGATGTCTTCACTGAATTTTGCACGGGGTCCTGGTGGTCTGTAGAGGAGAGTGCCTCGGAGTGTGGTTTTGGGGTCGATGTGGATCTGGAAGTGAAGGTGTTCGGAGTTAGCGAGGTTGGCGTCAGAGCTGGTTGAGATGCGGATTGATTTCTTATGGATGATAGCGATTCCTCCTCCTGTATGGTCTGTGCGGTCCTTGCGTGTGATCTTATAGTCATCAGGGATAGCGATGGCGATGTCAGGGGCGGAGGAAGCGTTCATCCATGTTTCCGTTAGGAAGGCGACGTCAGGAGAGATGGTGTCTAGTAGGTTCCAAAGGTCAATGGCGTGCCTGTGGACCGAGCGGGTGTTGAGAAGGATGCATTCTAGGTGGTTGGGGTCGGTAATCTGTGTTGTGGTCGCAGCGGAGATGTTGTCGGTGCCGCTAAATTTGCAGGAGAGGCAGGAGAACGGTCCATGGGTGCGTCCAGGAGCGGCTTGGACGCAGTTGGGGGCGCGACCGGGGTTAAGGGCTAGGAGGGTGGCGGCATCGTAGGTAACGCGGGGGGGCTGGGCAGTGCGAGGGGCAGGGGGACTGGCGCTGGGCGCGGTCCAGGCGCGGACGGGCGTAGACGGGCTTACCTTTGGCGCACCTTCGGCAATTCACCATTAAGGTCCTGGCCATTTACCAAAAGGCTTTGATCTATCCTGAATAGTCCAGGTCAGGGATTGCCATACTTCAATCTATACAAATCAAAGATGGTGGATTCCTTTGTGACTGAAGATCTTTAGCCATTTAATCATGACTGGGTATTACTTTGTATAGCTATATTATTTCCTGTCTTTTTAGTTAAAGAATACATTTGAGAAGACCAACTCTCTGCGTTGTAATGCAGAAAGAGTATTCTTCGTAGGCATCCCTGCCAAGTACCACTCATCAGCTGTCAGACTATAGCATTTTAGTGCTGGTGTCTGCATCACTGGACTAAAATACACTAGTCACGCATTTCTAGCTCCTAGCAGTGCCAAAAGACGGTACAGGCGTTCTGTGGGATGTAAAATTAAAGCAGCCAGCAAGCTTCAGCTTGCTACGTGCTGCTACCTCAGCAGTAATGAGCTCTTGGTAAGGTTAATTCATGGTGGTTGTTGTCTCGCCAATGCTTTAAAAAACAAAGCTGTGCTCAGTTTCTTAGGCCACATGATTCTAACAGCATCACAAAAAACAAACACAACAGACAGACTCCGGACATTGGTGCCTGCATTTGTTGATTGGTCCAGGCCGGGAGCTTATTGTTTTTAGGTCTTGGAGAACCAGCGCATGTGCTGTCTCTTTGGAACATGTTTACAGTTAGTGGGTTACAGCCTGCCCATAGGCTTACCATTGGTTAGCTTCAGCGTGGCTCGCATTTTCTTCTTTTCTCTTTGGCACAGCATGCATGCACCATATTCTCCCTCCAGTGGAGCATGGACTGTGTACCTGTGCATTTCCACTGCTCCTGTTTTTGGAGCTACTTTTACTTTGTTTTCAAGAACTCCACATGTGTGCTTGTGTATTCAACTCCCATTAAGAAATCATTCACTTGATTGCTTGAACAGATGTAGAAATGTCATGCTTTGTATGCAGACCATTCCCCAGTGAAGGACCTCTGCAAAGGAGGGGAAGCCTTAGTTCTTAAGTTCTGCTTTGGTTGTATGAAAAACACTTCATGTGACACATTAGTACATCCCATGCTATGGATTAAAAAATAATAATAATTCTTCATACTAACCTACTAATTACTAATCCTAGTTTCCGGAGTAGTGTGCTACTTGCCGCAAAAGTGCTTCAATGCCTCATAAAAATACATATTTAAAATTTACATTGGCAAAAGCCAAAAACGTGCGCATATGCCAGTGCTCATTTTCCCTGCATCTTCACCCACCCAGTCAGGAGTAGCAATATGCAATACTGAAGTGCTTGCTAACAGTGTGGCAGTCGACGGCAGCAGTGGGTGGCAGGTGTGGCTCATGAAGTTTTCACAGCTTGGGATTAGTTTCCCCTTTCTGACTCTACCAGTCCACCAAACACTTTTACAAATGCGTTATCGCTGCTTACTCAAGAGTGTCAATTTGTTTATGTTAGAACTGGGGGTCTATAGTTGGCAATGGTATACACCTTTGACCAAATAGGGACCCTTGCTTCTAAGTCGGGGAAAGGGGATTACAGTACTGGATGACCCCTGCTCACTCCCTTGGTAGCTTGGCACGAACAGACAGGCTTATCTCAGAGGCAGTGTGTTAAGCATTTGTGAACACACACAGTAATACAGTGAAAACACTACAGACGGACACAATACAGGTTTTATAAAAATAAGTATTCTTTATATCGACTTGACCACAAACGACAAAAATCCACAATACTGTACTTAAAATAGACTTAAAGACGGTAGAAGTCACTTAATTCAAATTAATGAAAAATGCGACCGTTCTCACAAAAATACCTGGATGCATTACGCAAAACAAACAAAAGGCTTGCAGAGTTGGAGATGCGTCGGTTCCTTGCTTCGGGGGAGACGATGCGTCGCGCCTCAATGCTTGCGCAGAGTAGGGGATGCATCTTGGTCCTTACCGGAGAGGAGGTGATGCGTAGATTCTCGTACTGCGGCCCGGTTACGATGGAGCAAGATGGCGCCTCGATGCGATGCGACAATATGGTGTGAGGCGATAAGATGGCATCCTTGATGCGATGATGAGAAGACAATACTTGCATGCCTGGCGGCCGTGTGGCGAACTCTAACTTTGGAGCCGCAACAGGCCCTGCGACACGCTTCTCCGGTGATGCGACGGTGACCTCTGCGGCAGCGGCACGCTTCTCCGGTGATGTGTCGAGTATCAGATTTGACAAAGTCTCGCTTCTCTGGTGATGCGGCGGTGACCTCTGCGGCATCGAGCCGCTTCTCCGGCGATGCGACTGCAACATGCTTCTTCCCGATGCGTTGAGCTTCCAGCTCCCAGTGACACGCAGGCTTCTGCAGACAGAATTTCCAGCAAGGAAATTCAGAGGGGAGCTGGTGGTGAAGTCTTATGTCCCTGAGACTTCAGCAGGAGGCAAGCACAAGTTCAAGCCCTTGCAGTAATATTCTGCAAGATGATTAAAGTTCTTTAAATGTTCCTTCTCCTCTTCTTGGCACTGAAGACACTACTGTAGGCCAACCCAGCAACACCGCACACTGGCAGGGGGGGCAGTACAACTCCTACAGATTCCTTGGTTCTTCTCCTTGGCAGAGGTTCATCTTGTTGTTCCAGATGTGATCTAAAGTCTTGGGGTCTGGGTCCCCATATTTATACTAGCACATCCTTTGTCCTCTGAAGGCAGAGGGTCCTGTACCCAGTCCAAACCAGTTCTGAGCAGTCCTGGAGCACTTTGTTTACATGCCTCCTGCTTTCCTTAGGTGGGTCAGGGTCATCAGACACTCCACAGGAGGTGGAGCTAGCATTGTGGAAGGTAGGCACAGCCCTATTCGGATCCAGGTGCTACTCCTCTCACTCATCTGCATGCAGATAGGTCTATTCAGCCTTGTGCTGATTCACCCTGTCTCCTGGAACACCCCCAGCCCCTGTCACTCACAAACAAAACCAGACACATAATACACAAGCTAGCAGAGGCAGGCTGGATGGTTAGGCAAGAAAATACCTACTTTCTAAAAGTGGTATTTTCAAACACAGAATGTTAAAACCAACTTCCCTAAAAGATGTATTTGATATTTCTGAGTTTAGGCATACCAAATTAGAATTTCTAGCATGTTCCTTGCGTCAGTTAGGGTTATAAGATGTTATAATCAAACTGCCCATGCTGTCCTCTGGGGAACAGGTAGCCTTGCAATAGTGAAAAACAAAAATGGCTGTAATTCACTATTAGGACATGCCACACACACCAGGGCATGTCCTACCTTATATTTACAATGCACCCTGCCCTTGGGCCTACCTTCGGTGTGTCCGATATGAAGAAAAGGGAAGGTTTAGCGACTAGAAAGTGGGTGCACTTACCATGTCGACATGGCAGAACTAGACTGCACACAGGCTCTGCAATGGCAGGCCTGAGAGACACTGTATAAGCTGCTTCAGTGGGTGGCACAACCAGTACTGCAAGCCCACACGTAGTATATGATTTACAAGTCCTGGGCACACATGGTGCACTGTACTAAGGTCTGACAAGTAAATCAAATAACCCAATCATAGAGTCACTAATCAATACTTCAATTTAACATAGGCAGCCCTTGCACTGTGGCACTGATTAGCAGTGGCACAGTGCCCAAAGCATCTAACCAGCAAAACAAATAAAAAACAGAGAAAGCAATCAGTAAAGAATGGTAGGGAGACTAGCGCCAATGATACCAGGTCTAACAGTTAACATACTCCATCTGCCTTCCAGTCAAATGACTCCCCCATGCAGAATGGGAGTGGGACAGTTGCACACGTAAAAATGCCGCTACAATCAGTCTTCCCAGACTGCTATGTTGACCGGCTTACCAGCGGTGCGCCACCCACCGCAGAAGCACTGAGGCAAGCAACCTCTTGAGCACCACAGCACTGCTGTAGTTTTGTGCACCGATTACAGCTGTTGAAAAGTGGTGGGTTTACAGGTGAGCACAAGAAAGTATGTAGGTAGGTAGGTGTATGGCTAAGGTGTGGGTATGGTCGAGGGGGGTAATTCAAGAAAGGGCATGAGGAAGGACTGAGCGATATGAGGAAGGAGTCAATTACGTGTGATTTCTGCAATTGAAAGATTTCAGAAAGAGAAGAAGAAGGGAGAAAGGAAAGGGCGTAAGTGTAAATCATTGATAGACAGACCTCAGTGACCCATAGAGAGGTACCCAAATACTGGTTATTGCTTTGTTTTTCTTGCAAGAAAGTGTTTTTCGAAGTTTCAACCATTTTGCAGTAGAATGTCACTCAAACAATCTGAAAACTTGCCAGCTATCCATTGGTTTGACACTTTAGCTCACCCAAGCTTGTTCCATGCCTTAGTTCTGTATGCACATCTGCTGGACAGGAGTTTTTCTTTAATGACTTACGGCTTTTCCTTTTGTAATTCTCAGCAACCTTCCCCGCAGACACCTGGGTCTATATGTATTAAAGTTATTATTATTATTATTACACAGAATTTGAAAGGCGCACAGCTACACCAAGAGGTTTCCCGGGGCCAACCGGTACGAGGAAAAAGAACTGATCAGGGAATCAAAGATTAAACAACCAAGTCTTAGACTTCAATGGAATCAACAATACATGGTTTCCTCGTATAAAGAGAGAGGCATAGAATTCCATAGAGTGGGACCTAGATAAGAAAGACTGACACGCATACGAGAAAGTTTGATTTTGGGGATAGTAAACCTAAAAACCTAATTTTCTGGGCGGATCGCAAAGGTCGTGAAGGAAGGTAGAGTTGTACCAGAGATTGCAAATATGTCGGGGCCACTCCAATTTTTATTTTAAACATATAGCATAAAGCTTTGAACTTGACTCGATTCTCCATCTTTAGCTAATGCAGGGCGCAAAGGTAGCCACGACTGAGGCAGTCTTAGGTATATTACACAGCAGTCTAGCTGCCGCATTCTGCCCCACCTGAAGCCTTTGGATCATCGCTTTGTTGGATCACAGGTAGAGGACATTACCATAATCCAGCCTAGATGTGACCAGGGCATGAACCACTGTTTTCTGCGCGAAAGAGGTCTCATCCATAAGATTTTCCTCAGCCACTTAAGAACACTAAAACATGTGGCCGCCACCTTGGTGACTTGTTATTTCATTGAAAGATGGTCATCAATGATGCAGCCCAAATTACGCACCTGATGTACTGTCAAGGGCAAAGTACCCATTTCAGAAGGCCAGTGATGCTGTCCCAGGAGGTCGTGTTTTTCCCTAGGAACATAACTTCATTCTTGTCTCCATTAAGTTTGAGCAAGTTGTTTTGCATCCAAGACGCAATTTTACTCAAACCTGACCAAAGAACCGAGGGTTCAGATTTGTTAGATGAAAAGAGGGAAAAGATGATCTGAGTGTCATTGACATAGAAGAAAAGGGACAACCCAGCATCCACTGCAACATCTGTCAGCGGATGGACTTAGACATTGAACAGCAAAGGACTCAGCACCGAGCCCTGACGAACACCACAGGGTGACACATAGGAGTTGGAGATGGCCACTGTAGAAAAGACCTGAAAAGTGCGGCCGGTTAGAAAAGAGCCAAGCCATTGCAGGGCAGAGCACTATAGGCCCAAGGACTTCAATGCTTTCCAAGAACAGCATGGGACGCCATATCAAACGCAGCGCTGAGGTTCAGTAGGACGAAAGCTGCTATGTTTCCCTCATCCAGCCGGTGCCTCAGCTTTTCGGTGACTCCAAGTAGAGTTGATTCAGTAGAAAAACCAGCTCTAATTTCAGATTGAGAGGAATAACAATTTCCTAATTGCAATTTTCTGTGATTCGTAATTGGGAAATCGCTTTTCCTAATGTTGGAAACTCTGAGTTTCATTTAGAGATCAGTAGTGAGTTGCAAATAGACCTACCTCTTGAATATTAAGGAGGTATTTTGTGACCCACTAGGATTCACAGAAAGCACTGGGACGGTGGTCTGCTGGGTCAGCAGACCACCATGCCTGTGATTGCTTTAAAGCAGCCAGTTTTCCTTAAAGACAAATGGGATGCATTTGAAAAGAAAGAAAAATAACTTTGAAGTTCCATTTTTCTGTACTGGTGTTTGGTGAAAGATATTGATTCCTTCACTGTCACGTTCCGGACTCTGGCAAAATTGAGACAGTTGGAGGCCCAATGTATGTGTCCTCTATTTCCAAAGTTTTACATTTACCACTTCCAAAATTATGTTCCACGACAACGAGTAAAAAGAATGTAGGAATACTTAGAAATGTTCCCAATACTCGAAATCCTATGTCAATGTTCTCAGCTGAAAGACAGAGTTATAAGTACTTACTAGCAGTCGCTGCATTATATTAGTTTAGACATTCGATTGAGCCCAATCATCTGTCTTGTAAAAATAAAAAAAAAATAATGTCCAGGTTAGTGAAATGTATTGTATTCCATGGTACCAAAATGTGCAGAACTCAATCCATTTAGCTTCCTAAAGTGTAGCCTCACTTGCCAGAAGGAATGGGATGGACAGTGAGATGGGGGCTGGTGGGATGCACATACTGACAGCTGGTGGACATCAAACAGACATCTACGGTGCAACCTAATTTATGGTAGTAACGGGGATCATATTTGTGGGTAGCAAGGAAAGCCTAGTTAAATGAATGAATAACACTTAAAGAGCACAAACTGCAACCCTAACAAGAGGACTCCTGGAGCTTAAAGACAACAGTGAGCTAGGCAGGAGGTAAGTATGTTTAAATAATCAGGTTAAAAAAAAATGTTTAGGTTTTTCTGGAATGACAAGTATGAGCAAGCCTAAACGGCAGGGTGAGTATGTTCCACATCTTTTTTTAGTAATGAAAGGAAATATTCAACTACCATCACGGCCTTTTTGGACCCTAAGGAGAGTAAGTGGCAGGAAGCATCATTCTGAGACCGTTGACGAGAGGCCGGGGAGGTCAATGGAAAAGTACGATTGAGAGACGCACGCCTGGTATACATACATGGGGTCAAGAATGGGAGATATTTATTCGAAGACGAGAACAAGAGTAACCCTGGGCGTAGCGGGACTAAGCGGAGGTCCACGGAGTTGGGAACAAACTACGCCCCGCCACCCGCCTCCACCTGCCTCCACCCCCCTATTAACAATTAATTAGACTTTAATGAAAAGTAAAATAAAAACCACTTTTTATTGCGGCATCCCCGGGCTGCCCTCTTCCACTTCCTCGCTGTCTCTGGCTAATCCTTGGGAAAACTGCGCATGTGCGCGCGCCCGCGCATGTGCATTTCTTGTGAGAAATGTGCATCAGGCCGAGCGAGCGCATGCACAGTTTTCGCAAAGTTTACCCAGAGACGGTGAGGAAGAGGAGGAGGGCAGCCCGGGGATGCCGCAGTACAGGTGAGTGGTTTTTATTTTACTTTTCATTAAAGTCTAATTTATTGTTAATAGGGGTGGAGGGGGGTGAGGGGGTGGGGGCTGGCCAACTCCGCTCCGGAGTGTGCGGAGATTTGCCTTCTCCGCGGAACGAGGAGTAGGCAAATCTCTGCACACTCCATGGGCGGAGCAGAGTTCTCTGCCCACAGTTAAAGATTCTAAAAAGTGACTAGAGGACACGGGAAGCAAGGATGATTGAGGTTCGAATGAAAGGATGAAATACAGGTGGGAATGACGTTATGGATGAGCAACAAGGGAGTAAGTGTGAAGGTGGACGTGTGAAGTTTAATGAAGTAGCAAGGAGTTTCCGGAGGGAACTGTGCAGATGGGGAAGAGATGAACTATAAATAAATTGAGAAGTATGAAAGAGGTATGGCCAATAGAGGGTTGTGGCTATGGGAAGGTGACAGGCCGAAGAGGAACCAAAGGGTAAGTGTTGCGAGTATGGGATGGCAGGAGAGATTCCATTTGGAAGGGTCATCGGTTAAGATTGCCAGTAGAAAATTGTGAGGTAAGCATTGATGAAAAACTGGTGTGAGGGTAATGAATGAGGTTGGCCTGCATTGAATAGGTAAACATAATGAGTACGAGAGAGGTGAAGAGGTGTTTCTGGAGCTCAGCCACGACAGAGGTGTGAGTCCATGTTAGGACTGTTGTTAATAAGTTCGAGCCTTGAGGTAGCATAATGACCCATAGAGGCTTATTGTGAGTGCTACCTCCACACACCACACACTTAGGACCTGCCATGTCCTATGCTCTTCTCAGTACGGCATGCTCTCACCTGGTTGGGGCATGGTGCTGGTCTCATTAGCGGTAGCAGAGCCAACAATGAAGATAACTACGGCCAATGCACTGGGCATGGTTGGGTGCTGGATCTTGTCCCGGTAGGTGCAGTTGACCTTGGGGATAAGTGCCACCCAGCTCCAGGCATGAATAGGCAGGGGAAAGCATATGTTGTGCGGGTCTCAGGCAAGTTGGGCCATGGCCATAACTGCAACCACTTGGGCATCCTGTTTGTATGAGTGTTCCTCCTAGCGGCCGCACTCGCCCTTGTCGGAGCGCAGTTCTCCCAAGAGTCTTCTTTCTTGGCCATCATGAAGTCCAGGCACAGCAGATGCATGAAGCAGCAGGAGGACAGCAGCCATGTTGCGAGTGTCAGGCTGCACCAGAGACACACGGGCCATGGCAGGGCATCCGTCTCTGGTGTTGATGCCTGGGGGGTACTAGCTGCTGCATGGCCGTGTGCTATACATCTAAGAAACGTTTAATGCAATAAATGAAAGTACTGCTTTGCCGAAAGATGACCTCCCTGGCTCGATAGAGAGCAAGAAAAAGATGGCAAGGAATTGTCTGCGTCCTAAATGTGAAATATTGGATGAACTGAGCAGCAAGAGAGCAGTAGGTAACAGTCCTCTGCAGTGAAGGAGGGGCCCCCAAACACTTTAGAGGGGTCCCATTACGCCAGGTTAATGAAATGTGACATGCAGCAGCACAGGCCTTACCTGCAAAAAAGCCAACCGTCAGCGGATGTGGGGAGTGAGTGGGGGAAGAGCCACTGCCTGACCCATAGAAAGGAAGGCAATAGCAGAACCAAACAGGGGCGGCTCCTCCGTTATAGTGTGGACCGTCACCGCACTGCTAGGAACCAGCAGACACATGTAAAATAAAATGATAATAAAGCGATTAATAAAACTGCTTTATAATTTTATTTTACTCCAGAGCCGCAGCCAAGTCTCCAGGGCAGGGCCATCAGCAGCAGGAGGAGTGGTGGACACATGGCACTGCCAGTGCACATGTTGCTTTGGCCGGCCGTTCCAGGACGACTGAACCGACATGCGCACTTGGATATCTCCAAGCTGTTTCTTGGAGATATCAGCAGGGCTCAGGAGCACAGGCCACCAGTCCCTGCTGGATTGTGGAACCAGCACGCTCCACCCATTCCTACGCTTCTCTCATGCTGGGTAATACCAGCATGAGAGTATAGCATCTGGATTGGTTCACGGGAGTTGAGCTGGAGAGTGGGCAAACGTCAGGCTGCAGATCATTTTTGTTTTTACCCCCGTACTGCCCCACCAATTTCCCCTGCAGCAGCCACCACTGGAACCCTATAGAAAAAGATTGCAGTTAGCGACTCCTGATAAGCGGGGCTTCATACCCTTCCTCACTGACTCAAAAATGTAATCCAGCTGAAACAAATGGGAGACTTAAAGCAAAGAAAAAAGAATACATTAATTTATACGTATACAAATAAGCAGTTTCATTAAATGCATCACAAATTAATTGCAATATAATTATAGGGCAGGAAGCCAAGGACTCTTCAATATACAGCGAAATAAAAGGCAACAACAGAGCTTAGTAGCTTTTAGACAGCTTAGAACGAGGTACAGCAAGCACAAACTTACGTTTTGCTGACGAAAACCCAATAACCAGCAGTAATCTGTTGTTTAAAGGCATGCATTTCCCTATCAGTTTGCAATCAGTGAATATTACCACGCTGATCACCTGCCTAGGCAGAAATAGTCTGACTTTTGTTACGATTTACAATGAAGCTAGGAACAATAACTTACTTCCACAAATGATTTCACTGGATGGGTAGGGATCCTCAGCCAGATTAAAACAACCTAAGTGAGGAAAATAAATGGCCAGTTTTAACGGATTGTCGGATAGCCACATTCTTACAACACACAGGGCAGTTTTTGTTGAAAGTCTATCTTAACTAATGAAAAATGTAGCCTTCCTCAGCACTAATATGAATTACAAAATGGCGTTCTGATGTTGCATTTTCAGTATTATTTTTCTGAATTATTTTATACCTGGAAGCAAATACTCTTACGGGAATCAGACGATAAAAACATTATACCATCACAAGGAAGCGAAAGTGCTTATTGATGTGTTAAAGTGACTCTTTGACCGCATTTAGCAGCTAAAAGCACACATTTAAAATCCCTTTTCCTGCTGCCAAGGGTAACCTGGAATGAGTTCTAAAACATGGTGTGATACACTCAACAAACTTAGAAGAAATCATGGCAACATGCTTAGGCTTTGGGAAAACATCAGATGAAGGGTGCAAGTCAACGTTTAATTATAGAAGGCTTACCAACATTTTGTGCCATTCTTGCGCAGGAACAATGCAGATCTTTTAAGTATTGTCCCATTTTTAGTGCATGTGGTGCCAAAAGCTAGTACTATATACTTAAGGTTATTGCATGATTTGCAAAAAATAAAAATAGATCGCACCAGTGTCCTAGGTATGTCTTGGGAGGCCACTGCAACGCAAAACCCACTGCCCCTGCAAGCACTGCCAAATGCCAGTACCAATGATATCCACTAACCATCACACTCCTACAAATCTTACAGTTTGGACTATCAAACACACTGAGGAATAACGGTTCCAATGGAGGTACACCGGCCTACTAGGCTACGGGTAGTGTTTACAGAAGAGAAGAAAAGTAACGGAACTGTTGGACTTGGCCCTTTTGGCAGGTTCACCCAGAAACTTTTTTCATTTTCCTAGCTTGTTTCGGTAACCTGGTGTTGGTGATTTTAGGCCTCTGCGCACTTTTTCACTGTGGTCCAGTGTAAAGTGCGTGCGCTCTCTGTGTATGTATGGTGAGTGGCCTGCCCTCCCATAGGAATGCATAGGAATATGTGTGTCCATGGTAGTTCCTGATGTGTGGGGAGTGCAGGGTCGAGTTTGGTATGTACGAATTCGTGAGATTAAATGCTGCGCGATGACTTGCGCGGATTTATTGTGTCGAAGTGCCACTTTTAGAAGTCGGCATTTCTGTGTGCAGTGAATGTGAATTGGACTGTCTGGCTTGTGATTGTCAGGAGCTGGCTGGAGTGCTTGGCTCCAGGAGTCAGGATGGGTCTGCCCGGTGGTGAATGGGGAGATCTGCATGTTGATGGAAGGGAGGAGTTGCACCTGGGACCTTAATAGGGCTGTGCCTTCCCTACACAATGCTGGCTCCACCCCCTGTGGTGGTGCGTCTGATGTCCCTAGTCTGGCCAGTGAAAGGGAGAGAGGAGCTGAGCAAAACAAAGTGCCCAGGAGTTCCCCTGAACCAGCTGTACCTGGTTCTCCCATTGCCTGCACCTTGTTAAACAAAGGATTTCTGTGTATAAAAAGGGGCTGTGACCCCATGAAAAATGTTCTTGTGCTCAACTTGAAACAACCAGGGACGTGCTGCTGCTGGGGCCCAGGCGAAGGCTTGCCTCCCTGGGTCCTGCCCAGCCCCTGGATGCCTGGGAGACCTTATTTCTCTGGGACCCTGCTGCCCTCCTCATCTGGGAGAACCCTGGTTGCTCTATGCCCTTATTTAGGGACCTTGGGGAACTTTAGGCTTTGTCCCTTGCCTCAGGACTTTGGTTGCCTCTAGCACTGCTGGATGCACTATCCCTTGATGACCCAGCGGAGGAGAAGCGTGGGCTGCGCAGCGCGATGCTACAGCCCCTTTACGAGGGAATCCCCAGCATAGGGATTCCCGCAAAATTGCTCCACGGCGGGTGCCCACCCCACGACTCAGTTTTGCTTCACAGGTGCCACCTCGCATCATGGCCACATGCTATTTATTGTTAATTTCAGGTGCCCACGCAGAGTATGGCCGCTACTTAATTTTAAATCACGACGGGTGCCCACCTCGCGTTTGGTGATCGATTTTGTTTTCATCCGCCGAGATTGCCGCTGCAGACCTGCCGCGGCTGCCCCGAATGTCAGGCCAGCTTGCATGTGACCTGGGCAGGGCGCGGCAGGAATGAAAGCAGGAAGCGGCAGCCTGGAGCCTAGCAGGCCCACATTCCGAGTCCCGGTCCCAAGATGAGGGACCGGGTGATGTCTGGCGCTGGAAAGGCAGGACTCTCCAGGAGAGAGAGCCCCGCAGGTGCCATCAAGAGTTGCAGGCAAGCGGAGGGGCTCAAGGCACATTGCCGGTGCGTGCCCCGCTGCCCGACAGAGCCCAGAGAATTCCCCAGAGCCCGGTAAGCGAGGGCTTTGAGGGGGGGTTTGCTCCTTTTATTTCGCAGAGCGGTCCCGCCCGGGAGCAGGCCACTCCTACCTGGCATAGTCCTTTTTGCTGCATGAGCGGACCCGCTGATGCAGGCCGCTCCACCGATGGCAGTCATGGGTAAAAGGGCCCCTTGGGCCCGTTGTTCAGGAGCCAGGGTGCTCCCTGCGGTCCTAGTTATTTTTAGAGCCTGCGGGCTCCATCGATTGGCCCCTGAGTTGCCCAGAGCCAGATGTCTCCCACCATGTTTGGGGGGCCCGTTCTTCTCCACTTTGGGGTGCATAACTGGTTAAGAAGCCAGGGTACTCCTAGGGACATGCTTATTTTCAGAGCCAGAGGGCTCCAACGTTTGAACTCCGTTTTATTCCCAGGGGCCAGTGAGAGCCCATGCCCCATTTGCCTTAGCTGATCCCAGCTGCCCCGCGAGAGCGCGGGCAGCTGCAACGTTGGTGCAGTTCTGGAGAAGAGTCCCTGAGAGGGACAGAAGGGGCACAGAGGTGCCAGGCCATCCACAGCTGAGCAGCACTTAGTGCCAGCTGCAGCATGTAGGCACTGTTCTTTTCTTAGCTGCCCAGCACGTAGTAGGCAACCTCAACATTTAGGTTTGCGCAGATGGCGCACCCCTGATTGGCAGCGCGCCATGACATTCTGGACACATGGCATTTGAGCACGTTCTTGGATGGCCAGTTGGCCCAGGGGACTAGTAGAGGTATAGGGCGCAAGGCCCTAATGTGATTTATGTGCTAATGCTTTTGGGTGCTAGGCAATGTAATGCATTTAGTATGTTTTACGCAACCTGTGTTTGATACCTCTAGATATGGTTTAGGCTTATGAGGTTGTTTTACCTATCTAGGTTTGTGTTAGTGAGATTGTACTTCACTGTGATTTACGCCCCTAATGTGAGTTATACTTAGGAGGTAGGGTCTAATGTGTTCAGACTAGTGAGGAGATTGCATAATGTGTTTATGCTGGTGAGGTCAGCGCAGGATGTAATTCGCACCTGATGTTACTGTGCATAATGTAAAGTTATGTTACAGGTTGAGGTGGAGTACAGGGATTACTAGTGGCTACTGGTTGTAGGTTTATGATCTATTTTTACTTGTACCAATTTCTGCTAAGTGTTGATCCGACAGTGGCCCACATGGCCCTGTCCTGTGTAAATAATCCCTTGTGAATATTGCCCGTGTCAGTAGGCAGAATGTATATTGTGTGATTACTATCTGATGTGTTTTGAGAATACAAAGGCTATTTTTATATAACCTTGTGTGGAGTTCCTTTTGTAGTGTGCCTGGGATGTTGTTGCTGTGTATGTGCGCAAATGCTTTACACATTGCCTCCAGGATAAGCCTGGCTGCTCATGCCATGCTACCAAGGGGGTGAGCAGAGGTTATCTTTGGCGTGTAGCTCCCTTGCCCTGACTAGAGTGGTGGTTCCTGCCTGGCTTTTGCGCAAGCCTTAGCCAACCAGAAATCCCTGTTCTAACAAGAACTATGATAGAGAAGTCTCAAGTTGGATATAATAGATAGTGGGGAATTTCCTCAAATTTGAAGAGTTGCTCCCACACACCCATTAAGGTGTAATGCTGAATCATAGGGTGTTTTTACTCCTCGTGGGGTTGGTACTGCAATCCCCCACGGGCCCTGCAATTGGGCTCTTGAGCAGACCTCTTTTAAAAGGAAAACGCGGTAGTGATGTGTGGGTGTGTGGGGTAAGTGTGAGTTAAAAATATTGTGACTGTACCCCAAAAGTTAATTTATTCTTGGATCTGTCCAATGGTTAAAAACAACGAAATTTAGAGCTTACAACAATGAGAAGGTTTATTTTGGTTCTCAGGAAGTATGTAGTGATAAAGGTCATCAGGTTGATATGTTTCATGCCCTTGTGGTCCAAACCGGATCTTTGGCATTTCTTCAGGACCGAAAAGTAAAAAGTTGGGTGCACATAAAGAAACGGGGATCACTGATAGCTGTATGCCCTGTTAGACAAACCTTAGTCAGGCTCGTGGTAGTGTTATCATGGAACAGTATTCCACATACAACTCATATAAATTATCCAACCCTAGTAGATGGAGGGGGAGGCCTCTACGGTGGGAGAGCAGGCATACCCGGGGGTTACAGTGACCCTCAATGGTGTTTCGCTACCGTGGGTAGGTGCAATAGCTACACACCATTGAGGGTCACTGTAACCCTATTCCATGAAAACACCACCACGAACCTGACTAAGGTTTGTCTAAGAGGGCATACATCTATCCGTAATCCCGGTTTCTTTATGCACACCCAACTTTTCACTTTTCAATCCCTAAATTCCAACACTTTTTAGACAAATAACCAAGCATGAAAGTTCAAGCCACTAAACTCTCGGCCTGCTGCTTCAGCATTCTACAAATGCTGTGCAAAATACTAAACCTGCTGCCTCTCCCCTCTATGATGCTCATTGTCAAGGGATTCATTATCTCCCGCTTGGACTACAGGAATCCCCCAATCTGCAATCTCCACTAGATACCAGGGATTTTTGGGGGGCAAATTTGAATTGGGGGGGCGGGGGGGGGGGCTCCCAAAACTGGCATGTCCATGCCCCCACCCACTCCCCCGCAAAAATAACAGCTTTCCTGCCCCCCTGGAGGGCTGATTGGGCAGTAGCCCCCACTCTGCCCCCCCGGGGGGGCTGAAAGCCCACTAGATGCCAGGGATTTTTTGGGGCAAATTTTTATTAGGGCGGGGGCTGCCCAAAACGGGTATGCCAATGCCCACACCCGCAACAATTACAGCCGTTCTGCCCTCCCGCGGGAGAAGATGGGGGCAGTAGCCCCCAATCTGCCCCCCGGGGCAAAAAGCCCACTTGATGCCAACAATTATGCTGGCTTTTTTATGTGTGGGTGTGGGGCCTGCCCAGAATGGGTATACCCATGCCCTCACCCCCCAAACAAACTAGCCAGTGTTTATGCCCCCCTTGGGGGCATATCGGGGCAACTCCACCCCGATATCCCCTCCCAGATTAGCAGAAAGCCGACTAGGCACGGATTTGTTTTTAGCAATATGCTTACCTGCCGATTTTGGGCCCTAGCTCAGCCGGCACATAGGGAAATCTAGAAAACCTGTTCATTTTTACAAACTAGACACCCAGGGAAATCCAGGATGGGGTGACTTGACTGGCTCTCACCAGGTTCTGTTACCAAGAATCCCTTCCACACCTAAAAAGTTGTCCAAAAAACAAATTTTCCTAACATTTCTGTGGTGGAAAGTTCTGGCATCTGCGTGGATCCACAAAATTCCACCCACCCCACGTTCACCAAAGTCTTCCAAGAAAAATGGTACCTCACTTGCGTGGGTAGGCCTGCTGCCCGCGACAGGAAATGGCCCAAAACGCAAAGTGGGCACACCCCTTTTTCACAGGGAAAACTGACCATTTTTTTGAAAAGTGCCTAGCTCTAGATTTTGAACCCTAGCTCTGGCGGCACCTAAGGAAACCTAGCAGACCTATACATTTTTTAAAACTAGACACCCAGGGGAATCTAGGATGAGTTGGCTTGACTGGCTCCCACCAGGTTATATTACCCAGAAGCCCTTGCAAACCTAAAAATGTGTCCAAAAAAACCAAATTTTCCTCACATTTCTGTGGTGGAAAGTTCTGGAATCTGCGTGGGTCCACAAATTTCCACCCACCCCACATTCCCCAAAGCCTTCCGAGAAAAATGGTACCTCACTTGTGTGGGTAGGCCTCGTGCCTGCGACAGGCAAGGGCCTAAAACCTATTGAGGCAACATCAAAATTACCTATCACAAAACAACCTGGTTTTGCAAGGGGGGTCCCATGAGTTTTTGGCCCCGGGCTTGGCGGCCATCTAGGGAAACCTACCAAACCCACACATTTCTGAAAACTAGACACCCGGGGGAGTACAGCGAAGTATGGCTTGCATGGGTCCCCTAACATTTTACTACCCACAATCCCCTGCGAACCTCAAATTTAGCTGAAAGAAATCACTTTTTCCTCAAATTTGTGTGTTTTGGAATCTACGTGGATCCACAAATTTCCTCCCACCCACTGTTCCCCTAGGTCTCCCAATACAAATGGTACCTCACTTGTGTGGGTAGGCATAGTGGCTGCAGCAGGAAATGGCCCAAATCGTACTGTGGAGACTTCAAAATTACCTATAGCAAAACTACCTGCTTTTGTGGGGGAGGCACCTGAGATTTTGGCGCCGGGCTCGGCTGCATCTTAGGAAAGTACCAAACCCAAACATTTCTGAAAACTAGACACCCGGGGGAGTCCAATGAAGTATGGCTTGTGTGGATCCACCAACGTTTCCCTACTCAGAATGTCATGCAAACCTCAAATTTTGCTGAAAAATCCACATTTTCCAAATTTTTTTGTGTGGAATCACTGTGCCGGCACACATTTCCAACCTCACAGCGTTCACCTTAGTGTCCAGAGTAAAATGATAACTCACTTGTGTGGGTGTCTAAAGCAGAATTGGCTAAAAACGTATTTTTCTAAAAATGTAGCTCTTAGAATTCTCTGTGCTATACTCTAAATCCCTATGTTTTGGGCTCTTCCTAGCCAAGGTCCTTTGGCCCACCCACACAAGTGAGGTATCATTTTACCTGGGAGAACAAGGGGAACGCCGAGTGGTACGACATTTGTGCCGCCACAGTGAATCCACGCAAAAATATGTGGAAAATGTGTTTTTTAGCTACATTTGAGGTTTGCAAGCATCTAGTTCCCAGAAATGTGTGGGTTAGGTAGGTTTCCCTAGATGGCTGCCGAGCCCTGGGCCAAAAACTCATGGGACCCCCTAGCAAAACCAGGTTGGTTTGTGATAGCTAATTTTGATTTCACCTCAATTGGTTTTGGGCCCTTGCCGGTCACGGGTCCTTGACCTACCCACGCAAGTGAGGTACCATTTTTATCGGGATACCTGGGGGAAGGCTGAGTGGGAGGAAATTTGGGGATCAACTCAGATTATAGAACTTTCCACCACAGAAATGTGAGAAAAAAATGAATTTTTGGGCAACATTTGAGGTTTGCAGGGTATTCTGGGTAGAAGAATGATGGAGGACCCAGGCAAGTCATATCTCACTGGACTCCCCCAGGTGTCTAGTTTCCAGAAATGTGTGGGTTAGGAGGTTTCCTTAGATGACCGCCGAGCCCCGGGCCAAAAACTCATGGGACCCCCCTTGCAAAACCAGGTCGGTTTGAGATGGGTAATTTTGATGTCGCCTCAATTGATTTTGGGCCCTTGCCCTTCACGGACCTAGACCCACCCACACAAGTGAGGTACCAATTTTATATGGAGACCTAGGGGAATGCTGGGTGGGAAGAAAATTGTGGATCTATGCAGATTCCAGAACATTCCACCACGAAAGTGTGGGAAAAATGTGTTTTTTTTAACAATAATTTAGGTTTGCAAAGGATTATGGGTAACAGAACCTGGTGGGAGGCAGTCAAGTCACCCCATCCTGGATTTTCCTGGGTGTCTAGTTTTAAAATATGTATAGGTTTGCTAGGTTTCTATAGGTGCTGGCTGAGCTAGGGTTACAAAACTACAGCTAGGCACTTTGCCAAGAAAGGGTAATTTTTCACTGTGAAATTGGGGTGTGTCCATGTTGCTTTTGCGCCGTTCCCTGTCGTGGGCACTATGCCTACCCACACAGTAAGGTGACTAGAGAGTTAGGGTAATTCAGATTGGTAAAGCAACTGTTATTAACTATTGACTTTTGATGCATTTCTGCCTCCCAAATGAAAGACATTGTGTAAAAAAGAAGTCATTTTGAAAAATGACCGTTACTTTTCATGCTAGTATAAGTATTCCCAATTTAGGAAATGTGCAAATATCTACTGTTTCTAAACTCTATATTTTGTTTCCATTTCAGAAATACATAGGTGTCTTTCATACCGATTTTTCCATGTATACATTTTTCCACAGTAATTGCTATATACCCGGTACATAATAAAAAGCCATTGCAAATTGCTTCTCAGTTTTTGACTCTGGGTTTGTCAGGTTCTTGGTGAACCTATAAGTCCTATATATCCCCACAACCAGTAAAGTCCAGCGGATAGAACGGTATATTGCTTTCAAAGAGCTGTCATAATTAGAAGTTGTTACAGGTGAAAACTTTCACACAAAAGGCTGTTTTTTTCAACTAATTTAAATTTTTTCCTATATTTAACTGTTAGTTTCTATGAAGAAACCTTGATGGATCTACACAAATGACCCCTTG
This sequence comes from Lissotriton vulgaris, assembly GCF_964263255.1. NCBI lineage: Eukaryota > Metazoa > Chordata > Amphibia > Caudata > Salamandridae > Lissotriton > Lissotriton vulgaris. Next base: position 1,562,778,509 of record NC_141685.1, read on the forward strand.
CTGAATATAGAATTCTGTCAACTTTTCTAAAATGTATAGCTTTCCAGGATCCATTATTGCTTTCATACCCATTTCTGCCATTAACTGGAAAGAGGTTGAAAGCACAAAAAGTCACCAAAAAAATTATGTCCCAGAAAAATGCCAAAACTGTGTAAAAATGTTGGTTTTCTGACAAAAGTCAGTCATTCCCTAAAAGCTGGGAAAATGGTGATTTCAGTCCCACAACCCCTTTTTTGATACCATTTGCAGGGAAAAATCCAGACACTTTCATTTGCAGCCCTTTTTTCCCAAAAAACATAATTTAGTTGTATTTTGGCTAATTTCTGGGACCCCTCAAGGGGAATCCACAAACCCTTGATACCTTTAGAATCCCCATGATATTGGAATGAAAGGACACAAATTTGGCGTGGATACCTTGTGTGGTCAAAAAGTTACAAGGGCCTGAGCGCGCACTACCTCAAACAGCCAAAAAAAGTCTTAGCACAGGGAGGGGGGGGGGGGGGGGGGAGGCCTAGCACTGAAGGAGTTAAGGCTTGCCCTAGTGGCGACTTAAATGTATGAAAAAGGAAGCCTTAGGCCTGGCAAAAAGGTTTATTTTGCCATGCCGAATCAGCAGTTTTAAAACTGCCAACAGGCTGTAATGGCAGGCCTGAGACATGTTTAAAAAGCTACTCAAGTGGGTGGCACAATAAGTGCTTCAGGCCCACTTGCAGCACTTAATTTACGAGCCTTGGGTGTATAGTACACCACTTTACTAGGGACTTATAAAAAAATATAAAAGGCCAATTGGGTGTAAGCAAATGTCACTGTTTTAAGGAGTGAGCAGTGAGCCAAGCACTTTAACACCGGTTTGCAGTGGTAAAGAGCACAGAGTTCTAAAAGCCAACAAAACAGGATTCAGAAAACAGGAGTGAAGGCTAAAAGCTTGGGGGTGACCCTGCAGAGAGGGCCAAGTCCAATACCTATACTAAACAAAAATGAAAAGCATGCATGCTCAAACTACACACCTTACTGTGCACTACAGAGGTCTGATTAGCCACTCATTTAATACGTAGATTTTGTCAGTAGTTCAGGGTACAATGGCTGAATACTAGGAGCCGTAAAACACATATTAACTGTACTAAAATACATTTTGGAAAAAAAAGTGCTATACAAAATGCTTTACTAATTAGGAATCTTCATCACTGTTACACGAAGATATGCCTTTCAGCATAATTTAGGAATTATGAAGGTATTTTGCTATATTTGTTTTCTTTTTCAAAAGAACCTCAACTGATGTTTTTTTGCATTTATTTTTTTTATGTGAAGCTCCACTGCTTTTAGCAGTGCAAAGAAGGAGAAATACATTTATAACAAAGTATTTTTCCATGCCGAAGCGGGTTTTGGGCAGGGCGGGCTTGGCTGTTATCACCACTAGCTGGGTGGAGGAGGAAATATGTGCACTTAAGTGCCCATGATGGTTTGGATGGCCCTCTTGGGCAGGTCAAACCGTCATGCAAAATTAGCATGTCCCCCACCAGGCTGTATCACAGCCTAATGGAGAACATGCATAGACTCCTACTGCCTGTCTGAGTGCCAAATCACAGCGCTCCGACCAATCACAACAGTGCATTGATGCATTGTGATTGGCCTGGGAAGCCGGTTTGTGCTCCCTGTTCTGGCTGGACCAAGGGGAATAGAGACTGCAGTGGAGAAGAGTCAACCGCCTTACGGCCTTTAAAAATAAGTGACGTTTATTTTTTAACCCCCGCCACCCTCGTTCAGTACCAGCTGCGACTGATGCAAAGTTTTTATAATGAAAGTGTTCAGGATACCCATGCTGTTCTTTGTGCAAGATAGCATTTACCATCACTTCTGACTTCCAACCTGTCCTGGGGCCTGAAAGTAGCCCAGGACGATGGTATTAATGATAAAAATTAAACAAATTAGCAGTCTGAGGAGCTGAAGGTCCCTGTGAAACATGAGGGGAAAAAATAATCAACAGCTTGTTTTCGAGTTTTGCATGGCCTTGGATGGGGTATTCTGGATGCGAGGTCGTAACAGTCACCCTTGCCCCCTGTATGTTCATATCACCGGTCGTCCAATGGCAACCACACCATCATTGCCATGTGCATCACCCAAATCAATGAAGGAACATCTCATCACCAGGGTGAAGTCTTACATCTGCAAAACATCAAGAGACCAATGATGTGCTCCTAGCAATGAGAGAGATCAATTGTCTAGAGACTATCTGATATCCCACCTGGGTCCTGTTAAACACACCTACCATGTGTCATCCCACCCATGCGGTTGCATGAATGACTTGGCCATGTTTCTATTGGCAATCCTGCAACCGACCTTGGTGGCCCACAAGCAGCCCTGCACAGTCCACGTGGTCTTGTGGCTGTAATGTTGTGTTAAGTGGACCAGCCCACCTTGCAATGGTTGCAAGGGGGTGGTCTCTGCAGGCCCCAACGACGTCACCCACATGGGCTGGCCCAGCGTGTGCTCGGCCAGCACGTTGCCTAGTTAATAAATAGCCCAGAGACCTGGGCGTGTTTCAGTATGTGTCTGGCCACCACCTGACAACGTGTGTGCCTGTCATTGTGTTACGCCAGGCCCCGCGCCCGCAACACCACACTGGCGACGAGGTGGTCTGACCACTCCACCGAACCTCGTTGCCACCCCTGTGCCCACTGCCGGCACTGTCTTCGCGGGAGCGCCCCTGCCGTGCCTCCCGCTTGGCCTACCTTGCCCCCGGTGCGCTTGTTCACGTGCACGCAGCCTCGTGGTGTGACCATCCTTCGGCCTGCTGTGTCAGCGGAGCTTCAATCCCTGCTCCTGGTGCCACGCGCCGCTGCCTCGGAGAGACGCTGCCCCTCCGCGGAAGCCTTCTGCAGTGTGCAGTCCGTGACGGCCTCGCGCAAGAGGAGACTGGCTGTTCATGCATGATCATTGCCTGCGGCCTACAGCAGCGATTCAGCCCTCCGCCCGGCTCGCAGCCAGAGCCGGTGAGGGTGCCTCAGCGCGCGAGATACCGCTGACAGGGGCGGCTCTAGGCTCATGGTGGCCCTGGGCAGGGAGCTTAGGTAGGGGGCCCCGGAAGAGGGGGTCCGGGTGGGGCGGAGCCTCCCCGGAGCTCAGGAAGGTGTTTGGAAGTGGAACAGAGCAGGAGGCCGCCAAATCCCTGCCAGGGGCCACCACACACATATGTATCCATCCTCAGAGTATTATTATATTAACGATACATATTGGTGTTGTGGCCCCTGGGGTTTGGTGGCCCTGTGCAGGTGCACAGCTTGCACATGCCTAAGGCCGGCCCTGCCGCTGAACTCCTGGGCACAGTTTCCACGCTGCTCACGCCCAACAAGATGAGTTTGGCCCCACTAGCTTGGCCACAGCAACGCCGGAGGTCTCAATGACCACATAGTGCCAGTATTCAGTGAACTGAACACGCTCTTCTGCACCATCTGTGTGCCCGCGAGAGCATGCAGGACCGACCAAAAGTGAGTGAGGGGACATTGAACCAACTGACATGCTGTCAAAGGATCGGACTCCATCTACCCAGTATTCGTGCCCAGTGGTAGCTGCTTAAACCATGGACCTATGCAGAGGTTCCCGGGTGCTCCCAGTCGCACCTGTTCACTGCTGACCTGCGGACTGACTCTCGAGGTTGAGAGTTGGGCTGGTTTTGTTTTTAATAAAGTTTGGGAGGAATGTAGTGTCCTGCTGGACACATACTAGTGTTTGTTATATGACCAGTGTACAAGCCACTCTCCGAGGGCTGGCTTTTACTCCCACCCCACACCCATGCAAAACAGGCGTTACTAGTGACATGGGCCCGCCAATAAAAGGGTCCAAGAACACGGGCTCGTGGCCAGTGGTATATGCAGTGAGCATGTGTCCGTGTCCTTCATTTATTTAGTATTACACAGTGTTCTACCGTCTAGATCGGGCCTCATTTCTTTCGTGATCATATCTAGTTTCGTGCTTGACCCCAATCTGTAGGAAATTCGATCACCAAAGGCACCATTAAACGACACAAACACTCGCCGTCCAGCGCTGCCTGGCTTAGCCAACGCTGCCACCCAGTGGACAAAGTCTTCAATTATTAAAAAGAAGTCGGAAGTGCAATGGATGTGGTAAATACTTGCATTAAAAGTCACAAGCTAAACAAGCAATGGCATAGCCAATAGGTCTCGCATTTGGGACCTTATAAGTGTTTAGCCATGCAACAGGTGATGTTGTTGCACCAAGGATATTGTGCTGGATAACTAAACACTTATAAGGTCCCAAAGACAAGACCTATTGGCTATGCCAATGCTTGTTCTGATGGCTCTTGAGGAGGTCCATCTACCCTCATTTGACCTCACATGTGCAATTAAATGGCTGTTTGCCCAAAATGCCCATGTTCTGAGTTTAACAGTGCTGTAACAATCTTGTAGGCAGATATTAGCATTTGTAAAGATTTATGTACATTCACTCAAAATATGCATATGCACATTTACACCACACTTGCATGACCGTTTCATGAACACTACATGAGTGCATGCTCACCTGCATGACAGCCTGCATAACTACTGAATAACCACCTCAGGATATATTGCTTGACAGGTGGTATGCCAGGATTGCATGGCGGTCTGGGACAAACTTCATATAATGGATAGAATGATAAACTACTCACAAACAGCATGACACCTGCATGATAGACGGTACAAAAGGGGGTGGTGATGGACGGAGCATCTGAATCAAACACTCACACCCAGTCAAAAGATCTGGGTTTAATCCATCACCGTTCTTTAGCCCACTCTGCCACCCCAGTTCAGACATGGCTATATGCAAATCAGTCTGACCCTGTGCCTCATGGGAACAGTCCAGCCGAACTGCCAAGCCATGACTTCCCTGGACCGGTAACAAGCTTCCGAGGACGGCTGGAATGCCAGAAACCGGTCCTCGGAAGCTTGTTTCCGGTCCAGGGAAGACATGGCTTGGCAGTTCGGGCTTGACTGTTCCCATGAGGCACAGGGTCAGACTGATTTGCATATAGCCATGTCTAAACTGGGGTGGCAGAGTGGGCTAAAGAACGGTGATGGATTAAACCCAGATCTTTTGACTGGGTGTGAGTGTTTGATTGATTCAGATGCTCCGTCCATCACCACCCCCTTTTGTACCGCTTTTGTCTGCCATAAGTGTGGCAGGGTATGCTCAGTATGGATCTCCAAGGCGCTTGACGCTCTTATTCCTATCACCGCTCGTAAGATCAGCTCCAGGGACTCAAGTCCGTGGTACGATGGCGCCTTACGTACACTCAAGGGTAGTTGTCGGCGAGCGGAGAGGGCTTGGCGGAAGGTGTACGATAACGGTACAAAAGCTATATATCTCGCCGCTGTCAAAACTTACCATCGGGCTGTTTGTCTTGCGCGGGCAGCCTACTATGCCGCTGAATTCGGCAACAGCTCTAACCCCTCCAAAACCATCTTTAAAGTGATGAAAGATCTTCTGGCAAAGCGAGCCTGTGCTCCGACGACTGGCTCGACCACTCACTGTGAGGCTCTTGCTTTGTTCTTTCTGGAGAAGGTCCAAAACATCTATAAGACGTTCCCTTACACCGGGCCTCCAGTGGAGTCTCCGATTAACATCTATGGAGGTACCTCTTTGCACGTGCTGCCCCCATTGACATCCGAGGGGTTTGACCTCCTGGCTCAGCAGGTTAAATCAGGGTCCCCCGCTGATCCGCTCAGACCGACTGTTTTCAGAGATCAGGCGTTCGTGGGCCGGACCGAGGTACACTCCTTGATTAATATCTCGCTGGAGTCAGGCACGGTACCTGCTAGCTGGAAGCGGGCGGTGGTTTCTCCCATCTTAAAGAAACCCTCCCTGGACCAAGAGAAACCTGAAAACTATCGGCCCATCTCCTTGCTCCCGTGGCCGACCAAGGTGTTGGAGGACCACGTCAACAAAGTTCTTTCGGCCCACCTCATCCATGCTAACATCCTGGATCCCACTCAGAACGGGTTCCGTGCCGGGCACAGCACGGAGACCTTCTCTCCACAGCCGAACACCTTCGCATGGTGATGGATGCGGGGCAGACAGCAGCGCTTGTCCTATTAGATCTGAGCGCCGCGTTTGATACTGTCTCGCATCCCATCCTATTGCATCGCCTGGAGGAGATTGGTCTGAGTGGTTTGGCTCTCCAATGGTTCCGGTCCTTCTTAGACGATCGTTTCTTTAGCGTTGCCATCCCACCGTTCCAGTCCCAATTCCATCCTTTGAAACAGGGGGTGCCGCAAGGCTCCTCACTGAGTCCCACGTTGTTCAATCTTTACGTGAGACCGCTGGCTGAGGTCGTCAAGCAATGGGGCATGACCATGGTCTCATATGCCGACGACACTCAGCTAGCGGTTACAATCAGCGGGGATGCGGACCGGGATGCCCCCAGGTTTCAGAGTGGACTCAGGGCGGTGGCGAGCTGGATGAAGAACAACTGTCTCCAGCTCAACGCAAAGAAAACGGAGATCATGATCGTCGGTAGGAGGTCGGAACTCTGGGGGGACAGATGGTGGCCAGTGGAGCTGGGCCCGGCCCCCATTCCGGTCACAGAACTGAAGAACCTTGGAGTATGGATGGATCCCCTCCCTCAGCTTTGTGGGCCATACGAAGAGAACCGCGGCCTGTTGCTTTGGCATACTACGGTCGCTGCGCCCTGTTTTGAAGTTCTTTGACCATCACACCAGGCAGCTGATAGTCCAGGCTACTGTGTTATCTCGCCTGGACTATGCCAGCTCGCTCCTGGTAGGGGCTAACGTGGCGGAGGTCACTCGCCTCCAACGCGTTCAGAATGCCGCGGCGAGAGCCATTGTTGGCCTACCTCGAACCTGTTCCGTCTCCGGCACATTGAGATCCTTGCACTGGTTGCCCATCAGAGCAAGAATCCAGTTTAAAGTGCTGTGTCTGGCGTTCAAGATTTTGAGGGGTGGGAGTCCTCAAATTCTTGCGAACCTTTTGACTTGGTATGTGCCTACCCGGTCCCTGAGATCCCTGGGTCAAGCTCTCACGGTGATCCCCCGATACAGGCTGTGTCGGGTTGGCGGCCGCTCTTTCAGGGTTAAAGCGGCCGAGCTTTGGAATTCTCTTCCTGATGAGATGCGGTTGCTCGTTGATCTTTTAGTTTTCCGTAAAACTTTAAAAACTTTTCTGTTTGAATAAATTTGCCTTTGTTCCCTTTGCTGTTATGTTCCCTGTAGGTGTTGCTTTTTTCTTGCCATGCGCCAGGACGCCCCTTAGCTGGGGCAGCTGTGCGCAATACAAAAGCGTATAACATAACATAACATAACAGACCTAGGTGGGACCCGTACAATTTTATCTGGGTTTGATTGATTATAGACTAGTCTGATCCATGAGAAGGGTTTACACACTTTAAATTGCTAGCACGTTAGGAAGACAAAACCTACACTAACACGCCTGAGTCCATAAACAACAAGAAGAACCGGGGTGCCGCTCGCACCAGGGATAACAGGAGGAGATGCACAGATAACACGAGGAGGCGCTTAATGAGCAGGACGAGAAAAGCCATATGGCTCCTCTGCTTTTAAGCGCGCACCCGCGTACATGCACACAGGCTGTAGGCCAGCCATGGTAGCATTTTTTTAGCCCTTACTAAAAGTCTCGCCAGACCAGCTGGGTCAGGCGATACCTAAAAACGGGTGGAAAAGAATATAACATTTAAAAAAAAACATGAACTGTGAACTAACATTTGCAGATATTCTGCACTAGTTTGAATGGAAAGATTGCAAGCAGAGACATCTTAAGGAATTTGGGGGCCCTGGGCCTCACATATTTTGGAGGACCCTGTTCAGTACAGCTTTGAATTTAAGGGCCAATGTCACCTCTTTGATGCCCTCTTTACCCAAGTCACTGACAATGCACAGGCACACTCCTCCAAATTCTAAATGTTTTGTACATCTAAAATTCAGGGATAGTGAGGTGTATTTTCAACATTATAACACAGCCGCAAATAACCAATATTACTGCAAATCGGTGTCGACCTCCTATTTCTCATATGTGAGGTCCTGTTTTTATCTAAAGGAATCGTAAATACATTTCTTGACAAAATGTCTGTACTAGACTCACACATCACCCACATTAAAAATTGCTGAAAAGAAAACTATATTTAAAACAATCTGTTTATGAATTATTCAAGGGCATCACGGCAAGACCCTGCAGAATAGAGCTGGCTCTATCAGCCTTGCCCCCTTAAAGGTTGGGGTCCTGGGCCAAATCCCACTTTGCCCATGCCTTAAAACGTCTTCCATTGAATGTAGAAATCATGGGTCTGAACACCTCTGGGAACACAGACACGCCTGACTCTTGCGCTCGTCACACAAGAGCACACTACATCTATTAAGGATATTCAAAATCTATATAGTAAAAATGCTATTATAATTACTTGTTTATAACCATATGAAATAAAGGGCAAAGCAGAAAGTGTAGAATAAATACAAGAAAACGTATTAAGTGAAACCACCAGGGTGCGGCTTGGAGGACTCGAAACGCACTCCGGTAAATTTAGACCGATCGCACACCTTGTCACCTCTACAATATGATAGTACCTCAACCTACTAAAAGCCAACAAGTTGAACTAATGGTAAAAATGTTACATCATCGTTTTAAGGCTCTCCACCAAGAATGTCCATTGCTAGGTCACCACGCCTGAAACCGTCCGAGTTAACGCTGCACCGTCAGCCCTTCGACTCCTGTGAAACCCCCAAGGCCTCAATTCCTGCTCCAGTTCATACTTTTAGCGTTTCCCTCAGACTCCCATAATTGAGTCTTCAAATACCCAAAGCTCTTAAAAACTCTCAGCTCCTATACGGGTGAGGTGAAAAGTGGCCAAACGCAGCCCCCGGGTACTCGCAGAGCCCCTGCCTCCATTCACCAATGAAAGAATCGCTTGCAGCTCCATCCTCTCCATCACACACAGCACCTATGCCTCTACGAGAAGTGCTCAGGGAATGCTGAGCGCCAGCCCCATCCCGGGTGTCTTTAGAACGGGGCCTGTCCAGCAGTTGTGGGTTCCCTCCTGCATGTCCAGGGACGGGTGAATACTGATTGCCTTTGCTCCAATAACCCCTCCTGGGTGTAGATGCACTTTAGGAAACACAAACCTAATCTAAGGCATTGACGTCAGAGAGTCTTCTGCAAGCTCCAGTGGACCAGGTGTTCTATGTTTCTCATGGAGACGCATAGAGGGCTATGCCAGTCCTTCTGTACTATCCTCCCTCCCTTAAACCAGGCAGCTAGTTCAGGAAACCCTCTCCTACTGCTTTCCCACAGGTATGGACTTGCCCTACCGTTGCTGACGTCTTACCTTGCACAGCACTTATGTATGTTGATTTGTACAGCTTGAACCTAGCTACAAAGCGACGTATCCGTGTTCAGATGCCATCATAGAACACAAGAATGGAGGACAGGGGCAGGGGGCTAGGGGAGTAACTGTGTGGGCGGGTAAAGGGAAGGATGAGAAGCCAGGGGCTTCACAAGCTGCAGCACATGCAGAACTGTGCTGCCAAGCTCATGTGATGCCTCCAGTGCACCCGTATGACCTGTTAGACTCAGCATTGGCTGCAATGAAACAGTGCATTGCATCCAAGAGCAGCTCCGTTCTAGAGTGGACTTTGGCATAACAGCAGCCACCTCAAATTGCGCCCAATATACCAGTCAAGCAGCTGCCTATGGTCTTCTCCATAAACTTGCGTCTATCTGCAGCCAAAGTACATACCCTTTTTTTGGCAGCTTCCAGGTTTCCAAGGCTCCTCGCTGTGATTACCCTCCTATCAGTCTTAGCCTGGTCCAGGACTATCAGAAGAGCTCCAAATATCTACCGCTGAACTACTCTATCCGCCTACATTACTATCACAGGCTCTGCCGTTCTACACTTTTTGTTCAGAAGTAACTTTACAGCGGGTAAAAAGATATACAGACAAAGCGTTTAAGGCAAAATAAACAAGCAAATACTCTTATGTCCGCGCTCCCGAAGTGTGCACTGCACTACCTCCTGTTACGCCTCGTTGGATCCCTCAGTCATGGGATGCCACCGACTGTCCTTGGTTCTCAGAGTACTTGCAAAAGACACTATTGCTGCGTATGCTGGGTGGGTGATGCCGGACACTGGTGGTGACGAACCGAAGAAGATCCGGTGAGACTTGACGGAAGTTTGATTGCGAAAACTGACTCTTGGATACAATTCCACCTCAAGGAGGCAAAGGAGTCCAGAGGGAGGAATATATTCACGCAAAAGTGCCCAACTGAAAAGTGAGCAGAATGAGCTTGGCCACGATTTCTACCTCTAGTAACATCTGAACTGTGGATTGTGAACACATTTTACAAATCATAGTAGAAACGGACACTACCGTGTTATCCCCTTGAATCCATATTTTCTATTCTCCTCGTTCCTCCTGGATGCAGTTCAGCAGCCATAGAGTAGATTGGACTCATTAGAATGAATAAAAAATGTATTACAAAATGTCTGTTACCAGATTACTCATTGTAATCAAGGAAATTAATAATCACTACAATTCCAAAACAAAGAGCTAAAGCAGGTGCAAGTTGTCCCTGGGGACACACAGACCTTTGGTAGGTAACCTTCTCTGAATTGTGCTGGGCAGCAGGGCTGTCTCATGCAGGACTTGGTGTGATTTTTAAAGGAATGCCTGGTCTTTTCAGTTTCCAGCCTGCATACAACCCATTATCGCATGGCCGTACTGTATTTCATCATCGGATTGACCATACAGCACATCAGGGAGTGCCAAGGGGCCCCAGTGAGCTGCCAGTCACACACACGTATCTGCACAGGGCCTTCCAGTCAGGGTACTGATATGTAAAAAGCGATGATGAGATGCCCTCAGTTTGGTCGACGTACAGTCCCCATTACTGTGAGCGTTACTTCTCCAACTTTGTTTATTATAGCCCGCTGCCAAAGGCTGTGCCGGTTGTTAAAGGCCCTGAACCAGAACAGATAGGACAAAGAGCTTACAAAAACAGGAAGATCAAGGTGTAAAATAAGTGAGAACACATTTTACTTTACTTTTCAATTTTCTGAGAATAAATTAGCATTATGGCATGCCTGTATTTTAGGACCCTTTCGAGTACGACCCATATACTTCATGAACTAAAATATTAATAAGGATCAAAATAACTTAAGGTACTTTATTTAAATACACCATTTCTTGTTATGTCCGTTATGTCAGTGCAACCTCATTTCTGACTAACTAGAACCCTAGTACCAGAACATGTATCAATCTGACAATAGCATTATTAGACAATGCCAGCTACACAACTCACTTGAGTAAGTGTAAAGTTAAGGAGCATGCGTGCAGTGTTTCCACATGAGTGCTGTGTATTTACTGAAAGCGTAGCACCTCACACATTAGTTAAGTAACTTTGGTAATCTATCATAACATTTCCCAATACTTCATCTTTGCGAAAGCTCTAGTCTTGCATGGCAAAAAAGCAGGTGAAACACGTGTTGGCTGCACCTGGATCAATGCAAACACTACAGAGGTCTGCAGCAGGCTATATCCTTTGGATGCAATAAGGATTGGGTAATCATATCTGCTGAAATTGACATTCTGAGAAATTATTTAACCATCATCAAGGCTCACTAGTACACAACATGGAAAATAAATGTGTTCGATAGCCAGTATTCAAAATGAAGATCTCTTGAGTCTAATATCCAAATCACATGTTCAACTACTTACAACTGTGCTATTACAAAGTATATCCATCAGGGTAATATAAATGTGTGATATTCTGGGAAATAAACACTATGTAGTAGAACAAGCCGTAGACACAACTGAACAGATTCTGCCATGGGAAACAGAAATTGACTTTTTAAAACTCCAATTTTTCTGCATTTTGGAATGCGTCTTTGAGGCGTTTTACACAATCCATAGAGGTCAGGTTGACTCATTTTTCACGTACCACCAAGTGTTCGAATTGTCAAGATGTATTTTCTCAGTGATGATAGCAAGCATAAAAACAGATAGACAATAAATATTTACCTCTCCATGTGGATATCGCCCGTTCTGAATTGTTCTCAGGAGGCACCAGTAATGTAACTTTAGGAGTCTGGGTCACATTGTCAAAAGAAATTGTTAAACATATTGTGGTTGAACTGGATTGTGAAGAAATCTCTGAAGACGCTGCGTTTAGGACAGGACACCTTGAAATCAGTTTCTGAACCTGTAAAATAGCGTTAGTTTAGTTATAAAAATCCATTGCATATTGTTACAGCACTAATTGTGGGTTTCCCAAAGGTTTTTCACCTGTCTATTGACTTGACATCCAAGCTAATTGCTTTAGTTTAATATATTCTACATTTTACACACTACATTGGAAATAACCTGCTAATCCCGCACAAAACGAGCATTTGCAAATCTAATAAGCCTGGTTGCATTTTGAGTTTCAGCTAAAGCATTAAAGAAAAGCCTGCTGCAGTGAAAAACACAAAACAAAAACTTACGCCCGTCTGTAAACAAAACGTCTATGAGATAAGGAATTTAATGTGTTACAATTCAGTATACTTTTGAGTTGTAAAATAGTCCCTCAGGCATTATAATAGAAGTAATCCATCGGTGGTGGAATGATACACCAAAAAGTAAGTAGAAAGAGGTGATAGAGCATTTTTCCTCTCAGTGAACCAAGAGTTGGTAACAAGAGGTATTACAGCTTTGCCATAAAGCAAGATCTAAATAAGTTGCACGTGTTACTCTAAAACATAATGCATCACATTAAATGGACGTCATCAGTGACATTTCAAGATGGGGGCCATTGCCAAGGCCCCTCCCCTTCCCAGGAGCCTATGGCAGTGTAACGTTTTAATCTTCTTTTATTTATCTATCTCAACCTTTAACATTTTATTCAATATTGTTCGGCACCACTGGGCTTGAATTAGCAGAAAATGGGTAATAACATTAAAAGTTGTTCTGAACATGGTCCCCCAAAATATTTCTTGCATGGGGCCTCTAAAACCTTTATGGTGACACTGGGTGGCCTTCTCTTTTCCAAGGAGGATGCAAAACATTCTGTTCAAAAGCAGAATCTGGAGCCCAAGTCATTTTGCTGTGAATTGTGTTGCAGTCATTCACTCGAATGCTAAAATCATTCACTCCTGCTCCACAAGATGTGGGCAGTCGTATTCTGTTTTCTTCCAACTAAACTGGCCAAGACAGCAACCAATGTGTTCACCCAAAACAGGGAGGATTAGTGAACAGGTGTGAAAGACTCTGCCAACGAGGATGGGAAGCATTGCCCTGGCAATGATCTACAGCAGATCAGTCAAAAGGCAGGGTAGGACCACATTTTATCGCTCACTCTGCGGGCCTATATGCTCTATTTCACCCATCTCTTTACTAGACACAACCTCTAATCACTGTAGTTACGCTTTTAATGGTAATATCGGTTCACATTTGAAAACAATCTTAAGTGGAGTTGCCCCTATAAGAAGCCTCTGATCCTCTGCTGCCCATCTGGTTTGCACACCCAGCATTAGAACCACCAGGTTTGGAGGAAGATCATTCAGCTGTGCAGCTGCTCGCTTATGGAACAAACTACCGATTAACCTTAGGCAAATAGAGGACGATTTTCTACACTTTAGGAAGCAGCTTAAAACCTGGCTCTTCGAAAGGGTGTAACGTAGAACAGCCATCCTCATGGTAATATGTGCAATTAGAGGAGCTAATGTAACCTCAGCGCCAGGATACCCATGGTGCGACAGTGCCCTTTATAAGACTGTATTGTATTCCATTCCATTCCATTCCATTCCATTACAAGGCAGTGTTTAATCATAGCCCGCATTTGGACGGGGAAGCTCTAATGTTTGCTGTCAAGTTTAACAATACTAGGGTATTTGATAGAACTTTGGTGTGTAGTCCACCTGGTCCAAGAGATAGATTTATTACATCAGTTCAGACCTTTATGCAGTTCTTTATGGAGCTCCATGAATTTACTCTATTGGGGGACTTGGAAATACAGAGACTGAGCATTTTGTTGACTATTTTCGTAGTTTCAACCTTGCTCAGCTAGTAAATGAATCCACTAATGAGGCCAACCATACATTGAATGTGATATTTACTAATAAGTGTGCATTAACTTTCAACAAAACTTTGTCTTTAATATGTTTGGATCCATAAAACAGTTTTTTTAAACTTGCAGTCCCAGCTAATAATTCTGGTTATCTCGGGTCACTGAAACCTACCAAGTTTCGGCCTTGGCAGAAAATTAAAAGCTGTGAACTTGATAGTGTACTAAAAAAAATCATAGGCCAGTATTAGACACTAGTATTGAAGCTGCTACAGCCAATTTTATGAAATCGATAGATTTGGCAGTTACCGAATTAGCACCAGAAAAAATCATGACTAATCATAGGAGAAGCCCATCTGCTCCATGGCACTCTCCTGGTACTCGATTGAGCGGGTCTGACGTGTGACGTAGTAGCTGCAGCAGTGGTTGAGCGGAGCTCCGGCGGTAAGCGCGGTGGCGAGGCAAGTGCGGTGAGCAGCGATAACTGGGAGTGGCTGCCGAGAGGAGGTAGAGAGGAAGACCTCCAGTGACCCCAGCGACGCCAATCTCTGTAGGTCCACAGCCCCACAACTGCCTCACCTCCACAATCAGAATCGCGCCCACGACCGTGCTGCCCTCTCGCCTGCCAGAACCAGAGCCCTCATTGTTTGCCTGAGGGAGTTTGCGGGGGGAAATCTGCGGAGCCACTGCAGAGCCATTGCTTGTGGAACGGTTGCTGCATAGCATCTCTTGCGCTCACCCCACCCCCCGAGGAGGCAGCCCCGTGGTGGACCGCAATACCTGGGGCATCAAATTACGGCCTTTTACCAAACTACAATACCCAGACCTCTTATTGTTCGACCGGGAGAGCATAGAACAGCCTGGGTTGCCACAACAGAACACATTATTCTCAGTACTGCAAGGAGCACGTAGAAAAAGTCTCGAGCATAGAGAAACCAGATAACACAATGAACACAGGACAAGCTCAACCAGAAGCACAGCCACACAAGAGTGGAGCTGGTTATCCAGGACAATAAACATTGAACCTCAAAGACCGTGCCATACCGAGCTTATCATAACCGTAGCTAGAAACTCCCTGAAAATGTGTTCCTGGAATATCAATGGCCTGGGGACAAGACTCTGGACCCGGAACTGCAGTCATATCTGAAGGAATTTGACATCATCTCATTCCAAGAAACATGGTGCAAACTACCACCAGCAGTGCACAGGTTCAACCTGTTCTATTTACCTGCAACAAAAAGTGCCAAATTCGGCTACAATAAGGGAGGCCTTGCTACCTGTAGCTCTATGAAGAACATCTATGCAGTGTATCCAAAGCTTTATAATTTAGCACCCCCAAATGCTATGTAAGCACTCTGAATTACCGTACAGGGGGCATAAAAAAAGTATATAATACTTGTAAACCTCTACCTGCACCCATGCGAAAAAACCGAAGGCAGTCAACAACCGAAGGAAGAACTAGTGAAAATACTAATGGAGGAAAAAGCAGCTGGATCATCACAGGGGATTTTAATCTAAACATGCTCAATTACAGAGCTGAGGACAATTATCCAGAAGAGGACCCATTCGCATGGGAAGCAATACCGCAAGACAACACAGACGGAAGATCAACAAAAACCTCTCAAAAGCTTTTGCTGTTCTTAGAGCAACTGGGATTTCGCTCATTAAACTGAAGATTTCCAGGTGATTGCCCACAGACAGCAACATTTCATGATGCAGTAGCAAGTACCACACTAGACTACAAATTCTGTTCTTGCTACATGTTTTTAAAAGTAAAGGACTACCGCATTGGAAGTTTAGATTTTAGCAATCATCTGCCCCAGGAGATCACAGTAGAAGCACAGTCAACAAGCAAATTGCCCCCAGAAAATACACACTGCCCGAATTTACCAACAACGAGAAAAGAGTGAAATGCAGAATAAATGATCCAGAAGGCCTCTATTCCCAGGCAAAGCAACTCCTATGTGAAGCGCAAGTAGCCAACCCAGACAGAATAGGAAGCTGGGAGGCGTTTGTAAAAACCCTAAGTAATCGCTATGGAGACACAAGTGGATGCTCGCAAAGCAGGAGAAGGGCTCATCCGCAAAACCAATACTCATACGATAATTTTAGGAAGAACGCCAAATTAAAAAAGCTAAAAAGCATCGATACACCGCACACTACGGAGGCTGAAGTAAGACCATACGGCACTGCTAGAAGTGAGGCAGTTAAAAGCCACCCACAGGCAATTCACTTGGCGCCTCAGAAAAGAAGCTGATGAGTCTCTTTGAGCCAAACGCCTGCACGACATCAATAATAACAACAAGATCCTGAATTCTAGGCTTCAGTCCTAAAACCAACCTTCCAATCAATTTTACAAACATCGATAGTACCATCATCTTGGAAGGGATTGATCATTTCACCCATCAAAAAAAAAGGTAATAGAAATGATCTGAAAAGCTATCGGCTGGTAGCTTTACTGAACAATTAAGCCAAATATTATGCAGGACTACTTCTTCAAGAATTAAAGTCATGGGTCACAGAAATCACAGCAATAGCATATAATCAGACAGGTTTTTGCAAGAATGTGGGTGCTGCTACTAACATCTCAGCCCTCTCATTAATGATAGATGCCGCTCTTGTAATAAAATAGCCCCTGTACCGGTGCTTCATCGACTAGAGCTCAGCTTTTGATCATATAAATAGAATCATTTTGTGGCAAAAACCGAAAAATCGGAGTATTCCACCACTGCTACTGAAACAAATAATTCTTCTGCATAGCAACACTTGGGTGCAAGTAAAGCTGGGGGCCGGAGAATACTTAACGAAAAAGAGTCATACAACTTCAGGTTTTAAAACAGGGCTGTGTGCTTGCCCCAACACTCTTTAATCTTTTCATGGTCAAGCTATCAGTCCTACTCAATCAATGTAATTCACACGCTCCCAAGCTAGGAGGTCGCCAGTTATCCAACCTTCTATACGCAGATGACCTGGTGCTTATTAGCCGGACACCCATAGGTCTACAACGCCTGCTCAACATTAGATCCCAGTTCTCGAAGAACAACAGACTAAGTATTAATCTAGAAAAAACAAAAGTCATGTGTGTAAACTTCTGGAAGACTAAAACAAAGCACAACTGGTTCCTGGCAAAATACAAGCTGGTAGTACAAGAATATAAATACCTGGGAGTCATCATCGACAACAGAGGTAACTACACAGCGCAATGTGAGGCCATAAAAAAGAGGGGATTAATGACAGCAGTGGCATTATGAAACCTAAAAAACAAGACCTCTGGACCAAGCTTTCTCCCACTAATCAGGGTGATACAGGCAAAATTAAATACATCAATCACCAATGGAAGTGAAGCCATGAGAGGGAGAGATGCTGAGACGCGGAACGGCACCATAGCAAGAGCTTTGAGGATGATCTACGGGTTGCCAGGATATACATTCCCTGCACAAATGAGGCTCGAATTCGGGCTAGAGAGACATGAGCTCGCCATTAAAAAGATTGGTACAAAATCAAAATAGGGCTGCCTGAAACACTAAACACCTACCTGTGAAAGGAACTACAAGCCTCAGAGTCCTGCACAGCCAGACATTACTTGGACACTACACTGGACCAGCTGGAGTTACGGCAACTTTGGGAATCATCAGGGGCTTGGACAAGTTTAAGAAAAATAGTAAATAAGATCGTCAAGAAAGAATCCATCATTCAAGACAAAGCTGTCCTGTCTGAACGTGCCCATGGCTGGCTCACGATACAGTCATACAGCAAAGCAACCCCGCAGGCATACCTCCAAACCAACTTCTCTAAAACCACAAAACAAAAGTTTCTGAGATTTCGGCTGGGCTTTTTACCATCTGCACGTCGTTTGCCGCCGTGGCTACGTCAAACGAAGCCAGCAATCTGTTGCCGTTGTGGGAAGGAGAGGAGGACATAGTGCATATCATCACTATATGCAGGGAACTAATACAGGAGCGCCGGCCCCTCCTTAGACCGCTCTTCAACAAGAAACAAATACGGACCTGTAGGCAAGCAGTGCTAGCGAGTTTGTCTGGCGGAGATATTCAACTAAGCTGTTGCCTCGTAAAATTCTTAAATGCAGTTGGACTCACTATCAAGATATAATCGGATCACCTGCGTGGTGGCAATGGAGCTGGGCTGGAATTGGCTCCCTGATCCACCACACGTAAGATCTAGACAGCACCTTTATCACACAAATTACCAAGCACCTTTTCAAAGTCAAGCCTTGAAGGAAAACATCAACGGTATAACCTCTGCCACCTCGGCGAGTCATAAAAGTCGATGCTGCACTAGTCCCTTTCATCTACTTTTTACGGCCTCCCACTTTTTTAATTTAGACAATGTCCAGGGAGGACATTTTAGTATTTGTATTGCTGCTAAATCCCCCTTTACAAAATCGGACTTGGGCCCAGTAAGGCTTGGGGGCTCCCTCTTTTGTCTTTCCTCTTTTTTTGCTATTTTTGTACTGTTCTTAATGGTGGCTATTAGCCTTGTAAATGGAAGTTTGCTTTTCTCAATTTTATAATGAGATGCTCGTTTGTAAAGGTTTTTATTAACTGTACAATAAATATTACTTACTTACCATGGCACTCTCCTGAATTAATAAAAAACGTAAACAAAAGTGTAGTGCTCAAGAACAGAGATAGAGGAGAGATTATAGTTCTGAAGAGAAAGATAAATACAAATTAATTGTTAGTAAGTACAGAGTGCTAATTAGCTCAGAAAAAACGAAATATTAAATAGATAAAATAAATATGCCAAAACAGGAAAGAGGTGTGGCGCCGCGGCTAGGGCGACTGACTCCGGAATCTGGGGATCACGGTTCGATCCCCGGGGCCGGCGGCAGATTACCCCAGCACCATGTGACTCAGGGCAATAGCTTGCGTAATCTTCCAGAGGGCCCCCAGCGCTTAGAGACCCTTACGGGTGATTGTGCGCTTTACAAATGTGGATTATAAAGACTCTAAATTGCAGCAATAGTTAAATTTTTACTCTGATCAGGTTTTTTTGGCAACGTTTTTTCAAATGAAGGTAAATAGTGTTAATGAAGAATTCTTCTTTAATCAGGGGGCTAATGTAGTGGATTCATTGTGTTTAGTGAAACCTCTTTAGAGCAGCATTATCATGAGGATGGCATTTCAACCACCTTTGATAATGTTACTATCTTCACTGAACATAGAGTAGTAAGACTTTTGGACCCTTGTCAGCCCGCTGTACTGCACATGGTGTGAAAGTTGAAGAAATTGATGTACATAGACAGCATTCATTCCCCTTCTTCTCCCACTCCTCTCCCTGTGAGCACCATGAATACTGTAAACTATTGACCGTATCACCCTGCCAGTAAGAGCCCATACCCCTATGCATATGTACAGCCATTCTAGGCACCATGGCCTTTTCCTGCGCGTATCTTAAACCCCCTCTCTCATGCGTAGACCATGAAACCCTCTCCCTCTGCACGACCCTGCTGTGAAAGGCAACTCTCCTGCTTGACCCGCACAAAACCCCCCCATTCCCTCTTGAAGAGGCATCCTTCGCCCTGGCTGACGTAGCCCTCCCCAGCTGCACCTGACTGCCCCCGCTCTCTCATGTACGGGTCATCAGATCTCTCTCTCTCTCTGTGTGACTCCGTCCCTGTGTCCACCCTGGCTACCCCTCCCTTCTCCTCACATGGGCAAGTCATAAATCTTCTTCTTCTGCAAGGCCCTGTCCTTGAGAGTCACGGCCGCGCCTGACCAACACCTCCTTCCCTTCCATGAATGCCCCTCTGTTGACAAGCCTTCCCTCCGCGCTCGATTGTCCACGCAGCATGAATACCACTCCTTTGATGACCCCTTCCCCCGAGTCCGGCTGACCACACATGTCCGAGGCCATCGCCTAAGCCAGGAGATACCATTTACTGCCCTTGTTGTATGAAGTCACTCCTCTTCAAAGGACCCACTATTGATCCTGGCCACCCCACCCCCTGGGCTATGATCAGGCGCACACATCCTAAACTGTTGGCGGAACACTCAGCTGCGTGATTGCCCTCCCCTCTTATCAGCAGGTCAAGGGTCCCCATTGTGAACATATGTGGGGTAGGATTGACACGAGGATTATAGGGATGTCTTCCTTCTGCGTCATACTGTCCTGATTGTACTATCAAGTGTTTTGTAAGGTATAAAAGCAAGAGTCTCAGCTCACTTGTCAGAGCACCTCCCGAAAGACACTGTTTCGTGTCCGAAATGACTGGCTCTCCTCATGAGAATTAAACTCTGTTCTTGATTCCTGCTTCCAGCGCCCGTCTCTTTGTTTGGTAATTATTCAACATGGGAACTAAGAGGCGGTTTGTGCCAGCAGCCTGGGCATCGATAGAATTATGGGCTCATGTTCCACAATTGGCGTCCCAACGCGGGGTCCGTCAGTGACATAAGGTTCGGTAAGAGAGATCCAGACGAAGAAGTGAACATCTAAAATGATCGGAGAATACCTGCCTTGAGAGGGCCCTAGCCCGGCTGCCGATCAAAAGAACTTCACCAATTCTGAATGGACCTCTCTTGAGTGGCCTATTGTCCTGACTGGAATCCCACAGGAATGCTACATGGAGTAAGAGAACGATCGGGCGCTGGAGGAGGAAGTCGAAGAACTGTCCGTATGGTCCGGTCCGGGTAAGATTAAGTAGGGTGTTTTTACGCCTGATTGGTAGGGTGGTTCTATCCACCTGATTGATTGATTGTTTGTATTGAAATCGGTATTTGTATACTGATATTGTTGGTATTGGTTCATTTAGCTTTGAATGCTACTTGACATATTGGTTCTCTTTTGAGAACGAGACATTCTCTGTTTGCAAACAGCGGCGAATAGGAACGTCGTCCCTCTTTGCAGATAGAGAAGGGTAGGTAATGCAGACTTTTGTCCCCGTTGTAATCCGTCATGCCTACTTTTCTCCCCACTGGATTGTTTGAAATCGATTAATAATCGATTGTTGCTCTTTGAGATCTTCCCTGTCTACAAACTGAGACGAGTAGAAATATTCTGTCTTCCTTTCTGGATAGCGAAGGGCAGGTAATGCAGACGTTTGTCCCCGTTGTAATCCGTCATGCCTGTTTTTCTCCCCACTGATTGGTTGGTTGCCTGGACATTGTTGTCCCAGGAATTGTTTCGTTTGAGGTATTTTCTGCCTGCAAACAACGTGGAATAGAAATATTCTATCTAGTCTTTGCAAGTAGTAAAGGGTAGGTTATGCCCCTTTGTGAATTCGTCAGTCCTACCCACTCCCCACTGTTTGGTTATTTGGGGGGTAGCTCGCATGGTCCGCCCAGGAGACTACCCTTATGGAGAACATATGCTCCCCGCTCATGGGCCATTTAGTGGAAGTAGACCATCTGGTCCGTCCAGGAGGCTACCCTAGTAAGTGGAAGTACATCGCTCGGTCTGTCCAGGATGATACCCTAATGAAGGAATATATGTTCCCCTTTTGATCGATAATCTCGTTCCACCCTGGACCATTTATTGGAGGGAACTCGTCTGGTCCGTCCAGCGGTACCCCCTAGTGAAAAGGACACATAGAAATATGAAGTGATCACCGTTCCCTACTAACAGAAAACTTTAGCTCGAAACACGCTAAGGAAAAGAAGGAAAAATAAAATGAAATCAGGCTAAGTCAGTAACCCCCTGATGAGCTTTTGACTTCACTAAAAATAAGAAACATTAGAAATAGTTCGTAATAAGAAATATAAAATGGCGAAAAGTTTGAAAGCAAAAATAGCCACGAGGTAGCTAGGCTTCACTGCCTATTCCTGCTCCCAACATGTCTGCCTCATTTCCCGCCACGCCCAAATAACGGTCACATGAAATAGAAACAATTCAATAGGTACCTACCCCCATTCCGGAAGCTCCCGAAGTGCAACAGGTTCGCGGTTACGCCCATCCGGAAGGCGAGGCCTCGAGGCACGAGGGGCTCGCCTGGCCACGGTCAGGAGGAGATGATGTTGGGCAGGCGGTCCAAAGAATGGCAAGGACCTCTCCATCTCTTCTCTTCTGCCGCCCTGCAGGCCGCGGGGAGAGAGGGGGCTGTCTTGCCTCGGCCACCGACCACCCCTCTCTCTCTCTCACCCGATCCGGCTTTCGTTGATGGGCGAAGCCAAGGCAAGGATGGCGGCATTTCTTTGTGCAATAATGGCCGCAACTACACCCAACGCCTGACAGTTCCAGGTAGTCCCGCCACATGCCATCGCCTGCATAGTTACAGGTAGTCCCGCCACATGTCGACGCCTGGACAGTTCCAGGTAGTCCCGCCACATGTCAAGAGAAAAGGGGGGGCTGTCTTGCCTCAGCCGCCGACCACCCCCCCATCTTCAATAGCCAGCACGGCCAATGTCGAAGCGACGGAGCCGAGGAACGGCGCGGGGTCGCTGGAAGGGGGAGGCGGCGCGAACGAGCCTCCCCCACCTCCCTCCAGGTGGAGGCTTCCAGCGACACCCCAATGCTCTTACTTAAAGAGGGTCAACATCAAAAAGCGGTCTTCTGCCCAGGACGGGCACACGCTCCATGCCTTCTCTCCTCAACCTTGAAGATTCTATAAGAGCCGGGGGGCACCCCGATCCCTCCGCATGGGCGCCCCCGCCCCCTTCACTGGGAACCACGACATCGGTGCAACTCCTGCCGGCGCCAGCCTCGGATTGAAAATGGCTAAAATGCAGCCACGGCATAGACCTGTTCAGTTCCGGTGGAACACCAGAATGACCCGGTAGGAAAATTGTTGCCGCCCTCCCCACTCTTTGACTAATGGTCCATATTGTTAGAACTGTTAACCACATGATTCAAAACTTTTTGAACTTCCAACGGAAGGTTCTGGTCCAACCACGAGTCATTGGAGATATTCTGACTGCGCTGGAACTCGCCTGGCCCCACCCAAAATGGCGCCGACATAAAATGAGACTTTTGAATAAACTTTGTTGCACCCTGATTGCGCAGCTTTTTGTCCCGAGATGTATATGCAGTATTTTGGATAATGAAAGTAGATATGAAGGATATTGAGTATGTGCTTGGACAATGAACTGACTTAGGGTGGGTACTGATTATGATTTGGAAAATGAATTGGTGTAATTTAGGTAACGAATGAACTTGGATAATGAATTTATGAATTTATTAAAGATGAATTACTGACATGCATCATGCTTGCTCTGTAGGGAAGTTTAATACGATTTTATTGCACTGCTGCACTTTATGCAATGAACTGCCACCAACTTCGTTCTTCTTATGTACAGTTTCAATGTGCTTCGTAGCCGGCCCACTGAGTTGTAGGCCTGTATTTGTACCTCAACACTTTTTATTAAAAGTATTTTGAAAAAGAAAGCATGGTTGTAGCAGTTGCATTACTGAGTTTTGGATGTTTTACTACAACGAGCGAAGAATAAGTATGATGAAATTTGAAGGTTAAAGAGGACCAGATATTTAGCAAACTGTATTATGTGTCACAGGCGGCTGGGAAAATGCTTTAGACGCACTTAAAACGACACCACAGAAATGCCACCTGACCGTTACCCTTGCACCCGACTAGAGGGGTTGTGACCAAGTAACTCATGTAGATACACAGATCATTAATGGTTATATGTCTGACATTACTGGTGCCTCTGGGCTTAAACGCCAAGATGGTAAAGAAATGCAGTACGCGGAGATAGGTCGAGTATGTGGTAGGTAAAAGCATTTTCGGATTTATGCGCGCTGATGTGTTTTGAATGCTGCCCCCCCACCCCTTCTTTTTCCTCCCTTCTGCAGGTCACGTCAGAACGTCGGCTGAAATATGGGAGAGCGATGGTCGAACCACCGACGAAAAGGGAAGGAGGGAATATGTGCATAGTCCTCATAACGATAAGTTTTTAAAAGACGTAGACTTAAACATGACTGTCCCTCCTTAGAACATAGCGACTGGAAGGACGGACTGACATAGAAACTGGACAGGTACTGAATGACGAAAAATTGACTAAGAAATGACGCGTTAAATAATGTAACTGGACGTTTTGACTAGGTAGGGAAAGGACAAAGAAAAATATACGGGTAAGGGTTACCACGGCACCACCCGTCTGGGAAGTTAGAAATGTTGCTGATGTTCAAAATGCACTGCCCCCTTTCTCACACTCTTATAGATATAGCCAAGCTGTTTGACTGTTCTCCCGATCAATACTTGCCGTTGCCTCAGCCTGGAGAACTTCCCACCAAAGGAAGGAACTGAAAAATGGTTTAAGATCCAGCCATGGGTAAATAGCGCGACCAGGTTAATTTCTGATCGACTAACCGAGGTGTAAGTATTGGCAATTGAGAACACTCACAGAGATAACGGGCGAGAAAGAAAAGGAGGGAAGGGTAGAAAGAGCTAAGCACGTAGATAAATAGGATAATAAAGATACGTAGGATATAATATGAATTTTGTTGGCCACCTGTTGTTTCCTGTCTTGTCGTGAATGTCTTATATATATGTAATGCATGTGCCGTCTTCCCTATCTGAGTTTGTGTGTGTGTAATGTACGGATTTATGTTTTCCCTCTGTCTGTATTTGCGTGTTACCTGACCTTTGCTGTTCTGTGTTGTGAGCGCACTAAATGACCTATTTTCGTACACGTCTCTCTCTCTCTCTCTCTCTCTCTCTCTCTCTCTCACCACCCCCTTATCTCTCTCTCTCTCTCTCTCTCTACATGTCATACGTGTACCAAATGGCTCGTTTAGATTGCGGACGACTCTCGCTCTCTATGAGAGTCTCCCTATTTTCTCTCCCTCTTTTTGCTAAAAATTGTGCCCCACCGGCACCAGTCTGATTTGATACATATTGAACGCAAAGGTGTTCAGCGAAATTGACCGAAACTAAAATGATTGTATCTCGCCATATTACTACCTCTCCTTTCTGCAAAAATGAATGAACTCGAATTGGCTGAGAAGGAAAGGACAGGTAAGACGACTAAGGTCCCCCAATCTGGCCATTTATAGGGGAACTGTATGTCAATGGCACCTTATGTCTGTTCTTCAGAGACGAACGCCAACGTCTAGATTGACCCCCAATGCCCAGATTGCCCCACCCCCTTTTGCACCCAAGCGCGAGCGCCCGAGGCATCCCCGCCCCATTTTGATAGACCCCAGTTGCTGTCCCGGATATAAATATGATGACCATGAGTAACTGTCGTCCCTCGAGAAAAACTTGTTTTGCCTGACTCTCGATGATGGCACCCCCGCCCTGGTTGAAAAGGTTAGCCAGTCCTGAAGTGAAATGCTCCGTAATGTTGAATATGATGTAATGCACAGTTGATGGGAATCTCATTTGTCCTCACTTGAGTTATAAATAGGACGATGAATAAACATGCCATGAACTCAGTAGGAACGCTGACACATGCACTGCTTGGTAATGGACCTCTGACTGTGACCAATGAGCGTATCTCCCAAATGCATAGAATTGGGGGAGGAATTCACATACGTAGATATCTTCTTCTGTCATTTCTCTAAAACCTTGTTTTGTACCTATTCAAAGATTCGCGATCACCGAAGGAGATGGGTCAGATGTGACGTACAGCCTGACTGCAGATCTTGGGACACGTGTGACCTCGACCAAAGGTGGAGCTGCAGAGCAACAAGATACGGGACGAGACCGCAATTTCAACGTGGAAAATGAAAAATGATGGGCCGCCTTGAAGCCCTTCGTCTGCTAACCCACGTGTGCCTGGAGTCTCTGTCCCCCTTCTTTGGGCCCGATTGATGGGCCTGCCTGCTTGTTATCCTTTGCTCCCTTGGTCCCTTTTGTGTGTCCCAGGAACTCTGACCCAACTCCGCTCTCTCCCATCGACTATTTGAACCACCCTCACCCTCTTTTCCACGTGACTTCTTGCCAAAGGAAAAAAACTGCATTCCAGTGAGAATGGGGTGTTGCCACGGAAAATATAGGTGCCGAGCATAAGGCGCCACCAAACGGATTGTTTAGGGAACAGGACTGTGGTCTAACAGCAGAGGACTGACCGCACCCTGCAACGCGTAAGGATAGAACCGAGCTGGACCTATAGCTCCACCGCCGGTGCTCAACAGCGCCAACGAAAGTACACGGACTAGAGCCTACCAGTGATGGCTCACTGATAAATAGACACTGTGACGCAAGAAATCTTGCGTATTGAACTGAATTCCGCTCCCAACTACCTGGTCAAAACTGTTCATTGGTCACATTTTTTAAGTTAGAAAGATTTATGCTATGTAGTGCGTTTTATTGTCAGGAACACAACGAAATGCAATTTCCTATGTGCTGCATTCTGCCCATCACCTCAACTGTCTATGAGTATACGCCAAATGTTAGTATCGACAAAATGCTAATTCATCAACGATGCCTGTCTACCTGTAAACCCATCAATTGCAAAAATGACTGCTGTTATGTAAAAAGGGGCGACTGTGAAAGTTGAAGAAATTGATGTACATAGACAGCATTCATTCCCCTTCTTCTCCCACTCCTCTCCCTGTGAGCACCATGAATACTGTAAACTATTGACCGTATCACCCTGCCAGTAAGAGCCCATACCCCTATGCATATGTACAGCCATTCTAGGCACCATGGCCTTTTCCTGCGCGTATCTTAAACCCCCTCTCTCATGCGTAGACCATGAAACCCTCTCCCTCTGCACGACCCTGCTGTGAAAGGCAACTCTCCTGCTTGACCCGCACAAAACCCCCCCATTCCCTCTTGAAGAGGCATCCTTCGCCCTGACTGACGTAGCCCTCCCCAGCTGCACCTGACTGCCCCCGCTCTCTCATGTACGGGTCATCAGATCTCTCTCTCTCTCTGTGTGACTCCGTCCCTGTGTCCACCCTGGCTACCCCTCCCTTCTCCTCACATGGGCAAGTCATAAATCTTCTTCTTCTGCAAGGCCCTGTCCTTGAGAGTCACGGCCGCGCCTGACCAACACCTCCTTCCCTTCCATGAATGCCCGTCTGTTGACAAGCCTTCCCTCCGCGCTCGATTGTCCACGCAGCATGAATACCACTCCTTTGATGACCCCTTCCCCCGAGTCCGGCTGACCACACATGTCCGAGGCCATCGCCTAAGCCAGGAGATACCATTTACTGCCCTTGTTGTATGAAGTCACTCCTCTTCAAAGGACCCACTATTGATCCTGGCCACCCCACCCCCTGGGCTATGATCAGGCGCACACATCCTAAACTGTTGGCGGAACACTCAGCTGCGTGATTGCCCTCCCCTCTTATCAGCAGGTCAAGGGTCCCCATTGTGAACATATGTGGGGTAGGATTGACACGAGGATTATAGGGATGTCTTCCTTCTGCGTCATACTGTCCTGATTGTACTATCAAGTGTTTTGTAAGGTATAAAAGCAAGAGTCTCAGCTCACTTGTCAGAGCACCTCCCGAAAGACACTGTGTTTCTTGTCCGAAATGACTGGCTCTCCTCATGAGAATTAAACTCTGTTCTTGATTCCTGCTTCCAGCGCCCGTCTCTTTATTTGGTAATTATTCAACATGGGAACTAAGAGGCGGTTTGTGCCAGCAGCCTGGGCATCGATAGAATTATGGGCTCATGTTCCACAATGGTCTCCAGTGCGATATCTGTGTATCTCACAAAACTCCAAAATAATGTTTGGAGCTCCGGACAATTACCAGCAGCTTGGAAAAGGCGTTAGTACTTTCTCTTCTAAAGAAACCTTCTGTGGCCCCTCGTGACACTAAAAACCATTAGCCCATTTCTCGCTTACTGTTGCCTGTGAAAATACTAGAGAGGTCTATTAGTGAGGACCTTATGTCCTTTCTTGATGCTAACAATCTTTTGGACTCATCACAATTTGGCTTTAGATCCCAGCATTGTACAGAATCCACCCCAGCCATTGCTACTAAGGAGATTTGAATGCTGGTAAATAATGAGTGAGGGTTGTACTTATTCCGCTCGATCTCTCTGCCGCGTTTAACATGGTAAACCATTCTTTACTTGTCTACCGGCTAGAGGCAATCTGGATCAGAGGCGCAATGCTCCCCATCCTCATATCTTTACTATCAAATAGAGATCAGATAGTGGCCTTTGGGGGATTTAGTTCTAACCCGTTTTCTCTTCCCTGTGGGGTGCCGCAGGGTCATCATTAAGCCCCCTGCTTTTCAACATCTATGTCACCCCCCTGGAGAAACTCATCTGGTCCCATGGTTTCTCTGCAGTCTCTTACGTACGATGACGTGACGTGATGTAACGTGAATGAGGTTGTGAATGACGTGAATGAGGTCACCAACAAGTTTGCAACAAGGATGCAGGAAAACGGCCTCAAATTGAATTTCAGAAAAAGGAGCTGCTTCTCTTCGAAAGTAACATCTCATTCTGGGACACCTCATTGTTGAGCAATGGTCAGGCAAGTTGAATAATATAAAAATAAGATTTATTCCAAAGTAGAGAAGCCCCCTGGTAAAGGTCTTGAAGCCAGGAGTAACTGCAACCAACTGCACCTCCTTGCCTGCTCTCCGTCAACGACCCGATTCGCGTTGGAGTGTGGAACACACGGATCGTGCCATGAAGGACAACATTCAAAAGACAACATGCATAATAAAATACAACACGTGCATGCAAGCACGAGAAAGGAAATTTGAACTAAAAAGAAAGCAGCGCTTGCATACAGACATGCCCTCTAATCTTGGCCCTCTTCCCTCTCCAGCTCTGAAAGTTAAGAATCTGGGGGTTATCTTTGATGGACAATTCTGTTTTCCGAGCAAATAAATCACGTCACATCTTCCTGCTTCTTCCTACCTAGGGTTCAGAAAAACGTGTTTCTGTTTATCCCTTTGCATCTTCAAAAAATGGTAAATGTGGACCACATTATTTCTAAAATTGATTATTGCAATGCACTCTATTTAATAATTCAAAAACGCTTGCAATTGAAGTTTCAATCCTTGCAAAATGCGGAGGCTTAGCTGCTCCTAAAAATTCCTAATATCCGCTCCATTTCGCTGGGAATTTCTGGCCTTCACTGGCTTCCTGTTTGTGGGAGGGTAAAAAAATCGAAGCTTTGTGTATGGTTCACAAAGCACTTCACAAAACGGACCCTCTCTATTTTCAGAAGATTTTTGTGTGGCACGTCCCTGTATTCTTAGATCTGGTTTGGCTAAATTAGTGGCCATTTCAAGAATTCACAAAGCTAGACGGAGATGCAGAAGTTTCCCTTTTTGGCAAGCAAACTTTGGAACACTATGCTTCTCTCTGAGATGGCAACCAAATCTGACACACTTTAGCAAACTGCTAAAAACTTGGCCCTTTTCCTCTCTTACAAAGTAGTCTCTATATGGCTTTTCCTTTGGGACACTAGCACCAAGACGCCTCAGCTTATTTACTGTAGGGTACTGAAGAAGGGCAGCTGTTTCAATGGCACTCAGGTGGAGGGGTGTGAATGGCCCACTGCTCCTCATTTGTGGCGGTCTGCAACCACTGAACCAGAGGAAAGAAGGACTCATTTTCCTTGCTTACATTAAGGCCCACAGCAGCCTTAATGCCCAACAGCAGGCCAGGGCACACATGCACATTTAAAGTGTGTACGCCAATGCAGGAAAAGCTCACCATCATTTGTGGGATTCTGAGCAGTGCTCCTAATAGCATAACTGACGCTGAGCTAAGGTACACATATGTTTACAAGTGCCTGAGAGAAGAGTAGCAGTACTTTTAAGCTGGCTGCTTTCTCCTCAAGGACCAATGATAGTTTTTTTTCCAGGGAATCCCATGCCCAAGTCTTAGATGAAGCAGTGTGTTAGTCACTGTTCGCATGTTAGGTATTTGGAAGATGGTGTGCAGATGCACAGGGCTCTCCTTTGTGGAAGATGGCATTATGGATGCTCTCCAGTCTTACGTCAAAAGAGAAAAACTCCAATAAAACCTAATCTTGAAATCGGATATTGTGCATAGAACGGCCACGGAAGACGATTCAGCACGATGGGTAATGGTAGCTGGAGAGACCCACATATTGTCACTTTAGGCCCAGCAAGGAGATGTGGCTTAGCAGAGCAAGCGGCATCCTTTGCAACTCGGAGACACAGGTTCAAATCCTGGCGTTGGCTACTAGAGTCAACATTGCATGGTTCTGGGCAAATTAATCAATCCGCACTTAAGTGTGTGCAAAGTGGTAATTTGTGTAATCCCCTCTTGGATTTCACGATCTTGTAGATCACCTCCTGATCCTTCACATGGTGTGCAGTGCTCCCTTGCTTCACTTTGCTTGGCAGTCTATGGCACGTTGTCCAACTTGCCCACAGTGCTAAAGTATATTTTCTTAAACTCCCACCTCTGCGATGCCCACTAAGACACCCAACCCCGCCTTCCATTGACATAGCACTAGGCCTGCACCCCTAAAGATGTCTCTGGTTATCTGGGGTAAATCTTTTCGGAACGAGTTCCAAAGCCCAACAATCATCTTGGAAAGTAATTCTATTGGTGTCTAAAGATGCACTTGTATTGCGACTTGTATGCAATACCATGTGCCATACTCAACAATATACGTATTAGCAGTAGACATCATATATGCCAGAGGCCTAAATGCCCATCCCACTGGCAAACATCAGTGTCACTATGGCATTATCGACCAGTAGAAGTCAATGTTGTCAAGCCTATGTTTACACTTGCTGCCATACTTTACCATCAGTTTCACAAACGATAAACACATTTGGCACCAACACTGCCCAACTTTTAATTCTTATCATTGAAAACCCCTATTACCCTTATTTAACTTTGGGTAAAGAAGGGGTGCGCTTTGTAAAGGGTTTGTGATAGGTTCTCTGTCGTCTGTATCAGCAACACTGGTAAACACTACCCTGCAACAGAGTCCACAACGTTTCTGAATAAACTGAATGGAGGATTTATTGATGTTCAGTGTTGAAGGTCTCAACCAGAGGATTCTGAAATATACTTTAGACATCTGACCCTTTTGGCCACAAAAATCACTAATGGGGAAAACTGCAGACACCAACTTATGTTCCTCTCCTTGATGTCATTCTGACCTGCCTGAACCTTTCGCATTCACTTTTTCCCATAAGGGTTATTTTTCAATGGTTTCTTTTTTCTACCTCTAGCAATGCATGTAGCAAATTTTATAACGTGAGCAAAGAAAATTCTATTCATAGTTACTTATTACATCTGGCATCTTGTATCAAGGAAATGCAAGCAGTACACATGAGAAACCTCTGAGATGAAAGTTCTTACACAGGTCTTGACAGTGTCCAGTACTGACTGCTGGGTCTTGGGATGAAGGTACCCGGAATAGTTGGAGGGCACCCAGCTGATAAGACCAGGAATGAGTAGACTTTCCCCAGCGAGGGATTCATTGTGATAGAGAGCTGCATAAAAGGACAAAAAGTTATGTCTAAGTCACCCTTTAGACAGAAGCTTTTAGTTCGCATGCACAAAGAAGTAAAAGGCAGCTGGTTTGTATATGCAAAAATATTTCCTATCTCATCACAGATTACTCTTGCATTAATGTCAGCTGGGAACACTGGTTAGAGAGCAGCCCAGCCACCTACTTCACTAAAGCAAGAAGAGGTTTACATTTAAATAAAAATATTGAGCTAAATATTGTGCTTCCGCGTTTCTCACTAGGTCAACAACCAGCCAACAAACAAGAGAAATATTTATTTAAAACGTATTCATATACTGTATTAAGTTAGTGAATCTTGTAGTAAGTAATTAAGAACTAGACAATGTTTATATCAATCTAGGTTCCTCCTCTTGAAAGAAGAGGATCATTTCTGTAGCATTTCTGCAAACATTTCCAATGAAACAAACATTCTGGCATTGGGGACCTTTAATTCTGAAAGTACTTCGGCATTTAGTTTCCCGTCATGAAGAAAGCGTGCCTTTCGACAGGAAACTGAATGTCGAAGTACTTCCAGAATTAAAGGTCCCCAATGCCAGCATTTTTGTTTTATTGGAAATGTTTGCAGAAATGCTGCAGCCTCTTCTTCTGCACAGTTTCTTAAATGTGTGCACCTATGTCAAATGAGTTAGGTTGTGATATTGTCTGTAGATCATCTGCCAATTCGATGCGACAGAGTCATCCGAATGAGTCGTGAGGACCTCATCAGATTTAACTCAGATGCAACTTTGCAAGTACCCCTTCAAAACCATTCACAATTTTCTAAAAAATATTGTAAATGTGTCACTTGATACATATGGCCCGTAGTAAATGGGCTTTCTACCAACACATTTTCCCATAGACACAGAATGGGGAAAACATTTTGATACATCTGGCCCTCTCACTTTGTTTTGCATTATCGCTGTTGCTAAAGTGTACCATTCCAAGCGCCGACATTGAATTAGGGAAATATATTGCAACATCTTTTGAGAGGCTACCCCACTATAGGCATCAAGCATGAGGTTGCCTATAAACCTGTGTGCAAACAAGATGTACCACCAAGATCGGTCATACAATGATACAGCAGACGATTCATGAACACTTGGGCCATAGTACATGTGAGATGCATACACTATCACTACATACGCTAAGGACAAGCTTTTACAGGCATACACAATTAATGACATGGATGCCCAAATTAAGAAAACGTAGGATTTCACCTACCACTGCAAAGGTGTTGACCTAAATCATAAAGGTACATTTCCCAAGAAAGTTTGTGAGGAGTCTTGAAGAAAATGCAGCGCATTTGAGACGCAAACCCACACAGTTGTAACTGAATGGGTATTCACAGACATTTTGCAGTGCAGATCACACACCTTTCTGAACTTCTACCTTGCACCAGTATAACCCAAGTCTACGTTACACAGAGCAGACCGTTTTGAAAGTGCACTAAAATGCCCATTTCACACCTGGTGTTTGCACGAAAGAGGGCATTTACTGTTAAGTATTTGGAGTGCACGAAAATCGTAGAGTTGAAAATAAGTAATTAAAGAAGCTCCATAACCTTTTCATGCATGTAAGAAACGCACAAAACAAGCACACATGGTGCAAGCAAAACAAACTAGCAGTTTATCAGACTATCATGCACAGCCACGTGGACATTGTGGCAGAAGTAATGTGGGCATGTGTACGGCCGGATTTATTTAAATATCTAAAATACCACACAGCAGCACCATAATTGTGTATTATTGTTTACAAGTGCCCACCGACCAAGTACTAACAACATGTAGCACACTTCCAGCTGCCAATTGCAAAAGTGGAGGCCAGAGCCCCGAGTAACTCAATCAGTAATAAGTTTGACCCTTGTGCTAGTCTCTCAGACCTATGTGCAACCAGCCCTCAGTAGCACCATACCGGTTAAATCTTAATCTTGGCTTGTCATATCGCATATCTGAATGATTTCAGAAGTTGCTCCTGCACAGACAGACTGTAACTTAACACATTTGAGCCATCGCTCTCTCTGCAGTGACAACATGTTTCTACTCGGCCAAGTCCTCCTTAAAAAGCTTGAAAGAACTCCCTGGAGTATGGTGTATGAGGGGGGTCTTTACCTGTGAAAATATTGAGGCTATTCTATCAGGGAAGGCTAACTAAAGATGAACTCAACTAGGATTCCCTCTTATCCAAAACAAAAATAGCCTTTAGGGTCCAGAAACCTTAGACATTCTTCAGTCCCACCATTGTTGTCCTTTTGTGCACTTTTCAATGTATATTGCAATGGACACAAACATATTCTTGGCGGATGCATGGCCTAAGCAAGTGGAAGTACAAAGAGGGATGCATAGAAATTGTCAAGAACATCTGTGCATACTTGGGAGTTTCTTGCGCTGTGACCAGCTATTCACAGCTCTTTAAGCAGAAGCCCAGCGAGGACCATGTAACAAACCTCTGTATGGTAGCAAACA
Source organism: Lissotriton vulgaris (assembly GCF_964263255.1). Lineage (NCBI taxonomy): Eukaryota > Metazoa > Chordata > Amphibia > Caudata > Salamandridae > Lissotriton > Lissotriton vulgaris. Next base: position 1,562,812,362 of record NC_141685.1, read on the forward strand.
CTCAAGAGAGTGCACAGACAGGCGGGCAGAGAGTGACAAGAATTTAGTCTGGTTTGCATATCAAGGATGAGACCTACGCCATCTCCACTGTCGAACCCAACAACAGGAGACAAATTAGGGCTTCATGGCAAAGAGATCGACTTCAATATATGTATCATGATTGTGAGATATTTAATATTTGCACAAAAAGGCTCAACAGCAGCAGATTCTTTGAACTTAACTGAAGATTTTTTTAAATATAAAAGCAGATGGTCTTATTCTACATAACTTTTTGCCTCTTCTCTCTGCTTCCTTCCACGCAAAGGGGCCTATTACGATGTCGGTCATAAGGCCTCCGACCTTAAGTCAAGGGCCTTAGAACCCACATCGTCGGTTTCAATTCTGACTGGTTGATTTTGATTGAGCTGGTCAGAATTGAAACAAGCCAGTCTTTCTGGCTGGCTTCTTACGGGCTCACAGAGCCCGTCGGCCAATCAAAACCGGCCCGTAATCCAAATGGATGGTGGTTTACGACATCCGGATTATGATGCCCGGATTCTGGCAGGGTTTTCATGCCAGCCTTTCTAACATGGAAACCCTGTTGGAAAGCCTGCTTGGGAGCCCCTAGCAGAGCCCCCTTAACCCTGCGGCCTATGGTTGGTGGCCAAGGGGGGACCTATGGTGCCCCCTGTTAATCCTTGTACCCCATAGAAGACTCCTTAAGGTGTCTGCCACGGGGTGCAGGGATTAAAACTATCTTTCATTTCCCTATGGGAGCATGTACTACAGCCGGTTTATGGCCATAACATGCTCTCGTAGAGAAATGTCAGAATGCAACCGAACAGTGTTTGGTAGCATCCTAATCAGGTGGTCGAGACTGCCGACCGGAGGTCGGTCCTGTTTCTGAATCGGTATCAGTCTGACATCGTAATAGGCCCCCTAATGTGTTTAAATCTAGATTCTCTTGCATACTTTGATTACACCAGGCAATTTTTTATTTTTGTGTGCTTGGAGAAACATACTGTCATATTTCGTTTTGGGGCTATAGTCTAAGAAAGCCTGCATTGGGTACTTAAATCTGTCTTCATAAGAAAAACGTTGGCATGTGTGTTGAGGCTGAATGTTAAAACCCCACCTGAGATTAACTTATTTAATCTAAAAATTATCCAAATCCAAATGCCCATTTTAAAAGGAAATTTTAACTTACGCATGTGAAAGGCTAAAGTCTATCATCTGAAACGTTGTACACTCTAGAAATTTGCATTTATGTAAATAGACCAGCTGAATATTTAAAGCTATCCATGTAATCTCTTTGTTGGCCCACGGTAAGATAATTACATCTGGACACCTGGTTCCCCAATACAGGACACAGCCATGAAATTATTGCACATGTATCCAGAACTCAGCGCAGAATATCTCCTGGGCGCCACACTTGTATGTGTATCCATCATCACTCTAAATCTTCCAGGGCATCTGCAGATAGGGATACTAGTCCCTTTGTTAAAGGGAGACACTTGCTGCTTTAGATGGAGGGCATCTCTAAACGTTGCATAGATTGAAAGCAACTACAGACTTGAACAGAACAACCAATATCTTCTTTCCTCGGTTTAAGACTCAAAATTGAACTGAGTCAATAGGAAAAGGTAGACATTATGTTTTGATGGCCCTAACCTAGAACTGTCGCTCTTAATTACAAATGAAAGATATTTGAGTAAGAAAGTTGCCAAATTTACACAATGACTTGACGCTGTCTACATATAAAAATATTCTCTGCCCCATTTACCCTATAAATCTTGGGAGGTTTGTTAAAGTCCCAGGTAAGGCTGAGCAGCTTTCAATGTTTAATGTCCGCCAAATCAGAGTGAAAAAACCCACATATGCTTTAAATGCAGTTTTCTCATCCAGACTGAAGAAATTAGATTTCGTTCATTTCAAGTGTCTGTAAACCAATTTATTTGGGGGAGAAAACCCATCAGGAATCATGGTTGGACTGGGACAGAAAATAGGTTCGGAACCCAAAAAAGTGGCCCCATTAGCAAATTGAAGAGCTAAATAAATAAATCTCTATATATATACTACTATTATAAAGAGAGAACGGTGTCCTTTGAGCCAGGTAAACTCGAAAAGTACACCAATAATCGCAACACCCAATACAGCGTTGGAAAGGGGGGTCCAGTAGATGGACATAGGCTATAAAAAAAATAATAATAAACGTTATTTAAAAAATAAACAATAAAAAAAAGTAGTCCCTAAGAAGTAGCGCCGGCTGTGTGTGCTAACAACGTGCATGCTGACATCATCGGAGGACAGGAATGCGAGGAGGAGCGGACAACAACGCGGGGAGGAGCGGAACACTTAGCCAGACTGGGGGGAATGAGGTACGTGAACCGCGGGGAAGAGCGGTGAAGTAAGGTGAACTGGAGCGGAATGGAGGACAACAGCGCATGGAGGAGCGGAGAACGTAGCAAGACTGCAGCGCCGTGAGGTATGTGAAACGCGGGGAGGAGCGGTGAAGTACGCGGGGAGGAGCGGTAAGTGAGGCGGAATGGAGCGGGATAGCGGACTGCAGCGGGTGTGTAGACTGGCTTGGTGTAGTGGGGGGCGGTGAAGTGAGGCGGACTGGAGGGTGCAGACATTTAAGTGAGAGTAGTGGGGGGCGGTGAAGTGAGGCGGACTGGAGCGGGGGCCTGGGTTTGTGTGACTGGGAGCAAGCGCTGAGGTAAGGTGCACGCAAACCTGGAATGCTGCCCCCAGCCCCCTTCTGGCCCAAGCAACGCTGGGGCGGGCTGCTAGTAAATGAATAAATCGCAAACATTTGCTAATAGGAACAATTTCAAACTTCTAAAGACACGTTTGATAGGTGTTTTGAAAAATATGGGCGACTGCATGCAATTTTGCTTGCTGTAGGCAATGTTTATGTTAATAGCAGAGAAGTAATTAGTAAAAATAAGCCCACCAGACCATAAAATAGGCCCACAAACCGCAAAAAAAAAAAGTCCCAAGCATTTACTTGTAATGCCAGCCCTTCTGGCACTACCAGTTTGCCCAATCGCCCAGTCCGACTTTGTCGGAAATGTAGAATCACCAACAACGTTTTGATCAGCTTTAACATGGACCTATCTGAAATATGAATTGTGCGAGTTAGAATTACTTACTGATCCTAAAACTCATCATCATCAGGTAGTCTCTATGCGATAATTTTCAATCATAAAAGACACAGTACAGACATAAAAGTGTCATAAAATATCACCCTAAAATCATACAATTCTTTACAAAATTTAATATCAGCATTATCGAAAAATTCCTAACAGTTACTTAACAGAAATAACTATAAAATAGAATCCATATAAGAACATTTTCCTACAAATTCTATCATGGGGATGCCCACTTGCCAGTGGGCATAATCAAGTAGTGGATGTAGTTCCTAAAGCAACCTCCAGATTTTTTCTTCGCAGTGCCCAGGTCCAGCTAAGAAATGTTGCCGTGGCAATAACAATGTCTGCACAAGTGTTTGTTACCAAGATACTCAAAGCTGTCATACACGATCTGGTGCCAAGATTGGAACACAACGGCTTAAGCCACCTACGACGCAGGTTCTATACTAACTGGTTCAGACGGGAAGGGGACGACACACGACTACGGACGATTCGGGAACAGCGTTGGTTTGACGAATCTACAGCTGGATTCGAATGAGTACGGACCACTGTATACCACAACTTAAGATAAAACCAGAAAGGGGTCATGTTGCTTTAAGCCACTGAACAAATGGCTAAGCACATCCTTTGACTCGCTGTAATCCTTGAAAGTATTGATCCCATGGGATGTCTCCTCATTCAATACACATCCCAATTCTCTCAAACTACACATGAATGCTAGTTCCAGGAACCGTAGGTCCCCTATCGAATAGCAACAGAATATCTTGCTATTTATTGAATCATACGAAACTCTTGACGTTTTCGAACAAGTGTTCCAGCGACCACACACGATTTGGCCATAGAAGTCGCAACTGGACTTCTCCAACACAACATCGTCGCGCTTAAGGAGCTTCCACTACTTATTTTGCCCTGAAGAAGTCCCCGTAGGGACGAAACGCGTCGGCTGTGTCCTTTAACATTTGGAATGAATAAAGAAAAATCTTTTTTGAGAAAAAAATTGTCCGGTTTCATATGAAAAATTTCTTTGGAATATATCTTGTGTGCAAATTAGAAGACCTTCATTTTCACATGTCCTTGTTGTGGTGCACCTTTGCTTAAAATTACGCACCTACGACGCAGGCCCTTGTATGCTGGGCACACCAACAGTACATGGGCTATCGACTCTACAGGGATGGACCCGTGGGACAGTTAGTATCTAGAGCCTTATTCCATTTTGCCATAAAGGGTCTTAGCGGAAGGGTGCCCACTCTAAATTGATGATATAATTTCCTATCACCTAGTTTTGGGATAAGGCTTCTGCTTTCGTTACGAGTTTGTGCTCCAGGAAAATACCTGTAAGGGAGCTACTACACACCATCAACAGGGTCTTCTTACTAATCATATCCCAATAGAGTGCTTTATACTAGAATTTTGTTGGAGGTAAGATCCCTATTGGGTCTTCCCACAGGTGGCTGAGCCTCATATCAAACAGGTTGCCTTTAATCTTCTGCAGCCATTTAATTTTTTAAGACAAATCGGCTTTCCCAATATACATTAGTGCTTTGGCATAAGGTGCCAACTTGGGGGTTGTCCAAAGCCTCCTCCAATAGGCTAGGGGGTCTTAATCCCGCAACCTCATCAAATGAAGTACAGCCTAAGTCTAGCAGCAGGGGCTTAATGGGTGTTGATTGGGGCTGCAGTCCTAGGCCCAAAGTTACCCCTCAATATTGCAACGCTAGAGGTAGATAATGCTATCCGGAATAGCAAGGGAGAGAAGGCTCCAGGACCCGACGGGGTGCCGGTCGACCTGTATAAAGCGGATTTATTGTTATGGGGCCCTCTTTTGACCCAGGTTTTTAATGCGACAGTCAAGGAAAGCACTCGATCTACATGGGGTGAGTCCATAATTATACCAATCTGTAAGAAGGGAGGTAGAGGGGAGGCTAAGAACTATCGCCCTATCTCCCTTCTAGATTCATCCCTAAAAATAATGAGCAGGGTGCTCTTGCTGCGATTGGAAGAGTGGGCAGAGGCTAATGGTATCCTTGCAGATTCCCAATTTGGGTTCCGCAAGGGCCTTGGTACCATCGAGCAGTGTATTAACTTAGATTTAATTATTGGTAAATACACCTGAGCCAAGCAGGGCTCTTTATTCCTCTGTTTCGCGAATCTTACCAGCGCATTTGACCTGGTGGATCATGCTTTATTGTGGTCCACACTACTTGATCTGGGCGCCCCTGCTGCAATTATTTACTTTTTGGCCAGATTTTACAATAAGTTGTCGGCCCAGATTCGATTTGGCCAAGCGGGGAATTGTACCAAAAAGATTAAGGTCAAATCAGGTATTAGGTAAGGCTGTGTCCTTGCCCCACTCCTTTTCTCCTTTTTATTAATGCCATGGATTCAGAGTTGAAACTGGTTAATGCTGATGCACCGCTTGTTGAGGGCCAAGCGATCCCCGTACTGCTCTACGCAGACGACACAGTTCTATTATCTAGAACACCTGTCGGCCTGCAGCGACTAATGGACAGTTTTTTTGATTTTATAAAGGGGAGGAAACTAAAAATCAATAACCCGAAAACTTTTATCATGGCTTGTGGGAAGAAGGTAAAGAAGTTAAGATCATTCCAGTTCAAGGATCAAAAAATTGAAGTGGTGGATAAATTCTGCTACCTAGGGATTACTTTTAGTAGCAGTGGCACATGGGCACCGGAGATACTTAATATTAAGGCTAAGATGGGTAAGGGTGCTTCTGGGTTTTTTTTAAATTTGCTTCTAAAATAGGAAGTCGTCGTATATATGATATGTTAAATATATACCGACATAGATGTGCTCCGGTGGCACTCTATGGTTCGGGTGTTTGGGGACACTGTCATCATCTGCAAGTGGCGGAAAATGACTTTTTAAAGAGGCTTCTTTGCCTCACAACCTCAGCTTCTAATGAGCGGGTTCATCAAGAGGTTGGGTTGGATTTTTTGACTGATCTAATAGGATTGAGGCCTTTAATGGCCTGGAGATCTATCTGGGCCAAGGATGAAACTGATTTCAATAGGAGAATCATTAATGATTGCCTCCGTCTGGATAAATATAGTCTGATCCCATGGCTTAAATATGTTTTAACATCATATAGAGATGTGTTTGATTTGGATGTTTTTGCGGATCCAGCTAGCGCCATTATTATTTCCAAACAGGAGCTGAAACATGTCTATCTAGGGGTTAAAGTGAAATTGCGTAGTGAAGTGAGCCGCCAGTTTGTAACACATCAATTTTACCATTCAAATAACTTGGCAGGCTATAGCTTTTTGAAGTATCTAAAAGTGGTCACTAAGCAATCTCACCAGTATGTCCTTACAAGATTAAGATTAGGCATTGTTCATAATCTGGTGGCTTTCCCCCTGATAAAAAAGCATACGTCAATCCCTTGTCCATGCGACGGAACTTCTAAGCAGAGCACTGTGCACTTTTTGCTTATTTTCCCTTTGTATTTGTATCTCCGTATTGCTTACCTTAAACCCCTTTTTAAAAAATATTCTGAGTCTACTGTTAAAACTGCTATGAGGTTTTTTTTTTGCACTTGATGTACCGGATGTGTGTGTTTTTTACTGCGATTTTTATTCTGAAATCCGTGTCCGCCAGGAAAAGTATGGAATTTATAACCCAACCGTGAATGTACTGTTTCCCGTAAATTTAGCTGCTATTGCTGACTTGTTACCTCTCCTTTCCTTGTGATTGCACTGAATCTTATTTTTAAAATTTTATAGCCGTCATGTCATTTTGATGTAATTTCTTGTGTGCTTTTATGATTGTTTTTTAAATGATCGAATAAAGCGTTTGAACTGAACTGGGTGTTTATTGGAGGAGGGTGGTTAGTGATCTCAAAAATTTATTCTGTGCAAGAACTAAGGGACATCAGTTTTCGAACCCCCAGAGCTCTGCACCGTATATTATAGATGCTCCGATTTTCCCATTATAGATGGTTAAAGCCGGCCCCACCGGTTTAGTTTATTAGAGTCGGTGTTCTTTTAATAGGACTCCTGCTAACTGATTGTGCCTAAGAACTAGGACATCTAACTGGGATTTCCAGTTAATCCTACCCATAGTTACTCCTAGGTATGTAAAGGTATCAGTTTGTTCCAAAAGGCATTATTAATTTCTACTCTGCCTTTAAAAGATTTGTGTTTGTGCAACACCATGAACTTGGTCTTATCAACAACAACTACAAGTTCATGGTCGTTGCAGAAATCAGTAAATGCATCAAGGGCGCGTTGCAGACCAGATTGAGTTTTAGACCAGATTAAAGTATCGTCTGCAAACATTGAAAGTAGAACCCTTGCACAGGCAAGAGTTGGAGAATCAGTTGGAACATTTGTGTAATATATGATAACCTTATTTATCAACAAGGAGAATAGGGTAGGGGCAAGAAGACACCCTTGCCGCACTCCCTTATTAACTGGTAAGCGATCAGTTAATTCGCCCTGTTGCCCCCACCGTACGTGGGCATAATTCGCCTTATGCAATTTAATAATAAAACCTAGGATTTTTAATGCCATCCCAGCCTCCTTTAGGGAATCCCATAGCTTATGACGAGGCACTAAATCAAATGCTGATTTTAAATCAACAAATGCTGCATATAGGGTCCCTCCTGCTAGGATCACTGTGCTCCAATAAATCATCATAAATATAAAAACTTGGTCACTGGTGCTGACGTGGGTTCCAAAACCCGCTTGATAGGTAGATAATATATTCTTGTCTACTACCCATTTATTGACTCTACCTAGCACAAGTCTAGCGACAATTTTCTGTAGAGTATCAATTAGACGTATCGGCCTGTAGTTGCTAGGACTGGCATGATCACCTTTTTTATATATGGGAATAATTTCGGCCCACGCCAAGTATCAGGTATTGGCGCACCTCTGGCCAGGGCATTTATGATGATATGGATGTATTTAATACAATTCTTCCCATCTTGTTTTTAAATATTAGCCGGGATACAATCCGAGCCAGGTGCCCTCCCTGCTGGAACCCCATCCATAACCCTTTCTATCTCCCCTATATAAAATGTTAAAACAGCTTCAGTGATAAACTCAGGATATTCAATTAATGTACTTGCCGGGGAAGCAAATTGGGCTTGATAGTGCTCTACCCAGAGTTAAGGTGGTACATTGGTAACTGGTGTGGGCCCAATCTCTCCACTGCTCCATTTGACTAATTGCCAGAATTTAATCCAATTCTTCCCATTACTGGGATTGGTTAGATTTACCCATCTATTCTCATCAAAGTTCTTCTTTGCTTTCATTTGTGCTTTTTTATAATTTTCTCTTGCTGTTTTCACCTCTTGGGGTACTCCAGTCTTAAATGCACGTGAGAGCTGCCTAAATGCAGCCCCACATACCTCATCATACCATTTGGCCGTTTTTTTTATAGTATGCCTATGTGGTCTCCTATTTTTCGTAAAGAAGGTCTTCAGTTTAGCAAATAGTTCCTCATGAACCTTCATGAGGCCTAGAAAGGAATCATCATGGGTGACTGAGGAGGAAAGCAGTAGTAATCTTTCTTCAATAATTAACTTAATCTGCTTGAAGGTGCTTTCATCTTCCGAAACTACTGCCCATTTCAACCGTCGGCAGTCTTCTGACATGATTACATTGCCTACTGCGGTTTCCATGCCAGCCCTCGGGGGGTCCAATCCCTTCCTTACTAAAGTTAGTAGTAGGGGATCATGATCACGCTCTGGTCTATGCTGGACCAACATGTCCACATGTCTGGGCAAAAGCTCTAAACTAATGAGGAAGTAATCTATTCTGCTACTACTTGTCCCATTTGAAAAGGTGATAGAACCTTTCATATCTGAGGGAGATTTCCCGTTGGCAGCTCTAAGCCCCCTCCCGAGGGATAAACTTTTTAATTGCAACGCCGCCTCTGTCCATTTGTTAATCGGTGGCAGCGATAAAGATGGTATCCCCCAGTTCAGATCTTCCTCCATACTAGGACTATGGTCATCTAGGCCCATGGGCTCAAATTTGCAGTTTAGATCACCTGCGATCACCAAGACATTTAAACCATCTAAGTGGTTTATAAATGTGTCCAAGAGGGAAATAGTTGGGGATGCTTTCCCACCCGCAATCCCTTCTCGAATACACATTAAATAATATCAAATCTGGCTCACCCTCTGAGCAAACTTTGATGGCAAGGATATCAGGGCTATCTATTGGTAATTCCTCTATTTGAAACAATAATGGTTGCTTGACCCAAATAATCAGTCTCTCGCTAGTTCCCCCCCCTTGCTATTTGCAATTGCCGCTTTGCCAAAAGCAAGATAACCTGGACGGCAGATCAAATTTACAGACCATGTCCCCTGAAAGGCAATAAAATCATACCCCTCAATAAAACTTGAGCAATCGGAAGAAAAAGCTTTGGAAAGTAAGCCGGCAATATACCATGATAGTAGGAACATTGGGGAGGGGTGTAAACCCTCAGAATTTACAGAAGATGATTAAGTCTCCATGCACGCCTGTCTCTTAGCCTCCATTTGATGTAATCCTACTTTAGGACCCTGAAAAAAGATTGGTTGGCTATCTTGATGCTCTACCAGAGCCGATTGCAGTCAATCGCATAGATCTAGGTCGGAAAATGGGGCAAATCTATTGGACAGAGGGACCTCTATTGGTCTTTGTGCTGATCTAAAGGGTGCCCATGATTGTCTTGCCATCCCTTGACAATTGAGCTCGTTGGAAGGATAGGGTCCAGGTTTAGAAAAAAACCTTAGTGGTAAAATTGAAACTTTGTCCGAGTATCTTCCTAAGTTCCTGCCCAAATTATCCAACAAAAATCTCGTTATATATTCGTTGTTAAAGTTAACAACTACACAATCACCATTACCTTCCTTCCTATCCAATCCATGGTGTATGTCTAGCCATAATCATATGCTTATTAACGCCCTCCTCCCAAGTCCCAACATCCTTAAGTTGAGTATTAAACCAATGCTGAGCTTTAAGTAATAGTTGTTCCGTAGTTTCAATCTGTCCCTCCCGCAAAGGTGGGACATTCCTCAAGACAACCACTAAAGGAGCAGCTGCTGGTGGAAGGTGAAGGGCCAAAGAGTTGGCTTGCACAGCAATATGTCCTGGACCTCTGCATCCATGAAGTCCAAAGGATGTGCTATCTTGTCTTGCTGGAGCACAGCTTTTACGAGTATTGTCCTTAGGCGCGTTATTTGTTGTTTTTACAGCTACCACACTTCCATCCACCGGAGTGCTCATAATGGATTGGGCAAATTCACTTGACATATTCCCTTTTTTAGCGTTGTTTCCATACGGTAAGGCTGGTCTTATGTGTGGGTCTGCGACTACGTCGATAGGCAGCCTGGGAAGAATTGGTTTTGTTACTTGTAGACTAGAAAGCTTGGGATTGACTGTAACCGAGAATGGGACCGTTTTCACTAGATGACTGGATATGTTTGCAACAGTGGCCTTAGGTTGAACACGAAGGCCCTCAAGGACAGAAAAAACTGTCTTGGCCTGGGATTCAGAGTTAATTAGTCATTCCTCAATCCGGCTCAGTCTGTAGGTATTGGGAGTTAGTAGTGCTGATAATAAGTTTTCAAGTCTTCTCCACATTTCCCTCATTAGAATTCGGGCTAGGACCACCTATAGAGTCAAAGTTAAAATCAGAGCAGACAGGAGCAGCATTGTCTGAAGTGCTGCGCTCGTCTTCTGTGGCACGTCCTCCATTTTTGTTAATCCTTGCCGCTTTAGCGGTAGAAGGCCTCTGTGGGCCGCATCCCCTCTTCCTCTTTACTGCAGGATCAGGAATAGATTGGTTGGTTTTGTTTTTGGTTTTAGACATAGATCTAACTGAGGTTCGTTGGGGCATATTGGAAACAGTCTCAATTGCGGTTACTGGTGATTTTACAATGCCCTCCGATAACCCAGTTGGAGTAGAAATGAGGCTGCCCCCCTCATTATTATTGATGGTCATATTCGGATTTAAAAATGATCTGGGATACGGGCTGTGACAATAGTACCCAAGGACGATCTTTTAGTTAATTGCGGATCAAGTGATAGACGGCGCTCTGTTCTCGCTATCTCTTTTTCCAAGACAGAGGTTGCCCTCAGTATAAATTGATCTAAAGTCCCCGCCACACTACTGCCATGGGGTGCAACTGTCCTCTTCCCCTCTCGCTTACTCATCTTTATTGAGTCAAAACCTGAATAGTCGACTGTATTCACAGATAATAATAAAGTACAAGATGTAGTAGTTAACAGGACTGTTTGTTACAAAAAGACCAATGCGGCTGACCCAGGTTCAGCACTTCTATTCCAAAATGAAAAAAGTCCTTTTTTCCATGCACACCTGTCCGGAGCTTGCTGCACTTTCACTCCACTGAGAATCAGACAAAACGTGAGAGTAAGGACGATGCACCAGGGACGAAGTCAAAGAAGGCTTTAAATGTATCCAAAATATCCTTTATTCCATAAGTTAATTATTTTTAAATTGAACCACAACCAATGCGTTTCATTCTTTCGAACTTCGTCAGGGTTGGAAGGAACACAGAAATAAAAACACTGAATGCATGGACGTGACTTACATACTTACACAAATAAACATATCACATGTATGAGGTCATACATCTTAACAAAAAAGCTTGAGAGCGACAACATGAGAAACATATAAACAATTATAAAACCAAACACATATAAACAGAATAACATTTTCTTTTTCTTTTCAAAACAGGCTGAGAATGCAAATACAAAGATCAATCAATCAATCAGTGACACTTATAGAGCGCGCTACATACCCGTAGGGTCTCAAGGCGCTGGGGGGGGGGGGGGGGGGGGGGGGTGCCGCTGCTGCTCGAACAGCCAGGTCTTCAGCTTCTTCCTGAAGGAGAGGTGGTCTTGGGTCAGGCGCAGGTCGGTCGGGAGGGAGTTACAGGTCTTGGCGGCCAGGTAGGAGAAGGACCTTCCTCCTGTAGTCGCTCTTCGGATGCGGGGGACAGCGGCGAGGGCGTGGTTGGCTGATCGGAGGTGGCGTTTAGGAGCGTAGAAGTTGATCCGGCTGTTGAGGTAGCTCGGGCCTTGGTCGTGTAGGGCTTTGTGTGCTTGGGTGAGGAGGCGGAAGGTGATTCTTTTGTTGACGGGGAGCCAGTGAAGGTCTCTCAGATGTCCGGTGATGTGGCTGGTTCGTGGGATGTCGAGGATGAGTCTGGCTGAGGCGTTCTGGATCCGCTGGAGTCTCTTCTGGAGCTTGGCGGTGGTACCGGCGTAGAGGGCGTTGCCGTAGTCCAGTCGGCTGGTGACGAGGGCCTTGGTGACGGTCTTCCTGGTCTCGGTGGGGATCCACCGGAAGATCTTCCGTAGCATGCGTAGGATGTTGAAGCACGCCGAGGAGACGTTGTTGACTTGCCTGGTCATGGAGAGGGAGGAGTCCAGGATGAAGCCCAGGTTGCGTGCATGGTCTGTCGGTTTGGGTGCGGTGCCCAGGGCGGGAGGCCACCAGGAGTCGTCCCAGGCGGAGGGGGAAGAGCCCAGGATGAGGACCTCCGTCTTGTCAGAGTTCAGTTTCAGGCGGCTGGTCGTCATCCACTCGGCTACCTCTTTCATCCCTTCGTGCAGGTTGGCTCTGGCGGAGGCGGGGTCGTTGGTCAGGGAGAGGATCAGCTGGGTGTCGTTGGCGTAGGAGATTATGCTGAGGTTGTGTTTGCGTACGATGGCCGCGAGGGGGCTCATGTAGACGTTGAAGAGGGTGGGGCTCAGAGATGATCCTTGAGGGACGCCGCAGATGACTTCGGAGGCCTCTGACTTGTACGGTGGTAGGCGGACTCTCTGTGTTCTTCCGTCGAGGAAGGAGATGATCCATTCCAGCGCTTTGTCCTGGATTCCGATGTTGCTGAGGCGCTGTACTAGGGTGCGGTGGCAGACCGTGTTGAATGCCGCGGAGAGGTCTAGGAGGATGAGGGCCGCTGTTTCTCCATTGTCCATCAGGGCTCGGATGTCATCGGTGGCGGCGATGAGGGCGGTCTCGGTGCTGTGATTGGCTCGGAAGCCGGACTGTGAGGGGTCGAGGGATCCGTTCGTCTCGAGGAAGGCGGCCATCTGCTTGTTGACGGTCTTCTCGATGACTTTGGCTGGAAAAGAAAGCCAAGAGACGGAGTAAGCCTACAGTACATGCACATACATATACATAAATGTTATGCGAAGGCGAATAATGTCCTTGACAAGAACAGCCTTTCACATTGGAGATCCCACACTTACATATTTTGTCCTACACCTTAAAGTTTGAAGAGTTCAAGACAAAATAATAAAAAATAGGAAAGGAATAGGCAAAAAGGGGAAAGAGAGGCCTACTGCTATTGGGTACATACCCTTAGAACTCTACCAGATTTAACTTGGACAGGGAGGTTATTAAAATATTTCTCAGTCCACAAAAACACATAGCACCAATGGCATCCCCAGCCACTAGGCCCCACCAGAGAGTACTAATTTAGTACCTATAATATAGCACAAAAGGGGAATACAACCATGTCTCACCTCTGTATTAGCGCGTGGATTAGATCATGCAGCGAATCCCAGCATATATGCAAATTATCAATTGGTATAAGTTATCAATTCCCATTCCTGTTTAAAAATAACAATCTACCATGAGACAGCTGATAACATTGGAAGGAGAAACTAGCACACATGGCACAATGTATCTAAAACATACACTTAACAGGACTGACCTTATGAAATGATCAGGTTTGGAGGGGGGGCCCGTCCCGGCCTCATACGGTCTCCGACAGGCTCAGATGGGCCCGCCCTTGGCCCAGTGGGCGCCCGCGCACGTTCCGCAAAACGGGAGGGGTGAGCAGTATTGTAGTCCCTGCTGCTGCAGGCAGAGGTGTCGGCAATCGGTGTCAGGCTCTCAGGCTCCCTGGGACGTAGAGGTCCTCGTTGCATCAGGCGTCCACCAGCAGAGCCAATGAACCTCAAAGCGGCTGCCGCAAAGCGGGACCGGCGAGCAGTATTATAGTCCCCGCTGCTTCAGGCACAAGTGCGGGCAATCGGTGTCAGGCTCTCAGGCTCCCTGGGACGTGGAGTCCCTCATTGCACCAGATGTCCACCCACAGTGTCAGTGACCCTCAAAGCGGCTCCCACGAAGCGGGAGCGGCGAGCAGTATTACAGTCCCCGCTGCTTCAGGCACAAGTTTGGGCAATCGGTGTCAGGCTCTCAGGCTCCCTGGGACTTGGAGTCCCTCGTTGCACCAGGCGTCCACCAGCAGTGTCAGTGAACCTCGAAGCGGCTACCTAAAACTCAAAATGTGTGAACGAGACCAGCGGTGGCTTCTTCATAGCACTGTTTTTTCCTAATGGCAGATGGGGGCAACACGGACAACGGAAGGGATGTTCTGAGGGAACAAGCAACAGAGACAGCATGATGGAGGGTTGGAGGTTACAAGCAACATGAAGCAGTGGAAGGACATTAATCAAAATGAAGCACTGGAAGCGACAATCAAAATGAAGCAATCAGAACATGGTTTATGCTCCAAACGAAAGAGGAAGTGAAAATGGGACAGGCTGGCCAATTTGGAGGCAGCAAATAAGATTGACGATGAAGCTAATAAATGGTAAGCAATGGGCTAGCCCAAAGCCCCTTTTAGTAAACAAAATTTCTCACATGCGCTGCCTAAGGCGAGACCACAAAACCAGCACAATGAGATTAGATTAAAGTTAAGCATTTAAAAAGATTCCGGTTAGCGTAGAGTTGATTGAGCAAAGGAAGAGCGAGGCACTATCACACAGTATCCCCATATGAGATTTGATCGAAGTCACATGACTAATGCTGCATTTGCCTTGCCACACATTCTTCTGAATGGGACTACTGGAAATGAGCAAATGAACATAAATTCACTGACCACAGAAAGGCAAAATCCAGCATTATACGAATAAAAGTACCACATTAAAGTGCAGGCTAGATATCAGTGCCCTCTACGCAGAAACCCCGCAGGTAAAGAATATGCACAAGAAAAATAAATATCTTGAACAATTTAATCCGCTTCTTCCATAAAATAGAAATAAAGCCTATGGATGCTACAAAAATGTGTGAAACAAAAAAGGGACTTAAAAACAAGCACCAAAAGCCAGTAAAATACTTGCAGCCCTGTAACAATATAATTAAATACCTGTAAATTAACTATTATAGAATGCTTTTCGCAAACTACCCGTTACAAATAATAGTATGTAAAAGCCTCAATACATTAACCATTCAGTATGGCGCAGGCGTTGGTGATCCGCAGATATACCTCAAGATAAAAGTCAAAATTCATAGCATATACAGTTGATTTACTCATCGTTGTGTAAGATGACAAAACTTCCCCAGTGTAGCTAGCGCTCCATAGTGGCGGATAAATATATTACAAGGCCTGCTTTTGATAGGCCTGTATATTTAGCAGTGACATCACGAGGAAGAAAAAGCGGGAGCGGGGGTAAAGAGCCCTGCTGCACGCCCCCACTTGTGACCCTGTCTGTTTGTAATCTACTGTATGGAACACCACCTCCCAGCTCTATCTATAAACAACCATAAAAAACAGGGGCGGCTGCACTGAATATGGAAGTAAACAGTGCTAATGTAAGTGACTGACAGTGAAAACACGTCACAAAACATTGACGGGTAGATGACCGATATAACATGTACAAAGAACGGCAAGAAAGCTGTCTCTAATTTACAGCAAAAGAGAGTAAATACTCATTATCAACACACAACAAAGCCCACCAGTGAACCATTAATTGGAAAAACAGCCCTAAAGTGATGGCAGAAAAACTATAAATCAGAAAAACCTTTTGGTAAAACACAAAAATTTGCAAACACATCATTATCAAATCTGATATTTACTGGCTAAAATGCTAGAGTCGACTAAGCAAAAAAGAATTGCTACTTGCATGCCCTAGATAAAAGTAAACATCTTATTAAATCTTGAAAGCATTATTTATGCTGTTCTAATTCTACCGATTCAGAAAAGGGGGTGGTGATGGACAGAGTATCTGAATTAAACAGAACACTCATACCCAGTCAACAGATCAGGGCTTGATCCATCACCGTTTTTTAGCTCACTGCACCATCCCAGCTCAGAACCTGGCTACATGCAAATGAGTCTGTCCCTGGCCCAGTGCATCATGGGAACAGGGCAGACTAAACTACCAAGCCAATTCTTATACTGGGAAGGAAACAAGCTTCCGGGGACCGGTTTCTGGCATTACAGCCGGTTTCGGCCCGGCTTGCTTGAATCCTGATGGTGCAATGAGCAAGGGACTCACATCTGAGTATACCCTTCCACGCTTATGGTGGAAAAAACGATTTCTGAATCCTTTTTGGCCACTATAGGTGTGGCCGGGTATACTCAGACATGAGTCCCTTGCTCACTGCACCATCAGGATTCAAGCAAGCCGGGCCGATGACGGCTGAAAGCCTGCTGCAGCTTGAGTGACAGTCCACACTCAGGCTGCAGCAGACCGTCCCGCTGGGGAACTTACAGTGCGCATGCTTGGGAAAGTTGGCAACTTTCTCAAGCATGCGCACTGTAAGTTACCCAGCGGGACCCAGGGGTGCTTGTTTGCTGCCACAGCCCAGGTTTCCAAAGGGCGACAGGGCGAGCAGCAAATGTGCCTCCCTAGCCAGGATTGGCTGAGGACGTAGGGCGGGGTTTTCGCTCCAGTGAAGGCGCCAAGGTCCCAGAACTTAGAAGATGCAGGCGGCGCTGATCGGCGGTCAGGTAAGTTTTCCCTTCTTTATTCTAATTCCCCGGTCCCCCCTTCAACCCCCCGTAATTGGAGGAGAGGCAAAGACAAGAGCTGCGGTGCCAGGGACCGACCATGAGTCCACGTGGGCTCATGTTTGCAGAAGGCTGGGAGGGAGGCGCATTGCTGGAGCTCGCAGTATGGCTTGATTTGATGAAGAAAGAGCTGTGGCTTCCCATCTTTAAAACTCGGGGCTGTCTCTTCTCCGGGTTTAAAGGCGGGAAACCCCCTGTCACGTCAGCCGGCGCAAGAGAGACACCTTATTTAAGAGCGGTGATGCAAGATGTCGGCTGCTTCCAGCATCCCTCGCTCCAGTGAAAAGCAGAGGGGGCACTTGTCTGTTGAAGTCAGACTCCAGAGATCAGGGCAGTGAAATGAACTACCCTGGCTTTCTTTGCACGCTCTCGGTGTCACTGCGGGGGGCGCAGGAGAATCTCAGGGGTCCGGGAAGGACATGTCTGGGCTGTGAATGGAGGGCACACGGGAGACCGAGCCTCTTCTGCCATTTAAAGCATACAAGGCCCAGGGAAGGGGTGACCTCGGTCCTGAATTTTTACACTCACCGTCCTGAATTTGCACCTATGCCAGTTGGTCACCCTAGTTACAGGGGCAATCCAACTCCAGCAAACAAATCGCATAAAAACTATTGCAAGAATGGCAATCTATTTAAAATACCAGTTTGTGTACACTGCAGACAATGATATGTCATCCAAACAGCAAGGAGTAAACTGCTATCGTGCTTTTAAAGCGCTGGCTTTTCACTGCAATATTGCGGTAAACTTTATTGCAGGACCCCTTTCGGTGCAATCACCACACCATATTACAGTAGATTCTCGTCTCGTAAATAAAATAAAAAAAAACACAACTACAAAAAAAAGATCCCAAGGGTTCCCTGCCGACCATACTACAATATTCTCTCTAAAACCTTGGTGAAGTAGCCCGAGTCCTTTCCTTTATCCACCGACTCAGTTTACATATGCTACCCTGACAACTATTTACTTGCAAAGCTTCAAGGTCTCTCGCCAAATACCAAAATACTGCCTTTTCTGCGTTGTTGGTAAAGGAAGCGGTGGAGTGTATTGCCTCACATCTGTCCTGCAGACACCATGTCATTGGACAATGCACTTTGTGACAAAAGGCAGAAGCCAGGGTTTCGCGTTGTATTATGCTGTTTAATCTTCAGACTCCGACAAAAACAACAGCATAAAGCTCGAGCCCATGTTTCCCAAACTCAGTTTAGCCGTTTGCAATCTGCTCCTACAGGATGATTCCAAAAAATTCTACATCTTTCTTATGTGTAAAGTAACGCACAAGCACTAGAAAAAGATCGATGTGCTTGTCTCCATGCAAACTAGGATGAACTTATGGCGGACTCATATACCTGCATTTATGTTTGTCTGTTGTATATTTCCATCATTTCATAACAGATGTTAATTTGTAAATGTTGCTGAAATAGTCTGCATGCAAGGCTCATTTTATAAAATATTGTGGACGGGCAATTAACTGTTGTAAAATATTGCAGAGGCTGCGTGCTCTAAGTTGCTCAAGCCTCTAGCATTAACCTAAGTTACAATGAAGAATAATTACTTTGCAAGGGCAAAGGAGGCATCAATGTGCATAGAGTGAGGCCTGTCCCTAGCACTGGTCACACACCTTAAGAGAGCCCTGCCTAGAACCCAGCACTGCTGCAATAAGTATCTGCACACCCAAAGCAGAAGGGCCTTCAGCAGCTACAAACTACACTGGAGCTCTCTAAACGTGAACAACATGCAGAATCAAGTAAAAAATGTAAAAACTAACAATGTACGCGTGCAAACCTTTCGTGGGAAGGCAAGAGGGTGCCTGAATCTTTAGACAGATAGAGAATAGAAAGAGGTCCTGGGCACAAGATTAAGACCAATGTGCTGTTTCCCATGTGGACATCCAGAGCCTGTCCCTGATATTCCTATGCCCTCGTGAGTCCTCATCCCGCTGTTCAGAGGTGGTCTGACCCAGTTGCACAGACACCAAATTGCAGGATTTTACCTTCCACTCTGATGAAGTGCTGGGATATCGTTTTTGGGGGGTTCAGTGTTGAAAATTCCAAACACCGGCAACTGTGGGTTTGAATGTGCTCTCTTTAATTTGTTATTATTAGTAACTTGTTCTCGGTCTTCCTTCTGACTTGACTCACCACGCTGCTAAAATGTGGTGTTTCGTTCTCTGTTTTGATTCATAATGGTCAGTTTTATTGCTTCAGCTTTACCGTCATCTTATGTGGGCAGTTGCCTTTAATCGGCACTTCGCAGTCCCTTTAAGTGGTGACGGAAAGACACTTACAGAGAAAAGGGAAGGTGTTCTGAAAAAAACCATTCCCAGGGGATAGTGGTGACCCCGTTTCAGCACTTTTCCCTGTAGCGCCGAATCACCGGTAGGAGGTACGGATATCGTTCTGTAGCCGAGTCCTTGTTTGTTGCGTCACAGGTGAGGTCCAACAGAGTACAGTTGGTAGCCCAGGCATTTTCTATTTAAGCTGTGCAGTCTAACAGCCTCGTGGTGTTCACTCAGGAGAGTTTGTTGTTTTGCAAACTCGACCCAAAGGTTTTGGTGGGTATTACCTGTGCACCCACCCTGGCTACATTACACTAGCTCAGAGGTTTGTAAGCACCACAAGGCGAAGCGATTTGCCCCGAATCACAGTATCTATTAGAGCCGGCGCTGAGACTCGAACAGCACTTAGTGCTTTTTGGACTTTTTTCACGGACCTCCAGTTAGCCACGTGTGCTACTACATGTACACATATTTTCACTGTATTGAGCTATAGTCTGTACATAAATATGTATACATGTAGCACACGACACAATGTGAAACGGAGACTCAAGAAAAAGCACTAAGTGTTGTTCGAGTCTTAGCCTCGCTCTCCGTTGATTAAGATAATTTAAAGGCTTACTGACAAAATGTGTTTGAGCTGACAGCATCTTTATTTCACATTTTTCATAACAATTTGGAAGGAATGTAGACGTCACTGGAATTCAATAGTAATCTCTCGAAGCTCGAACAATGTTTCTTCAGTGCCTGGACTGTGTGTATGTGACAGGACTGCACCATCTTCTGCGCATGATAAAAGAGCTCTGCATATGGTGTGCGAACAGCATAAATATTGAAGGCTGCAGTCTGGGAAAGCTAGGAGATTTCATTGTATGAAAGCTTGTGAAGGTGTTTGGCATTTGTCCAAACCGGTGAACCCTTGATTGTCACAACCCAATACTCTGTAAATTGCTGGTTGTATTGTTGGGAAGTCAAATTGTGAGCTGGATGTGTTCCTCCCTGGTGATTGCAGCCTGCTGGAGTGTGTAGAGTGAAAATAAAGGGAAAGGCGAAAGCTGGTCTGAAGTGACATTCACATTTGGAGTAATTAAGTAGCTTTTTTGTGAGCTTTTAAGCCTTTTAATTGCTAATTGGTGATCTGACAGTCAAAGTGTTTATTTACAGCTGCCAAGACTTCAGATTGCTTACTTGTGACAGTTCCAGAGTTTCGGTGTACTTATGTCCACTTGTACAAGTATCTCACTCCAGAAACTGTTGAATGTTTTTAATGCAGTAAGGAATGGGGCAGTTCTGATGTACCAAGTCAGACCCAGACCAGCCCCCACAGTTGCTCCGGATTAAGGGATATTGTCATGTCATCTCAGGCGCGATGTAAAGACTCCCAGTGAGCGGAGGACTCTTTTGGCTCAAGAACCAACTTGCTGGAGACCCTTGTGGTTGTTTAAAGATGTAAGATCAGCCTGTAACTCAGTCTTGAGCTGGGTGGGTGACCTCGATTACAAAGTGGCTGTGCCAGATGTCCCATTATGACCCCTTTTGCCTGTCTCCCCTTCAGGCACACAGGGCACAAAACTGGGGGGTGCTCAATCCTGCCAAAAAACTGAGAGGTGACCCTAAGAGCACAGCTGCCATCCTATCAGGACAGGATGCTTTGGGCTGCTGGTCTGGTTTTCTGGGTACATTGGCTCAAGTTTTTTCCCATGTAATTGATTGGGTGTCTTGGTAAGTTGCTTTTATGTGAATGTCTGACTTATGACTGCGCATTCCTTTCAGTGTGCACTTGTTTCAGATTACTTTTTGAGTCACTGTCTAGTTTGCTGGAAGTATTGCTTTAATTTTTCTTTCATTAAACTGTTTGACTTGCTTGGTGCTTTTATGTTGGTGCCTGCATGCTGAGGTGTACTATTCTTCAGTTAAAATGTATGTGACTGGCCTGTTGACTAGCACCCTGCTTTCAAAGTGAAGGTTCACAGGTTCACACTTGCTTTAGTTTACTTTTGTATGGTTGACTGCATGCACGTTTTGCTGGATGCATTGCTTTAAGTTACTACTTGATGCATTGCTTTCAGTTTTCTTTCAAGTAATTGCCTCTCATTTTTCCAATGCTTTGTGAAGGCTGTTTCCCAACTGCTGTGCAACTTCTTCTACTCTTAGAGCTGAGATTTTCATGAAAGTCTTATAGTCTGAATTCAGCACCTGAGCGTAATAGGACGGAATGCATGAAGCTCTGTGGTTATACTGAATAGGCTTCTACCTATGTTATGCCATCTATTAATGTAATAACTACACTTTCACAATTGCTTTATTAACCTTCCTGCTTTCTCAAATTTGCTTGAAAATGCAAGATTTTTCTTCTTTTTTTTTCAAAATTTTCATGGGGGGGTTAACCCCCCGAAGCCCCCCTTTTGGGGTTCGGGCTCGCTCGCTATGGTGCTGTATGCACATCACTTTGCGCCCCACCACTTTGAAATGTCACCCACCGCCCCTGAATTCTACTCCTCCCAGGCCTCCAATTGCACTTGCTAGCACTGGCAGCAGCCTGCAGTTTCAAACTTATCCTCCACACAGCTGCCACAAAAAAAAAATTCTTGTGATGGGCAGGGGTCCTCATCACCCAGCAGGAGCAGCACAGCTAATGCTATATATTGTATGCATACAACGTGCGAAACGCCCCACCTAATGCTGTTAAATCCCCCTCCCTACAATCCTGTACCACAGGATGACAAAAGACGGATTGTTGTTCACGGCGTAATCCTTTATTTCACTTTAAGGTACTAATTTCTAGTTATATCTTTACTTTATTAATTTGATCATTATTCAAGCATAGGTGAAAAACACAACTGTTCAATTACCTTAAGAATGGCCCAGAAGATGCAAGCATATTAAAGGTAACGTTTATGCAAAAGATTGTATCTATATTATATACATTGGCTTAACCATCACAACATGCACATTATGTGTTGTATATTCTTACTTGGTTCAATATGGCTACTTGGTATCTGTAGTCCTTTCTTAGTGTTTCTATCTTCTAACCTAAGAGTGTTCTATCTGGTGTGTGTTGATTCCAGCCTTGGCAGTTGGTCTGGTCAGCTGCGAGGTTTTACTGCTCTGCTGTCTTATTCTATGTAACTTAATAAATCCATCTTAATTACCTGAAGACGTGTCCTGCTACCTACCTAATTCTATTTACAACCTAATGCTGTGCTCACAGCTCGCTGTGCCAGCAGGCCCCAACTTGCACTAGCCCCTGGGTTCCACTCAGGGTTTCCGACCGCACTGATGCAACACATCGACCAGCAGTCATTTTATTGCAAGTACATTTTTAGCCCTTATTTCCAGCGATACTACCACCAGGGTACCATATATTGCCTTGGCCCCACTGGGGTACCTGACCACAGGGCACCCCCAAAATTTCTTAACACACACCCAGGCATCCCGGTGGGGCAGGAGAGTCCACGACCACCAGCAGGTCCGCCCCCCCGCCCCCTCTAACCAGACTTGTGCCGTCGTGCCCTCAGGGGGGGCATGGTTGAACTCATTGCAGGAGGAGTAGTGTATTGGGAGGACTCTCCAGACTGAGCTAAGCCCATGTCCTGTGCTACGGGAGCAGGTACCAAATTCCCCTGCTCGCTTTGTCCCCCACTCACTACCTGCACCTGCGTGCTTGGCTCTTGTTCGTGGCCACCAGGGGCCGATCCGCTATTGCCACCTCACCTGGCATGGCCGCATGCAACCCCTTCTTAAGGGGTTCCTGGAAGGCTTCCTTGAACTGAGCAGGGACCTTTCTCTGCCGCTAAGGCAATGGGGCATCCTGCTGAGGACCCTCTTCCGGCTCCTGTGACAACTTTTGGAGGACCCATTCTATGCCCCATGTCTTAGCTACCTTCCACAGTATTCGGAGCGACCGAAACTGACTGGTGTGTCCTTGGTGACCGGTGCACACTTTGGAGCCATGTTGGCCGTAGACGCCTGTGAACCAACGAAAGCATTACGTGGAATGAGAGAAACGTCTTTAGCAAACTGCCATCCCTTTAAACTTTGGGGTATTGCTGTAACCTTCCTCCACCCGCCTTCAAACCCCATATACCAGAGACCCTGGCATATTGTAAAGCGCAAACTAATTACTCCTAAGGGCAGTCGGGGAGATTAAGCGAGCTATCCTCACAAGCGCTGGACTGAGCTGCCATCAGCGCCGGGGATCGAAAATAGGTCAAAATGCCAGTCACTTGCGTTTGCTGGATTGAAAAGTTCCCGCGGCTACACTTCGATCTTTCCTTCACATCTCCGCACCCGGCGAGATACCGATGAGCCCGGGTAATCCCGAGCTGCAGCAAGACCTCTCGTATGCGAGCTGTTTTGGCGGGGATACTTACCCACTCCCACCGACCACACATGCGCGATTACCATGTACAACACACCACGGGCATAGGGAACTGGGCTACTTACTACCTGGTTGCCCCTAATAGTCTGTTCCCATGAGGCACAGGGTCAGACTGATTTGCATATGGCCATGTCTGAACTGGGGTGGCGGAGTGAGCTAAAGAATGGTGATGGATTAAACCCAGATCAGTTGACTGGGGGTGAGTGTTTGATTTGCTCAAACGCTCTGTCCATCATCCCCTTTTGTATCGCTTTGTTCGCCCTAAGTTGGCAGGGTATGCTCAGATGTGAGTCCCTTGCTCACTTTGCCACTGGATTCAAGATAGCCTGGCTGATGAGGATTATGAATCCGAAACCGGTCCCAGGATGCTGGTTTCCGGTCCAGGGAAGACATGGCTTGGCAGTTCAGGCTGGACTGTTCCCATGAGGATCAGGGTCAGCCTGATTTGCATATGGCCATGTCTGAACTGGGGTGGCGGAGTGAGCTAAAGAATGGTGATGGATTCAACCTGATCAGTTGACTGGGGGTGAGTGTTTGATTTGCTCAAACGCTCCGTCCATCATCCCCTTTTGTATCGCTTTGCCCTAAATAGTCGCCAAAAACTTCCCAAGTACATGCATCAAAAATCACCAGGGCACCCGGGATACTTACCGCCCTAGTGCATCCGATTAGATTACCACAAACCAAGCTGATGCACTAAATTCATTCAGTTACATGCTCGTTCCGGAAAAATTAACAGGGGCATGAAGGATACTTACCATCACCATGGACAATAAAGGATTAGTTTCCTTCACAGTGTGCAAAGTCAAAAACCTCTATTGTATCTTATAGGAATGGATATTCCTCCTTGTAAGCATTACAGAGTTAGATGATTCTCAGTTACCAGCCAGATAGAATTACATCAACTAACAAGATGCTGTCAGATTAGATCTTCATCTCAGTTGCCTGCCTACAAACACCAACCAAATTCCTTTAGCTCAACTTTCTCACCTGCAAAGTGTAGGAAAGACTCAGTTGCACAGCTGGCTATACAGGAATATTTCCACTCCTGCACCAAGAACAGGCAAATTTGCAGCAATTTTCAGGGCCTTACAGAATATTTCCACTTCTCTACCAGAGCTATAGGTATTTTTGGTATTCGCCATATCATACACTATACAGCAGACTAGCTCAAATGTGGCTTTTCTAACTGGAGCTTTTGGCATATGTTCAGCTGTGTGTGTATGAAGTGGATTCAATAGGCTCCCCCTTCTCTGGATGACTGGTTGAAACTGGTGTGGATATTGATCTGAGTTCTGCGGTGTGGGCACTTTTGCACTGGTGGCTGCAGAGGTAGTGTGGGCTATGATCACCATGGCAGGTATCCCTTTCAGAGGTGAGAAAGTGGATTTGGTATCCTTCCTCTCGGATCATTATTCCACCTTTCTGGACTTATGTCCCACTGGTTAAATACGTTCGTGAGGAAAGATGCAACTATGCGGCAATATGGTACTGCCTTCTGAGCGGCAAGTTTTCTTTAAGTGTAATGTCAGCAGTATGAGGACAAAAAAGCACAACCAGAATAACACAATGAAAGAAGGTACATACTTCATGGATCTGTGAGTAGTCTGAAGCTC
Organism: Lissotriton vulgaris; assembly: GCF_964263255.1. NCBI lineage: Eukaryota > Metazoa > Chordata > Amphibia > Caudata > Salamandridae > Lissotriton > Lissotriton vulgaris. The sequence continues at coordinate 1,562,837,551 of NC_141685.1, forward strand.
AACAGGTATGAATACTAAATTGGGTAATGGCAACACAAAAAAACAAGAATCTTTTTGGATTATCAACCACTTTATGAAAATGTTCACCAACATTATTGAAAGTTCTAATGAAGTTTGTAACTATTGTACGGCCCTAAATATTAATTCAGGCAGCACATTCCACCCTGCAAATTAATTTAATGTCATTGCATTGTTTTTGTCATCTTCTGGAAGGTTCTAGGATTATACATTGTATGCTAAAGTAATAGAATAAAACCAGGGTTTTTTTTTTAATGAGCTGGTGAGAGGTGGAATTGCCATCGTCCACAAGAACACCCTCAGAGTCTCAACCAACACCGACGACACCCTCCGCACCGCTGAACACCTGCACTTCCAGATCCACACTGACCCCAACACCACCCTCAGAGGAACCCTCATCTACACATCCCCTGGACCCAGACCACAGTTCAGCGACTCCTTCGCCGACATCATCAGCATCCACACCCTCGCCTCCACAGACTACATCCTCCTCGGGGTCCTGAACTTCCACCTCGAGAACAACAACAATGTCAACTCAGCCACCCTGATCGACAACCTCAGACTCAGACAGCTTGTGAGAACACCCACCCACGCCCCCGGTCACACACTTGACCCAATCTTCTCTGCAAGCCCCCACGTCTCCTTCAACGACACCACCGAACCCCACTGGACTGACCACCGCTGCGTCCATTTCACCTTCAGGAAGCCCACCACACATCACCTCCCCCAACAGATGCCTCGTCGCTGCTGGGGCAAAGTCACCAAAGAGCAGCTAGTCACCACCCTCTCCCAGAGCCCACCAGCTGACCCCACTGAGCCCAACACTGCCGCCCTCAACCTCGGACAGTGGATCAACGACTGCGCCAACACTCTCGCTCCTCTCAAGACATCCTCCACCAGCCACACCAGCAAGAAAGCCACCTGGTTCACTGAAGACCTCCAGGCCTCCAAGCGTACATGCTGGAAATTGGAGAAGAACTGGCTCCGCGAACGATCAACAAACAAATACACAGCCGTCAAGAACGCCACCCTCAGACACCATCAACTCATCAGAACCGCCAAGAGGACCGCATTCAAGGACCGCCTGGATAACAATGCATACAACAGCAAAGAGCTCTTCAGCATCGTGAAGGAACTCTTCAACCCCAGCTCCAACACCAACGACATACCCCCTTCGCAGCACCTGTGCGACTCACTTGCCACCTTCTTCCACCGCAAGATCGCCGACATCCACAACAGCTTCAAGCCCATGACTCCCACGCCAACAACCGAGAGCTCCAGCCCCACGACCACCAGCGCCTGATCACCTGGTCCAACATCAACGGCGATGACACCATAAAGATTATGAACTCCGTCCATTCCGGATCCCCGTCTGACCCATGCCCACACCACGTCTTCAACAAAGCCAGCACAATCATTGCTCCCAATCTCCGGAAAGCTATCAACATTTCCTTCAAGACAGCAACCTTCCCGGAGAGCTGGAAGCACGCTGAGATCAACGCCTTACTCAAGAAGCCCAAGGCGGACCCCAAGGACCTCAAGAACTTCCGTCCCATCTCCCTGCTCCCGTTACCGGCGAAGGTCTCCAAGAAAATCGTCAACAAACAACTGACCTGCTACCTCGAGGACAACATCCTGGACCCATCCCAGTCCAGTTTCCGCAGCAACCACAGCACCGAAACCACCCTCATCGCCGCCACCGACATCAGGACCCTGCTCGACAACGGGCAAACAGCAGCCCTCATCCGCCTGGACCGGTCAGCAGCCTTCGACACAGTCTGCCACCGCACACTACGAACACGCCTACACAGCGCCGGGATCCAAGAGAAGGCCCTGGACTGGACCACATCCCTACTCTCTGGCAGAACTCAGTGCGTCCGCCTCCCACCCTTCCGCTCCACCGCAACCAAGGTCATCTGCGACGTTCCCCAGGGCTCTTCCCTAAGCTCAATGCTGTTTAACATCTACATGGCACCCCTCGCCCAGGTCGCCAGACAGCACAACCTAAATATAATCTCCTACGCCGACGACACCCAGCTGATCATCTCCCTCACCAAAGACCCTCACATCGCCAAAACCAACCTCCACAAAGGAATGAAGGCCGTCGCAGAATGGATGAAGAACAGCCGACTGAAGCTGAACTCGGAATAGACAGAGGTCCTCATTCTAGTCTCCATCCCTTCAGCCTGGGACGACTCCTGGTGGCCAACATCACTGGGAACAGCCCCGACACCCACCGACCACACCCTCAACCTGGGGGTCATCCTCGACTCCACCCTCTCCATGTCTAAACAGGTCAACACCGTCTCCTCTTCCTGCTTCAACACCCTCCGAATGCTCAGCAGGATCTTCAAGTGGATGCCCACCGAAACAAGAAGAGCAGTCACCCAGGCCCTCGTCACCAGCAGGCTGGACTAGGGAAACGCCCTCTACGCAGGAACGTCAACCAAGCTCCTGAGACGGCTGCAACGCATCCAGAATGCCTCGGTGTGACTGATCCTCGACATCCCCTGCAGCAACCACACCACACCCCACCTGAGAGACCTACACTGGCTCCCCGTCAACAAGAGGATAACCTTCAAGCTCCTCATCCATGCACACAAGGCCCTCCACAACGCCGGCCCGGCGTACTTCAACCGATGACTCAGCTTCTACACCCCTACCCGCAAGTTCCGCTCCGCCGGCCTCGCCCTCGCCACAGTCCCCCGCATCCGAAGAACGACCGCCGGTGGCAGATCCTTCTCCTACCTCGCCGCCAAGGCCTGAAACATCCTCCCCACCAACCTACGGCAGACCCAAGATCTACTGGCCTTCAGAAGACTTCTCAAGACCTGGCTCTTCAATCAGTAGCAGCCCCCCCCCCCCCCCCCCCCAGCGCCTTGAGACCCTCACGGGTATGTAGCGCGCTTAACAAATGTCATGATTGATTGTTCCTATTCATCATCGATTAGAAGGCCATAATGCCTGTTATGAAGACCTGGTGATCAAAAAAAAATGTATTCCGAAATTCTGCATATATTTCAGGTGTGCTCGTCAGAACAGAGGAATCTTGCTTCGCAAGGAGTGTTTTGAAAGAAGCGGACTAGGAGAACAGTAGAACAGTTTTCCAAGATTTCAGCTTTTGAACACATTTAGATTATTGCTGCTTTAGGTGTTCCAGAGAGACCCAGAAATTAAAACACGAGGAGCTCCGGGTAGATTTTATCATTTTAATAAAGATGGATTTAAAATAATAGTTTCATGTGCATTTGTTAGTTGTGTCTGTATAAATATGAATAAAAATAATGCTTACTTTCAATATAGTACGAAACAAATTTGATAGATGCCGGTTTTCCCAGTTCTCCCAGGCAATTTTCAAATACTTCTAAGAAATATTCTGTATTATTTTTCACGTTTTTGAGCAGCATAGTTGTGGTAGAAGCTTCACCAACTTCCACTGTATCATTTGCGGTTTCACGAAGTCGATAGCCAAACGTAGCATTGGGCCCTGAAAGAGATTTCCAGGTGACTACAGGCAGAGTTCCTTTCCCGTACAGATGGATTTTCAGTGCTGATATTGAACTGGGACCTGGTATTAAGAGAAGATTTGAGTCGATTAAATAAAGGTGGCAGTGTACAAATATTCGAGCTTCTATCAGCTATGCACGTGACAAGCACATCAAGCTTATGGACCAATTCATTTCTATAGAAGTCTGGACTACGTGTCCCCCATTTTCTAACTCCCCTGCATATCATTAGGTAAACACGGTCTCAGAAATATTCTCTTGCTGTAAATCAATGAAGCTAATAAAATATAAAACCGATACACATTCTGTAGTAGTGCGTCTTTTTCCATTACACATTCTGGAATCTTAATTATAAAATTAAGAACTATGGTAAAAAACTTTTTTATTGCAACACGGGTTTTTACTTAATTGTCTTTTAGTAACCAGGATTCAATGGGAGTCCTGCCCACACACCTTCAACTTCAAGCTTTACAAACTGTTCATTAACTGATTTGGTCTTATCAGCTCACATCACCTCTTATTCTGAAACCACCAAAGTCCCGATCCGTGGGTTTCAGATCTATGGTTATAAATACATTTACCTTGACATGTTAAAACATTGTAAACGACTCAAAAGCATACAATTGAAAATGCTACAAAAATGTAATTGCCGTAATTTTGGTATTACTACAGTGCACTTTAATTTTTATCTATTCCTTTTTTAATGTGAACTAGACACTTGAGAGCATCGTAACACTGGGCGTATTCTCTATAAAATACGAAAAAGGTGTATAACCTTTCAGATTAGAGTTATTAAATCAATTACAAGAGTCGAAATTAACATTAGACCATCCTACAGTCCTACATCAGCTGTTTATAAACCAGTTCCAGTTCTGTCAGTGTAGTTGGGAAACTACATTTAAAGTAATCCAAGAAGAGACTCCAAAGTTCAAGTTATGATTTATTCATATCAGGACCCACGACTAGTACTACCATGGTGAAGTGTTAACATCCTGAACACCAACAACTATAACATCAAATTGACGAGTCAGATTAGTGGCACCTCCATTGACTTTCTAAATCTGGTAATACTCTTCTTCATGCCCTCAGCAGCCATCCGGATACTCTTAAGAGGAGTATTCCTTACGGTGAGCTGCTGAGGGCAAGAAGAAATTGTAGTACCATCTCTGCCTTTAAAAATGAGATGGACATTATGATATCCAGATTCAGAGAGAGAGGTTACCCTGAATGGGTACTCAATAAAGCAAAAGAAAGAGTTATGAGTGTAGAATGTAATTCACTATTGAATTCCAATGATGATTCTAACACCCAAAACCACAACCAGGATTCTGAAGTTACTTTGAGGGCAATATTTACTGTCAACAGTAATTCAACTGAAATATTTAAAATACTAGCTGACAAATGGGACGTACTGACTAGTGACCTCATCATCGGTCCCAGTATACCACGCAGGCCTCAAATCACCTATAGAAAAGGTAGAAGCATTAGAGACATCATTGTTCGCAATGATGTTACATCTAGAACAATAATAAATGATCACCAACTTAAGGGCTTCTACCCTTGTGGGATTGTAAAGCCTGCCGTATCAGCAGTATGGTTAAATCTGTTTCCATTCCTGGTCTTGACACTCCTAAAAACATTGAGCAATTTCTGACCTGTAGTTCCACCTTTTGTGTATATGTACTGATGTGCCCGTGTAAGATGAAATATGTGGGGAGCACTACACTTATGACCAAAAAAAGAGTTCTTGAACATATGCGGGCGATAACCAACAATGACCCCCACTACCCCATAGCGAGACACTTCGAACTTTTTCATCGCTCCAATAGCATATTGTTAAGTTTTTTTTGCTTTGGAACAAGTCCACATGGGTCCTAGGGGTGGTAATAGAACTCTTGCCCTTCGGAAACGCGAATCAAAGTGGATAATTAATCTCGAGACCAAATATCCAAAAGGTCATAATTTGGACAAAGAACTTGCCTATCATTTAAAAGATTAATGTTTGGTCTGGGTCCCCCACATTTCATTGACCTGCTAACTGCCAGTTTATTTTATTTAATCTGTAACATGTTTTTCGTGTTTCTTTGAATTCTATTGTAAAAATATTTTATTTTATTTCACTTATAGGAAGAAAGGACAGGTTACTTGAGTAGTGGACTGTTGCATCCGTCCCTGATAACCTACCCCTTTCTCCCAAGGGTCCTGCCTATCAGATAAGAACTTGCACTTTTTCTAGTTAAAGAATTATTCTAAATTATGCACTTATATTTTTCCTCACATTTTCTTCTCTTTATTGATACAGGAAGCGTTTATAGGTATTCTTTGTATGTGTAGCGGCTTTTCGTTGAATACATATTATAATTTGTGGGACACATCTAATTGTCTAGACTACAATGGTATGGTTCTGGTTGAACTAGGGCACTATGCCGAACATAGCCAACACTACTTACGATCACCTGGGCAGTCATGTAAATAGACCCGACTGTCATACTGAATTTCGTGTAAATAGTGTATATATGAACTCAATGTATATAGTACAGCTGTTTTCAAAGTTTAGGTAGACTGTACACAGTATACCCTTTGTAGTCTTTGTACATATAGATGTGAATTAGCAGATAACAGGATTCACGATAGTATTAAGACACTGTCGAAAAAATGCGTTATCCATGTCTGCTAAATTGTACAATATGTATATATATGAAATTCCAGTATATACAAAGATTATGTACATAACATACTTTTTAGTTGGTTATACATATATATAAGGAAATAAAACGGGGTAGGACTGTGATATCACCTATGTATATACACCATTACAAGATGGCTGCCATACTAGGATTTGGACACTAGTTATCTAACTTTTAGTCCTTCCTTAGTGTTGTATACCTATGTATGGACTTCCTGTTCCAATATGCAATTGTGTGATCAAGACAGTCCTTGCTGTCGAAACGCGTTACTTTGCTGGAATAAACTGTGGTTAAACTCATCCCGAGTGCGAGCTTTTCTGTGAAGGAAAAGGCTGTGGAGAATATATATATATATATATATATATATATATATATATATATATATATATATATATACACTACTATTATAAAGGAAGAACTTTGAACCTTTGAGGCGGGTAAACTCGGGAACCATAGCGCCAATCCGCACACCCGATACATCGTTGTAATCGTCAGGGTGTGCAGATGGACATAGGCTATATAAACGTAATAAATATACGTTATTTAAAAAATTTACCGAAAAAAAAGTAGTCCCTTGGAAGAAGCGCCGGCTGCGACGTGCGTGCGGACGTGAAGTACGCGGGGAGGAGCGGCGTCTAGGAGCGCGAGGAGGACCGGCAGACATGGCGCGGGGAGGAGCAGCATACAGGCCGTGAGGAGCGGCGAACAGGCGGGGAGGAGCGGCGAACAGGCGGGGAGGAGCGGTGAGCGGCGGATGAGGTAGGGTATTTATTTAATTAGTTAGGAGCGGTGGAAAAATGAAGCAAAAATGACAATCGTGAGCAAGAGGAAGCAAACGGAGCATTACAAAAGTGAGCCAAACAGTGCATTACAGGAGGAAAAAGTTACGTGTGCAGGTTACAAAAGCGTACATCGTGAGCAAGAGGAAGCAAACGGAGCATTACAAAAGTGAGCCAAACGGTGCATTACAGGAGGAAAAAGTTACGTGTGCAGGTTACAAAAGCGTAGAAAGTAAACAAAGAGGTATAGGAGGAAAAAGTGACGTGTGCAGGTAGCAAGAGGAAACAAACGGAGCATTACATAAGTGAGCCAAACGGTGCATTACAGGAGGAAAAAGTGACGTGTGCAGGTTACAAAAGCGTAGAAAGTAAACAGAGGTATGAGGAGGAAAAAGTGACGTGTGCAGGTTACAAAAGAGTACAAAGTAAACAGAGGTATAATACTGCAATATATGGAGGAGGGCTCCGGGGGCCCCACGGACAACGTCGGGGCGGGCGGGGGCCCTGAATCCTAATTGCTCCCGGACGTCGGGATGGGCTGCTAGATATATATATATATATATATATATATATATATATATATATATATGCTTTGGCTCCGTTATATTGATGACGTTTTTATGTTATGGCAGGGGGATCATGACAGTGCAGAAATGTTTATTAATTCCATCAATAACAACGAAAATCTAAAATTCACGAGTTCAATCAGTGACTGTGAGGCTGACTTTTTAGATGTGAAAGTCTTCATTCATAATGGACAGCTAGCCACAAAACTACACCGGAAAAGCACTGCTGGCAACAGCATCCTTCATGCCAGCAGTGCGCACCCACGGCATGTGGTTGATAATATCCCTTTGGGCGAGCTCCTAAGAATTAAGAGAATCTGCAGCACAGAATCTGATCTTAAAATCTGTACTGATGAAGCACTGGACAGGTTTCGAGAAAGAGGTTATCGTGAATCAGTGTTAAAAACAGCAGTGGAAAAAACCAAATGCAGATCCCGTGCTTCTTTAATGGAGACAAAAAACACTGGTGAGCCTTCGGAAACGATGGATGAAAATACCACGACTTCCAGGTTCATAACCTCTTACAGCAGGCAGGCCAGACAAATAAGATCTATTGTAACTAAGAGATGGCCAGTCCTGAAAACTGATCCAGTACTTAAACCCCAACTTTCAGAAGCGCCTGTTGTTACCTTCAGGAAGGGCCCCTCACTTAAGTCCCATATCTGCCATGACTTCCCAGAACTCAGGAAGAAACAGGAATGGATGAAATCCAGATCAGGTTTTAAACGCTGCACCTCCTGCAGGGCCTGCAAATTTGGTAAAAGTACACGGCAGTATTATACGCCGTTTAGTCCTGACCCAATTCAGATCATGGGTCAATACAATTGCAAAACGGAATTCGCTATCTATGTTCTAACTTGCACATGCGCGTTGAGATATGTCGGGAGTACACGACAGCCGGTGCATGTTAGAATTCTTCAGCACTTACGAGCCATCGTAAATAATGACTCAGCTTACCCGGTGGCCAGGCACTTCAGGGCTGTTCATAACAATAATTTGTAGTGCCTGTCTTACTATGTTATCTCTGCAATAGAAAAACCAAGAAGGGGCGGAGATAGGGTTAAGATGCTGAGAAGAATGGAATCTCATTATATTCTTGAGCTGGATAGCAGATCCCCTAATGGACTTAATAATACAGAGGATCTGCATGTGTTTCTGTAATTAGGTCTTGTACTGGCCCGTTCACTAAATTGCTTTGGCAAATGAGTCTTGGTGGCCCGCCGCCCATCCCCATATGATTAATTTTAAAATCTCCTTGTTTGGTCTATGCACTTAATTCTTTTTCCCGGTATGGACAGTGATTCATGGTGGTTTGAAACTATATCATTTTAGATTATTATTCTTTTTGGGTAACACTAGTTTTTTGAGGACATAGACAATAGGCATTTGATGTTTTCCCTAAAATATATTATAAAATCGGATATGCGACATTAGTAGTTCGTGGTTTTCTATACTACGGAGTCCTTGCCCTATAAATATGCTGCTATGAGGCATATGTTTACAAACAGCGTGGATTTGCACATAATAGGAATAGATGCAATATGAGATGTTTACAATACTGCGTATTTTGCACAAATAATTGCTATTTGATTGCGTCTATATAGACATGGATTTTAAACTATGCACTATGCACTTTATTGCGTATTTTTGCACTGTGATATCGATCTATATGCTGGGGCATTGACTGTTAATATTTGATATAATGAAATACAGGCATTTTATGCATTGATTTCTTTTCCACTATTTTTATGAACTAAACATTTTTTTATTCTCGCATTATGTTTGGATTTGAACCATGAAATGTACTTTATTTGCGATATTTAAATTTGTAAATGTTTGGAAAACAGACTACAAGATGAAGTATTGGTAGTTTGTCCTCTCTTTCAGTAATCACGTGGTACTGAGCAAAAAAACAAAAAAAATGCACTTTCACTGTGATGCACAGGGTATTTAAATGTGGCCATTTCCAACACTGACTGTCTGTGAGCAAGGGCGGATGCCCGAAACGCGTCAGATTGTTTGGTTCAGCTCATAAATAAACTTGTGCCTGTAAAAAAGCTGCATTGGATCTGCGTGATTTCCTGGGAGGTTGCACTTGTTGGAGATATATATATATATATATATATATATTACCTACTGGTGGTCGCCAGTAGGTAGTTATAGTTAGGATTTTTTTCAATGTTAAATCTCAACATTCTATTATTATATGAAATTATTATATGAAATTTGTAATGCGCTCAGCTTACCCGGGGGCATCCCGGCGCAACAGACCAAAGAAGGAGGAACTCGATAACTCACTACTGTGGAAACAAGTAGGTTTTAAGAAGTTTCCTAAATATTAGGATCTTGTGCTCTGAGCGAATCTTAAGGGGCAGAGAGTTCCACAGGGATGCCACCTGAACCGAGAAACGCCTGCCCCCCGTCCGAGCTCTCCTGACTCTCGCAGATTGCAAAAGATGTTGCTGGTCTGAGCGCAAAAGGCGTGGAGGTTTATAGGGACGGGCCATATTAACAAGGATGGGGGGGCCTTTGCCATGTAAAATTTTATGGGCCGTACACAACGCCTTAAATTTCACCCGCTCCTTAACGGGGAGCCAGTGAAGTGCTTTTAGGGCCGGGGCAGCGGACTGCCTTCTAGGGATCTCCATCAAGACTCTGGCAGCAGCATTTTGCACCTGTTGGAGAGTTTTAAAGGTAGCTTCAGGGGCACCAAGAAACAGGGCATTACCAAAGTCAAGCCTAGAAAGGATTAAACCCCGCATCAAAAGCTTCTTAGCTGGATCCGGAAGCAGTGGGAGTACCTTTCGGGCTGATTTCAGTAGACCGAAATGGGAATAACTTTGGCGCCGGTTGACGAATCTGCCTGAAAATTTCCTCAAAATGGCCTCGTTGAGCTCTGGTCCTTCCCTGAAAGTTTGGGGGGGGATGCGTCAAGCGGGGGCCGAGATAAATGGGGTGTCCCAAAATGCGTTTTCCCCATGTTAATTTCCATAGGGGGGTCGACCTTACTTTTAGCCCGAACGGCTGAATGGATTTACACCAAATTTGGCAAAATTGTAGGGACTGGTAGCCCGATGTGCCTTTGCTATGTCTCAAGATATGTGCTACAGTGGATTTTGAGTAATTTAGGTTCAAAAAAATATATATATCAATAAGCGCGCCCCGGTACGCGCTCCGGGCGCGACACGCGACTTGCGCGCAGAAAGCCGATTGGTTCAGGGTGACTGTAAACATTCGAAACAGTCAGGAGCGGCCGCCATCTTGTGTCTCGGTAGGATCGAGACACAAGAGGTGGCCAAAACAAAGGGGGAATTGACCATAAGGGGGCAGGGTAGACCCCCCCTGACCCCCTAGGTTTTATGTGGGGGCTATAAAAGGGTCCCGCTGGGCAAAAAAAAAAATAATTCTTTTTCGAATTGCGCGGGGGGAGCGCCCGGTACGCGCACCGGGGAGCGCACCAGGGATAAAAGAGAATGGCAGAGTTTAAAAATGTAAGTCATTTTATATAAATGGGAGGTAGTTCTGAAAAGAACTGTTTTTTTTTCTTTTTGTTGTTTTATATTTTTTTGTTTTTTGAACATTTTTTTTTTGATTTTCAGAACAATTTTATATTTTTTGTAGTTTTTCTGGGGTGAAACAAAATACAGGGAATTGCAAACAGCTCAACTGGAGCAAAAAAATTGAAAAAAATTAAGGTTGCTTGCTGCAGTGATGGTTGTCTGCAGCTCCATTAAGTAAAGTGATGCTCTGCTCACCATAAGATATAGCTTTGTTGCAATATATGCAAACAAATTTAAATTTGGAAAACTTAGTTTGAACATTAGGAACCATCTCCCTAGCCTCTGCACCCGATGGAGTGGGTTGGTTGGAGGTGCCTGAAGTTAAAGGTTGGGGAGGGTTCTTGCTCAGTTGCCGGACTTCTGCTCTTGAGTAATTGTTTGGGTGCTTCCTCTGCATGTGCCTTATCATCGTGTGGTTCCCAAACAAATATTTAATGTTTGGGTTCCCTCTTGACAGTTCTTGGTCACAGATCAGGCAAGTCACCTTTGCTGCATTTACTTTTTTGGCACCCCTTGGCATTTTGAAAAACTCCCGAATAAAATGTTCTTTGGGTTTGTATGGGGGAGTGTCCTCAGGCAGATATTGCCTCTCCTCCTGCTCCTCTTCGTCCTCCTCTTCTTCATGACCACCAATGTGGTCTTGTGGTGGAGGTGGTGGTGGTGGTCCAGATGCACCTGCAGCTGCTACTACTGAAGCCATTTTTCGCAGTCCTCTTCAATCAAACAACAAAGTGAAAATGAGGAAAAAAGGTGGGGTCTTTCATCATTTGGAAAACAAAACTGTTGTGAGCCAATCAAAAGTGTTATTTTCAGGTCACATGACCCGACGCGCTTACGCTACGCGCCCCAGGGCTTCCGGGTGCGTTTACGCCGTGCATATCAAGCGGACGCGGCTACCCGATACGTCACAATCATGTTTTCGTTCGCGACATTGGCGCTAACGGGACGCTTCCCGGTTCGCGCACCGGGGCGCTTCAAACGAGTACGCTCTCCGGGGCGCTCACCGGGAGCGCTCAAGGCAAAAAAAAAAAATAATAATTTTTAAAAAAATGGGAAAAATTGTAGGGACTGGTAGCCCGATGTGCCTTTGCTATACTGAAGTGGTTTTTACGAAAATTAACTTTCAAAAAAATATATATTGTGCTACATTGGGCTATATATATGTTAGAGCCCAAATGTAGCCCAAATGTAGCCCAATGTAGCCCAAAGATGGCCACCAGAGACAAAAAAAAACAAATGTAGCCCAAATATCAGCCATATGTAGCCCAATTATAGCCCAATGATAGAATGTACCAGAGTGTTCTAAAGAACAACTAGAGCGTTAACAGTCTTACTTATAAAGTGAGACTTATAGTTAGGAATTAGCATTTTAAAAACCTATGAAATTCACTGAAAAACCATAGGTTTCACACCAGTTATAGTTAGGAATTAGCATTTAAAAAACTGGAGTCATCAGTGATGTCATGAGTGATGTAATATGTGACGTCATCTGCAGTGCATTGCAGGCGCGCAAGTTATAGTGAGTCCAATTAACTATAACGTGGAATTCCAATGGTTTTATGTCACTAAAATTTACAGGTAACTATAACTGGTGTGAAACCTATGGTTTTTTCAGTGAATATATATATATATATATAATAATAATAATAATACCAAGCAATACCGTTGTAAATTAGATAATTCTAAAATAGTATTGGTTCCTGAACTTCAATTCAAATGTTAATATTTCCTCAGAAAATCAAATATGTAATGTTTCTTGTTTTTCTTTCTAAATAATAAGTCGCTTCTTTTTATTTCCTTGTTCGCGTTGCTTTTCTTCAATACAATCAAAATGTTGTCGGGTGAAACGCGGTGTAGTTCGTTGCTAAGGAACACAGTGTCAACAAAATGGCGGCCGTTACGTGCGTTGCGTTATGATGTTGTTGTGCGATGTCATCTATTTTCTTTAGACGACGTGAAAATGCAATGCGCATGGAATACAGCAAGCGCGCATTCAGAACTCCGGGTGAAGCTGCGCGACTGGGCCAGTAAGTTCCTTTTAAATAATGCAGTTACTTGAACGATGCTTGAAACAGACTAGCAGTCGCTCAACAACAACGATTAATGAGCACCACACCACCGCTCGATCTAACGGTCGATCAAATCCAGCTTTGATGCTCAAACGTGTGCTTTCACACGCATGCAATCAACAGCATTCCAGCAGCCTTTTCAAAATCCAATATTCTTCTGAGCATTAATTCCACACACACGTGCAAAAATTGCCATAAACAAGTAGAGCAAAATGTACCACGTGTAATAAAACGCTCTTCGGAAGAATAAATCCAAATTAGATAAATAGATGCTGCGGTATCCAAAATATGTTCAAAACTAAAACTCACAATTTAAAATTGTCGGTGGGTCCAGTCCATCCATAAATCCCGTCGCCAATAAATGTAGTATGGAAACTACATTTAAAGTACTCCAAGAAGAGACTCCAAAGTTCAAGTTATGATTTAGTCATATCAGGACCCACGACCAGTACTTCCACGGTGAAGTGTTTTCTTTCCAATGACACACACAGCCTAACAAAGTATTAACAGTCTAGAACATGTAATGAATTCCAAACATCAGCATTCTTAACATTCCTGAAAGTAACAGAATATATTAACATACCTTCCATATTACAGTCAGCTTTAGGCTCTGCAGATTTTTGATCTGCTCTATCAGAATTAACGCCCAAATTAAGTACCATTAATGTCCATTGTTTCAGCCACTACTCCTCTTTGGAAGACTCGTACATTGAGGTGTACCTGCATTCCGAAAGATAGTACCTTGCTAGCCTACCACAAACGTTATACCAAAAAGTGCCATCTGTTCCTTTGTTTGTAATGTAGCAAATCTGTTAGCGAAGCAGTCAAGGCTTGACATACCTATATGTCATATTTTTGAAGAAAATATATTTTTGTGTTTTCCTGCTACTATTTTTGGTGTAGGGATGCTGCACTGAGAGTTCCCATTAGCCAGACCTCATTCTGGGACTCGGTGTTGGCCTTGCATACTGAAGAGATTTAAACATATAAACGTAGCAGTAGAAGAACTGACACGTGGATGCTGCTCCAAGTAAGGGGGAGGGGACAGGGCAGTAATAAGCACTCACATTGGAGGTGACCGATTATATTTTCCATCAGTGTATAATGTTCGTTGTATCTAGACCTGTAATGACTATAGTGATGAAACAGATCTGCATTCACATACTCTCCCAGAGAGTAAAATGAAGTGAGAAATAAATGGTGTATGCCAATGGCGCCAGAAGAAGGCAGAAGGACAACTGTCCAGCATTGGTTATAACTAGCAGTATAATGCATTATTAGGGCTTCTGGAACTTATTTTTTGACACTTCCATCTGTATTTATCTATATTAATTTTTTTGTTTATGTCTTTCGTTTATCCATTTTTGGGGGGGTTGTTTGTGAAAAATGAAATTGAAATTAACAAATTTCCCTACACTCATATTTGAATTCCTTTCATGTTTTAATGATATGAATACTCTGATAATAAATTAATACACTTAAATGAAAACATTAACGTTTTAGCATCACCCTTTGGCACATCTACAGCGGTTTGAACCCATTAGGAAACATTATGTTTTTTTAATCCCCTTACCTGTAAATCCATGCAGCCTTTTGCCTGTGGGACTGACAATAGTTAGAAACACTCCAAAAAAAAAACCCACAAAACATTTCCATTGTATGTCTATTTAAAAATAAATTCAAACAGGAAAACAGATGATTTTCTGTCTGAGTTTATCTGTAGAAAACAGTAAAAACTGAAGTCCTTTACTAATGTTATTAGAATTCAAGTCGTGAGAACAGTGTGGGAGGATTGGGAGTGTGGTAAAACATCACAGATTGTGTTTGTGTTGAAGTGCCATGATGTGGGGGGATGAGGAGAAAGCGAGGTTGGAAGTCAGTAGGAATCCATCCACTTTGCACTGGTCTGGACACAGGGAATGGTTTCTACTTCAGGGTCTCAAATGTGTGGAGAAACAAATGAACTATCAATGACACACTCAGAATGTCTTGGTAGAAACTATCCCTGTTGCGTAAGGTTAGCCACTCACAACTATACACATCAAGTAACATAACCCTTTTGTCAAAACCTGGAACACAAGCGTAATAAACGTGCCTACATCCTTATTACCTGTGTAATCCCTTATAGTCACAATGCCGCTACTTGACTTTCCACACAATGCTTCTAGCGTATATTTGTTTTCTGTACAACTGGGCAACCCCGTAACCAAGTAGCTGCGGTTTCTGGTAATCCCATGCAGCTTCCCCCCCACGGTGACATGAATGAAATGATACTTGGGCGGTGTGGTCCAGGAGAGGAAGATGCCATCTGTGGTTCTATTGTGGGACACATTGATGATTTCATTGGGACCTGCGGAGACAAAAACACAAAGCGACCTTCAAGTGGTTGAGGAGATGTTAGGAGCAAGCAAAGCTACATTTAAAACCAAAGTAAACGGCAGGTAGCCTAGGAAAAGGTGAGTGACACCCGCTCTCTTTCTGTGGAATATGCGATACCATGTATTGGACATCACTTTTACAGCAGTTTGTCATTGACCCTGACTGATCATGTAAGTACGTCATCAAAGCCTGGCAGATAATTGTTGGGAGGGGGTCAAAAGTCCCTCCCAATATAATTTGTGGGGGGGGGAGCTTAACGGCCCCTCACGCCGCGCGGGACCACCACTCCAGGGATTTCTGTATTGTGGGAGGGGGGCTGCATGGCCCCCCTCCTGGAGTCCGAGGGTCCTGGGGACCGCCACCCCCCAGGGTGGCTCCTGCAGTGTCCTGGGGTGCCTACCCCCAGGACACTGTTTGCTATGAGAGGCCGGGAGTGTTTGGTGCACGACTTCTACATGTTGAGTGCATGACTGCAACGCGTTGGGTGCACGACTAAGCAAAATAAAAAATCTTTTTTTCAGATATACTTCAAGTTTATGTGTTTAGTTCCTAGGTGGCTCTAAAAAGAGCCCTTGTTTATTGAGAGATTTTGGTACCTATAAGTAAGTACCTAGGCAGAGTCTAAAGTTTATGAGGAAGACTCTGTTTCCCTCATCTGTAAAATGTACACCATCTTTCCTATAGATGCCATCCATACTGAAACTGAGATTGTTGTGGTAAATGGACCCCATTCTATAGTCTCTGAGAAAAGCAGAAAGATTTATTCACATGTTTCCTAGCTTTCTCAATCGGTGGACAAAATTGATTGGACCAGTTCCATTCCTGCCTTTGGCATATGTTAGAATAGACAAAGGCTGTTTGGGAGAAAAGGGACATCAATTCTCCAAAGGTATCCTTCATAAACATTTCCAGAGCTACCCCAGTCAAAGTGCCTAGATCATTGCCACTACATTGCACAATTATGAGGTCAGGGTGTTGGAGATGCAAAAAGGATTTCACCAATGACATCAATTGGTGCCACTTTAACCCTCTATTGGAAAGGGGCGACCACTCGGTCCCCCCGAACGTATGGCAGAGTACCACGATCCCCCCGGGAAGCCATCTTGGGCGGGAGGCGAGTCTCGGCTGGTATGCCCGAAGCGGCGTAGCCGGGGCGCGCCTTTTCCCACCCTAGAGTGGGTTGGCCTAGACACGGACGCGGCTGGCCACGCCCTAGGGGCAGGCAGGGGCGGGTTTACGCCCGCCCTGAAGACGGATAAAAGGAGAAGCAAGATCCGAAGGCATCCTCTTGTTCCTGTGCTCTGAAGCTGCACCTCCTCGCTGCACGTGAGCTCGAGACGGAACGAAGAGCCAATTTTGAGCGTTGTAATCGTTCTTGTTTGTTTTACAGATACTCTGTTGGAGAATGCCGAAGAAGGCGGGAAAGCGCATGACTACCGAACAGATGCTGCGTGTTCTCATGAAGGAGATGACCGAACTAAAGAGGCGAGTGGATAAGAACGAGGAAGGGGGACCAAAACGTCCTTTGGCGGGAGCAGCCCCGGGAGGGAAAAACAAGAGACCCAGGAGGGGAGCAGCGGGAGAAGACATCCCGGGTCCCAGTGCCCCGCTCGAGGCACCGACTCCCGTGCCGAAGGAAGGGAATCCGATTCCCGTTGTGGTCACCCCCGTGTCCGAGGAAGATATGCCGCCCGAGTTGGCAGCACAATTGGCAGCGTGGTTGGGAAAAGGTAAAGAGGGCGCCACGGCTGTCGACGCACAGGAGCTAATGAAGCAACTGCGTGAGTCACGAGAAGCAGCGAAGGTGTCCACGCCGGCTGCAGCAGTAGAGAAGCCGCAGGGGACGGGTTCAGTAGCAGAGACAACGTCTGGTGCAGGTAAGCGGCCATTGCCGATTGCGAGGGATGAGTCGGCTCCCTCTCGTAGGGAAAAATTGGGTCAGCATGTTCCTTTGGCTATTAAGGAAAAGATATGGGCAGGGGAGTATGTAAACATATTCTCGTTGCTTACTGATCACTATGAGATGGAGCATGTCAAGGGCCAGAAGGAGCTCATGCATCCGAGTGTTTGGCGCGCAAAAATGGCCGCCTTTAAGGTAAATGAAAACATTGGCAATTGGGGCCAAGCGTGGGGGGTTTTCACATCGATCTTGGGGGAGCGAAGGCCTGATCTGTTACCCGAATTGCCGATTTATCAATCACGAATCATGGGGTACTCGGTATCACACGAGGGTAATCATTGGTTCTGCTACGATAACCTGTTTAGAAAAGCTAAAGAACACGATAAAAACTTAACATGGGATTGTTATGATTCTGTGTCATGGTCCAAAATGAAGGAGACTGGTATGTTAAAATTGCCATTAGTGGGGAGTGTCGTCGGCGAGTCTTCCCGCCAGTATGCGGGGACGCCCTTTCGGTCAGGTGCGGGTACAGACAATTACTCGAAGCCTGCCGGTAACACAGGAAAAAGGGGGGTTTGTTGGAACTTCAACAGGGGTAAATGTACTAGGCCCCAGGGATCATGCAAATTTAGACATGAATGTAGTGGGTGTGGGCAATCATCCCATCCTGAGTCCACGTGCAGAGCCAAAACGGGTGATAACGGGGGTAGAGGAGGCGCCAAACAGGTCTAACATAGTCCGAGGGGCGCCTTTACCTACCCCGATTGATACCGTGGCAATGATTCCTTGGCTCAGTGAATACCCGGATCGTGCTTCTGCTGGGGTGTTGCGGAACGGGTTTTCTTATGGTTTCCGCATCCCAGTGGGGGACTTTCAGGGTGCATCGAAATGTAAAAATCAGCTATCGGTCTTTCAGCATACGACTGTGGTACAGAATAAGATCAGGAAGGAGGTGGCTCGAGGTCGAGTCGCCGGTCCGTTTAGTAAACCACCGGTTCCTAATTTTGTTTGTTCCCCGTTAGGGGTGGTCCCAAAGAAGGACCCGGGTGAGTTTCGGTTGATACATAATTTATCAGCCCCACGTGGTCTCTCCGTCAATGAAGCAATAGACCCGGAAGTGTGTTCGGTGCGGTACGCATCATTCGATGAGGCCGTAGCCATTTTGAATCGCCTGGGGCCCGGGGCGCTGATGGCTAAATCTGATATCGAGTCAGCGTTCCGGTTGCTCCCGGTACATCCAGACGATCAGCGTCTCTTAGGTTTCATGTTTCAGGGTCATTATTACATGGATAGGTGTATGCCGATGGGGTACTCTATATCTTGTGCCTATTTCGAAAATTCAGTAGCTTTCTACAATGGGTCTTCACAAGGAAGACAGGTTTCCGAAATGTGATGCATTACCTGGATGATTTTTTGTTCTTGGGGGCGGCCGGGGACCCGGAATGTGGGCAGGCTTTAGCACAGTTTTGTGATTTGATGAATCGGTTTGGCGTGCCATTGGCACCAGGTAAGACTGTGGGGCCTTCCACGTGCCTCGAGTTTCTGGGGATCGAGTTAGACTCCGCAGAAGGTTGTTTTCGTTTACCAGCTGACAAAGTGTCAAAGTTCAGGACATCCCTGCAGATGTGTATAAGGGGACCTAAGGTTAGGCTGCATCAATTACAGCAGTTAGTGGGCCAGTTGAATTTTGCCCTGAGGGTTATACCAATGGCCCGCCCCTTTTCGCGTTCGATCGCTCAAGCCATGGTCGGCCTGAAGGAGGGCCATCATCGCACAAGGCTCTCGGCAGAGGTCCGCCAGGACATGCGCATTTGGTTGGCATTTCTGGCGGATTTCAATGGTCGAGTCGTCTGGAACAAACCAGCCGTGTCCTCTGAGGAGCTGGGGTTGTGGACAGATTCGGCGGGGAGCATAGGTTTCGGTGCCATATTCGGCACGAGATGGTCTGCACAAAAGTGGCCAACATGGTGGCATGACAGTGGACTGACAAGTAACATTGCTTTCCTGGAACTTTTCCCCATTTTAGTGGCCCTGAGAACTTGGCCCGAAGGGTTCAGAGATCACTCGGTGGTATTTTGGTCTGACAATATGACCGTGGTCGAGTGTATCAATAGCCAGGCAGCACGATGCAAGTGGATTTTGAGACTGCTCAAAGAAATTGTTTTACTTTGTATGCAATTAAATGTGTTATTTAGAGCAAGACATGTCCCAGGGGTAATGAACCAGGCGGCTGATGCACTGTCTCGTTTTCGTATACAGGCTTTCTGGGGTTTCCTTCCCACAGCGGACCCGGAGCCGGCACCCTTTCCCGAAGCTCTCTGGTCTCTCGGTGCCCCGAACTTCGTAACCTCGTGGGAGAGAGTTTAGCTCCCAGGACAAGGAAGGCATATGAAGGGGCGTTCCGGTCCTATTTGGCCTTTTTGGGTACTGATAGGGGGGAGCTTTGGGGCCAGGAAGAGTGGGTGGTGGATTTTCTGATGTCCTTACATCGGGTCGGGAAATCGGTGGCCACGGCTCAGAGACATCGGGCGGCCATTTCCTTTGTTGCCAGGGCTCACGGGATCCAGGATCCGACAGCGTCTTTCGTTGTACAGAAAGCGCTACGGGGGTGGCAACGCCTTGAGGGTCGCAGAGTAGATGAGAGGCGCCCGATAGGTTTGGATAGGCTGGCCCAGTTATTGTCCAGTCTCCCTGCTACGTGTTCGTCTCAGTTTGAGACGGTATTATTCCGAGCCGCTTTTACGCTGGCATTCCATGGGGCTATGCGGGTAAGCGCATTAGTGGCAAGGAACAAGCAGGATGTGACATGAGGATTGTGCCAGGAGCACGTCCAGATCAGAGGGGAGACGATGACGGTCTCGTTTGTCAGGTCTAAGACCGATCAAAGTGGGATGGGTGACTGCGTAATCATACGCAGGATTCCCGGGTCCTCCATGTGCCCGGTAAGGTGTCTAGAAGATTATTTAGCACGAAGGGTGGCATCATGGGGGGGGACCTTGTTGAGACACGCTGACGCCACCCCACTGACAAAGTTTCAGTTTCAGCGGGTGCTTGCGATGTCCCTTGCCGCTGCGGCCTTGAACCCGGGCGAGTTTGGGACCCATTCCTTTCGGATAGGGGCTAGTCATGAGCGGATTTTGCGGATTGGCAATCCGCGAATTTGCGGATTTGCAAACTCGCAATCCGCAAAATCCGCGAATTCCCGCGAATTTGCGGATTTTTTTTTTTTTTTGTGTTCGCCCGTGTTTCTGCCATTTCGCGAGGGTTTTTACAATTTCGCAATTTGCGAACTTACCTGTCGGGTCGCAAGTTTTGCGAACTTGTTGTTTCTACGTGTCCAACCTGTTTGGGACACTCTTCTTCATCACTGCCACTCTCTGTCACCACTGCCACTCTCTGACTACTCATGCCACCCTCTGGCCCACCCATGCCACCCTCTGTTTCATCACCACACCCTCTGGTTGTCCAGTGTACATTATTTTCGGCAAAGCAAAGCACACCTTCCCTGCCTCAAGTGACCTGAATTAATTTGGGGCTGATTAATGTGTCACAGAATATTTTTTTAGCTGGCACCTGCTTCCTTAGTGCGCCCTGATTAGTGATCTTTTGCACTTGCTAAGTGCTTTCATTGTTGCAAAATTAGTTACAACACCTGCCCTGCCCCAACTGACAATAATGAATTAGGGGCTGATTAATGGATTTTAACTTCCAGCCTGGCTCCTGCTTGTCTCCCTTAGCTGTAATTCAGGACCTTTGTGGCATATGTGTAACTATTCTGAGGTTCAGAGCAGGGTCACATAATAGTTGCAACTGGCAACTGAACTCTGGAGGGGCCCCTCAGGAAGCACTACAGGAAATGGCTACTAATGATGTGCCTGAACTTTTGAACCTGGTAAGTAGTTACTTTCAGTTTTGCTTAGATCGTATTTCTGCAATTTCGCACTTATTCGCGGGGCGCGAACTCACGCGAACAGTGCGAGCAGTGCGAGCAAAATCCGCTGCTCGCGGATTTGCGGATTTTGCAGGAAATTCGCAAATCTCGCGGATTGCGGATTTCCCGAAAATCCGCAAAATCCGCGAGCGGAACGGATTTTCCGCCCATGCCTAATAGGGGCTGCTACAGAAGCAACAGCCAGGGGTCTGGATGTTGAACAAGTTAAACGGGTGGGGCGTTGGTCCTCTAATTGTTATAAGAGGTATGTGCGGTTGCACATGTTGTGAAGCTGTAGCAATGTACTCACGCTTCTTGTTTTTGTTTGGTTTTCAGTTGCGCAAGCCTACGAGGCGGGGCGGACTTTGCAGTCGACCCTACACCGGGCCAGCGGTCAGACATCACCGGCTGTGAGAAAGGAGGTGTGGGTTGTGGGCCACTCATACGTGAGGCGTGCCGCAGACGTATTCAAGGCAGGTGATATGATTCACGTAGCTGGGGAATACGGGTACAGTGTGTCCTTCTACGGAAGAGGCGGGCTCTGTATTGACCAGTTTCAATCAATTTTTGAGGGTTTGCTAGGGCGGACGAGGTCACCGCCGTCTGTAGTGATAGTACATCTTGGGGGTAATGATTTGGTCACCACTGGTAGACGACTTCTTCTTGAGGCGATGCTTTCCACTGTAAGTTGGTTAGCGAGGAGAGTTCCAGGGTGCACAATTGCATGGTCCCATATGATCCCACGAAAAGTGTGGCGGGGGGCTATTTCGGTTCCTGCTCTAAATCATTCTGTCAGGAAGCTTAATAACAAAGTGAGTAGGTTGTTCCGTTCCAAGACACTGCATGCTATTTCCCATGGGTGTATTAATGATGACAGTATGTATTTGGGGGATGGAGTGCATTTGTCTCGGGTGGGGAATGAGTTACTAATAGGAGACTTCTTAGCATGGCTAAAAACGTTACACCATGACCTTTAGGTAGGAGTGTTGTGGGGGGTCCGGATAGCCGGTCAACTATCCGGCCTGTGGCGGTAAGGTCATGATCGGTGAGCACTAATTGGAAGATCCCTATGAGTGGGCGTCACCCAGCACGGATGGGAGCGCTCGGGGGAGGTGGCCATTGGCCCCTCAACGGGGAGGCGGTCCCTTCTAAGGATGGGTCGCCGAAAGAAGAGGAAAGGCGGTCAAGGCCCCTTCCTGGGTAGGAGGGGTTACAGCCCCCTCCTGGGGAATTTCCCGGGGCCAGGACGTCTGCGACGGCAGATATGGTAAGTTGTGTGGGGTTTGGGGGGGGTCTACGCTACCTTCTAGATACCTCACACGAGTCCTCGTACGACCTCTAAGTGGCGTCGAGTTTTATTGGGGCCCCCGTCAAGTCAAGGGAAATTGGTAATTGCACTTGAGGTACGCCTCTGGGCCGCCCCTCACAAGTGAGGGCGATATGTCTGGGTTAGGGATCTTGACACCGGTTACGACCTTGCCGTTGGCCCTTAAACGTTAGGATGTACAATTTCAAAATTTCAAGTAAATGTTTTGCAGGATGTTAGTTCGGCTAGGAGAACCTTTGTATTAGAGAATCTGTTAAGGTTAGCCAAACATCGCAATGTGGTAATGAAATTGTACATAATATGAAACTGTTTATTTAATGTTTTAATTTTGTTTCATATTTTAATAAATACGGCCGGGGGGGTTACTCCCTTCCGTCTTCCAAAGACTTCAGAACTGTTTCCGGTTTCCCATCCTTGGGGATTGTGTTGAGAGGGGGTGGCGGGTATCTCAGCCATATGGAAAGGGGCGACCACTCGGTCCCCCCGAACGTATGGCAGAGTACCACGATCCCCCCGGGAAGCCATCTTGGGCGGGAGGCGAGTCTCGGCTGGTATGCCCGAAGCGGCGTAGCCGGGGCGCGCCTTTTCCCGCCCTAGAGTGGGTTGGCCTAGACACGGACGTGGCTGGCCACGCCCTAGGGGCAGGCAGGGGCGGGTTTACGCCCGCCCTGAAGACGGATAAAAGGAGAAGCAAGATCCGAAGGCATCCTCTTGTTCCTGTGCTCTGAAGCTGCACCTCCTCGCTGCACGTGAGCTCGAGACGGAACGAAGAGCCAATTTTGACCCACCCACCAGCCCCTGATGACAGCAAGTGGTTTTGAATAAAGTTGATGGATAACTCTGATTTTCGTTTACAGGTTGTGGTATTATCGTGATGATTTTGAGTATGTAATAAAGAATGTCGATTTGTGTTACGTTTTGCAAATAAAGAAATTCTGCTTTAGTGTTCCTTGGTAAGCATGCTTTTAATAAAAGTATAGTTGCTACTGTAATTTTAGTTTAGTCATTTAGTTAGCATTGTCGTATTTATTTTGGTCGGGCGGTAAGGTCATGATCGGTGAGCACTAATTGGAAGATCCCTATGAGTGGGCGTCACCCAGCACGGATGGGAGCGCTCGGGGGAGGTGGCCATTGGCCCCTCAACGGGGAGGCGGTCCCTTCTAAGGATGGGTCGCCGAAAGAAGAGGAAAGGCGGTCAAGGCCCCTTCCTGGGTAGGAGGGGTTACAGCCCCCTCCTGGGGAATTTCCCGGGGCCAGGACGTCTGCGACGGCAGATATGGTAAGTTGTGTGGGGTTTGGGGGGGGGGTCTACGCTACCTTCTAGATACCTCACACGAGTCCTCGTACGACCTCTAAGTGGCGTCGAGTTTTATTGGGGCCCCCGTCAAGTCAAGGGAAATTGGTAATTGCACTTGAGGTACGCCTCTGGGCCGCCCCTCACAAGTGAGGGCGATATGTCTGGGTTAGGGATCTTGACACCGGTTACGACCTTGCCGTTGGCCCTTAAACGTTAGGATGTACAATTTCAAAATTTCAAGTAAATGTTTTTCAGGATGTTAGTTCGGCTAGGAGAACCTTTGTATTAGAGAATCTGTTAAGGTTAGCCAAACATCGCAATGTGGTAATGAAATTGTACATAATATGAAACTGTTTATTTAATGTTTTAATTTTGTTTCATATTTTAATAAATACGGCCGGGGGGGTTACTCCCTCCCGTCTTCCAAAGACTTCAGAACTGTTTCCGGTTTCCCATCCTTGGGGATTGTGTTGAGAGGGGGTGGCGGGTATCTCAGCCATAGTCCAATCCATTCAATGTCTACATTTGGTAAACCTAGGTCTTTGTGAATTCCTTTGTTTTCTGCGTACCTTTGGCTCCAGAAAATATAGCTGTGTCCCACAAACCATGCTCTAAGCATCTTGAAGGGAGGTCTGGATGCACTCATATGGTCTCTGTAAATGAAATGACCGTTTGAAAAGTAAAATCTTTCTAAAATGGTGGATAAGATGCAGTTTTGAAAAAAGAAAAGAAATCATTGGTTGTATGACAACTTTCTACACTGAGAAGTAGGGTGCATGTTTCTGTTTTTTAAAAGCATGATTCTTATTGGTTAACAAAATCTGATTGAAAGGAACATTACATAGGATAAGCTGATACGTTGAAAAGTCAAGAACACTTGCTGTTTTGATTAGCAACATTGTGTGATGAACATTTGACCTGTGTGCTCAGTTAAGTGTTCCATGAACTGTTTCTATGGTAACAGGCAGAAGGCAGATTGGGGTAGTGTTCAAATGTATGTCAATTGGAAAGGGTTCAAATGTGTAACCAATAGCAATGTGTGTTTGCTTTTGAATTAATGCGGGAAGCAATGTGATTTGATGTTCAGTTGTATATGTGTTCAAAATGGAAGGGACACTTTGCCATTCTTTGGTTCTGGTGAGAGGTGTACAGAAGAGATTGTGTATAAGAAAATCTGGTGTGTGACTGACATACTTCTTATTCTACAAAACAATTTGAAAGGTGAGTTATTAATTTGTAAGGGGATGTATGTGGTGCATTTTGATTTTAACCCGACTAACGTGTTTCTCCTGCTAAAGTGCAGGGAGTACTTTTTTTTCAGTAGAATTTTATTGTGAGTGTGTGTGCATTTAGAAATCATTCTGAGATGAGCATTTGTCTATTTCATGTGTTTGTAGACGAATAACTATGCTGTTTTCATGTTTTGGTATAATTCGAAACCAGTCATTTTTTATGTATTTGCAAAATGAGTCAAGTTTCTACACTAAAAAGCAGTACTCATTCTAGACTATGAAATGTGTTTTGGTGAAATGCAAGGGATAGTGTTGTTTGTCTAGTATCACACAGTGAGTCTTGTGTGCAATCAGGAATTGTTCTGATAGAAGCACTCTATACTAATGTGTAGGGGAACATTTTGTGTAATGTGTATAGTCACCTTAAGTGTTGTAGAGTAGTAAATGTGTTTTGGTAAAATGTAAGGGATAGTGTTGCTTGTCTAGAATCACACAGTGAGTCTGTGTGCATTTAGGAATCACTCAGAGAAGCATTTTGGTACTTCGTGTGTTTCCTGACATGTAATTGATTAAAAACGTATTGTGTTCTCACATTTTTGTAGAATTAGAAAATAGTCATGGGTTATGTTTCTCTAAAATGAGTTTAGCTTTAATAGTAAAATGCAGTTATGAAATATGTGGAAAGGATGCTTGATGTGTTTGCAGACAAATAAGTACTGTTGCAGTGAAACAGGCTTTAAGGTACGCAGTTTTTGAAACTCCTATGCACTATGTATGTAGTAGTCTAACCACCACCCAGCCAGCTCTGGTCCGCTCCTATACTGAAAGTCTCGGGGTGATTCGTCAAGTGGGGGCCGAGAAAAAAGGGGGGTCCCAAAACGTGTTTTCCCCATGCAATTTCCCATAGGACCTTTAGCTACAGCCACAGCCTTAACTGCTGAACGGAATGACACCAGATTTTGTCAAAGAGATAGCCCTCAGTTCAGACTTGTGCCTTTTGCTTAAATGGTGTCAATCTGTTTAGTAGTTTCTGAGAAAATTTCAGTTAAAGTCATTTATATATCTATGGGCGCAGTGGATCCGCGGAGTGTGCAAGGATCGTCATCGTACGATAAGCGCACCCTTCTGATCACGCATTAAATGCTAATTGGCTGTCAACATTCGAAATCAGGACCTGTTGGCAGCCATTTTGTGCCTCGGTAGAAGCGAGGCTGAGCATGTCAGTGGAATATGTGTGCAAAATGTAGAAAGGGGCAGGGTAGAAATACTTTTACCCTCTAGACCTGCTTAGGGGGTCCCAGAAGGACCCCCAGGGCATACAATTTTTAATTTATTTTTAAACCCGGCATGTGCGTGTAGGGTGCGTGGACTGTGCCGTAAAATAAATAAAATAAAACAGGTTTTTTATAATTAGTCCTGGGGGGGGGTGTTATATACCGGGGGCAAAATTATTACATTTTATGCGGGGCCCAGAGGGGCCCCCCAGCTTCGGGGATCGTCACCCCCTGGGGCTAAAAAGAAAAATATGGTGGGGGGATGGGACGAAGGTCCCCAAAGGCACGGGGACCACCACCCCCGGGGCTTTATGTATGTATTGTGGGAGGGGGACTGCCTGGCCCCCCTCCTGGAGTACTCGAGGGCCCGTCACCCCCGGGGCTATAAAAAAAATACCACCACCTTTAAATTTGTGTTTCGGGCCTACATTTCCCCAGTCACTATCCATGCACCATACACTACCCAAACACCACTGCACTACCCTAAACTCTAAAATACTACCACAGCACGACCCCTACACACCCCAAATACCACTACACTACCCTAAACCTTAAACTTACCCCAGCGCGACCCCTTACACTATCCAAACACCACTGTACTACCCTAAAAGAGTAATTCAGCACGATTCCCTGCACTACATAAACACCACTGCACTACCCTAAATCTACCCCAGCAAGACTCCCTACACTACCCACTAACCACTGCACTATCCTAAACCCTAAAACACTACCTCAGCACGACTCCCTACACTACCCAAACATCATTGCAGTACTGTAAACCTTAAAGCTACTCCAGTACACCAACTTCACTGCACTATCCTAAAGTCTAAATCTACTCCCAGCACGACCCCCTACACTACCCAATCACCACTGCACTACCGTAAACCCTAAAACACTACCCTAGCTCGACCCCTACAATATCCAAACACTATTGCACTACCCTAAACCTTAAAGCTACCCAAACACCACTGTACTAACCTAAAAGAGTACCTCAGGACAACCGCCTACACTACACAATCACCAGTGGACTACTCTAAATTCTAAATCTACTCCAAGTACGACCCCTTACACTACATAACCACCACTGCACTACTCTAAATCCTAAAACAGTACCCAAGCACGACCCTCTACACTACTCAAACACCATTGCACTACCCTAAATCTTAAATCTACCCCAGCTGACACCCTACACTACTCAAACACTACTGCACTACTCTAAAACACTATCAGAGCACGACCCCTACACTACACAAATACCACTGCAGTACCCTAAACTGTAAAATACTAGCCCAGCATGACCCCCTACACTACCCAAATACCATTGCTTTACCTTAAACTTACCACAGCACAACCCCTTACACTACCCAAACACCACTGTACTACCCTAAAAGAGTACTTTAGCATGATTCCCTACACTACATACACACCACTGTACTACCCTAAACCTTAAATCTACCCCCAGCATGACTCCCTACACTACCCATTCATCACTGCACTACCCTAAACTCTAAATCTACTCCTAGTACGACCCCCTAAACTACATAAAACACTACTGTACTACCCTAAACACAAACACTAGTATTGTGATCATTCAGTTAAAATGCATGTACTCATACAGGTCAAGTTTTTGTGTTATGAACTGCTTTAAACTGCTATGTACTATGTACGTACTGCTCTTACCACCTTCACAGTTGTGCTTCAGGCCTACAATTTCTTAGTCAGAATTTATATGGAATGTGTTTGTTTAGTAATAAAAAAATATAATTTTAAAGTTATTAATAAATATTTATGTTTGATTATTTTTTACAGGTATTGTTTATCATCACTAAAAAAAGTTATCATCCCAGAGAAAGAAAGTAGTAAAAAGGTCAGAAGAAGGATACTTACTTGAAAAAACTCAACCACAAGTATTGGAAGACCAACATAATGTGGCTACAAAGAGAAACATTTTCTGGTAAGACCACAAAGGACTTCATAAAAAATATTACTAGATTTAGAAAAAAAAATTGAAATTTGCAAAGCAGTGAAAATGTTCCAAACACAAAAAAGTGCAATGAATAGGAAAGGAAAAAAAGGCAATGTAAATACAAAGGATACAACTTATAGTAAAAGAAGAAAAAATCAATATAAAGAAATCCGCAATTTATTTGTTTTTACAACATAGTCAATAATTTGATGAAACATACAAAGAAATATAGAAAGAGTACAGTATTTTATAAAAAGAAGAATATCGAATCCATTGTTAACAAGGCTTTTGAAGTAAAGAGGAAACTATTTATTTTAGTATAAAAGAGAATTCGATCACTAGATAAACCAATGCATTTAATGAAGGCCAAAAGTAAGAGGGAAAGAGTAATTAACAAAAGTAATTTTTGTGATTTTTTCTTAGGGCAATGGAAACAAAGTTCAAGTTCTGAGCCTTTTTTTAATGAAGAGAGTTATTTACAGACCAATGATTTGTTGCATGCAGTTGACACCAGTGGTCGAGCTTATGAGGTTAGAAATGGTTGTCCAATTGACAATGAGCAAATGGTTCCTAGAAATGCAGAAGAAGTGATAGCTGATGAAGTTCTAGGTAGACGTCCTAAACCCCCAGTGTACACTTGGGATAGTAGTAGTATCTGTAGTGTACGTCAAGAATCTATTGATAAATTAAGTAATTTCTTACAAGCATATTGTAAAAAGGTGTTAAACAAAAGATTAAGGTGTTGCAAGGACTAGACCCTTGCAGAGTGAGAAAACATACTGGTTTACAAGGTCATTCTTTGGCTCGTCTTTCTAGGAAAGTATGTCAAAGTGTTTTTCACCATTTCAGGATGTTGGCAGTACATCATACTCAAATGTGGAAGTTAGTGAGAAGATTGCATTATACAAAAAGTCCAGCCCTAAAGTTAAATGAGTTGAACAGTGCTCTTTTGCATGGGTCAGTATCAAATGTGAAAAAGGTTTGTGATGATATCGAGTTTTGTTACTTTGGTCCTGAAGAAGAATGAAGAAACTCAGACATTAATAGAAGAAAATGTTGTAGAGATGGTTGAACATAGTTGAACAACACATTTTGAAAATGAAATTACAAAGTTTAAGGTGATTTCAGGTGAAAGGCCAAATGTTTCTTGTATTTGTTGTCGCTAAGTCACTATAAAAATCAGACTAGGAGTGTTAAAAAGTGAAAAAGAAAATAATGCTCAGTGGAAGGAATTTGCAATTTATTTGTTGGTAGAGAATTGTTTTGATTTGGGTTCTGATCAGTGTATTTGTTGATATTGTTATAACAAATTAGATGAGAATAAAATGCCCGCTAGAGATGTGTATAATAATTTAGAGTTAGTTGCGATTCCTCCAGAATTGATAGATTTAAACACCTATGAGTCTATTCATTTCAAAATTCTTTATTTCGGCTTTGTTGCCATAAAAGAAACAATGCATATACATTAAAGATAAAAAAGGAAATAGAAACAATACAGCATGGAACGTTAAAACCATTAGCTAAAACGATTCATTTCGTAATAGAGACAATCAATGCACAAACAACAATAAAATTCAGTGATGGACCCCCCACTAATTACTTGACAGTAGACCAATTCTATCTCTAGAGTTGACCCCAGTTACAATAGGAGTCTAAGTTTTTTCCTTTGGAAAAAAAATAGAATGTAAAAATCTGCTAACACTAAATATTATTGGTTGAGTTGTGTTAGTTGTAAAAATTCTCAAAGCCTGTGTACATGATCTCACGCCTAACAATAGGCAGATTGGTTTAATCCATCTTTTCCTGGCCTGTGCGTATACAGGGCAAAAAAAGAGGATATGTTGCTCGTTTTCTATCTGGTGGCATTCGCACATGGAACATAATTCATCTGTCACTGAGGATGAAGTGTTTGAGCCCCTGACCCAACGTGCCAAAGTTGACTTTATTAAGAGGTTTCCATATCTAAATTTTAAAAATAAAGTTTTGGCAAGAGGGGGCTCTATTTCATCCATAAAGGTTTCAAATAATGGAACGTCCTTAAAGGTGAGGAATTTTGTTACTAAAGTCCCACCAGTTGGAGCACTTATGATCATGTTAACAATGAAGGTCCAGAAGGCCCTTTTTAGAATTAGTTTCGAGTTGGATGGTAGTTGGTCCGGTTTCTCCCAAAAGTGTTTCAGACCTATTTTAATAAACCAAGTTTTAACATGTGTTAACCACGGGATAACTTTTAAATTATCAAGCTCCATAATCTCTTTTAGCCCGTCCCTGTAGTCTTGTAATTCAGGTATCCGCCATAGTCTAACCCACAGCAACAATGGGCGTATTATGATGTGGTGGTCAGTCCTTTTGAAGTTTAGGTCACATTCAATGCTATTTCAGTCTATTGTTCGTATGGAGCCTAAAACAGGTAAATTGCCTCCTTCAGATTTACAAAGAGGATTAAAGGGAGGAGTTGTGCATTTATCGTTAGATTTAAAGAAAAACATTGAAATTATTGGTATAGAGTGTAGAAAGTGAACCACTAGTTATTCTTGTTAATGGTGTGCCAACTAAAAATAAGAAAATCTGTCAGGAGTAAGTGGATGCTAGGAAAGTGCAAAAGGCAACATTGTATTTGATAAAAAACAATATATACTATAAGAATGTTTATATGGGAGAAGAAATAGTTTTAACAGAAGATACTGAGACGTCAAGTGGACAAATTGAAAAAGTGGACATGTTAAGATGTGAAGAAATCTATGAACATTACAGTGTCCATCCACTTCATTCAAAAGAAGTGATGGGGAACACTATTGAGTTGTTCCAAATGAAAAAAGCAAGGGGAAGCCCCCTGAGTGTATGGGAAGAGAGCTTGGAAGCTTGTTTTCCGCAGTTGTTTCCAACTGGAAAAGGAGGACGAGATGATGAACATCCTGTGCAGATTCCGGCATTTGAATATCCGACAACAAGATTATATGCAGAAGATCCAAGATTTCGACAATGTATCCCTTATATATTTCATCTTTTGCTTGAAAGTGACTTGTCTGGACTTTCATATGCAGTCAATCACATTTTAAAAACTGGAATACATCTGCAAAATGTATCTGCAAAAGATTTTATGGATAAAGTGCACCAGAGAGATGATCATCTAGAATCTCAGCTCATTAATTTGATGGCATGCCAGTGTGGGACTAATGAATATTGGTACCGTCATCCTGGAGAACTGAAATGTATGCTACGGAACTTCAACATGCTCCTTACCCTAAGCTGTGCTTGAGTACGCTTGGGATGATTTGCTAGTGTTTCTTCGAGAGGCAAATTCCAGTATAAAAATATTGAATACAAGACACCTGGAGGATTGTGTTCTTTGGATCTTGTTAATGTGTGCAGGTATTTTAATCATAGATTTGAAGCTATGATGTCTTATCTGCAATAAAAAAAATCCTCCTCTTGGAGAAGTTGTGGATTTCTTTTGGAGAAAGGAGTATCAAGCAAGAGGTGCTCCTCATATACTTATGCTGTTATGGATTAAGGACGCCCCCAAATTTGGAATAGATTCGGATGATACTGTTTTGAGTTTTATTGAACAATATGCAACATGTGCTGTACCCAAAAGCACAGAAGAAAACAACTTAAGAGCACAAGTCTTCCGATTCCAAAGCCACCGATGTGGAAAATACGGCCGACGAAAGTACAAATCTAAGGACAAGTTCTACACCAAATGTCGTTTTGCATTTCCACGTCCTGTAATATCCAAAGGAAGAGTGAACAGTTTTATGCCATCTTTGCAACATCCTATCACAAGAAAGTCTCCAAAAAATACCTACAACTTAAAAAGAAATGGAGTCAAAATACCTAAATGACTACAACCCAGTACTTTGTCCATGTGAAATGCTAACATGGATATTCAGTATGTTGCGGAAAATCCCATTGCTGTTGCTCGATATGTAACGTCCTATATTACAACATCAGAAAAGATGAAATTGAAAGAAATGTGGGAAGAAGTTTCTCACGAGAAGACTCTAAATAAGAAATTATACAGTTTCAGTTTGAAGATGTCATCCCATCGAGAGATTGGAGCATATGAATGCTCAGATCGATTATCATCTGCAAGTCCATACTCTAAATCTAGAAGAATCATTTGGGTGAGTCTAGGTCTTGAGCAGTGCGAAATCGAGTACTGAAATCTGTACAAGAAATTGAATATTTAGCAGAAAAAGATCCAGAAAGTACAGATATTTTGAAAATGAATATGTTGGACACATATTACCCAAACAGAAGTCATCATCTTGAGAACATGCGTCTCTATGAAGTGCTGCAAAACTACACTTTTAAACGGAATCCTACAGAGAATATCAATGATGGAAAATATGGAGTCATTGGTTCCGAAGGATGTTTGGTGAAACAAATAAAAGGACATTTGATTAATCACAGAAAGCAGAGTTGCGACACTGCTGATAAAAGGGAATTTTACTATTTAGCCCTTTTACAACTATTTAATCCATAGCGTTCAGAACTGGAATTACTTGGAGATTTCCAGAGCTATGAAGATTCCTTTAATGCTTGTAAAAATAGCATACAATGCAGTGCGCTTGCAAATTATGTTAAAATGTTGAACGATGAAATTGATCAAGAAGCTACAATTGCAGCTGAAATTGCTAGCGACAATTCTCAAGACAGTCAAAGTTCTGCTGCGCTTAGTCAAGATCCACTAGGACAACCAATTGTTGAAAATGAAGCAGCAATCGCCATGAATGAGATGGAAACAGCAATGCATCAAGCTCAAGAAGATATTATGGACTTAGGAAACTTGAAAAAACAACTAAATGTTCAACAGAAACAAATATATGGGCAAGTAAAACAGATTGTCCCTGGATTACTTCATGAAAAGAAAGAGTGCTCATGCACGTCATTTCAACCTATCCGTATGCACGTGAGTGGAGAAGCTGGAACAGGAAAACATTTTTTAATTAAAGTAATTACAAGTTATCTACAGAAAACAACTGAGTCGCATTTGTCTTGTGTTGTCACTGCTCCAACTGGGTTGGCAGCACACAACATCAAAGGAATTACATTACATCATTTACTAATGCTACCTGTGGGGCATGAAAACAAAATGGAATGCCACAAGCTATCTGGAGAAGCTTGTTGTGAAGTTTCAAGAGTCCTGAAGAAAATGAAACTTCTCATTATTGATGAGGTAAGCATGGTCTCAAACATAATGCTTGCCTTTGTGAATTTAAGAATGCAGCAAATTCTTAAAACAGAGTACGATGTGTTATTTGGAGGAAAACACGTCATAGTTTTTGGAGATCTACTGCAACTGACTCCTGTAAAAGGACAACCAGTATTTGAAACACTTGCGCATGAAGACACCAGAAAGTTTATGGGTAGTGTTGGAAACTTGAACATTTGGTCATATTTTGAATACAAAGAACTCATTACAAATATGCGACAGGCAAATGATGTTGATTATGGAATTATTCTCCATGATATAAGAATTGGACAACTGACTGAACATGGCAAACAAGCTTTGCAGAGTCGATTACTTTCCAATTTGTTTCCAAATGAAAACGTAGTTCCTGAGAAAATATACATGAAAATTGCAGAAAAGAATCTGTAATCTGCTTAATGCCAACACTGCATGTGTTGTATATTCAACGAACAACTTTTGAAACTGGAAAATGAAAAAATAATAAAAATGTGAGCCCTCGATAAAATAGTGTATAAGAAGGTGAGCAACCCAATATACCCTTGCGGGCTCGGGCAGAGTTTATTATAATAGAGAATGGCCAGCAAGGGGTTTTGTTTGTTATGTAAATTTTCAGCACTGTTGGGACTTGTTTAGGGGCAATCAAAGTACCTAAACCTGAAATCAATCAGCAGCTGTTCAATTAAATTCAAAAGAAAGTTCCTGAGACAAGGAACACAAGATGTTACCACACTAACATCATATATACAATGAATGATTAATAAAACATGAAACCAGGATTTTTGTTTGTCTGAAAGTTATTATTTAAATTCAGGGCAAAATATATAAATTTCTGTACAAAAAATGAACATTGGCATAGGACAGGGTACATCCATAGATATAATCTGGATATTCAAGGTGTTGGTTGCTTTTCCTGTAACATATCCAAAAATACAGTCCAGACTGCTGGGACACAGTATTAAATTGATTTCAACTACCAATCAGAAGAAAATCAAAAGCTGATATGAAACAAAATATGCAGAATTGGACTAAACAAGTCGACGTTTCGGTCTTTTTTCGAATTTTCCCAAGACCATCATCAGGACGAAATAATGGTATATACAATTGATGACCCTCTGTAAGGAAAACAACATAGTATTATGATATGTTCAATTATTTTTAAGTACCTGGTTTACCAGCTCTTAGGCATAGAGTTACTTATTTATTATACAAATCTAAACATATTTACATTTTAATAATCAAAGTTATTTAAAACAGTCGGTGTGGCGACTGGAACGATATGCATTTAGAAAAACAGTGATAAATCAACGGAATCCAGGTAATAATTACGATGATTCCTGAATGCTAGTCAATTAATAGTAGCTTACACTCACTTTTTGAATCGAAAGCACGTCAGTTTGGAGTTTATGACGGCACCCGCACCTTCACTTATGGCGTAGAAATCGGGCAATGCACTAAATCAATTTTATATAGCATACACTGTAAGGAAAGAAAGGCAATTCTTAACTATTGTCGTTATTGTAGTATAACGCATGGATGTTAGCGTATTTTTAGGGTCAGCATGGATTGCAGGAATTTACCTTGTAGTGAAAACAGTGCTGCAGTGGACAGGTTCTGGCAGTTAGTCCAATTTATGTCGCTATTCAAATCGCTCGAGTTTGTCTGAATAAAAAAGCAATGCATGAATATTTTATTGGGGAAAATTGGGCTAGTTTTAGTCATAAGTTTTTGCATTATGTCTGATACTAAAGCATGTTTACTTCGGCTGAAAGCATTTAGTGTTATGCCATCATAACATTCGTGAAAATGTAGGCTAATTTTAGCCAAATTAATTGAGCAACAACAAAGTGTCGCGTTATGGCAAATAGATTTAAAAAACCAAGTGTTTGCACAAAAGTCGAGCGTAAGGGCAAGGCATCATTAATTAAGTATTAGCTTGGAAATGGTGGCGGTGCAAGCTAACCTTCCCCTTATACGTAAACCCTCGAGGTTGCATTATGTGCAATGGGTTAAAAACGAGTGTTTAGGCTCAAGGTAGAAGTTTATAGCCACAAACAGGGGCAATGCAAAAACGGCAAAGTATTTACCCGGAGAAGTTAAACAGGTTAAAAATAGGGAAATCCCGAATTCGCAAGCATTATCGGTAATTGTATTTTCAGTTTACTTACTTGGAGTTTTTGGCCACAGAACGTCAAGTCAGTACGATCCGGATTGCAACAGTGTAGCAATTTCACACTGTTTATATACCGTTGTTCGGCAGATAACAAGTCGCGTAGTATCGCGATATTACGTAATGGTGCTTTAGAACTTAGGAGTTGACTGCATACAAGGCGGCCATCTTAGCACATGTTTGTTAGTATTGCAAAGCTGTGGCAGTTGCCATGTAGTTCATTATTTAAGGATTACATCAGGTTATTTATCTATGTTTTGAGAATGGTAAATCGAATAGTGATATATTTTATCTAGATGAGGCAAATTGACTCATTATCTTTGAATCGAATTATAGCTTATTCATTAGTGATTCAAACTTACTGCGAGTGCCATGTCTAAAAAGCATGGTTAAGCCTAATCATTTTATTTAAGAGTATTTAGTAACTATATGATGTAACGTTATTATAATGATTTGATTATTTCAAATGGCGAATCACTTTTGTAAGGATATCTTGCATAGTTATTTTCAAAGCATGAGAAGCTAAGGATACAGTATAACAAGTGGCTATCAGTACTGTCACCAATCAGTTGCTCACAGTCTAGCTACTTATAATCCTTCCTGTCAAAAGGGTCTAGTACAGTATACATATTAACTAGTTGAAAAGTACACAGCATATATTAATGTATATGACTAGAACTGGATTACATTATTAACAAAACAGAGTAGGCAGATTAGGTCAAGCACGCAAGGGTATGCCATTCAGTGCATAAATTCAATCCATTTTTTACACTTTTGGCTAACTCAATCCAGCGGTTTTCCTTAATGATCAGACTTTTATCGCAGTTCTTTTGTCTGATAGATGGTTTGACAACATCAATTACCCACCAGATCATATCATTTTCTGAATGTTTAGCAGAGGAATAATGTTCTACTAAAGGGGCATTTTCCACTTTACAGCGAATCCGTGATTGATGTTGAAGGATTCGCTGCTTGATCATTTGGGTGGTTTTCCCTATGTATAGTTTGCCACATGGGCATTGTATACAGTAGATTACATTGGTGGTTCGACAGTTGGAGAAGTGTCCGATGGTGAATTTGCGTGCATTAATCTCGAATGTTTTGATGTTTTTAGTTGTTTTGCAGGCCATACACTTATTACATCTATAGTGGCCAAGGATTGGGGATAGCTGTTTCATATTGTCGACTGTGTTGACATTCTGTTTGTCATAGGCATGTACCAAATGGTCTCTTAAGTTTGGCCCACGTTTGAATGAGAACATCGGTTTTTCTCTGAATTCAGGTAATTCCTGCAAGAGAGACCAATTTTTTGTCACAATCTTTTTTAATTGCTGGCTGTATGTCCCGAATGTAGTCACACAGACTAAAGGTGCCTGGTTATTTTTGGTCTTGGTTTGCAATAAAGTTTCTCGATCATTATACCAAGCTCGTTTCATGGAATTCTTGAGGAGTTTGTTTGGATATCCTCTCTCAAGTAATTTGTTCTTCAAAATTCTAGCATCATGGAAATAGTCACACCGTTTGTAGCAGTTTCTACGTAGTCGTAGAAATTGCCCAAAGGGTAACCCATCACGAAGGGATTTCGGATGGTGGCTATTATATTTGAGCAAGGTGTTGCGGGTAGTGGGTTTAGTATACAAGGTTGTATAAATTGTATTTTCCTCACTAGCTTTGATTGTTAGGTCGAGAAAGTTCATTTCCTGAGCATGGTAATCCAAGGTAAACTGTAGGTGTGGATTTCTTTGATTGACCCATATATGAAATTGTTTCAGTAGTTCTTGTGAACCTTTCCATATAAGGAACACGTCATCTATATATCTTAGCCAACACGATATGTTGGCTAAGAATGGATTGAGGTTGTTATAGATGAACTCATTTTCAAAGTGGTTAACATAGATGTTGGCTATGTCAGGGGCATAAACTGCCCCCATTGCCACCCCTTTCAGTTGTTGGTAGAACTTTTTCTCAAAGAGAAAAAAGTTTTGGCACATAGAAATCCTGATACATTCAGTTATAAATTCACTTGGGACAGCATGTGGTCTATCACGACTGTCTAAGAGATTTGTGATGAGTTTGAGAACTTCATTTTGAGACAACTCGTTTGACCAACAGCCATCAACCTCACGCCAATTTTTTTTAGGCCAGGACAACAGGAGAGGGAGAGGGCAACCTCCGAAACCCAGAGGGGCGAAAAGAGGATGGTACAGAAACCAATATACCCCAGGCCAAAGACAAAAACGCAATCAGTTCTACCAATGGTAGACAGTTCATCTACCATCCCAATATTCAATCTGTCGAAACACACTTTGACTGAAGCTGAAACATCTGTCCTTACTTCAGGCCTATCCTTTGTTCCAACATACAGAAATAATCAATTTCTAACCAAATGTGAACTTTACAAATTCTTTAGAACAATTCGACTTAAAAACTTTTTTGCCTTAAAAGAGGGTATACCAGAAAAGAATGTGACTGGTCTCCATCCGCCATCAACATTCTTTCCAATAAACAGTATGGTTTCAAAAAACATCTTAACCTTTGAAAAAGCGGTTCTCATTGAAACGGAAACTTTGTTTACCCAGCAAATTTTCTGTAGGAACAATCTCAATAAAGAAGAACATCTAGCTCTCAAAAATCTTGAATCCCTTAAAGACACAGTAATTAAACCGACTGATAAGGGGGGAGGTTTAGTATTATGGGATCGGGAAGCTTACAGGCATGAAATGTTGGAACAACTCTCTGTAACTGACAACTACAGATTGCTGAAATCTGATCCGACCCCTCTAATAGAAAAGGAAATCAAACAACTTAGTAACCAAGGACTAGAAGGTGGTTGGCTAAGCACAAAAGAAGCTACCTTTCTTATAAATGATTCACCAACTGTGCCAGCCATATACATCCTCCCTAAAATTCATAAGCATGCCACGAAACCACCAGGGAGACCCATTGTTGCCGGTTGTAATTCAGTTCTCAAACCGCTTGCCCAGTATGCAGACTTCTTTATTAGACCTTTTGTAACTGAAACAGAGACATACATTAGGGACACGACTACTGTAATCACTAAACTCGAGAATCATATTTATGATCCTGAACAGGAATATCTTGTGACTATGGACATAAATAGTCTATACACAAACATTCCGCAAAATGAAGTTCTCGAACTCATCACAAATCTCTTAGACAGTCGTGATAGACCACATGCTGTCCCAAGTGAATTTATAACTGAATGTATCAGGATTTCTATGTGCCAAAACTTTTTTCTCTTTGAGAAAAAGTTCTACCAACAACTGAAAGGGGTGGCAATGGGGGCAGTTTATGCCCCTGACATAGCCAACATCTATGTTAACCACTTTGAAAATGAGTTCATCTATAACAACCTCAATCCATTCTTAGCCAACATATCGTGTTGGCTAAGATATATAGATGACGTGTTCCTTATATGGAAAGGTTCACAAGAACTACTGAAACAATTTCATATATGGGTCAATCAAAGAAATCCACACCTACAGTTTACCTTGGATTACCATGCTCAGGAAATGAACTTTCTCGACCTAACAATCAAAGCTAGTGAGGAAAATACAATTTATACAACCTTGTATACTAAACCCACTACCCGCAACACCTTGCTCAAATATAATAGCCACCATCCGAAATCCCTTCGTGATGGGTTACCCTTTGGGCAATTTCTACGACTACGTAGAAACTGCTACAAACGGTGTGACTATTTCCATGAGGCTAGAATTTTGAAGAACAAATTACTTGAGAGAGGATATCCAAACAAACTCCTCAAGAATTCCATGAAACGAGCTTGGTATAATGATCGAGAAACTTTATTGCAAACCAAGACCAAAAATAACCAGGCACCTTTAGTCTGTGTGACTACATTCGGGACATACAGCCAGCAATTAAAAAAGATTGTGACAAAAAATTGGTCTCTCTTGCAGGAATTACCTGAATTCAGAGAGAAACCGATGTTCTCATTCAAACGTGGGCCAAACTTAAGAGACCATTTGGTACATGCCTATGACAAACAGGATGTCAACACAGTCGACAATATGAAACAGCTATCCCCAATCCTCGGCCACTATAGATGTAATAAGTGTATGGCCTGCAAAACAACTAAAAACATCAAAACATTCGAGATTAATGCACGCAAATTCACCATCAGACACTTCTCCAACTGTCGAACCACCAATGTAATCTACTGTATACAATGCCCATGTGGCAAACTATACATAGGGAAAACCACCCAAATGATCAAGCAGCGAATCCTTCAACATCAATCACGGATTCGCTGTAAAGTGGAAAATGCCCCTTTAGTAGAACATTATTCCTCTGCTAAACATTCAGAAAATGATATGATCTGGTGGGTAATTGATGTTGTCAAACCATCTATCAGACAAAAGAACTGCGATAAAAGTCTGATCATTAAGGAAAACCGCTGGATTGAGTTAGCCAAAAGTGTAAAAAATGGATTGAATTTATGCACTGAATGGCATACCCTTGCGTCTTTGACCTAATCTGCCTACTCTGTTTTGTTAATAATGTAATCCAGTTCTAGTCATATACATTAATATATGCTGTGTACTTTTCAACTAGTTAATATGTATACTGTACTAGACCCTTTTGACAGGAAGGATTATAAGTAGCTAGACTATGAGCACCTGATTGGTGACAGTACTGATAGCCACTTGTTATACTGTATCCTTAGCTTCTCATGCTTTGAAAATAACTATGCAAGATATCCTTACAAAAGTGATTCGCCATTTGAAATAATCAAATCAATATAATAACGTTACATCATATAGTTACTAAATACTCTTAAATAAAATGATTAGGCTTAACCATGCTTTTTAGACATGGCACTCGCAGTAAGTTTGAATCACTAATGAATAAGCTATAATTCGATTCAAAGATAATGAGTCAATTTGCCTCATCTAGATAAAATATATCACTATTCGATTTACCATTCTCAAAACATAGATAAATAACCTGATGTAATCCTTAAATAATGAACTCCATGGCAACTGCCACATCTTTGCAATACTAACAAACATGTGCTAAGATGGCCGCCTTGTATGCAGTCAACTCCTAAGTTCTAAAGCACCATTACGTAATATCGCGATACTACGCGACTTGTTATCTGCCGAACAACGGTATATAAACACTGTGAAATTGCTACACTGTTGCAATCCGGATCGTACTGACTTGACGTTCTGTGGCCAAAAACTCCAAGTAAGTAAACTGAAAATACAATTACCGATAATGCTTGCGAATTCGGGATTTCCCTATTTTTAACCTGTTTAACTTCTCCGGGTAAATACTTTGCCGTTTTTGCATTGCCCCTGTTTGTGGCTATAAACTTCTACCTTGAGCCTAAACACTCGTTTTTAACCCATTGCACATAATGCAACCTCAAGGGTTTACGTATAAGGGGAAGATTAGCTTGCACCGCCACCATTTCCAAGCTAATACTTCATTAATGATGCCTTGCCCTTACGCCCGACTTTTGTGCAAACACTTGGTTTTTTAAATCTATTTGCCATAACGCGACACTTTGTTGTTGCTCAATTCATTTGGCTAAAATTAGCCTACATTTTCACGAATGTTATGATGTTGGCATACCACTAAATGCTTTCAGCTGAAGTAAACATGCTTTAGTATCAGACATAATGCAACAGCTCATGACTAAAACTAGCCCAATTTTCCCCATTGAAATATTCATGCATTGCTTTTTTATTCAGACAAACTCGAGCGATTTGAATAGCGACATAAATTGGACTAACTGCCAGAACCTGTCCACTGCAGCACTGTTTTCACTACAAGGTAAATTCCTGCAATCCATGCTGACCCTAAAAATACGCTAACATCCATGCGTTATACTACAATAAAGACAATAGTTAAGAATTGCCTTTCTTTCCTTACAGTGTATGCTATATAAAATTGATTTAGTGCATTGCCCGATTTCTACGCCATAAGTGAAGGTGCGGGTGCCG
The DNA here is from genome assembly GCF_964263255.1 of Lissotriton vulgaris. Lineage (NCBI taxonomy): Eukaryota > Metazoa > Chordata > Amphibia > Caudata > Salamandridae > Lissotriton > Lissotriton vulgaris. Next base: position 1,562,879,399 of record NC_141685.1, read on the forward strand.
TCATAAACTCCAAACTGACGTGCTTTCGATTCAAAAAGTGAGTGTAAGCTACTATTAATTGACTAGCATTCAGGAATCATCGTAATTATTACCTGGATTCCGTTGATTTATCACTGTTTTTCTAAATGCATATCGTTCCAGTCGCCACACCGACTGTTTTAAATAACTTTGATTATTAAAATGTAAATATGTTTAGATTTGTATAATAAATAAGTAACTCTATGCCTAAGAGCTGGTAAACCAGGTACTTAAATATAATTGAACATATCATAATACTATGTTGTTTTCCTTACAGATGGTCATCAATTGTATATACCATTATTTCGTCCTGATGATGGTCTTGGGAAAATTCGAAAAAAGACCGAAACGTCGACTTGTTTAGTCCAATTCTGCATATTTTGTTTCATATCAGCTTTTGATTTTCTTCTGATTGGTAGTTGAAATCAATTTAATACTGTGTCCCAGCAGTCTGGACTGTATTTTTGGATATGTTACAGGAAAAGCAACCGACACCTTGAATATCCAGATTATATCTATGTATGTACCCTGTCCTATGCCAATGTTCATTTTTTGTACAGAAATGTATATCTCTTGCCCTGAATTTAAATATTAACTTTCAGACAAACAAAAATCCTGGTTTCATGTTTTATTAATCATTCATTGTATATATGATGTTAGTGTGGTAACATCTTGTGTTCCTTGTCTCAGGAACTTTCTTTTGAATTTAATTGAACAGCTGCTGATTGATTTCAGGTTTAGGTACTTTGATTGCCCCAAAACAAGTCCTAACAGTGCTGAAAATTTACATAACAAACAAAACCCCTTGCTGGCCATTCTCGATAAAATAGAGCATGAAGGAATCACTTTTATTTTGACAGAAAAATTGAAGACAAAATCGGATTCTTTAGAAAAATCAATATCTAAAACTGCTGGTTTAGAAAATAATCTATATGCATGTAGAAACTGTTGAGTCATTTTAAGGCGTAATTTGGACGTAGAAAAAGGTTTAGTTAATGGAGCAATGGGTAAAGTTGTGGATTTTGTTAATTATCAGAATAAAGATGGTATTGAGTTCTTAAAAATTAAATTTGATCAGATTGAAGAAGTTAAACAAATTGGTCGTTGTTCAGTTCGTTTTTTGCTTGTTAAAGATTTATATGTCCGTAGAAAACAATTTCCAATTTCTTTGGCATATGAAGTGACTATTCATAAATCTCAAGGTTTAAGTGTTGACAGTTCTTTGGTGAACATTGGAAATACTGTGTTTGAAGAGTGTATGGCATATGTTGCTTTGTCACAAGTCAGAACATTATCTGGTTTGTTTTTGATTGATTTTGATGACACAAAGGTTACTGCAGATGCAAACTGTGTCAGAGTATAATAGGTTAAGAAGAACATAGGCTCCCAATTTAGGTCAATATCCTGTATTTGAAAAGCGTGTGGTTGGTCGAAAAAGAAGGTATGAGAATATCTGTACTGAAGGTGTAGAGAAGGGAAAAAAAACTAAGATAATGTTGTGATTGCAAGCATAAAGAAAAAGGACACTGTTGAAGAGATTGTTGGTTATCCGTTTGAAAATAGTCCTGGTGTCAACTGCTATGCTAATGTAGTGGTTAATGTTTTTTTTCTTGAAGCTTTGCAACAGCAAATTATGGAGAATCGGGAAAACATTTTTTGTTCCTGGTTGCATTCTGTGAATGAAAAATTAAGAACTGATACAAGTAAAATACAAACCGTGTCTGATGTTCGTAATCTTATAGATGTATGTTCTGGTTCTACACAATTTACACAAAATATCCAACAAGATGCTCAGGAATTTCTAATGTATATGCTTACTGTATTGGAAAATGACGTTTTAGACAGAGAATATTTTTGGCCTTTGTTATAAATGGAAACATCAATGTGAAAATTGTATGTATACATCTAATGTAGATACTGAAAGATTTCTATATTTGACATTACTGGACTGTAAATCAGTGTCTTTCAGTAAATAAGTTAAAGCTGCAAATGAAAACATGGAGTGTAGCCAATGCAAATCAGAAATCTTATTAACATTATTTAAACAGAGATATGGACGATATATAATTTTAATGATGCAACGTTGTACAGCTGACAGAAGAAAATTGGATACGTTAATAAAACATTTTGTAGCTACTCAACTATCAATAGCAGGAAGGACTTTTGTAGCAGTAACAATAATTTTCCACGATGGTCCTTCAACAACATCTGGACATTACACTGCCTATCTAAAAAGTAACAAAGGCTGGACTCTTTGTAATGATGCCGAGTTGGTTTTTAAACAACGTTTGCCTTTTGCATTACCAAATTCCTACCTAATATTTTTAAAGCCAAAGTTTTAGGAAAATAAATCAGCCTCTGAGGAATTTATTATTATGATTTATTAGGATTACCATTGGACAATAATTTACATAAAAATGACTGCAAAAAATACAATTTGGCCTCAAGGAAAGGTATTTCTTTGAATTATGGACTTTTTGTTGCACATTGTCTCACTGTAGAATTTTAACCAACAACATTTATATTCTTTATAAATTTAAGTTATAACATTTTCTTAGCAGTAACCATTTTATATATGTGTGATTTGTATTAACTGGTGTTTTAGTGTGGATGGATTGTTGTTTTTTTTTTAAACAATCCAATTGATTTTTTTTTTGCCCGCTGTTATCTGATGAGTACGATTGAAATCACTGTTTGTGGTGAAATTCAATATATTCTGAGAACAGCAAAAAAAGGCAAAGAAATTACTTTGTAAAATGTTAAAATTATGCTATGCTGTTAAAAAAATATAATATTACATGTTATAACTATTTTTTCTTTTCTTTTACAGATCCTAATTCTAAAATATAGAATTTACTATATTTTACATTATAAAAAACAACTGAATAAATTGTGTAGCGTTTTTTAGTTGTGTTACTGCTGAGGTAATTTAAGTAAGTCTTAAAATGCACAATAAACTGTGTTTGCACACAGTTGAAAACATGGGAGATTGATGGACTACATTTGTGCCAGATAATTCCATTGCAGACAGGCATCAAATAGGAGACAGCATCAGAACACCTGTCTACAAGATCCATGGTATAGTACAAAAGAGAGACATATGGTGGTCTTGTAGGTCCTGGTACTTTTAGAATTATAAGAAATACAACTATTTAACTTAAAGCACATCACTAAGTGTTTTTTACATGTGACTGTAAGTCCCATCTCTTCTCTTTAGTCATATATGAATATGTGCTATAAGTTAAAAAAAAAACATAAGTATTTATAAATGTATCTTGCTTTCGGTTAGTAGTACAAAAATGTACTCCTAGAATAAGAATTGGCCTAGCTTTTAACTCTTTCTTAATTGCAAGGTGAGAAAAAGACATTCTATATACTCTGTTTTTCATGTAAAGATAATCTCATCATACACAGCAGTTTCCGTTGAAAAGGTGTCCTATAGGTTTTGCTGCGCATGTTTGCACAGAACAGGCATAGAACAAGACATATATCCAGTTTTATAAAAAATATAAATCTGGCCATGTTTGTGAATGCTGCACCATCCTACAATTGGTGTAGCAAAGCACAAGAAGAAGAATTGTTTCACTTCTCCTCATTTTTTCACTTTCAATATATGCTACAATGCACAGCATATATTGAAGGTGAAAAATGCCTTTTCTGATTGTTTTTGTGCAGAAAGGTGTCCCTTGCTGCTCAAAAACAATCTCCGCATGACACGGACATCCTTGCACCATGGTGCAAGGGTGCATGTGTCACCACATGGCTGCAGTTTAAGCAGCTGTGCAGAGGGAAGCACAGACTTGCAACATATTTATGTACAAATGTTGCATCCCTGTGCTTCGGAAATACCACAGCATGCTGTAGCTAAATATTTTACAGTGTCATGCTGCAGCATTTTCTTATAGTTCTGCACTTATGTATTCACCACACATTAAAAATGCATTCTTTCAGTCAATTATGCACTACACATATACGCATCTAAACTTTCACACAGTAGCATACAAGTTTAGCTCTTTTTTAAACCAGAGTAGCTAGTTCTGACAAGAACTTTTTTTTGTTTTGTATTTTTTTTTACAATTTTTAACATTTTTTTTTTTTAAACAGGGAAACGGGATGAATAGAACCAAAAAGTATGAGGAAAAAAAAACCTAACAATGGTGGTAGTCGATAGCCTGACAAACAAGGTCCACTGATTGCTCAAAATAAGCAATAAAACGTCTGCATTTTACACAACTTACACTGACTCGTGCAAATTGGGGACGTATATCTGGTGCTGAACTAGAAGATGATGGTGCTCTCCAGATGTGCTTGGTACAGCTGGTGGTGCAAGAGCATTTTGATGTAGTCTTCTCATCTCCTCGCGTTCTAAGTTGACTGGATGGCGGGTCTGCAAACGGTTCTTCATACTCGCAGTCCCACACGAGTATTTTTTGTTCAGATTTCCTGTAGGGAGGACCGCTTTGCAGATTTTGCATGTTACTTTGCTCGCATTGACCTTTTTTAGTCCAGTTGGGAATGTGAAAAACTTCCACACGATAGATGAATACCTCTCTGGAGGGGGAGGTTCTGGAACAAATTCCTGAGTGGTGGACTCTTCAGAATCCGACGAAGAAGGTGGATTTGTTGCCATTTTGAAAATTACGAGGTGAATCAGGTCTGTAATGAGCAAAAATAGGAGTTCTTCTCAGCAGGTCCTTGCATAAGAAAAGGTCTAAGAAGAGTGATTGAAATGGGTGGGGTCCTTCAATACTTTGAATAGGAAGTCTAATGAACCAATCAAATCTCTTTTTTTGTTGTCACATGGGGTACGCGTCGGGTGCGTGCACCCGGCACGCTCCCAGCTCGCTTCCAGCATGACTTCGCGAAATTGCATTTAAAAGTAATGTGCTTTTTTGAAAGTTAAAGAATATTATTGTTATAATTACCTCACACAAAGTCTTGTGTTAATATTAATATATATATGTATTCACTGAAAAAACCATAGGTTTCAAACCAGTTATAGTTAGGAATTAGCATTTAAAAAACCTATTAAATTCACTGAAAAAACCATAGGTTTCACACCAGTTATAGTTAGCTGGAAATGTTACTGACATAAAACCATTGAAATTCCAACGTTATAGTTAGTTGGACTCACTATAACAAGCGCGCCTGCAATGCACTGCTGATGACGACACATATTACATCACTCATGACATGGTCAGTGACATCACTCATGACATCACTCAATCAATCAATCACGTCATTTGTATAGCGCACTACTCACCCGGGAGGGTCTCAAGGCGCTGGGGAAGGGGAAAGTTACTGCTCGAACAGCCAGGTCTTGAGCTGCTTCCTGAAGGCGAGATGGTCTTGGGTTCGCCAAAGGTGGGTGGGGAGGGAGTTCCACGTCTTGGCTGCCAGGTAGGAGAAGGATCTTCCACCGGCGGTGGCTCTGCGGATGGGTGGTACGGTGGCGAGTGCGTGGCCGGTCGATCGTAGCTGGCGGGTGGGCTTGTAGAAGGTCATGCGGTCATTGAGGTACTTGGGGCCCAGGTCGTGGAGAGCCTTGTGTGCGTGGGTGAGTAGTCTGAACGTGATTCTCTTGCTGACGGGGAGCCAGTGCAGGTCTCTCAGGTGTCCGGTGATGTGGCTGTGTCGGGGTATGTCGAGGATGAGTCGGGCGGAGGCGTTCTGGATGCGTTGGAGTCTTTTTTGAAGTTTCGCTGTGGTTCCGGCGTAGAGGGTGTTCCCTTAGTCCAGTCGGCTGGTGACGAGTGCCTGGGTGACGGTCTTCCTGGTTTCCGTGGGGATCCATCTGAAGATTTTGCGGAGCATGCGCAGGGTGTTGTAGCACGAGGATGAGACGGCGTTGACTTGTCTGGTCATTGACAGGGAGGAGTCCAGGATGAAGCCCAGGTTGCGTGCGTGGTCCGTTGGTTTGGGAGCGGTGCCCAGGGCCGGGGGCCACCAGGAGTCGTCCCAGGCGGAGGGTGATGATCCCAGGATGAGGACTTCCGTTTTGTCCGAGTTCAGTTTAAGGCGGCTGTTCCTCATCCAGTCGGCGACGTTTTTCATCCCTTCGTGTAGGTTGGCTCTGGCGGTGGTGGGGTCGCTGGTGAGGGAGAGGAGGAGCTGGGTGTCGTCGGCGTAGGAGATGATGTTGAGGTTGTGCTGGCGTGCGATGGCTGCGAGGGGGCTCATGTAGACGTTGAAGAGGGTTGGGCTGAGTGAAGATCCTTGTGGTACGCTGCAGATGACTTCGGTGGCCTCGGATCTGAACGGAGGGAGGTGGACTCTCTGGGTTCTTCCAGTGAGGAACGAGATGATCCATTCCAGCGCTTTTTCTCGAATTCCGATGTTGCTGAGGCGCTTCACTAGAGTTCGGTGGCAGACGGTGTCGAATGCCGCAGAGAGGTCCAGGAGGATGAGGGCCGCTGTTTCCCCGTTGTCGATCAGGGTTCTGATGTCGCCAGTGGCTGCGATCAGGGCGGTCTCGGTGCTGTGGTTGGCCCGAAACCCGGACTGCGAGGGGTCGAGGGATCCGTTCGTCTCGAGGAAGGCGGCCAGCTGTTTGTTGACGGTTTTCTCGATGACTTTGGCGGGAAAAGGAAGGAGCGAGATGGGACGGTAGTTCTTGAGGTCGGTGGGGTCCGCTGTTGGTTTCTTCAGGAGGGCGGTCAGCTCGGCGTACTTCCAGCTCTCCGGGAAGGTGGCTGCGTGGAAAGAGGAGTTGATGGTGTCTCGGAGATGGGGTGCGATGGTGGCGTCGGCTTTGTTGAAGACGTGGTGTGGGCACGGGTCGGTTGGGGATCCAGAGTGGATGGAGTTCATCGTGCGGGTGGTGTCTTCAGTGCTGATCGGGGTCCAGTTGCAGAGGGTGTTGGTGGCGGGCGTTGGTTCGGTGGTAGGGTGCGTGGTCTGTGCGTCGAAGCTGTTGTGTATGTCGGCGATCTTGCGGTGGAAGAACGAGGCGAGTGAGTTGCAGAGGTCTTGCGAGGGAGTGATGTCGTTTCCGGCGCTGGGGTTGGAGAACTCTTTGACGATGCTGAAGAGTTCCTTGCTGTCGTGGGTGTTGCTTTCCAGTCATTCTTTGAGTGCTGTCTTCTTGGTGGCGCGGATCAGCTGATGGTGTTTGCGGATGGCGTGCTTGAGGGCGGTCCTGTTGTCTGTGGTGTGGTCTAGCCGCCAGGCTTTTTCGAGGGTGCAGCAGTTCTTCTTGGATTCCTTGAGTTAGTCGGTGAACCAGGGGGTTTTCTTGCTGCCGTGTCTGCTGGGAGGGTTCTTTAGTGGTATGAGGTCATCGGCGCAGGCGGTCAGCCACTTGGTGAGGTTGCTGGCTGCTTCGTTGGGGTCCGTTGTGCTGGTGGGAGTGTTCTGGCTGAGGGAGGAGGTGAGCTGCTCGGCGGTGATCTTGCTCCAGCATCGGCGGAGGACCTGTTGCGGGTGGTGGTGGGTCGTGTTTTTTTTTTTAAGTGGACGCAGCTGTGGTCGGTCCAGTAGAGTCCTGTGGTCTGGCTGAAGGAGATGTGCTTGCTGGATGAGAAGACTGGGTCAAGCGTGTGGCCGGCATAGTGGGTGGGGGTGTTCACTAGTTGCTTGAGTCCGAGGTTGGCGAGGTTGTCCAGCAGGGCGGTGGTGTTTCTGTCGTTGTTGTTCTCCAGGTGAAAGTTGAGGTCTCCTAGGAGGATGTAGTTGGCGGAGGGAAGGGCGTGCGGGCTGATGAAGTCTGCGATGTCTTCGCTGAATTGTGTGCGTGGTCCCGGTGGTCTGTAGATGAGGGTGCCGCGGAGGGTGGTCTTGGGGTCAGTGTATATCTGGAAGTGCAGGTGTTCAATGGCGTTGAAGGTTTTGTCGGAGTAAGTTGAGATGCGGATGGTGTTCTTGTGTACGATGGCGATGCCTCCTCCCGTCTGGTTGACGCGGTCCTTCCGGGTGATCTTGTATCCGTCCGGGATGGCTATGGTGATGTCGGGCGCTGAGGAGGCGTTCATCCAGGTTTCGGTGAGGAAGGCGACGTCCGGTGCTGTCGTGTCAAGCAGGTCCCAGAGTTCCACGGCGTGCCTGTGGATGGAGCGGGTGTTGAGCAGGATGCACTTCAGGTGGTTGCTGCTGGTGCAGGGCTTGGCGGGGGCCGTGCAGGTCCGGTAGCAGGAGAAACGGCAGGCTTGGCAGGCGAAGGGTCCGTGTGTGCGTCTCGGGGTGGCTCGGTAGCAGGCAGGATTCCGGCCAGTGTTGAGTGCGTTGAGTGTTGCGGCGTCGTAGGTCCGTCGGGTCGTCTTGCTTCGGCGGGGGCCAGGGGTCCTGGCACTGGGCGCAGTCCAGGCGCGGACAGGCTTACTTTTCGCGCACCTTCGGCACTCAATCGGTGCTCCCGCTGCGCGCGTCCGCTGCGCGGTCGCTGAGGGGGCGTCATAAGTAAGGAGCCGGGAGGGAGGAGCAGCTGGGTGGCGGGAGCGGGGCGGCGAATGGAGTCGCCGGGGGCGGGGCCGCAGGGAGGCAGCGGCGGGAAATCCAAGGGTCTGCGGGCAGCGGGGATCCTTGGAGCTGCGGGCGGCGCTCGAGGGAAACTGAAGGCAGGAGGCGGCAAGGCAAGGCAGGCAGGAGCAGCAGCAGAGGGTGGAGCGACCAAGCCCTGAGGAGAGCTGAGCGGTCACTGATGACACCATCCAGTGAATGTGTGTCTTTCTGTAAAATAAATATGTTTTACAAATGTGTTTGTAAAGGTCGATGGAAGAATACATTTTTAAATAAGTGTCTAAATGGATGTTTGAAAAAAAAAATGATTGGTTAACTGGTTTAAGTGTATCTTAGTAAATACATATATTAGCGAGTAATTTTTAAATATTTAAATATATGTATCAGTGTTTCACTTTGTGTGTAAGTGGCTGCATGGGTTGGTGACTGACTCACTGTATGTGTTTTGAAGATAGCATATGTGCAGGACTGTATGGGTGAATGACTGTGTTTATGTGTGTGTTAGTGAGTGAATGCTTGCCTCACTAGTGTCTCTATGAGTAACTACATATGTTTTAATCTAGTATATGCGAGTATTGATGTATATAAGTGAGTATATGTGAGAGTGAGAGATTGTAGGAGTTCCTGTTTAAATAAGTATGTGTTTCTATAAGTGATTGTTTAAGAGAGTAAGTATATGTGAGTTTCCTTAGAAGTAAGGTGGTAGTGTGTGTATAGCTGTATATGTAAATAAATGGATGTTCAATAGTTTATTTGCATGTGTGAGTAACTTTTGGATGACTGTCGGTGTGTAACAGGATGTATATGTGTATCACTACATATGATGAGTGAGTATATGTATGAGTGGCTATATAGAACTGTTGCTGAATGAGTGGATGTGTATATAGATGGTGGAATTACTGAATTGGTTGTTGTATCTGGTATGGGTATCTCCATTGTTTTGAAATTGTTAGTTTCTATTTTTGAATATGTGTTTCAAGGGTTACATTACACTGAAAGGAGGTCTGTCAGTGTGTCACAAGGATGTTGTCATCAGTGAGGTCATGAGTGATGTCACTGACCATGTCATGAGTGATGTAATATGTGACGTCATCAGCAGTGCATTGCAGGCGCGCTTGTTATAGTGAGTCCAACTAACTAAAACGTTGGAATTTCAATGGTTTTATGTCAGTAAAATTTCTATAACTGGTGTGAAACCTATGTTTTTTTCAGTGAATTTCATAGGTTTTATAAATGCTAATTCCTAGGCCTCAAACCTATGTTTTTTTCAGTGAATTTCAAAGGTCTTTTAATAGCAAATTTCTACAGCTCTGAAATGTAATATTTTTTGTAATAAATCCTATTTTGTATATTTATGTAATACTATTTTATTTATGTTTATTGTTCATGGTTTTTTTTTTGCCCGGGAGCGCTCCCGGTGCGCGTCCCGGTGAGCGCACCAGTAAGCGCAGTCTTGCGGCGCACCCCAGGGCGCGTACCGGGGAGCGTCCCGTTAGCGCTATTGCCGCGTACGAAAACATCATTGTGACGTATTGCGTAGCCGGGTCCGCGTGATACGCACGGCGTAAGCGCACCCGGAAGTACCCACGCACATACGAACGCGCTACGTAAGCGCCCTGTGGCGCTTCGCGTAAGCGCGTCGGGGCGCGCCCCGGGGAGTGTGGCGTAAGCGCGTCAGGTCATGTGACCTGAAAATAACACTTTTCATTGGTTCAGAACAGTTTTGGTTTCCAAATGATGAAAGCCCGGGTCATGTGACCTGAAAATAACACTTTTCATTGGTTCAGGACAGTTTTGTTTTCCAAATGATGAAAGCCCCCACCTTTTTTCCTTATTCTGACTTTGTCCTTTGACTGAGGAAGGCCTGTTTGGAGATCTGTGACTAATATTTTGTACTTTAAAATGGCTTCAGTAGCAGCAGTAACAGGAGCATCTCAGCCACCACCACCACCACCAAGAGGACCACCACAACACCACAGTGGTGGAGATGTAGAAGAGGAGGAGGAGGAGGAGGAGGAAGAGGAGGAGGAGGAAGAGGAGGAGGAGGAGGAGGAGGAGGAGGTGGCTCACAGAATATAATACCCCATATAGGCCAAAGCAGCACATTATATGGGAGTTTTTTTCCATCCCAAAGGACCAGAAGAAAGTGAATGCGCCAAAGTAGACTTGCCTAATCTGTGGCACTGAACTTTCAAGGGGGAACCCTAACAAGAAATACTCATTTGGCAATAACACCATGATTCGCCACATGCAGCGCAGGCATCCCAACAACTATGCTGCGGCAGAGGTGAGAGAACTGGCCAGTAACCCTCCCCAATCTTCACCCAGCACCTCCAAAAGAAAGCAACCCACTCCATCGGGACCAGAGACAAGGGAGATGGTCTCAAACATACAACCAAAGTTTGGGCAATACAAGATCACTTGTATTTTTTGTGGTAAAACCATCACCTATGGTGAGCAAAGCATAAACCTCATCAACCTTGCTGGTGACAACCACAATTGCCCCAAAAAAACATAATTTTTTCCTGATTTTTTTTGCTCCAGTTGAGCCGTTTTCAATTCCCTGTTTTTTGTTTCTCCCCATAAAAATAACAAAAAAAATATAAAATAGTTCATAAAAGCCAAAAAAAGTATGAAATGTTTAAAAAAGCATTAAAAAAATATAAAACAACAAAAAGAAGAAAAAAAACAGTTCTTTTTAGAACTACCTCCAATTTATTAAAAAAAAGGCAAAACATTTTTAAAACTCTGTCATTCTTTTTTTCCCATGGTATGCTCCCCGGTCTGCTCCCCGGTCCGCTCCCCGGTGCGCGTACCAGGTGCTCCCCCCGCGAAAATCGAAGGCATTTTTTTTTTGTTTTGCCCCGCGGGGCCCTTTTATGGCCCCCACATCAAACCTAGGGGGTCTACTCTGCCCCCTTTTGGTCATTTCCCCCTTTGTTTTTTCCACCTCTTGTGTCTCGATCCTACCGAGACACAAGATGGCGGCCGCTCCGGACTGTTTGGAATGTTGACAGACACGCGAGAGCCAATCAGCTTTCCGCGCGCGAACTCGCGTATCGCGCTGGTACGCGCCCCGGTGCGCGTACCGGGGCACGCTTATAGATATACATATTGTTTTGAACCTAAATTACTCAAAATCCACTTGAGCACATATCTTGAGACATAGCAAAGGAACATTGGGCTACCAGTCCCTACAATTTTGCCAGGATTGGTGGAAATCCATTCAGCCGTTCGGGCTAAAAGGGAGGTCGACCGCCCTAAGGAAATTAACATGGGGAAAAGACGTTTTGGGACCCCCCTTTTATCTCGGCCCCCGCTTGACGAATCCCCCTCCAAAAAAAGGAGCGGAGCGCCGCCAGGCATTTTTGAGGAAATTCTCAGGCAGATTCGTCAACCGGCGCCAGAGTTATTACCAATAGAATGTTGCGATTTCCCTATTCAAAATAATCCTAACTATAACTACCTACTGGCGACCGCCAGTAGGAATGAATATATATATATATATATATATATATACATATATATATATATATATATATATATATATATATATATATATATATATACATTACCTACTGGCGGTCGCCAGTAGGTATATATAGTTAGGACCTAGTTACCATCGGAAATTCCGAACATTCTATTAGTAATAACTTTGGCGCCGATTGAGGGATCTGCCTGGAATTTTCCTTAAATTTGCCTCGCTGTGCTCCGCTCCTTCTCTGAAAGTTTCGGGGGAATTCGTCAAGCGGGGGCCAAGAAAAAAGGGGGGTCCCCAAAACATGTTTTCCCCATGTTAATTTCCATAGGGACATTCTGACAAGGCTACAGCTCGAACGGCTGAACAGAATTACACCAGATTTGGCAAAATGGTAGGGACTAGTATGCAGTAGTGCCTTTTCTATAATTGGTGAAAATCCCTCCAGTAGTTGTTGAGAAAATTGAATTTGAAATTTTTCAAATGGCATTTTCAATGGGACCTTTAGACACGGCTACAGGCTGAACGGAATTACACCAAACTTGGCAAATTGGTAGGGACAGGTAGGCAGTAGTGCCTTTTCTATATTTGGTGAAAATCCCTCCAGTAGTTGTTGAGAAAATTGATTTGAGCAAATGATATATCTAAATGCGCTCAACATTCTATTGGGAATAACTTTGGCGCTGATTGAGGAATCTGTGTGTAATTTGGCCAGCTCCGCTCCGCTCCTTCCCTGAAAGTTTCGGGGGGATTCGTCAAGCGGGGGCTGAATGGGGGGGTCCCAAAACGTGTTTTTCCCATGTTAATTTCCATAGGGACCTTTAGACACGGCTACAGCCCGAACGGCTGAATGGAATTACTTCAAACTTGGCAAAATGGTAGGGCCTGGTATGCAGATGTGCCTTTGCTATGTTTGGTGAAAATCCCTCCAGTAGTTGTTGAGAAAATTGAATTTGAAATGTTTCAAATGGCATTTTCTATGGGACCTTTAGACACGGCTACAGCCCGAACGGCTGAACGGAATTACACCAAACTTGGCAAAATGGTAGGGACAGGTATGCAGTAGTGCCTTTTCTATATTTGGTGAACATCCCTCCAGTAGTTGTTGAGAAAATTGAATTTGAGCAAATTATATATCTATATGCGCTCACCGTACGTGCACAGTATGCGTACGGTACGCATACCGTGCGCGTACCCTTACGTGCGCGAGCTTCTGATTGGCTGGCAGTCGACTGTCAACATTCCAAACTGTCCAAACCAGGAAGTTTTGGCCACCATCTTGTTTTTCAGGAGAACTGAGGCACAAGTGAGCCCAAAACAAGAGTGGAAAACACGAAAAAGGGGCAGGGTAGAGACCCCCCAACCCTCTAGCCCTTCTCAGGGGGTCCCAAAAGGACCCCCAAGGGCAAAAAAAATAAAAAAATTGCACTTGGTGGTCCTTCTGGGACCCCCTGAGAAGGGCTAGGGGGTCAGGGGGTCTCAACCCTGCCCCCTTTTTGCGTTTTCCACTCTGGTTTTGTGCTCTCTTGTGCCTCACTTCTCCTGAGAAACAAGGTGGCTGCTCAGGAGGTCCCAGAAGGATAATAACATATATAAACGTTATCCGCTAATAGAATTAGCATTTACAAAACCTTTGAAATTTATTGAAAAAAAATATAGGTTTCACGCCTGATATAGTTAGGAATTAGCGTTTAAAAAAACTTGCAAATTCAATGAAAAAACCATAGGTTTCAAGCCTTATATAGTTAGGAATTAGCATTTAAAAAACCTTGCAAATTCACTTAAAAAACCATAGGTTTCAGGCCTTATATAGTTAGGAATTAGCATTTAAAAAACCTTGCAAATTCACTTAAAAAAACATAGGTTTCAAGCCTTATATAGTTAGGAATTAGCATTTTAAAAACCTTGCAAATTCACTTAAAAAAACATAGGTTTCAGGCCTTATATAGTTCGGGATTGGCATTTAAAAAACCATTGAAATTGCTCCTATATAGTTAGTTGTACTAACTATATTTCGTGCACCCGCAATCCACTGATGATGATGATGTCACATATTACATCATTCATGACATGGTCAGTGACATCACTGATGACATCTCAAATGACATCACTGATGACATCACTGATGATATCATTCATGTGATAATACGATGCACCTCCTGACACTCTAATATAACCTTTGATACACCCAGTGTTAAATACAGACTACCATTCTTGAAACCATTGGCACACCAATACCAGTTACTACATACGCACTCACTGATTCCTAGGTCTACACACACATTCACTCATTCACCCATAGAATCACTCATACATACAGTCACTCATCAATACAACACTATCAAATGCACTCATACACCTATACAGACACTCACACACTGCCACTCATCCATGGAGTTACTCACACACCTAGTCAGTCATGCAAAGAATCAATCACACTTCCATTTCCTCAACTATACAGTTATACACACAACACCTTACTTATTCAAACATATACTAACACATACTTACTCTCTTATACAATCACTGATACAAGTACACAATGATCCATACAGCCACTCGCACATTCACTGGCTCTCATGTATAGTCATTTATATATGCCAACTCTCACATGCACTGTGTTTTACATATGTACTTACTTGGACATGTAGCACTGAGATATCCATTCATTCACCAACACACCCATGCACACAGTCAACCGCCCATATAGCTGTTTCCACATGCACTCTTGAACTCATACACCTAGTGAATCAACTGCTCACACATCTATGCACAGAGTCACGCACCTCCCAGCCACCCACACACACACACACTCAGTCTCCCATTCAAATACTTGGGCAACCAATCAATAACCCATATAGCCACTCATATAGCTACTGTTCAACACATGCAGCAGCTTACACAACAGACATACTGATGCACACATTCAGACAGTTTAGTCACTAACCCATGCATTTAGTAAGACACATTTAATCACTCACTCATACAGTCAGTCACGCACCTACTAAATCCTTCATCCAGACAATTATACATCCACTCATTCTTCAATATGTAAAACATATTTAAACTTTACAGAAACACACAGTCACTGGATGATGTCATCAGTGATGTCAAATGAGATGTCATCAGTGATGTCATCAGTGATGTCATCAGTGATGTCATTTGAGATGTCATCAGTGATGTCATCAGTGAAGTCACTGACCATGTCACGAATGATGTAATATGCGACATCAGCAGTGGATTGCGGGTGCGCAAAATATAGTTAGTACAACTAACTATATAGGAGCAATTTCATTGTTTTTTTAATGCTAATTCCAAACTATATATATATATATATATATATATATATATATATATATATATATATATATATATATATATATATATATATATATATATATATATATATATATATATATATATATATATATATTACCTACTGGCGTCTCGCCAGTAGGTATATATAGTTAGGATTATTTGTCTATGGGATTTTTGAAAATTCTATGTCTAATAACTTTGGCGTTTGTGGACGGAATCGGCTGAAATTTTCAGGAAAATGGCACATTTTGTTTCTGAGCATCCCTTGAAAATTTGGGGGGGTTTTGTCGAGGGGGGGCCGAGAAAAAAGGGGGGTCCCAAAACGCGTTTTTCCCATGTTAATTTCCATAGGGCGGTTGGACTCACTTTTAGCTCGAACGGCTGAATGGATTTGCACGAAACTTGGCAAAATTGTAGGGACTGTTAGCCCGATGTGCCTTTGCTAGGTCTCAAGATATGTGCTCCAGTAGTTTTTGAGAAATTAACGTTCAAAACAAGATATATATCTGTAACAGCGCTCCGGGCTGCGGTCCGGTTCGCTTACTTTTCGCGAAACGGAACTTTGCGCGCAGAAAGCTGATTGGCTCTCCGGTGTCTGTCAACATTCTAAACAGTCCGGAGCGGCCGCCATCTTATCTCTCGGTAGGATCGAGAGAGAAGAAGAGGTGAAAAACGAAGGGGGAATTTATTGAAAGGGGGCAAGGTATACCCCTCTTGACCCCCTAGGAATGTTGTTGGGGTTATTAAAGGGTCCCGTGGGGAAAATAAAAAAAAAATGATTTTTCACGGTAGAAGCGCTTCACGGGCCGCGAACTGGGCCGCAAACTGGTAGCGAAACGGGAATTCGCCATTTTGTGCTTCGTTTTAATTGTTTAGAGACAAAAATTATCGCCGCACATCGGCCACAATGCATGAATATCGCTGAAAAGTCAGCGATATTCATGCATTATCCAGCAAATGCTCTTAGCCATGTTATCCACCTTCCATTGGATAACATGTCTAAAAACTGCTCTGTGCGTGAGCTTTTTTTTTTTTTTTTTGCTGCGTGACGTTTGTTAACGTTCGATTCGATGGAAATCAGGAAGTGTTGACCACCATTTTGTCACTGCGAGTAAATATTTTGTTATAAATGAATCCTTATTGATAAACATTGTCTGCGCCATCTTGCGTTTTTGTCCAATGCCACAATTTTGTCGTGCACGGCAGCCATTTTAGATGCCTTGACCAGGCCCACTCTCTGCACGCCGCCGATCCTCATATACTTCCCCCCATCTGCGCTGCTCTTCTCTGAGAATCACACCCTGTGCCCGCCCGACACCTCCCTTTCACCTATTCACTAACGCACCCTCTGACACTCCTCTTTCTCTGTGTCCGATTGTCCAGGCCGGACCTAGGCTATCACCTAGCCCTGCGGATGTAGTTTATGGCCCCAGCTGTAGAGTATCCAGACATGCCAACCCTCCCGATTCAGGCGTGAGACTACTGATTTCAGTGCTAGTCTTTCGCTTCCCGATTCCTGCAAGGAAAAATCCGGGGGCATATTACCAACAACTAGCGATAATTTTTGTCTCTAACTTGTTTAGAGACAAAAATTATCGCCGCACATCGGCGAATTTTATCGCACATAAACCTTGCTATTAGCAAGGTTTATCGCAAATGCGATAAAAAACGGCCGCAATGCATGAATATCGTTGAAAAGTCAGCGATATTCATGCATTATCCAGCAAATGCTCTTAGCCATGTTATCCACTTCCCATTGGATAACATGGCTAAAAACTGCTCAGGGCAGGTGTTAGGTTTTGGAGATATTCGCGCTTAGCGCGAATATCTCCAAAAGTTGGTAATAGGAGATAGCGATGGTTAGGGACTGTTTCCAGTCGCTAAAATCTTGGCACGCTCACTTTGCATGTCATTAGTGATAAATATCACTGATATGCAAAGCGGGGCCCAAGATGGTCGCTATCTCCTTTTAGCTGTCACTAACTGGTGTTAGCGACAGCTTGGTAATAGGGAGATAATTATATCTCTTTTTTTTTGGCTTTTAAAGCCAAAAAAGCGGAAATAAACCCCCTTGATAATATGCCCCATGATTTCAAGGGGGTTTCAGCTGACAGGGCTTGGTATTGTGTTACGTGCTAATTCTTCCAGGAAACATCAGAGGGTCGATGCAGGGGTTCTAGAAGGGGTGATAAACCATATAAGCCTCATGAACAAGCGCATGGTCTTTTAAAGATTTGTGAAGTACTCGGGGCGGCGGTGTGTGTGTGCCCTCTTTCAGGAGCGGGCGGGGGGGCACTGCCAGCAACTTGCCAGGCCAGGCAGTGTTCAACACGTGCATCACCCTTTCTCTGCCTGCTATTGCGCTCCATGCTTCGGAAAGGTAAGAAAAAGAACGTGCATTTGAGTTTGAAATGTCCGATCTTGTAGCAGTACACTTGCAAAGCCCACACATGACAATAACCCGATTCAAGGCCCCATTCACCCGATTTTTTAAACATATATAGCACTCCAACAAAGTTAGATTTTAAAACTTTATTAACTTTTAAATATAACGAACGCAACAAAAACTGTAAATATATTTAACCATTTTTTGAAATTAACCAGAACTATAACGATAACAACAACAACAATAATATAACTTTTATGCCTAAATTACGCAAACATTTAGCTAATCTGCTAAAGGGGGGAGTCGCCATTTCTTTACAATAATCAATAATGAAAAATCCACATCAATAGGGTTGTCCGTTTTCTCGATGCAGCACTATAGTGCAACATACACAGCACCTGGGGTGTCAAGAGTGAACAGGTCTTTCTTTGTTCCTTAAGATGTTATCTGTGTCAACCTCTTCCGAGAATGCTGATGCGTTAGGATTTCCTTGTGTTTCTTAATAGCATTGGTGTCTGCACACTTCTTTGTCAATTCTGTGAAGATGATAACTGCTTCATAAACAGACGATATCTTTGTTTAGTCATTAGTGTTAAGTGTGTCTGAAACTACAGTGCCCTTCTGTTTTTTTTTCTTCAGGCTCTACAGAGTTTTGTGTGTTGTTCTTTTGAGCGACAATTATTCCAGAGGTTTCAGGTTTACTTGTTTTGTCCTGCAGTGAGTTAACAGCTTTAGAGAGTTCATGTTTATTTGCTATGTCCTGCTGTTCGTCAACTGCTTCAGAGACGTCAGCCTCATTTGTTATGTTTCAGTAGATCCTGGACGTGCCCGGCCGCGCCCAAAATGGTGCCGGTGTAAATGGGACTCGTAACTGCTTGTTGTGTACTGGTTGCCCAACCTTGATATCACGAGATACATATGCAGTTTTGAAGCACATGGCGGAGGCTTGTCTGCTGTAGTGGGGCGCCCCTTTATCGTTTCAGTCGCCATTCCGCCCGCTTTTGCTACACTGTGCCTTTTCCGCCATTCAGCTGTTTAGCGCCCGCTCTTACGGCTACAGCGTCTCGCTCACCATGTAGTTGAGTTGCTCCCACTCTTGCGGTGCAGCGATAGGCGGCTTCCACAGGACTCTTAAAATGGCGGCCGGCTCTTCGGATTTGGGCCTGGTCCAGTAAAATGGCCCTGGGACACCTTGGAACTCGGACGCTTGTCTGCCAGGGCTTGGGTTCCATTCTCGAAAGCGTCCCCTCAGCCTTGAAGATTGTACAAAAGTCTTGGGGGCCGTCGACTCCCGCAGGCTTCCGGTGGGGAGCGGCTGCCATGATTGCTTGCGGAATGGCCACGACGGAGCTACGAGATGGTGGTGCTCTCATGGTGACGCCAGCTTCAGTCTGAAACATCCAGAAACAAGGTGGGGCTTTCATCGTTTGGGAAAAAAAATGTTTTAATCCATTGAAAAGTGTTATTTTTAGGTCACATGACCTAGTCTTACATCATTAGGAAAAGAAAAGTAAAATGAACCAATGAAAAGTTTTATTAACAAGTCACATGACCTGTTATGCTTACGTTACGCGCTGCGCGGCGCGCTCTGGATCGTTTCCGGGAAGCTGCGCCTTGCGCACCGGAGCACTTCCGGGTGCGCCAACGCGTCGCGTCATATTGATGTAAATATATAATTTACCGTCTTAATTTCTATGCAGGTAAGTACTTAATCAATAATAACTCAAATCGGAAAGAAAAAAACAGAGTCCGTGGTGTTAGAGTTCTTAGGGGTTTTATTCCTCAAAAAGGAATGGTCAAGACCAGAATATCATGTTCTTCCCACCACAGGGGTGGAAGAAGGGATAGAGCGCGCTCCATTTTATTGACAGTACACAGCTTATATACTTATTTCATGTCATAGAAAGCAATGCAGTAGGCGTAACAGCTGAGAGAGGGCAAGATAACAGTATCCACGTGTTACTAGTAAGTAATCAGAAGGCGTGGACTAGGCGTGAATTAGAGGTGTGTGCTAGAAACGTTCCTCATTATGACGCATTACGCGACAATGCAGGTCCAGAATATAGTCAAAATGTCTCCACCAACCAGCGGTCGGAATACAACCGCTTTCAGCAGTCCAAAAAGTTCGGTTAAATCTTAAGAGCGGGAGCAACTCAACTACATGGTGAGCGAGACGTTGTAGTCGCAAGAGCGGGCGGTAAACAGCTGAATGGCGGAAGAGGCACAGAGTACCAAAAGCGGGCGGAATGGCGACTGAAACGATAAAGGGGCGCCCCACGACAGCGTGTCTTCAGGTCAAACGGATTGTGGGACAAGGTCCAGAATGGAAGAGTCATCAAAAGGGAAAAAATTCCGCCGGACCCCGGGAGCCGGCCGCCTATGCCGGGGGCGATCTCAGGCCACACCAGGGCAACACGACTTGGGGAGGGGGCAGGAGCCAAGCGCCCCCTCTCAGTCCGCGCCATCTCACCGCCCCTCGGGGGCCTCCGTCAAGCGGTTTAGGGAGGCACCGTATCACATTGTTTTCCAATGCAGTCAGGTCCACAAATGGACCCCACTTACTTTGAATAGTGAAGCTGCAGCAGGTGCAAATAAGGTTTAAACAGTGTTACAAGAGCTGCTTAGAACTCTGAAGTATGGCACTCAACAACCAGGACTTATGCCATTTGTGTAAGGCAGTGACATGGAAGCAACTCAGGGACAAAAAGCATGAACGAACATTCACGTATGAAAATCTTATTTGGGGAAGGGGTAGAATCCAAACGCCCCCTGCCAGTTCGCGCCACTACACCGTATGTGGAAAATCTGAAGCCATCGTTCTACAAACTCTCAACGCTTGCTATCAGTGCATGAGTTTCATGCTCGATCGATTGAGCTAGCCGGATCGGGCAATAAAAAGTATAAAATAGTTATGTAAATAGTTATTTAATAAAATGTTTTACCCTGTTTCTTTGCTGGTGTGTTGTGTATATTTATAATATTTGCATAGGGTTTGTCGTTATTTTGGGCGGTGTGGGTGGCGGAGTCGAGCTGTCTTGCAGCCCTCATGGTGTGGAGCTCAGTTCATTTCACTATTTTCGTATTTCTCATGAAGGGTTGTTCCTAATGTTTGTATTTTACCGAGGTCAAAAAGAGATCGAATTAGTGGTCTACTGATTTTGCTCGATTACTTTTATTTTTTTACACGATTTTTCACTATCTGCAAAGACTAAACAGAGTATTGCGACTTTGTGCTTGTTTGTAAATAGAGAATGATCCAAAGAGAACCAATTCTAAAACAGTAAATGCTTGGATAATAACCAATCAAATGGAGAGACAAGCAGGTACGACGGATTACAACAGGGGTAAAGGTCTGCGTTAACTACCGTTCACTATCTGCAAAGAGAGAGTACTACTAAGAGAAAAGAGGGGAGTGGGGGGGGGCAGCGTTCAAAGCACATCAGCGTTCATAAACACGAAAACGTTTTTACCTATCACGTACTTGACATTTGACAGCTTTTGATATTTGCTATTAAAAAACCATTGAAATTCACAGAAAAAACCATAGGTTATAGTCGATATATAGTTAGGAATTTGCATTTACAAAACCTTGAAAATTCAATGAAAAAACCATTGGTTTTAGGCCATATATAGTTAGGGATTTGCATTTAGAAAACCTTATTTTACTCGCATAAAACCATTGAAATTCCATATATAGTTAGATGCGCTAACTATATATCGCGCACCCGCAATTCACTGCTGATGATGTCACATATTACATCATTCATGACATGGTCAGTGACATCACTGATGACATCACTGATGACATCTCAAATGACATCACTGATAAAATCACTGATAACATCTCATTTGACATGACTGATCACATCACTGATGATATCATTCATGTGATAATACCATGAACCTCTTCAGACTCTAATATAACCTTAGATACAATCAGTATAAACAGACAGTCACAGACTGTCACTCATCCATGGAGTTACTCACACACCTAGTCAGTTATGCCAAAAATCAATCACACCTCCATTTTCTCAACTATACAGTTATACACACCTTACTTATTCAAACATATACTAACACATATTTACTTTACTCTCTTATACAATCCCTGATACAAGTTCACAATGATCCATACAGCCACTCACACATTCAATGGCTCTTATGCACAGTTAATTATAGATGTCAACTCTCACATGTACTGTGTTTTACATATGTACTTACTTTGACATGTAGCACTGAGATATCCATTCACTCACTAATACACTCATGCACAGTCAACCGCCCATACAGCTGTTTCCACATGCACTTTTGAATCTATACATATAGTGAATCAACTACTCACACATCTATGTACAGAGTCACACACCTCCCAGCCACCCATACACACACACTCAGTTTCCCATACAAATACTTGGACAACCAATCAATAACCCATACAGTTACTCATATAGCTACTGATCAACACATGCAACAGTTTACAGAACAACAGACATAATGATGCACAAATTAAAACAGTTTAGTCACTAACCCATGCACTCAGTGAGACACATTTAATCACTCACTCAATCAGTCAGTCATGCACCTAGTAAATCCTTCATCCAGACACTTATATATCCACTCATTCTTCAATATGTAAAACATATTTTAACTTTACAGAAACATACAGTCACTGGATGTTGTAATCAGTGATGTCATCAGTGATGTCATTTGAGATGTCATCAGTGATGTCATCAGTGATGTCACTGACCATGTCATGAATGATGTAATATGTGACATCATCAGCAGTGAATTGCGGGTGCGCGATATATAGTTAGCGCATCTAACTATATATGGAATTTCAATGGTTTTATGCGAGTAAAATAAGGTTTTCTAAATGCAAATCCCTAACTATATATGGCCTAAAACCAATGGTTTTTTCATTGGATTTTCAAGGTTTTGTAAATGCAAATTCCTAACTATATATCGACTATAACCTATGTTTTTTTCTGTGAATATATATATACATATATATATACATATATATATATATATACATATACATATATATATATACATATACATATACATATACATATATATATATTACCTACTGGCGGTCGCCAGTAGGTATATATAGTTAGGATTTTTTCTCTATGGGATTTTTGAAAATTCTATGTCTAATAACTTTGGCGTTTGTGGACGGAATTGGCTGAAATTTTCAGGAAAATGGAACATTTTGTTTCTGAGCAGCCCCTGACAATTTGGGGGGGTTTCATCAAGGGGGGGGCTAGAAAAAAGGGGGGTCCCAAAACGCGTTTTTCCCATGTTAATTTCCATAGGGCGGTTGGCCTCACTTTTAGCTCGAACGGCTGAATGGATTTGCACGAAACTTGGCAAAATTGTAGGGACTGTTAGCCCGATGTGCCTTTGCTAGGTCTCAATATATGTGCTCCAGTGGATTTTGAGTAATTTAGGTTCAAAAAAAGATATATATCTGGGCGGAGCCTAACCACACATATGATCTGATTGGCTGTCAGCACTTCATCCAAGAAGTGTTGGCAGCCATCTTGGGACCAATATACATGATAGCACCTCATTAAAAAGCATTGTAGTTAATAGAGGGTTTTAGGACTTTAGTTACATTATAAATCATTTGTTGATGGTACCATACTCGTTTTAGGAATTGTGGTGGGTTCTAAGGTGATTTTACCATGTGAAAAAACCTTCTGCTGTGATATCATGAATATTGTTTGAAAGAAAACTAATATCTCATGATTTTCCCACAGTGGTTTGGAAGGGGATCTATAAGCTAAACTGAAAGCATATTTTCTGTAAATTCACATTATCTTTCTCAGTCATGTGAAAATGAAGTCTGACATTCTCAGTAAAACATGTACATCCAACAAGGACAGAGACTGTCAGTTGATTCCTTTGTGTTCTACTGCAGCCTCCTAGAGTGTTCTAAAGAACAACTAGAGCGCTAACAGTCCTACTTATTACAAAGGTATGGCACACCTGAAGCCATCTTGATTGGAATAAAGTGGTAACTCTTAAAACATTTAATTTAAAAAGAAACAACATGAGGGGGTATATTTTGCCATAGAAAGTATGATTAGTGCTGCAGAATGAAAAATTAGGGCACATTTTGAGTGACTTCTCAAATCCTTTTCTATTTCATTAAAACATTCTGACATGCAGTCTCCCAAAATGGCCACCAGAGACAAAAGAGCCCAAATGTAGCCCAAATATCACCCAGATGTAGCCCAAGTATAGCCCAATGACAGAATGTCCCAGAGTGTTCTAAAGAACAACTAGAGCGCTAACAGTCCTACTTCTTACAAAGGTATAGCACACCTGGAGCCATCGTGATGGGAATAAAGTGGTAACTCTTGAAACATTTAATTTAAAAAGGAACAAAATGAGGGGGTATATTTTGCCATATGAATTATGATTAGTGCTGCAGAAAGAAAAATTAGGGCACATTTTGAGTGACTTCTCAAACCCTCTTCAATTTCATTAAAAAATTCTGACATACAGTCTCCCAAGATGGCCACCAGAGACAAAAGAGCCTAAATGTAGCCCAAATATCACCCAGATGTACCCCAAGTATAGCATAATGACAGAATGTCCCAGAGTGTTCTAAAGAACAACTAGAGCGCTAACAGTCTTAATTATGACAAAAGTATGTCACACCAGAAGCCATCTTGATTGGAATGAAGTGGTAAGTCTGAAAACACTCAATTTAAAAAGGAACAACATGAGGGGGTTAATTTTGCCATAGAAAGTATGATTAGTGCTTCAGAAAGAAAAATTAGGGATCATTTTGAGTGACTTCTCAAATCCTCTTCTATTTCATTAAAAAAATTCTGACATGCAGACTGAAACATGCACTTTGAATACCAGCAGCAGACGTCCCTGGTGAGCAGTAGCTTTACTACAGTGATCTAATGTGCAACTAGAGTGCTAACATTCAGAATTTATGGCAAATGTGTGACACATCTGAATGCCTTCTTGATGGAACCAAAGTAAACAAGCATTGAAAATGCAATAGATCTCGCCCTCGTTTAAGTTAAAGCCATTCTGTTTGTAATGAGGTGGCTTTTTAGCTTTGCTTTTATTAGTGTTTTTTCAACTTTCATGTAAATAACATGCATCTGTATGCATATAAGTATATGTATGCATGCATTTATGTTTGTATTTATATAGATATACAGATGATATATGTTTATATATGTATGTATATATATATATTCACTGAAAAAACCATAGGCTATAGACCATATATAGTTAGGAATTAGCATTTACAAAACCTTGAAAATTCACTGAAAAAACCATAGGTTATAGACCATATATAGTTAGGAATTAGCATTTACAAAACCTTGAAAATTCACTGAAAAAACCATAGGTTATAGACCATATATAGTTAGGAATTCGCATTTACAAAACCTTATTTTACTCACACAAAACCATTGAAATTCCATATGTAGTTAGTTGCACTAACTATATATCGCGCACCCGCAATCCACTGCTGATGATGTCACATATTACATCATTCATGACATGGTCAGTGACATCACTGATGACATCACTGATGACATCTCAAATGACATCACTGATGACATCACTGATGACAACATCCAGAGACTGTATGTTTCTGTAAAGTTAAAATATGTCTTACATATTGAAGAATGAGTGGATGTATAAGTGTCTGGATGAAGGATTTAGTAGGTGCATGACTGACTGTATGAGTGAGTGATTAAATGTGTCTCACTGAGTGCATGGGTTAGTGACTAAACTGTCTTAATTTGTGCATCATTATGTCTGTTGTTCTGTAAACTGTTGCATGTGTTGATAAGTAGCTATATGAGTAACTATATGGGTTATTGATTGGTTGCCCAAGTATTTGTATGGGAGACTGAGTGTGTGTGTGGGTGGCTGGGAGGTGTATGACTCTGTGCATAGATGTGTGAGCAGTTGATTCACTAGATGTATGGTTTCAAAAGTGCATGTGGAAACAGCTGTATGGGCGGTTGACTGTGCGCATGAGTGTATTGGTGAGTGAATGGATATCTCAGTGCTACATGTCAAAGTAAGTACATATGTAAAACACAGTACATGTGAGAGTTGACATATATAAATAACTGTGCATAAGAGCCAGTGAATGTGTGAGTGGCTGTATGGATCATTGTGAACTTGTATCAGGGATTGTATAAGAGAGTAAATATGTGTTAGTATATGTTTGAATAAGTAAAGTTTGTATAACTGTATAGTTGAGGAAATGGAGGTGTGATTGATTCTTTGCATGACTGACTAGGTGTGTGAGTAACTCCATGGATGAGTGACAGTCTGTGAGTGTCTGTTTACACTGATTGTATCTAAGGTTATATTAGAGTCTGAAGAGGTTCATCGTATTATCACATGAATGATATCATCAGTGATGTGATCAGTAATGTCAAATGAGATGTCATCAGTGATGTCATCAGTGATGTCATTTGAGATGTCATCAGTGATGTCATCAGTGATGTCACTGACCATGTCATGAATGATGTAATATGTGACATCATCAGCAGTGGATTGCGGGTGCGCGATATATAGTTAGTGCAACTAACTATATATGGAATTTCAATGGTTTTGTGTGAGTAAAATAAGGTTTTGTAAATGCGAATTCCTAACTATATATGGTCTATAACCTATGGTTTTTTCAGTGAATATATATATATATATATATATATATATATATATATATATATATATATATATATATATATATATATATATATATATATATATATATATATATATATATATATATATATATATACCAAATCAGTTGCAGAACACCTATTTGTACATTAGCCACAGAAAGACTGTTAGTTCTCACTTCTATTTTAATGGCAGCATGCACAAGCGGGACCTCACAGCAGTCCCTTTCAGATATCTTCTTTGTCGTACGCCTGACGCGTTTCAGGAAAAGAGTTTCCTTTCTTCAGAGGCACAGTTGGAGGGCATTGACGACAGCGTTTTCGTGGCACTCGCGATATTTTATTGAACACCTGTCCATGTGGGCGTGGCTAAAGGTCTTCAGGGTGTTGTAGTGCAGTTTTATTTCTCTTTCCCCAGTGGGTGCGGTCATCATGTCCTTTAAAATAGTCTTCATCCCAAGTGGGTAGAAAAAGGATTGGCTGCAGCCCCACCTTCCGCTTTACTGCTGTCACAGTTGGAGGGCATTGACGATAGCGTTTTCTCTTTCCCCAGTGGGTGCGGTCATCATGTCATTTAAAGTAGTCTTCATCCCAAGTAAGGACATGATGACCGCACCCACTGGAGAAAGAGAAATAAAACGGCACTACAACACCCAGAAGACCTTTAGCCACGCCCACATGGGCAGGTGTTCAATAAAATATCGCGAGTGCCACGAAAAGGCTGTCGTCAATGCCCTCCAACTGTGCCTCTGAAGAAAGGAAACTCTTTTCCTGAAACACGTCAGGCGTACGAGAAAGAAGATATCTGAAAGGGACTGCTGTGAGGTCCCGCTTGTGCATGCTGCCATTAAAATAGAAGTGAGAACTAACAGTCTTCCTGTGGCTAATGTACAAATGGGTGTTCTGCAACTGATTTGATTATATATATATATATATATATATATATATATATATATATATATATATATATATATATATATATATATATATAATCACGAAAACAGCAAGTCAAAAGGTCAGCACACTCTCAGGCATGAAGACACGGCACTCGTCAAAGTGTCAAGGATGTTTAATGCTCACAACGCGCTTCACCACACGAAGTGGCTTGATCATGTGAACATAAGTGCACTGATTCACCATTTAAAGTCTGCCTCAGAATAATGAAAACAAACATAGGACTGTACAAGGGCCGTCAAAAGTTGCATCGAAATACAATTAACTTTGTCCTCAAGAAACGCATGGTCATATAAACATATTGGTAAACATACAAACATGATCACTGTAATATTAGCTTATGAAAAAACCCACTTAGTGCCATACATTGCTACGTGACAACTGCGCTTCTAAAATGTACCTGTGTACAATACCAGTCTCCGCCCATGCAAATGGAACAATATGCTGCTCAATGCTCTCCTATACCGGGGTTTACACGGGAAAGTATTGCATATAATATCATGCACATCCATCCGATAACTACCGGGTAGCCAGTCGTCCTGGTGTCTGCCCCTGTTGCCTGGAAGTCGCGCACCCACCGCGTCCGATATGCATACGACGTCATGGGCTACAGTGCTTCTGACACGTCGCATAATACGTACAGGTCACATATGCGCCAGAACTTGCGTACAAGTCCCATATCGACTGGGTTTAAAAAGTTGTACATGTCGCACACCCTACGCTGTTCCTATACGGCAATCCTGAAATGGCGCACATGTGACGCGCAGTGAACTGGCAGGGTACGCAACTCCAAAACAAAAAAAGGAAAAAAAATAATTACAAAAAATAATGTAAGTATATTTTAAACAATATCAAATAATTTAAAACATTTTAAAAAAAATGTGTAATGAAATTTAAAAAATAACATACCTAAAAAAAATTACAAAAATGTAGTTGAAAAATAACAATTTTTAAATATATTTATTGTTATATTTATTATCATTTTAAAAACCTTTGAAATTCACTGAAAAAACCATATGTTTCAGACGTGTTATAGTTAGGAATTAGCATTTGTAAAACCTTGGAAATTCACTGAAAAAAAAATAGGTTTCAGGGGTGTTCTAGTTAGTTGGACATTTCACTCGTACAAAACCACTGAAATTCCTCCGTTATAGTTAGTTGCACTAACTAACTCTCGCGCCTGCAATCCATTGGTGAGGATGTCACATATTACATCATTCATGACGTGGTCAGTGACATCACTGATGACATCTCAAATGACATCACTGATGATATCACTGATGATATCACTGATGATATCACTGATGATATCACTGATGATATCACTGATGACATCATCTACGTGACAATCAGATACACCTCATCATACACTACTATAACCTTTCATCAGTCACTGTGAAATACAGAGAACCATATTTGAATCCGTTGACACAGCAATACAAGTATCTAAAACCCCACTCAGTAACTCATAGATCTACACACACATCGAATCAATATCCTATAGATTCACTCTTACATGCTGTAAATGATCAATAGAACACTATCAAATATACTTATACACCTATATTGGCATTACACACCAGCACACATCCTATTCAGTTGTGCAGTCATCCTACTCACTTTTGCAAACAACGTATCATATTTACATTTACTCAGCTACACACTTATACAAATAGCACTTCATTTATTCATATTGATAGTAACTCATACTTAGTGTGTTATGAAATTACTATTACAAGTATACAGTTATCTATACAGTCACTCATGCAAGTAATGAGACTTATGTATACCTATTTGTATACAACTGTCACATACACTGCCTTTTATTTTTTGTACTTTGTTGGAAATGTACCATTGAGAAATATATTTGCTCATCACCACACCCATAAAGATATTCACTCACACAAACCACTATTATAACACATAGTCTTAACGTCATATACCTACTGAATCAACTAATCACATATCTTGGGGCAGTCACAGATCACCACCGAACCACACACACATTCACTCTCCTATCCAAATAGTCAGTTAACTAATCAATAACTAATATGGACTTTCACATAGCTAGTAACTAACTGGTGCAGCAGTTTACACAACAACTGACAAAGTAATACAGATATTCAGTCAATAACACTGCTACTATATCCTCCCTCAAGATAGGTATATATCCATTGATTCTTAAATGCAGATTGCTCTATATACATTACATATTTAAATAACAAACCAAACCACATTCACTGGATGATGTCATCAGTGATGTCATTTGAAATGTCATAAGTAATGTCACTGACCATGTTACGAATGATGTAATATGTGACATCATCACCAGTGGATTGCGGGCGCGAGAGTTACAGTTAGTACAACTAACTATAACGGAGGAATTTCAATGGTTTTGTACGAGTGAAATGTCCAGCTAACTACAACACCCCTGAAACCTATGGTTTTTTCAGTGAATTTCTAAGGTTATTTAAATGCTAATCCCCAACTATAACACGTCTGAAACCTATGGTTTTTTCAGTGAATATATATATATATATATATATATATATATATATATATATATATATATACACACACACACACACACACATATACACACAGATATATATACACACATACATATATATATACACATATGCACATATACACATACATATATACACATACATATATACACATACATATACATATATACACATACATATATACACATACTGTTGTATGGCGTTTTTGATTCCGAATGTTCCAGATTCATGCCCTTATATAGGTACAATCCAGGTTGCCCTTATATAGGCATAGCAATTAAGCCCTTATTTAGGCATAGCCCATGCTACCCAAATACAGGCATGGCTACTTGCATTCGTTCATCAAACGTCACAACGATTTCTTGGAAAACCAGACTCATAAGCAGAAGGGACTTCCCCTAGCCTGGATATGGATTTCTCCAAGAAACTCATTATTATGCATGAACAACTATTCCTTAGGGGTGCATCCAGGACGTTCATATGCCCAACTTTACGTCAAAGCTGGCATTCCTAAACACCTTCAATGTATAAATATACCTTCATCACTTTCTATAGCAAAGCACGGTGTAGTTCGGTGCAGTTCGACTACCTACTTGCCCGAAGCAATTCGCTACAGCAAGTGCCGAAGGAAGCAGACTCTCCAGCTGATGCACTGACAAGAAGCCGTCCTCCTCTGCCGAGGATTCAGCTCTAGTGTTTGACTCCCCTTGCGGGGTGTTAGGAAATTGAGTCTGAGACAGAGATACCAACCTCCTTCATTCTAAGGTATGGAGCTGAATAGAACCTAGAGAAACCTTTGGCAATTCTTGGCAGAACTAAAAATTATGCTAAAAACAATACTTACCTCTTCCCTGGTACTAGACCTAGGTTAGGTACATTTGGGTAGGCGTATTTTAGAAGCATCAGTTGAGTATTTTAGCCTGTGTTATTTATGTATGTATTTTTATATGGCTTAGAAACCATACAATGCTATTACAGTATTATTTCATAATACTATTCTCGCTGTACGCATTATACTTCGTATTCTGTCTAACGATTGTAGCAGTTCACCTCTCTTGCATGAGAAAGAAGACTGTTCAATAAACCTTTTATTGAAAACGCCCGCTCACTATTTCTCTGGAACTCTGTAGAAACGAAGCATGCATGATTGACTGAGTAAAATAGTTATCTATTGTTTCCATGACTCTGAAGATATTTTCCAGTCCTAGGGAAACAAAGTTGTCATGTTTATGCGGGTGTCAGAAACTAATCCCTTCTTGTGTATTCGAGAAAGTTTCTAGTGACCTCTGAGCTAGCTGGCACTCACAATTAAGTTTAGTATATTCGATAAAGACCTACTGACCCAAGTCCTACGTCATATGTATAGGATATATTATTCCAATGCGCACAGCCTATTGGGAATATAGGAACTACACTACATGGCGCCCAACATTTGGTAAGGCACTAATTTAACGCTAGATACTAAAGTAACTCAGTGGTGCTTTTCTCAGAGACCACTTTTCACGTAATACTCCAATAGACGTCCGGAGTGGGTAAAGGGATAATATCCACCATATCTGAGTAGTACGAAAAATTCCTATGTATTAGCTTTTTGATTTGTTCAACGTTGAAGGATACAGTGTTCCAAAATATTGTGCACCTTATCTTTGTTTCCTTGAAACTTGCTCTGCAATTTTTCATTAAACAATGTCGAATAACGGCACCACCACCGAAACCGGTGGAGCTGCGGCTGATCCAGTCGATGCAGCTTTTAACACAACAGGTTTTAATGAAACCGACGAGGATGTTATATGCATTCCATGAAGGGCTCGCCTCTGCACATGTAGGTGGTTCCGCCACAGTGTCATTATTAAATCAGAGATACTGGTGGCCGCGCATGAGGAAACAAACCAGAAACTGTTTTGAAATGTGAAATATGCCAGAAGATGAAAGTCTCTACTGTGAAACGTCCTGCGCAGATGCCCCTGTTTATTTCAGATAAACCATTAGCTTGCATTCACCTGGATCACTGCGGTCCCTTACAAACGGATGGTAACTCTAAATATATCATGGTCGAAGTGGATTCGTGTTAGAGATTCATTTGGATGTGGTCTCAGCGCTCCGCTGACGCTCGAACTGTTATAAAAAATCTTTATCAGCACATACGCAGTTGGCACACTACATTCTGACCAGGGTCCTGCATTTAGCTCTCGAGCTTACAAAGAGGTCATGGCCAAATTGGGCGTTGCATTGCGGTCCTCGTATACATTCCATTCTGAGGGAAATTCGGTTGTGGAGAGAAAAAAACGTGACATGAAGTAATCTATAACAGCTAGGTTATTAGGCTCGGGTGACGGGTGGGTCAAACATCTAATAAGTGTCCAACATAGTCTTAACAATCTGTCAAGAAGTTCTCTAGGGCGAATCACGCCATATGAAGTCCTTTTTGGGACCAGAATGTTAGTAGCGGATCTCGATTGTCAGTCTTCAGTGGTAGATCGAAAAACATTTGATATCAAGGACCGTTTGGCTGTTTTACAGGACTTAAATGAAATAAGAACGAAACAAAGTAACGTGTTCCTGAAGCCATCCACCACTGAAGAGAAACCGACCGTCCCAGCAAGGCCTGCTTGGATTCCTCAGCTTGAGGATCTAGTCCGAGAGAAGATCGCGGACAAGAAGGAATTTGAGCCTTCTTACAGACAACCAGTACCTGTCCTAGCAATCCACGGATCAAGAATAGTATTACCGCCGCTTCTTGCTGGTAAAAAGGAGAACAGGTTAGTGTCAATCAACCTTGTCAAACCACATCATGTGGCCGATCATAAGTAGTAGGCCAAGTGGACTCCGACCAAGTAGCAGATGCCCTAATCTGGCTACTATCCAAGAGGTTCAAACTGAGAGAATCATCACCTTTGAAGAATCTGCAGCGTGAAATGAAGGACTATGCAACAAAGCTATGGAACTTGAACTTGTACCTCTTGAAACCCAAATAACAGTTTGCCAAGAAACACCTGTCTACAACTAAGTAACAAGTGATTCCAGCGATTTCAACAAATCCTGATGCAATCCCAACAATGGACAGAACTGCCTGGCTATTTCATTAACTGTGATAAGTTTTCTAAGGATCCCAGCGAACCTGAAACAACGCCAGCAAAAAGAACTCTCAAAGAACAATGCTGAATCATTTTACTTTAGAAATGTAAACAAAACAGGCATGAAAAGTATGCTGACAAATACCAAATAAATGTATTCTGCAGCCTTTTATGCTCCATTGTCTAAACTAGGTTTCGACAAAGACAACATTGACACAAAAACTGTCTGGAGCACAAAAGAATGGCAGGTCCAGGGGTAGAAGCTATGTTTAGAGCCTGTATCATCTCTGAGCAAATTATGTTTTTGAATGACACTGTCCAACAGACAGTCTTGGGTCTTGGAGACTTTAATGTCCACTTTGACAACACTTCAGACACCACCGCTATAGAAATCACAGCAAGCTTAGCTGCAATGCAACTGGAGCAATTTGTTTCTTCCCCAACACATATCAAGGGACATCTTTTGGACCCGATTTTTAGCAACTGCGAATATTTCAAAGTGGGCTCAATTAACCGTCTCCCCTGGACAGATCATTTTCTGGTGCCCTTTAGCTGGACTACACACAATGCACCCTCTTCTATCCCTATTCCGTGTAAAGTACGTAACTGGCCCAAGCTTCACATAGACAACTGGTCCAACATCCTTAACACCACCAGACCCGTTCTTGTCGCTGACCCCTCTGCCAGTAGTAACTTATTTGACGAATGGATCACAAGCTCTCTGGACACCGTCCTTCCACTTCGCACATCGGGCCCAAAAGACAGAAAAAAACTGCGCCTTGGTACTCGGAGGAGCTCAGGGAGAGGAAACGTGTCTGTAAGAGACTGGAAAGGAGGTGGCGCATGACCTTCAATGAGGCGGATAAAGCCAATTATAGGGAAGCCATTAGGACGTACAAATCTGAAATTAAAGCTTCTCAATCTGCCTTTTACAACGGCAAAATAATGATGGCTAAGTCTAAACCCAAGGAGATATACAAGATACTAAAAACCCTGACTACGACTCCATCTCCTCTGGCAGGCAACCACAATCCACTCTCCCGTTGTAATGAACTAGTCGACTTCTTTTTTCATAAAGTAAATACAATTTATCTTTCCTTCCCGGATCCGGCAACAGAATCTTCCACTCTCAACTCAGACCCGGACACAAAAATAGGAAATCCTTCTCAGAACCGTTTGGCCAATTTTGCTTTGATGAATCTTGAAACACTCAGGCTCCTGATGCATCAAGTAAAGTCTGGCTCTCCACTGGATTCTGCCCCCCCTAGTGCCCTGATCCTGGCTGACACTGTCATTCTTCCCACACTTTTGGAGCTTTTGAACTCTTCCATAAGGACAGGGCTGGTGCCATCGGCCTGGAAACATGCCATGGTGCGGGCACTTCTGAAGAAGCCCACTTTGGATCCGGGCAATTTGAGCAACTACCGCCCGATATCACTGCTTCCCTGGTTTGCCAAGATCCTCGAGAAACATATTAACATCCTTCTGACTGAGTTTCTCGAGCACAACCATCTGCTTGACATTTCCCAGACGGGCTTCCGCCCCAAACATGGGACGGAGACTGCCCTGTTGGCAGTGACAGAAGAGGCAAGGCGGATCTTGGATCGGGGAGGATCAGTGGCAGTGATCCTCCTCGATCTGAGCGCTGCCTTTGACACAGTAAACCATAAAATCCTCATAAACGGTCTATCCGATCTGGGAATATCAGGAGAAGCCCTGGGCTGGTTTAAGTCCTTCCTGAGTGACCGCACCTTCCAGGTGTTTGAAAGCTCGGCCGTCTCTTTAAGAAGGCCGTTGGGATGTGGGGTGCCGCAGGGCTCCTCGCTGAGCCCTACGCTTTTTAATGCATATATGAGGCCACTGGCTGGGATTGTTCGTCTGCATGGTATTAACATCATTACCTATGCGGATGATACTCAGCTAGTGGTCTCCCTTGTGTGAGGGAACAACTGCCAACCACAAACCAACCTAACGACGTGCTTGGAGGAAGTTAAGAGCTGGATGACCATGTCTTGCCTGAAACTCAACGATGATAAAACGGAGCTCATGCTCCTAGGCCCTGCAGCCCCCACCACCTTGGAGCTGTTATGGCCTCTGAGCATGGGTGCCCCCCCCACTCCCAGAGATAACATAAAAAGTCTGGGAGTGTGGTTGGACAAATCGTTGACTTTTAATACCCAGGCAACCAAGGTATCGGCGGTCTGCTTTGGCCTCCTTAGGACGATCAAAAAAATCCTTCCTCTTCTCCCTTTTGAGGCCAAGCAGATAGTGATTCAAGGCTTAATTCAATCTCGCCTTGACTTCAGCAACTCCCTGTACCTCGGGGCCCCGGAGTACAGCCTGCAAAAACTACAGCGGACACAAAATTGTGCAGCCCGCACATTGCTGGGACTCCCACGTAGAGCCTCGATAAGGCCTGGCCTAAGGACCCTACACTGGCTCCCCATCAGGGAGAGAATTAAGTTCAAGACACTGTGTATTGCCCACCAAGCCTTTTGGAAAACTGGTCCAGAAATTAATCACGCCCTGATTCTACCCTATCAGCCTAATAAATCACTCCGCTCATCAAATGCCTTTTTGGGCAAAGTCCCTAGGATCTACAGAGCTAGATCAGGAGGCCGCTCTTTTGCCTATAACGTTTCCAGTTTATGGAATACTCTTCCATGTCATCTGAGAAGCAATTCCAATCTGGCGAGTTTTCGTAAACAGCTCAAGACCTTTTTGTTTAACTAACTCTGATCCTCCCTGGATCGTCTCCCTGGAAGACACTGTTCTAGTTCTAGCGCCTGGACGCCTCAGGGCAACTGTAGCGCTCAATAAAAACACTTTTCATTTCATTTCATTTCATTTCTTGGGTTAGCCAAGATAAAAGACCTGAACAATCTGTCCATACCTACACCTACACCTGATAGCAACACTTCTGAGGGGGAGGTCGACGTATATACTATTTTGCATCACAACAGAACAGATCCAGATTGGAATAAATGGTTAATCTGGCCCACAGACACAAACACCTGTCAAGATAGATTCCTGAACAAAATAAAGGGTTTCACATTCATTAGGCCAGACCCAAGATATGTTCAAAGACATCATCCTGGAATAGTTACAACACACAGTGTAGGGAAACTGTGCCTTGAATGGTTACATAGATCTACACTCAAGGATGTGAAACAACACTTATCTTTACATAAAGATGGCGCTGACCTTAGGGAAATCTTGCTAGGCCCAAGAACACTGCATCATAAACATTTTATATATGCTGTTATCTATGCTGACTATAATGAAGCATGGAAGATTACGCAAGCAGAGACTGCAGAACGTATATGAGAAATTGATCTGATCAATTTAGAGAAAATTCTCTATGTAGTTGACAATGGGTTAACGACTCGGTCGTCCAGGATATATTCATTGGACAGCATAATGTCTTCTGCCACAGACATCATGGAACAGGGCTTGGTCATGTTGCAACATGGTCAGTCGCAATTACGTTCTATCATGCTATTAGGCTGGACATTACAAAACCTATGTTCAAGCTATGTGCCTTGGCGTTTAATCAATACTACGTCACTGTTTTCATAATTCAATCTCACTGATAAACAGATTAAATTGGCACAAAGGGGAGCAGACTATACGGTGCTGAGCATTGAAAAACTGGAAAGATTGCCATTTACAGTCGCTGAAAAGCCAGCCACTGAATGGATTATACATGGAACAATCACTCTGCCTGTTACAATTTTCCATTTTCAGTATTGCCTAAAACATATACCAGCAGGCACATATGAAAGGTTGGGTAAAGAATACATTAAGACATCCTGGGAATTGCCGTACACACACACATGTTGGAGTGGGGAAGGAGAAGTGTTTCTTAGTGGTAAAAATTGTGAAAACGCACTAAGCGGTTCTCTCCTTTGTCAGGGTATTAATTTACACAGTGCCTACGATGGTTCCTCTACCAACTTATCCTGCCACCTGCAAGGTTCAACAGCTGCGGTGATTGATCCAATTTTTGGACAACTTTCCAATGGAAGTTACCTCATGTTGAACGATCACAGCTGCGGTGGCATGTTGCCAGGTTTACCCTATCTCGCAACTGTGTCAGCCAGGGTCACTTGCTGTATGCAAGTATTGTTTCCAAAGACCAAGTCAGACAGGGAGTCGCCGTTATGGCCTCCACTGGACATCTCTTCTATACGAATTGATACTTTAAGCAGAATGAAAGCCATTCTTTTGCAAACAACAGTGCCACTGACCTCGGCCAAAGAGACCGATGAACCTACTGATGAACGTAAAGAATAGTAAAGTCAACCTAAATGCGGAATAACCCCTAATACTCGGAATAAAAAATGCATATACTTAAAGAATTTTTTTAAATGTTATTTGCAGGTTTATTTCTCACATGAAAAATAAATACTGAACTTCGAAGTTTCAAGACACTTACCAAACCTTTGACCCTAAACCCCCTGCATCCACTATATTTTTTTAATGAAACATATACATTGCTATATAACTAATATTCAGGTATTACACATAATACTCAAGTATTAACAAACGTACCCACCCGTTGATTCAAACCCTAAAAACACCCTTTGCACCCTTTACCCTTACTCACTCCTAAAACCCCCCAATAACCCTTACTACCCAATTCCCTTACCCACCCGCAAAACCTAAAAATACCCATACAACCCAATACCCTCATCTACCCTAAACCCTAAAAACACCCTTACCATCCTATATCCTTAAACCTAAAATACCTCTACCATCCTATACTCTTACTCACCCCTGAGCCTTACCACTCTAACACCTCTACCCACCCCAAACCCATATATATATCTCAAACCCCACTCGTAGACCAAGTAAAGAGACTGCACTCTGTAGACGGTTAATAACTCGGTACTTTATTTACCGGGCTAAGCAAATAGGACACATTTTGGCTTAGCGCCTATTTCCAACTGAAAACAGCCATCGGAGGCTCTGCCATACTTTTACATTGTAATGGATAAAGTACTTCTGCTTCTGCTACTAAATTTACAATCAAAAGTGGACTTTCAGCACAATTATTGTCCGCCATCTTTAAATAGTAAATAATCCACATTCAGTTCCTCACTACCACATTAATTCATGTAGAGATATGAAACTGTTCAAATACTGTGAAATGTGATTCTAATTGAGAGTTAACTATCACGCTCTGAATGAGCAAAGGTTCATATATGTTGACTCAGTATCGATTATTCTGCCTCATATATAAATACTGATATCATTTTAACAATTTTAACATCTAATGTTATTTCAGACAACAAATCATCATAAGTTGCAGCTTATTCACGGTTAATGTTACCAATATCCTGCCCTGGATGGGCTATCAATTCATAATTTATATATGCAGATGTCACAGATTCAACCTTTAATATATCTACAGCAGCTGACTTGTACTGTACAGATGGCTTGTCAAATGCTAAAGTCCTAGCCTGCATGGCTTTCAAATACGTCATTCATAACACAAATTTTCAATGGGCCACAATTCAAATTTACAGTTTGGCTAATCCAAAGAATACCCTATCAACAAGATAGCAAGGACACATTTCCGTGATCTATTGATAACCAGTTCTAACAGACATCAGTTACAGTACCACATGGCTCTAGCCTAGATGTATGGCTATTCTTCATCAGTGTTTAGACCTAGGGGAGCCTTGGTCTGTAAATCCACTATAAATATTATTCAAGTCTGAGTGTGTGCATGTGTGTGTATATATATATATATATATATATATATAGATAGATATATATATATATATATATATATATATATATATATATATATATATATATATACACACACAGCCACACACACGCACACACCGCCACACACACACCGCCACACACACCGCCACACACACACACACCGCCACACACACCGCCACACACACACACACCGCCACACACACCGCCACACACACACACACCGCCACACACACACACACCGCCACACACACCGCCACACACACACACACCGCCACACACACCGCCACACACACACACCGCCACACACACACACACACCGCCACACACACACACACACACCGCCACACACACACACACACACCGCCACACACACACACACACACCGCCACACACACACACACACACCGCCACACACACACACACACACCGCCACACACACACACACACACCGCCACACACACACACACACCGCCACACACACACACACACACACACACACACACACACACACACACACACAACCTATATTTGACGAATCTTCATGAAATTTTCCAAAATAAGTGTGCTAATGATTCTAGTTGAGCATGGAACGTTTCGGGGTGATCCGTCAAGCGGGACTAAGAAAAAGTAGGGGTCAAAATAGTGTGTTTCCCATAATTCCCATAGGAGCTAGTTTGAACATGATAACAGCCCGAACCGCTGGACGGAATTACACCAAATTACCAGAAATTTAGATTTGGTTACGTAGATCACGTTTTCACTTATTTGTTGTAAATACGTTCAGTAGTTGTTGTGAAATTGAAGGAAATCCAAATTAGGATATTTGCGATTACGGCTAATTTGCGAATATTAACAAGCTCATGCAGAGAACAAGCAGAGCTCAGATTGGCTGCCAACACTTCAAACAGAAAGTGTTGGCAGACATCTTGGGAGTAAGAGTCCCAAATAAAACATAGGAAAAAAAGGAAAGGAGGCAGGGTAGGAATACCCTCATCCCCAAGCCTTGGTCTTGGGGTCCTAGAGGAGCCCCGGCTGGCCAAAAAAGCATTTTAATAAAAAAAAAACATTGCCATGAAAACCAAAAGATAACAAATAATTAAAAAATAAATAAACTGGTGCAGGCTCCTGCGCTTGTTAATACTAAAGCCGCAGAGTGGGCCAGATCCTGGGAGCTTGTGCACACATTTTATAAAATAGAGGAAGGGGCACACAGGGCTCTCCTAGGGCATGTTTATGCGCTGGGGACCACCACCTCCCGAGGGTTTATTTATGTATTGCAGCGCAAACCCACCCGGACCATCCCCTACCCAGGGCTTTAATTATAAAAATGGTGCAAGGGGTGCGCACAGACCCTCCCGAACCACCACCTCCTGGGGGCTTATGTGAATATGGTGCGGGTGGCCTCTCTGACCCCCAGGCCTGGTTGATCACCACCTCCCCGGGGCCACATATTACCAATTAATTGGTGGGGGCACTTGAACCCCCCCACTACCACCTCCCTGGGGCTGCTATATTTTTGGGGGGGCTCTCGGACCCCCCTGGCACCGTGGACCACCACCTCCCTGGGGCCAAAATTAATTTGTATGGGGGCCTCACAGACCCCCCAAATCCCAGACACCACCACCTCCCCGGGGTCATCTTGTTTAAAAGTAATTGGGAGAGGGGCCACGCGACCCCCCTCTCTGTCCATTCTCGGTCCCAGATACCACCACCTCCCAAGGGTAGCCACCAGACCCCCATCCTGGAGTCATACTTGGCCCTGGGGACCACCACTCCCCCAGGGCCTGCTGTTGCTGTGTTCCGGGGTGCCCACCCCCAAGACATAGCTGTTTGCTTTTGCTTGGCGGGAGCTTTGTCAGCTTCCGCCACGCAAAAGCAAACACTCAACTTCCAGTGGGCAGGAGTTGTCAAAGTGCTCCTGCCCGCTGAAAGCGGAGGTTTCATCTCTTTCCCTGCCCGCATGTCTGCGGGCAGGGAAAGAGAGAAAACAGATTGCTTTTGCATGCAGGGATCTGCATTTACAACAACTCCCTACGTGCAAGAGCAATGCAGGCTTTGCAGGAGGTGGGTAGCTGGTTGGGATTGCGGAGTGCTTGATGCTTCCCCCATAGTCCCGGGGCAAATAGAGCAGAAAGAAGCAGACTAAAGGTCAGAAAAGCACAGAAAGAAGCAAAATAAAGGTCTGAAACTAGGTGAAAGCTGAGATAAATGTAAGAAATTAGCAGAAAGAGGCAGAATAAAGATCAAAAACGAGCAGAAAGAGCCAGAATAAAGGTCACCAACAAGCAGAAAGAGTCAAAACTAAGGTCAGCAATGAGCAGAAAGAAGCAAAATAGAGATCAGAAGCGAGCTGAAATAGGTATAATAGAGGTCAGAAAAAAGCAGAAAGAGGCAAAATGAAGGCCAACAATGAGCAGAAAAAGGCCAAATAGAAATCAGAAGCGAGACAAAAGAGGTAAAATAGAGGTCAGCAACAAGCTGAAAGATGCAAAATAAAGGCTAGCAATGACCTGAAAGAGGAAAATTAGAGATCAGAAACGAACAGATAGAGCTAAAATAGAAGTCAGTCGCAAGGAGAGAGGTGTAAAATAAAGGTCAGAAACAAGAAGAAAGAGGCAAAATCAAGGTCAGAAAGATGGAGAAAGCAAAATAAAGGTTAGCAACGAGCAGAAAAAGGGACAATAAAGGCAAAAAATTAGCAGAAAGAGGAAAAATAGAAGGCAGAAATGAGCAGAAAGAGGTAAAATAAATGTTCGAAACGAGCACTAGGGGCAAAATAAAGGACATAGCCTAGCAGAATGAAGCAAAATAAAGGTCAGAAGTGAGCAGAAAAAGGCAGAAGATGAGCAGAGAATGAGCAGAACCCACTCAGGCACTCATGTACCCACTCACAGACCCAGTCAGACACTCATGCACCCACTTAATCACTCATACTCTCCCTCAACCACTCACAGCTATAGTCAGACACACACCCTGACTCACAGACCCACTCAAAGTCTCACACATCCATTCAGACACTCATGCAGTCACTCACAGACTGACTGACACACTCATTGAGGCGCTCATAAACCTGCTAAGACACCCTCACACCCACTCACAGTCCCACTCAGACACTTACACACCCAGTGAGACACTCACACATCCACTGAGAGACTTCTACACTCACTTTCAAAGGTTACAGTTGGGAAATAACATTAAAGAAAATTGATATTTACTGAAAAATCCACAGGCTGAAAGGACGCTATGGTTAGGAAATTGAATTTAAAAAACCTTAGAAATTCATTGAAAAAAAACAAAGGTTCTTGCTTGATGTGATGCTGTTTTTGACTAGTCTGCACAGTGATAGTATCCTCCAAATAATTGAATTTTTAAAAATGTCTCTTAGAATGAGAACTTGTCTGGATCAATGAATGTTAATATATTAATGAATTACAGTTCTGTGGAACTAATGTAGATAGGGAATTTTATCTTTGTAATTACACTTCACCAATGTTTTATGTATGTACAGTATGAAATGTGTACTTTTATGGTTGAATCAAACCGAAATAAAGTCTCTTTTGAATTTGAATTTGACTAGTCTGACTGGGACCCTGCTAATCAGGGCCCTGGTCTATCTGTTTCTCCCTAAATTGCTGTGTTGAGTACTTAGGTACACTCCAGATTGGAACTGGGGTACCCTGATCAGTCCCTAGTATTTGGTACTAAGGTACCCATGGCATAGGTACCCCAGAGGTCTCCCATGAGAGACAATGCAAGATGGAACTACATGCCTGCCATTGCAGCCTGTGTAAGTTGGTGCATGCACCACTTACTAAAGATATAAGTTTACTATATCCAAGGGTAACTGCACTTAAAAACCGATAAGTCCCCCTATAGCAGCCCTTTGCAATCCTGAAGGCAGGGTGCTTGGTTCTAACTGAAAGAGTGCCCCTGCACGAGTAGGATACCCCAGCAGCCTACGGAGTTCATTCTCCCGGGTTGTCAGTCAAGCAACCATAATCTATATAGGAGGGACACAGTGTAATCGTGCGATGATCATCACAAAAACGGCTGCTGGGAATGTCAGTGGGTTCCATGGGATCTACTGGAATGAGGGACGTTTGTACTCAGAAGGTAGAGACCCCAAGCCTGGTGCCACCAGGAGGTTTGTTGTACCCTTGACGTTCAGAGGCTTCCTACTCACCTTAGCACACGTCATTCCCCTGACAGGACACTTAGGGCAAAGTAAGACATGGTACAGCCTTGTCCCTCACTTTAACTGGCCCCACATGTCTGAGGCCACAAAGGAGTTTTGTTGTTCCTGTGCCGCCTGCCAAGCCAGTGGTAAGTCAGGTGGCTCCACAAAGGCCCCCTTGATCCCACTTCCAGTGGTTGCGGTTCCCTTTGAGAGGGTTGGGATCAATGTTCTCTCTAATTTTTTTCCTCTGTGTGCGGCATTGTAAGGTCTCCATGCTCTGCAGCCAAGGTTATGTGCATCAGGAACCAGACCGCGTATGCGTGTGCAGCGTCTAAAGAAAGGGGTGTGACCAACATTAAAGTGAAAGTGCCTATGGGGAGCTTTTACACAAAGTGTAATAAAAATAAAGAAAGAAAGGAAGAAAAAGAAAGTAAGAAAGAAAGCTTTTGTAGTGCAGCCACTAAAGTGAAAGCGGTTGAGCTGTAAATACTTCAAGACAAGTAAGAGCTAATAAAGATACAGTGTGTGCTTGCTTTTATTCTGCTTTGAACTGACCAGAGGTAGGAGGGTGTTGCACTGGGGGGCTGTTGATGTCAATGCTCCAAGGTGCATGATCACGGTCTAGTTGCATTAAGCAGTCGACTTGCCCCCCTGGAACCTCCTCACTGAACAGCAGTTAACAAATAAATAAGTTAAATTAATGAACTCCAATGTTTACCCAGCCACTCACAGCGATACAAACTCTCTCCAGACTGCTTATGTGTGACATTTTCATAATTTCAGTGTAATTATGAGTGACATTGAACTACTATGAGTGACACTTCCTTGCAATAAAAAACTCAAGCAGTGACACTAGAAACATATAAATATCAGAAATTACACTCATTGGGAAAAACAAGACCTCTAAGAACTTGCACAACCTACTCACATCCGACATGATTTTACACCTCTTTTGACCACTGCAGCTAAGCGGACTCAGAAGGTCCAAGCACACGACGAAGAATTAAGTCTGGAGCTCAGTGGGTAATCAGGTGGGCAAGCAGCTTAGTTTCTACAGTCACCAGCTACCCTTCGATTGCTGGCAAGATAACATTACTTGTGACTAAGTTTAAATACAATTATGCCAATGTTTCTCCAACAAAAAGGTGTTGTCTCTGTGCTCTTGTGTTCTTTTATATGGGTTTGTGTATACATCTGACTGGGACTACAAGTGTGGCCCTGGCTATGGGATAACAGCTCTATGATGTAGCCGGGTCTGGTGGCTCAGTGGACTAATACATCCACTGCAGGGACCTGTGTTTGACATTATGGTCACAAGTTCAAGTCCTGGCTGGTCCACTCAGCCTTTCATCCATCTGAGATTTATAAAATGAGTACCATTGAGTTGGGTAACAATAAACATTTCTCATTCAGCGCCAAGCGACCTCGTTGGGGTGAATGTGCGCGTTTACAAATACACGTTATGTTATGGTGGCAGAGCAGGAGTCTCCACTGGCAGATGTCTGCATTTGGAGAGTCGGCATGTCAGAGGAGAGAGAATCTGTTACATTATTTACAGATTCTCGCTGTTCCCTCTTAAGTCATGGGTAAACGTAATAAAATCTCAAATAACATAAGTCACCGGAACTGCTCAGCTTCTTTTACATTTGCAAAGTAAACATCCTAGCTATAGGGTACTCTGGCTCCTACCAGAGTAAACATCTATATATTGTTTCCTTGCCTCTTACCTGCTCTTATATTTCATGAAACCAGTAAAATATCTCCACATCTGGCCGTTCCCATAATTGACAGTGAAAGCCCTTCCGGACAGTCCTCACCCCCTCTGGGTGCCGTTCCTGACACAAACCAGTCTGAACCACTGGACTCCATGTGTTTTTGACATTTTCCATCAGATGTTTGCTTAAAAGGTCTTACACCGATATCTCAAGGTTCAGAAGTTTTAAGACAAAACGTCC
Organism: Lissotriton vulgaris; assembly: GCF_964263255.1. NCBI lineage: Eukaryota > Metazoa > Chordata > Amphibia > Caudata > Salamandridae > Lissotriton > Lissotriton vulgaris. Next base: position 1,562,924,161 of record NC_141685.1, read on the forward strand.
AATCCCAGCCCAATGTTGCCCATTTAGATAGGCTTTGAAATTATCTGCTACCCCTTCCCAAGAGGCTGCATGGCACGTTCTGAATTGTACCACGGAAAAGACGTGCAGAGTAGAAGGAGTGGAACGGGACAAACGAGGAATGGAGGGATAGAATGAACAAAAAATGAAAAGCAGTAAAAAAGAGGAAAAAAGCCATAAAGAGCATGAAATAGAGCAATAAAGAACGGTTGAATTAATTAAGTTCTGGCTGAGGAGTGCAAGAGTCAGAGATAAGACAGGCAGAAAGGGGAAAGCCAGGCCGAGAGAAGAAGTTGTTTGAAAAGTACAGTCAGGGAGTTGAAGTTTCGCTATTAAGGTTGCAAATGTGGGTTCAGTCAGTGGTATGTGCTTTCAAAGCGCTGCTAGGTTACTTAAAAAAGGAGGTGTGTCTGGGTTTAATAAAGTTTTTTGTGAATAGGCACACCATCCTATTTTATCCACTATTCTATTCACTTTTTTACACTGCTTCTATTTTTCCATATGTCAGTTGCGCATTGGAATATGTGAAGTGAATGTGGGCAGGTATCCGGCTGAATACTTGCTGGGTCGGTGTACTCTACTGATCAAGAGGTACACTGACCGTTTAACCAAATGATAAAACTGATCATCTTGAAAAGTTGATGGTTATTCGGACATCATGAAAAGCTGATCCAGACCACATATCACTTTTTATAGTTTCTCTGTTCTCACTTCTTAAGTTCCAGAACTCCATGGTTAGTCTAGAAGTTCACACGAGAAGACTACTTGTGAGAGAGTGATGTAAGTTACAACAAGGAGGGGTTGCTGGACTGTTCCTATGCGTGACTAAGGGAAGAACTAACTGGCGTGACCAAAGGTGTAAGTGTAACACCCTAGGGCATCCATTTTGTTGGATGGATTTGCCTCACACACCCCGAAGGATGTCATGCTTCATCATCGGCGGTTGCTCCTCGTCGGGGAGGCGGTGCAATCCCCGACGGGCTCACCTCAAAGAGGGGCTCTTTGGCGGAGATCTTTTTTCCAACAGTCTTATGGTGAGGTGTGGGTGTGTGGGCAGGGTGGTATGTGATAGTGAAAAGGGATAATTAAAATGTAGCTAAGGGTACCGGAATTGACTTTATTCTGGGGGTCCCCTGGCTGCAATTAAAAACAGGGGGCTAGCTCACTAGGAGTCAACGAGTAAAATCAGGTGAACCTAGATAGGGCTAGTGGTGAAGACGGTCGACATGTTTCTCGCAGTGGGCAGTAGTTACCCGCGATTCATCAGGACCTATAAAAAGGTGATTTGCAACATGCTGGTGTCATGTATGAGTTTATGTGTGTATTACCTCTGTGGGGGTTGTCCTATGCCTAAACATAGAAAAGAGATAAAACAACAAGGGTTAAAAAACAATTTGCAAGATGCAAAGTAGGTCACGTCATGGGAAAGAACTGTGAATAGTGTGGCATGCTGTAGGTGTACCTGTGATTCAAGTAACAATCATTGCATGCCTTAGTGTTTGTGTATGCCTAGTGTCTAAAATGTGGCACACAGAACAATCACTGAGTAGGTGAGGTGGATTGCTGTGAAGTGTGAAAAGGTTTAAGAAGGTTTAAAAGGTAAAAATATGCAGCAGCTGTCCAGGCTCGAGTGAGCACCTGGGTTCACACCATGTGTAGGCATCAGGCAGTAGAGAGGGAGACACCCATTAAAACATAAAGGTGATTAAGTGAACAATAACACACACACACTCTGACTCTACAAGATCCTCAGTTTTAACAACCTCACATTGTCCACTCACCTATCAGTCAAGAACTACCAGCCACCAGAGGGGTCGGCGGGATAAGGCATCAAGGATGAGTCCATGGGTCAAAACTGGGGTAAAAAAACCAACAACAAACCGCCCGGCAAACGTTAATAGGTGAGCAGTATCTACACCCTCAGGGTACTCCTAGCCTAGAGCCCTGTTGTACCGCTGCAACACTCACCTCTAATCTCATGTGCCTTGGCTGCATGACCTACCCTTCCCCGCCCAGCTCGAGTAGATATGGGAGCTCGGCGGGCAGGGTTATTTACATCGGTAACAGCGAATCGAAACGAAACGCGCGTCTCCGCCTATCGGCGTGTCACGTGATTCCAGTCGATCGCGGGGCGGCCATCTTTGACTAGTGGAACTGTAACGTCAGGGAGGTTATGATGTATATTTGCGCTCTATTTTACTGCGTTAAATGCGCAGGAAACACGTTGGTCAGGTGATTAAGTCCCATTGGAGTCGGGTTTACATTTGTTATGCCTTGCTACAATGGTGGAAAATGTGGTGGGGCGAACATCATTCAAAATCGTGATGTCGATCAGTGTAGCGGCGGCCATATTGGAATGGTGTCACAGTGCCTACAACCCTGAGTGAATCCAAAAACCATGCGTGCTGTAAACGGATTCCTGTTGAATCTGGGGATGTGCAAGCATCAGTGGTTGAGCACTCATAGCTCAGTTGTAGTTCTAATTAAAGAATACAGGGTTGCCTGTTCCGGGTGTGTCATGAATAGTCCCTGAGATGTTGTGGCATTAATTCTGATCGTGGTATCAAAAGGGTGGGGAGACCACGTCTTTGAGTGTGTGTTAAGTTCACTTATGGGGTATGAACCCAGTGGGGGGAGGTATAATCACAGATTGCAGCCCAATGCTGGTTGTGAGGCTGCATGGAATAGTTGGCAACAGTGTCTTAAGTTGGAATTCGGATGGCTCAAAGCGAGTGCCACGGGATGTCTTCATTGAGACCCTGTTTATCAGAAGATAAACGGTGGACCCATCTCTGTTCCTTCTGAAAGAGGGCATTCTTGGGGCAGTTAGGGCTGGACTCGAGTACTACCCACTTAACAGATTCTTCGTCATGGCCTTGGTCTACATAATGTTTGCACATCTTTGTGTGTGTCCTCTTGCAGCGGAAATTGCTGCGATGTTCAATAATACGGGTTTTGATGGGGCGGGTTGTCATCCCGATGTAATGCAAAGCACAAGGGCACGTGAGGAGGTATATACAGTGTGAGGTGTTACAATTAGTATGGTGCCTAAGCTCCCATGTGAAGGTCTCAGAGAGCTGTACAGTTTTAACTGTCATGGTGTATCGGCAGACTCCACACATACCACAGGGATAGTGGCCCGTGACTGGGGGAAGATGCCACAGTGTCTGTTGGGTTTCCTTTCTGGCTTTTTTAGGTCGGGTACTGATTAAGATATCCTTTAAGTTCTGTGACCTTTTGAAGGCAAACCTGGGGTCTTCCAGGGTCATGTCACCTGTGTTCAATATACCCCAGTGGTGTTTGATTGTCTTCCTGATTTGGTTAGACAGGGGGGTGAACGTGGTCACACATGTGATGGGTTGGTTCTCAACAGGGACCTTTTCCTGGCGCTCAAGCAGTGCCTCGCGATTGTTATTCCTAGCCCGTTTCTTAGCTCTTAGAACATCGCTTTTAGGATAACCCCTGTCTAGAAGGTTCCTAGACAAGATCGTGGATTCCTTTTTATAATCACGCACATCACTGCAATTGCGCCTTATATGCAAGAATTGCCCAAAGGGCAAATTGGTGCGCAAGGCCTTCGGATGGTGGCTTTTATAGTGTAGGAGACTGTTGCGGTCGGTGGGTTTACGATACATGGTAGTGCTTATTGACCCCTCGTCTAGTCTTATTGTTAAGTCCAGGAAAGCAATCTCCTTGGGTGATGAGGTCATGGTAAAGTTTAAATGTGGGTTTAGCGCATTGACCCACTCTAGGAAAGCTTCCTGGGAGGTTGCTGGCCCTTTCCACAAGATCAGGATGTCGTCGATAAAGCGTTTCCACATTTTGATGTTGTTGCGGAAAGGATTGGACTCATGGTTTATGTGTGTACTTTCAAACTTGGCCATATACAAACAGGCTACCGAGGGAGCAAATGTACTGCCCATAGAGGTGCCTTGGGTCTGGTGGTAATATTTGCCCCTAAATTCAAAATAGTTTTCTGTAAGCGCTAGGGTGGCGCATTCCATGATAAACGACTGTGGAGTGTTCGAATCCCACCTTTCCAGGCCTAGTCTCTCCTCAATTACCTCTAGAGTGGCCCCCTGAGGAATGTTCGTGTAGAGGGCCTCCACATCTAGGGTAATCAATAGATCAATCTCCTCAGCGTTCTGAACACTGTCCAGGATGCGTAACACGTCTTTGGTGTCCTGGATGTAGGAGGGGATGCTTTTGACGAGGGGTTGCAGAAAGTGGTCACAAAATTGTGAGAGGGGCTCCAGGACGGAGTCTATCCCGGAGACGATTGGTCTCCCTGGTACCGGTCTGGTTACTTTGTGAATCTTGGGTAAGATATAAAAATAGGGGACCCTCGGGTCCTTTTTGATCAAGAAGTCCGCCTCCTTCCTCGTGATCCATTGATCACACTCTGCGCTTGTAACCAGGCTCGTGATGGTAGTTAGCAAGCGCTGGGTTGGATCGTTAGTGATGGGAGTATAGTATTTTTGGTTGCCCAGTTGTCTGTTGCATTCTATCTCATAGTCTTTGGTATTCATTAAAACTGTGGCGCCACCTTTGTCTGCTTGTTTTATAGTGATCAGAGGATCATCAGCCAGTGATCTCAAGACTGTCATCTCATCCCTAGAGATGTTGCAGTGTGGTGTGTGTCGGTTCAATTTAGAAATATCTTTCAAAACCGCTTGTTCGAATGTGAGCACCTCAGGGGGGACCATTCCATTGTGCGGTGTGAATGTAGATGGATTATGTAGTCCAGAGTCATCTATAGGTTCACAGGGTTTGCCTTCAAAAAAGGCTTTTAACCTGACTTTTCGGAAAAACGACTTCAGTTCCCTAGTCTCTTGGAATTGATCAATCCTAGGTGTCGGAACAAAACCTAAACCTTTTTGTAGGACATCCACTTCTTTCTGTGAGAGGAGACGGTCAGAGAGATTGACCACCAGGCTTATTGTGGTCCTGATCGGCTCGTGCTCCTCGTGTCCATCCCTTGTGGGCGTGCTTCCTCCCACTGTACTCTCTTTTCCGGTGCGTTCCCTCTTTTTCGCCTTCGCCCTCTGCCCCAACCTCTGCCTAAAAAAGGAGGGTGTGCAGGGTTTTGAGGGGGGTAGAATGGAGGATATTGGGGGGCAAAGGGGGGTTGGAAGTGGGAAAACTGGGGATATTGCCAGAAGGGGGGGGCCCGGTGAGTGGTCCTTGGTTTGGATAGTTAGGGTAGTTTTGTTGTCCTCGTCCCCTTCCTCTTCTAGCTCTTGGCGGCATCTGTGCTGCACTATTATCTCCACTACTATCGGAGCCGCTATTTGAGCCCCTCCTGGAAGAATTAGTACTGGAGTCTGAGTTATAATCTGAGTTGTGGTTGGTCCCTGGGGGCACATAGTCATCCTTTAGGTATGGATAGACTTTCTCCTTTGAGAATTTCTTGATGTCCTTTTGCAATTTGGCAACCTTCTGGTTCATCAGAAATTCTTTGTGTTCCGCCATTTCCTTGTTAATTTCAGCTAGTTTTGTCTTAAAGCCTGGATTTTGTACCGCTGTTTTCAGGGCAGCTTCAGCTGCTTGTATTCTAACTAGAAGTGCATCTGCTAGACGTTTGGCTGTATTTACTATTAGGATGAGGAGGTCGTGTGTACATTTCCATGACACCTGTGACCACTCAACCTTGAATTGACCATCCTCCCAGAATATCCTTGGGAAATTTTTAACGATCAACCCATTTGGTGCTATCTTGGCTTTGAAATATTGAGCCATCATCGTCCCGTGGATTGTTATCCTTATCCATTCTCGTTTTAAATCTGATAGAGATTGCCACTCTGTTGTGTTACTCCCCGTGGCTGGTTCAACGTCGATACCAAACAAAGATGGTATCCTCATGATAGCTGCTGCATCCTCCTCACCAAAACTCAGACCTTGACCCTCCATAGTGGAATGGTCAAGGGTGGCTGGTCTCGGTAGAGTGGAGTCCTTCACAGAAGGTAGGGAAAGGGGGAGGAAAAGAAAGAAAGAAGAGGTTCCAAGTGCCAAAGTAGGCTCTGGACCAGGTCTGACCTACCTATTTGGTATGAGGTCAATGACTAATGGGGGATCTGAACAATCTAACCCACCTAGAGCGAACTCCCACGGTGCGAACCGTGCTCAAGTATTTTCAAAAAGAGGGAGGAAGGGGAAGTGATCACTTGATCAACGGACACCGTTTACCACTCAGGTGAGTGGAAGGTCCAGTCACAGCGTGTGCCCGTATCAATGGTTACAACAAGGAGGGGTTGCTGGACTGTTCCTATGCGTGACTAAGGGAAGAACTAACTGGCGTGACCAAAGGTGTAAGTGTAACACCCTAGGGCATCCATTTTGTTGGATGGATTTGCCTCACACACCCCGAAGGATGTCATGCTTCATCATCGGCGGTTGCTCCTCGTCGGGGAGGCGGTGCAATCCCCGACGGGCTCACCTCAAAGAGGGGCTCTTTGGCGGAGATCTTTTTTCCAACAGCCTTATGGTGAGGTGTGGGTGTGTGGGCAGGGTGGTATGTGATAGTGAAAAGGGATAATTAAAATGTAGCTAAGGGTACCGGAATTGACTTTATTCTGGGGGTCCCTGGCTGCAATTAAAAACAGGGGGCTAGCTCACTAGGAGTCAACGAGTAAAATCAGGTGAACCTAGATAGGGCTAGTGGTGAAGACGGTCGACATGTTTCTCGCAGTGGGCAGTAGTTACCCGCGATTCATCAGGACCTATAAAAAGGTGATTTGCAACATGCTGGTGTCATGTATGAGTTTATGTGTGTATTACCTCTGTGGGGGTTGTCCTATGCCTAAACATAGAAAAGAGATAAAACAACAAGGGTTAAAAAACAATTTGCAAGATGCAAAGTAGGTCACGTCATGGGAAAGAACTGTGAATAGTGTGGCATGCTGTAGGTGTACCTGTGATTCAAGTAACAATCATTGCATGCCTTAGTGTTTGTGTATGCCTAGTGGCTAAAATGTGGCACACAGAACAATCACTGAGTAGGTTAGCCATAATAATTTCTTTAGGCCTTTAGACCCCCGGTTTTGTTGTTTTGTGCAGGTTACTTAAAAAGCCAGTACTAAAAAGCCAGTACTGGCTAGGGAATCCACATGATTTGCTGTTGTGTGCTTCTCTGCAGCGCGAGTACCCTGCTTTACACTGTAATGTGACAGACCGAGGCGCAACTAGAGCCAAATTTCAGGAAGGGCGAGGCGATTAAAATTCCAGGGGGGGGGAGCTAATTCTTCCTGTAATAATATGCAGAGTGGAGATGTAGGGGGCTCTAAAAGAGGTGAGACAAAGCCTAGTTAACAAGTCAATGGTCTTTAAAGACCTGTGAAGTACTCGGGTGCGGCTGGCAGATGAAAAACTGTCTGTGTGTGTGCCCGGGTAGCTGTCCCAGCCCTGGCGGACACACACGATGGGGGGAGCAGCGGAGGGCTTTGAGGGCATTGCGCTCATGGACTGCCAGGCGACCTTGTTTCTTACAGCCTACCTGGAGCATGGACATCCGTATTTGAGGGGGCATTAAAAGGCTGAACGTGCGCGCGTTTGCACACCCCATGAACAAACCTGTCTGGCCATCATATTATGCCGTTTAATTGACTGTCACATCGGTAATAGTGAATTTGATTGTGCCACGCCGGGATGTCGCAGAGTGAATGAGTTTGTTGACAGCCTAGATCGAGCTGAGTGAGTCAGCTCCCTGCTGCAAGCTGCTCGAGGGATGGGCTATGTGCGTGCTTCATATAGGACAATGTGCGCTGGGGGTGAAAGAGGTGCGCGCGAGCAGGTTCGAGGAACACTGGTTGGAATTGATATCATTGGTCCCATGAACTCGCACAGTTACATTCTAGTGGTGTCCGACTATGCCACTGGGTACCCAGAGGCCATTTTCCTCAGGACCACTACAGCTTCTGTGGTGGCAAGGGCCCTCTTAGGAATTATTTCCAGAGTGGGCTTCCCTAAGGAGGTTTAACTGACAGATCTGCCAACTTCATGTCAAGTTACATTACTGCAATGTGGGAGGAGTGTGAAGTGAATTACAAATTCACCACACCTTATGCCCTCAGAAGGGGGTTGGCTACAGCCCTTTTGAATTTTTTTGGGGGCATTCAATTAGGGGTCCCTTGTGTTTGGTGACGGAGGGATGGGATTTACCTCTCAAACCTCCCAAACAGGACATAGTGGACTATATACTTGGTCTCCACTCCAAGATGGCTGAGTACATGAAGAAAGCAAGTAAAAACCTGGAGGCCAGCCAAGAATTGCAAAAAGCTTGGCATGACCAAAAAGCTGTCCTGAATGTTTACTAGCCAGGACAGAAAGTGTGGGTGTTGGAACCTGTGGTTCCAGCAGCTCTCCAGGACAAGTGCAGTGCACCCCACACTATTAATGAGCAAAAATTTGAGGTCACCTATCTGGTGGACCTTGGCACTCCCAGAAGACCCCATAGGGTGCTCCATGTAAACAGGCTACAACCTTTTGTGGACAGGGCCGACATGGGCGTGCTCATGGCTGGCAACTGATGTGGGACAGGTGGAAGTGAGTGACCCACTCCCTGATCTCCTCTCACAAAAACCTGATGATGGGTAAGTAGATGGTGTAGCCTTGGCAGGCAGGCTCGCTTACCAACAGCAGATTGATTGCAGGAAGGTCCTCAATCAATATAGGCAGATATTTTCTTTGATACCCAGTCAAACCATTTGGTGTGCCCATGAAGTGGACACAGGTGAGAGTCTACCTGCTAAAAATAATATTTACAGGCAGCCTGACCATGGCAAAGATTGCATCAGGACAGAGGTCCAAAAGATGCTTGAAGTGGGAGTAATTGATTCCCACATAGCCCTTGGGCTAGTCCAGTAGTCCTGGTACCAAAACCTTGCACCAAGGGTGAAAAAAGAGAGATGTGGATTTGTGTTGACTACCGGGGTCTCGATGCAGTCACTAGGACTGATGCTCATCCAATTCAAAGGGCAGATGAGCTTATTGACACGTTGGACTCAGCCAAGTTATTAAGCACGTTTGACCTAACTGCTGACTATTGGCAAATCAGACTAGCTGAGGATGTCAAACCAGCATTTTCAATCCCTAGTGATCATTATCAATTTATTGTAATGCCCTTTGACTTGAAGAATGCACCTGCCACATTCCAAAGGATGGTGAATAAAGTTCTCCCATGCCTGGAAGCCTATAGTGCAGCATATCTAGATGATATAACGGTCTTTAGCTCCACCTGGGAGGGTCACCTGGTTCAAATGAAGAATGTTTTGGCGGCTCTGCAGAAAGCAGGCCTCACTATCAAGGCTACTAAGTGCCAGATAGGGCAGAGCAAGGTTGTGTACTTGGACTACCTGGTAGGTGGAAGCCAATTTCAACCACTACAGAGCAAAATTCAGACCATAATTGAATGGGTTGCTCCAACCAACTTCCCAGTCTCAGGTCTGAGCTTTCTTGGGCCTGACTGGGTACTACAGAAGATTTGTCAAAGGGTAGAAGTCCATAGTGACTCATTTTAATGATCTGACATCTAAGATAAGGCCCAAGAAAGTTCAGTGGAAAGTTAGCTGTCAGAAGGCATTTGATGACCTCAAGCAGGCCATGTGCACTGCTCCCATTCTGCATAGTCCTGACTACTCTAAGCAATTCATTGTCCAAACATATGTATCTGAGTTGGAGGTAGGGGCTGTGTTGTCACAACTTAATGCGGAGGGCCAGGATCAACCAGTAGCTTTTCTCAGCAGAAGGTTGACCCCTAGAGAGAAACGTTGGTCAGCCATAGAGAGCGAGGCTTTTGCTGTGGTCTGGCCCCTGAAGAAGTTGAGGCAATTCCTGTTTGGCACTCATTTCTTTGTTCAGACCCTCTTATGGCTTAAACAGTTGAAGGGTGAAACCCCCAAATTTTGAGGTGGTCCATTTCCCTACAGGGGATGGACTATACAGTAGAACATAGACCTGAGAGTTACCATGCCAATGCGGATGGACATTCCAGATATTTCCACTTAGAAAATGAAGACTCAACTGGGCAAGGTTAGTCTCATCTCTTTACGTTTGGGGGGGATCTGTAGGAAAGTAGGATCTACGTCTATGGTAACCCCCACTTTTTGCTTGATGCGATGCTGTTTTTGACTAGACTGATTTGGATCCTGCTAATCTGGACCCCGGTCTTCTCCCTAAATTGTTGTGTCGAGTACTTGGGTACACTCCAGTTTGGATACTCTGGTACAATTATCAGTTCCTAGTATATGGTATTAGGGTACCAAGGGCATAGGTACCCCAAAGGTCTCCCATGGGCTGAGGCATGCATTAAACCATCACAAAAAAGGGGAGAGGGTCATTAAAGCTCGCCTACCACAAACCCCCTAATACACCATGAGAACAACAAGAGGGGTAGAGAGAAGGGAAAGAAATATAATAGAGTGACAAACATATAATGGCACAAATTGTGTATTAGAAAACTTCCCTCACTCACACACAAATGTGTGTGACATGCTTCATCATCGGGTCTGCTTACTAAACATCCTGGCGTAGCCACGCACAGGATGGAGCATAGAGAGGGGGGAGACAAAACAACATACAAAACAAACAATAATATCAGGGTGTCTATCCCCTGGTGACTGGGTGCTTTGATAGAAAAAGTGCAGTGTCGGAAGTGCTTAAAACTGACTCATGGGTGCCCTATCCAAACCCTTTTATTCATGGGACTCAAGGCCAGGATTAAAAAGTGGTGCAGGAAGGGAGTGTTTATAGAGAATTTAAGGTTCCAAAAACACCCCTCCTTGAACTGCTCGTGTCAACATGTTTCGACTGTTTAATTGTGCCCCAAAACTGGTCACGTCGGTCTTCCTTAGGACTTCTATCTGTCCCAATCTAATCCCCACTGTACCTTACTCTGGTTAATTTAATGTGGCAACAGGACCAAAATTGATCCAACATCAATTGCTCCCCTTGACCATTCTCGGAAGGGCTGCCATGTTCAAAATGATCTCCCTACCGAGATTTTTGTATGCATTTCAAAATGAATACTTCCTGATGCAGCCCAAGACTTTCCGAGAAGTTCATGCAGAATTGAGGTCATACCTGTGGTTGGGGAGGCACCCGAGGGTTGCGCTGGAGACCCTACAGAGACACCAATATGATGGGGGGGATCTCCCTTCCTGACCTTGAGGCCTACTACTGAGCGGAACACCTGGCCCCCATCAATGACTGGGTGCACGCACCGGCCACACACCCCACATATGCCTTGGAAAGGCCCTCTATGGGCACCCGAAACTGTTTGTACTACATATATGAGGGGAAGGGACAGGCCAGGCTGCTACCAGCCACTAGACTTACTCTGGGAGCATGGAAGAGGGCTTCGAAAGCCACAGGATGGGCACATAGACCTTCGAGACAGACCCCGATTTGGGACTGCTCCTGGCTGAAAGAAATTGGTAAACTGAGAAGTTTCAGAGGCTGGGACGACATAGGCATTTCCTCTTTGGGAGATGTGACTAAGAGTGGGACCCTGAAGTCATTTCAATCACTACGGGCGGAATTTGGGCTCCACCGCCCACAGTTTTTCAAATATATACAATTTAGGCACGCATGGCGAGCGGAAAGGACATTACAGGAGGCACTCCCTGAATATGCACCTCTGGAAGGCCGCTTGCTGCAGGAAAAGATTCCCGAAAAGACGGTCTCCCTGACCTATAAGACGATTATGACTAATAAACCGGACAGACTAGAGGGCCTCCGGGCGGTGTGGGAGAGGGAGGTGGGGGAGATGGATGATGTGGATGATGTGGATTGGGGGGTGGTATTAATGCATCCTAGAGAGGTAGCGATTAAGTCGCGACTCCGCCTGATACAATTTAAGATCCTACATAGGGTGTACTTTGACAGGATGCGGCTCTTTAAGATGGGGAGGATACCAGACCCCAGCTGCTTGCGCTGCGGAAGAGCACCTGGAGATTTTCTACATATACTGTTGTCGTGTTCACATATACAAACATACTGGGAGGAGGTCACAGCTGAACTGAGTGAGGTGCTAGAGATAGATATTCCATTGGATCCGAAACTCATCCTGCTGGGGATGTCCAATGATGTGGACCTGGCCCGTCCACTGCTGATCTTCTTAGCTCTAGCACTGTTGGTAGCCAAAAGGGATGTGCCAGGAAATGGGGGGCACTGGATGCGCCCCAGTTAGGAGAATGGAGGAGGGGCATGGATTTATACATGGCGGCCGAAAGGGTTACGTATAGGGCGAGAGGGTGTTCCGAAGAAATTTCGTAAAGTATGAGGCAAATGGAGACATTACCATGGTTTAGATGGAGGACTATAAGAGATGCAGTTTGTAAGTACCTAGGCTACATACTTAGGGTGGGGCTGTCCGAGTTCAAGATATTGTACAACACGGATATGTGGACAAGCCATTAATACATGTGTATCGGATTAATACTAGGAAGGACCTTAATTCTGTTGGAATGTGTGGGGGGGGGGGGAGTGGGGTGGAGGGCGTGGGCCTTGACTTGACAGTGTCATGCTTGTTATGTACCTTCTCTCTTTTGATGAAAATAATAAAAATGTTTTAAAAAAAAAATTGATCCAACACATGTGGTGGTAGTTCCCACCAACACGGGATACAAGTACTAGAATGACAAAACAAAACACACAAAGGCTTGTCATGCAGAGTAAATTGTCTCGTTCATCATGTGTAATAGGCGGTATAATTCATGCTGCCCATTTCGGTTTGAGACTCTCTTCAAATCTCCTCTGGAATCAACTCATAATGAGACCCTGGGATTCCCAAATAATTTCATGTTTGCTGTCAGAAAATAAAAACAGGTCTATCCACTCTCAGCCGTGAATTTAATTCATAACAGGCATTCCCCGCCCGGCGTACCTGTAAGTCTTAACCCCCCAAAGAAAGGCACAAAGAAAACACGTCCAGCACTCACCGAGTTTAACACCATGGTAAGCCCGAACTGGCAGGGGCAGGGAGGACCTCTAAGAACACAACCTGTGTTCAGGGACACAGGGCCTACGGGCCGGGAAGCTGGAGGCATGGGCTGGGAAGTCCGGGAAGGGTCAGGACTTAACGTGGAGGGAAGGGTTGGTTGGGCCGGGGGACTCAGGGTTCTGTCGTGGTGGAATCTCGGATGGGAGTTGCTACGGTTCAGGGAGGACCACGCCACGAGGCCGAGTCTAACATTCAGTAAGACCCATTTAATCACCCACTTATACAGTCAGTCGCGCACCTACTAAATCCTCCATCCAGATACTTATACACCCACGCATTCTTCAATACACCTTGGCATATATATATATATATATATATATATATATGTTTAAACCTTCCAAACCTTGAAAGAATGAGCCGCACACGTCGCGCTGACAAACTGTTCATTTATTTCTTTAAAAGCTGTCCCGTTTCTGATGCATTTCAGCCTATCTCCGGCCTTTTTCAAAGAAAGACGAGCTTTTCGTTGCGTGTCATTTAAAACTGCTTCCAGGAACCAGAATTACTTGCCATTAATCGTGCTTCGGTATTTAACCCTTCAGTGGGTGTGACATTGTTGAATACGGCATTGTGGAACCTGTAGGCAGTCATTATTTACCCTCCAGTGGGTGCTGTCAGTTGCGCGATCCCCTGCTTTCCACTTCGAAGTTGGCTGGGGGCTTTACCTGAGGCTGGTCCCAGGCGGCTGCCGCTACCCTCTGATTTTTCACCTTTTCCAACATCGGTCCATTTTCGGGTAGGTGTGGCGCCTTTGTAAGCTGTGCGTTGCTCCGTGGCTGAACCAAGCCAATTAACATGTTTAAACCTTCCAAACCTTGAAAGAATGAGCCGCACACGTCGCGCTGACAAACTGTTCATTTATTTCTTTAAAAGCTGTCCCGTTTCTGATGCATTTCAGCCTATCTCCGGCCTTTTTCAAAGAAAGACGAGCTTTTCGTTGCGTGTCATTTAAAACTGCTTCCAGGAACCAGAATTACTTGCCATTAATCGTGCTTCGGTATTTAACCCTTCAGTGGGTGTGACATTGTTGAATACGGCATTGTGGAACCTGTAGGCAGTCATTATTTACCCTCCAGTGGGTGCTGTCAGTTGCGCGATCCCCTGCTTTCCACTTTGAAGTTGGCTATATAACATATTTAAACGTTAAAGAAACACACAGTCACTGGATGATGTCATCGGTGATATCATCAGTGATATCACTGACCATGTCATAAATGATGTAATATGTGACGTCAGCAGTGCATTGCAGGGGCGTGAGTTATAGTTAGCTGAACTAACTATAACAGCAGAATTTCTTTGGTTTTGAACGAGTGAAACGTCCAACTATTTAGAATGTCAATGAAACATGGTTTTTCCAGTGAAAAATAAATATATATATATATATATATATATATATATATATATATTACCTACTGGCGGTCGCCAGTAGGTATATATAGTTAGGATTTTTTCTCTATGGGATTTTTGAAAATTCTATGTCTAATAACTTTGGCGTTTGTGGACGGAATTGGCTGAAATTTTCAGGAAAATGGAACATTTTGTTTCTGAGCAGCCCCTGACAATTTAGGGGGTTTCATCAAGGGGGGGGCGAGAAAAAAGGGGGGTCCCAAAACGCGTTTTTCCCATGTTAATTTCCATAGGGCGGTTGGCCTCACTTTTAGCTCGAACGGCTGAATGGATTTGCACGAAACTTGGCAAAATTGTAGGGACTGTTAGCCCGATGTGCCTTTGCTAGGTCTCAATATATGTGCTCCAGTGGATTTTGAGTAATTTAGGTTCAAAAAAAGATATATATCTGGGCGGAGCCTAACCACACATCTGATCTGATTGGCTGTCAGCACTTCATCCAAGAAGTGTTGGCAGCCATCTTGGGACCAATATACATGATAGCACCTCATTAAAAAGCATTGTAGTTAATAGAGGGTTTTAGGACTTTAGTTACATTATAAATCATTTGTTGATGGTACCATACTCGTTTTAGGAATTGTGGTAGGTTCTAAGGTGATTTTATCATGTGAAAAAACCTTCTGCTGTGATATCATGAATATTGTATGAAAGAAAACTAATATCTCATGATTTTCCCACAGTGGTTTGGAAGGGGATCTATAAGCTAAACTGAAAGCATATTTTCTGTAAATTCACATTATCTTTCTCAGTCATGTGAAAATGAAGTCTGACATTCTCAGTAAAACATGTACATCCAACAAGGACAGAGACTGTCAGTTGATTCCTTTGTGTTCTACTGCAGCCTCCTAGAGTGTTCTAAAGAACAACTAGAGCGCTAACAGTCCTACTTATTACAAAGGTATGGCACACCTGAAGCCATCTTGATTGGAATAAAGTGGTAACTCTTAAAACATTTAATTTAAAAAGAAACAACATGAGGGGGTATATTTTGCCATAGAAAGTATGATTAGTGCTGCAGAATGAAAAATTAGGGCACATTTTGAGTGACTTCTCAAATCCTTTTCTATTTCATTAAAACATTCTGACATGCAGTCTCCCAAAATGGCCACCAGAGACAAAAGAGCCCAAATGTAGCCCAAATATCACCCAGATGTAGCCCAAGTATAGCCCAATGACAGAATGTCCCAGTGTGTTCTAAAGAACAACTAGAGCGCTAACAGTCCTACTTCTTACAAAGGTATAGCACACCTGGAGCCATCGTGATGGGAATAAAGTGGTAACTCTTGAAACATTTAATTTAAAAAGGAACAAAATGAGGGGGTATATTATGCAATAGAAGGTATTATTAGTGCTGCAGAAAGAAAAATTAGGGCACATTTTGAGTGACTTTTCAAATCCTCTTCTATTTCATTAAAAAATTCTGACATGCAGTCTCCCAAAATGGCCACCAGAGACAAAAGAGCCCAAATGTAGCCCAAATATCACCCAGATGTAGCCCAAGTATAGCCCAATGACAGAATGTCCCAGAGTGTTCTAAAGAACAACTAGAGCGCTAACAGTCCTACTTATTACAAAGGTATGGCACACCTGAAGCCATCTTGATTGGAATAAAGTGGTAACTCTTAAAACATTTAATTTAAAAAGGAACAAAATGAGGGGGTATATTTTGCCATATGAATTATGATTAGTGCTGCAGAAAGAAAAATTAGGGCACATTTTGAGTGACTTCTCAAACCCTCTTCAATTTCATTAAAAAATTCTGACATACAGTCTCCCAAGATGGCCACCAGAGACAAAAGAGCCTAAATGTAGCCCAAATATCACCCAGATGTACCCCAAGTATAGCATAATGACAGAATGTCCCAGAGTGTTCTAAAGAACAACTAGAGCGCTAACAGTCTTAATTATGACAAAAGTATGTCACACCAGAAGCCATCTTGATTGGAATGAAGTGGTAAGTCTGAAAACACTCAATTTAAAAAGGAACAACATGAGGGGGTTAATTTTGCCATAGAAAGTATGATTAGTGCTTCAGAAAGAAAAATTAGGGATCATTTTGAGTGACTTCTCAAATCCTCTTCTATTTCATTAAAAAAATTCTGACATGCAGACTGAAACATGCACTTTGAATACCAGCAGCAGACGTCCCTGGTGAGCAGTAGCTTTACTACAGTGATCTAATGTGCAACTAGAGTGCTAACATTCAGAATTTATGGCAAATGTGTGACACATCTGAATGCCTTCTTGATGGAACCAAAGTAAACAAGCATTGAAAATGCAATAGATCTCGCCCTCGTTTAAGTTAAAGCCATTCTGTTTGTAATGAGGTGGCTTTTTAGCTTTGCTTTTATTAGTGTTTTTTCAACTTTCATGTAAATAACATGCATCTGTATGCATATAAGTATATGTATGCATGCATTTATGTTTGTATTTATATAGATATACAGATGATATATGTTTATATATGTATGTATATATATATATTCACTGAAAAAACCATAGGCTATAGACCATATATAGTTAGGAATTAGCATTTACAAAACCTTGAAAATTCACTGAAAAAACCATAGGTTATAGACCATATATAGTTAGGAATTAGCATTTACAAAACCTTGAAAATTCACTGAAAAAACCATAGGTTATAGACCATATATAGTTAGGAATTCGCATTTACAAAACCTTATTTTACTCACACAAAACCATTGAAATTCCATATATAGTTAGTTGCACTAACTATATATCGCGCACCCGCAATCCACTGCTGATGATGTCACATATTACATCATTCATGACATGGTCAGTGACATCACTGATGACATCACTGATGACATCTCAAATGACATCACTGATGACATCACTGATGACAACATCCAGAGACTGTATGTTTCTGTAAAGTTAAAATATGTCTTACATATTGAAGAATGAGTGGATGTATAAGTGTCTGGATGAAGGATTTAGTAGGTGCATGACTGACTGTATGAGTGAGTGATTAAATGTGTCTCACTGAGTGCATGGGTTAGTGACTAAACTGTCTTAATTTGTGCATCATTATGTCTGTTGTTCTGTAAACTGTTGCATGTGTTGATAAGTAGCTATATGAGTAACTATATGGGTTATTGATTGGTTGCCCAAGTATTTGTATGGGAGACTGAGTGTGTGTGTGGGTGGCTGGGAGGTGTATGACTCTGTGCATAGATGTGTGAGCAGTTGATTCACTAGATGTATGGTTTCAAAAGTGCATGTGGAAACAGCTGTATGGGCGGTTGACTGTGCGCATGAGTGTATTGGTGAGTGAATGGATATCTCAGTGCTACATGTCAAAGTAAGTACATATGTAAAACACAGTACATGTGAGAGTTGACATATATAAATAACTGTGCATAAGAGCCAGTGAATGTGTGAGTGGCTGTATGGATCATTGTGAACTTGTATCAGGGATTGTATAAGAGAGTAAATATGTGTTAGTATATGTTTGAATAAGTAAAGTTTGTATAACTGTATAGTTGAGGAAATGGAGGTGTGATTGATTCTTTGCATGACTGACTAGGTGTGTGAGTAACTCCATGGATGAGTGACAGTCTGAGTGTCTGTTTACACTGATTGTATCTAAGGTTATATTAGAGTCTGAAGAGGTTCATCGTATTATCACATGAATGATATCATCAGTGATGTGATCAGTAATGTCAAATGAGATGTCATCAGTGATGTCATCAGTGATGTCATTTGAGATGTCATCAGTGATGTCATCAGTGATGTCACTGACCATGTCATGAATGATGTAATATGTGACATCATCAGCAGTGGATTGCGGGTGCGCGATATATAGTTAGTGCAACTAACTATATATGGAATTTCAATGGTTTTGTGTGAGTAAAATAAGGTTTTGTAAATGCGAATTCCTAACTATATATGGTCTATAACCTATGGTTTTTTCAGTGAATATATATATATATATATAAAATCACTTAAAATTCAAAGGTTAAACGGACATCATAGTTAGGCCCAGATTTCACTCAAACAAAGCCAGTGAAATTCAGCAGCTATAGTTATCTGACCTAACTATAACTTTCAATACCGCAATGCACTGTTTATGGCCTCACATATGACATCACTCATGACATCATCCCATGAGTGCCAGTGTTTCGTAAATGTTTCTGGGACTTACAGATATATACTAAGCTACTGCAGAAGTTGAATTACTACTCTTTCTGTACTAGTACTTAACCATACTATTTCTAACGTATCTCATCTGAGTGGCTGTGTGACTGTCTGTATCAGTGTTTGAGTGGCTTTATGGATGTGTTAATGGGTATGTGAGTAGCTGTTTGGGTCAGTGAGTGGCTGTTTTGGACAGTGAGTGGGTGTGAGAGTGAGTGGCTGTATGGATGTGTTAGCGGCTGTGTGACTGGCTGCATAGGTGTATGAGTAGCTTTATGGGTTCCTGAGTGTATAGGCATGTGAGTGGCTGTATTGGAGAGTGAATGTCTGTGTGAGTGGCTGTAAGGGTGAATCAGTGGATGTGCAACTGATGTATGGATATGTGAATGGATATTTAAGTGGTTCTGTGGGTGGGTGTGTGAATAGCTGTATTGGTGAGTGATTGGAAGTGTGAGTACCTGTATGGGTGAGTGAGTGGTTGTGTGTGTTTCTGTATGGGTGATTGAGTGTGTGTATGAGTGGATGTAAGGGTGTGTGAGTAAGTATCTGTATGACTGTATTTGTGAATGGCTGTATTGTTGAGTGAGTGCATGAGTGGCTGTAAGGGTGAGTTAGTTGTATGTGAATAATAGTATGAGTGAGTAGATATGCGAGTGGCTCTATTGATGATTATGGGTCTGTGAATTGGTATGTGAGGGGTTGTGCGGGAGTGTGTATGAGACGTTCTAAGGGGTGTCAGTGTGTGTCGTTCTGTGGATGATGTCATCAGTAATGTAATTTTAGATGTCATCTGTGATGTCACTTACCATGCCATGAGTGATGTAATATGTAAGGTCATAAGTAGGGCCTTGTGGCAGCATATGTTATAGTTAGCTGCAGGATTTCACTAGTTTGGTACAAGTGAAATCTGACACGAACTGTAACTTCCCTGTGAGAGACTGGCCTGGTATATGATGTCGACAAATGTAAGTGGGCACCTTGCACCAGTCCAGACAACCCTAATGGTGATTTAAGAGGTCTCAGACAACCTTAGAAAGCTATCCAAGTGGTAGCTGTGGAGATCAGCCGTCAGGCTTCGTCTTGAAGGAGTGTAAAGCAGCGTGTCTTACCAGAATGCAATCTTATAGTATTGATTAAATGGAAAGAACCACACTGAGTAATTCTAAAAATATGTATTTATTATATAACACTCTCTAGTATGTTCTAGTTTCTCCAACACGGAGATAAACACAATGCACACAATACTTTAGCAAAGTAACACAGTATATAGCACGAAATACACAGTGGACCCCGGGGGAGGGGGCAAACCATATACTAAGAAATTGGTATAAGAACCACAACTGTGGTTGCAAAAATAGAGGTCTCCAGCATTTCAGATTGAAGAACGTTATGTGGACAAGATATATTAAATTATCACAGCAGTCAGCACAAAATACCTTTCATAGGTTCATAGTCTTCTGGAGACCTCTATCTTTGCAAGCGTTCCAGATTGCTGTTGAATTTCAGACTAAACGCTGTTAGACTAGCGCATTCTGAGCATCTGCCCTGAGGAAGCCCAACTTGGGCGAAACGCGTTGGCTGTTTGTCCGATCATCTTGAACCAAGAATATATCAGAGTATGAAATAAAAGTGAATTGTGTATATCATTGAAGGACTATTATTCCTTTTGTGAAAAATTGTACAAACTTTCCTTTTTGTTGCCTCTCTATTTTCTTATAGTTTGAGATTTCATTAGTGAGGTCACTTTGCAGAGAGGTGGTTCAAGGCCATGCCCCTTTTTTACACCTCTCAGCAACGCAGCTCTGTGGCATACCTGGTGGGCTAGTTGGACCCAAGGGACTTTCAGTATACAAGGGGACTTAATCCCCTAATTTACATCGTGCCAGAGGGCCCGTTGCACAGTGGTGAAGGGAGGGGGTGGGGCCTGATGTGACAAGTGTGCAAACGCGCCCTGTGGCGCGTTTTAAGTTGGGGGATTAAGTCCCCTTGAATCTATATCCATTCATCCAACTAGTGGTTGCCAGTAGCTAGCTAGGATGTAATTTCCATATGAAAAGCGTTTTTTCATTTGGCAATAACTTTTTTTTAAGCTTTTGGTTGTGGTTACAGTAGTGCACTGGAATCAGAAAGTATACAATAAGATAAGTACAAGCAGTCAAATTGTACATTTCCCATGAAACATTAAATTAAATAGTGTTTGGCAACATGCCGCCCCATAGCAAATAACTCAAGTCCCCAGTTCGCTAATGAGCAGACCTGTACATACAGACGTGCAATAAAAGAAAAAGTAATAATAATAATGATGATGATGATGATGATGATGAATATATAAATATATATATATATATATATATATATATATATTACCTACTGGCGGTCGCCAGTAGGTAGTTATAGTTAGGATTTTTTTCAATGCAAAATCTCAAAATTCTATTGTGAATAACTTTGGCGCCGGTTGACAAATCTGCCTGAAAATTTCCTCAAATTTGCCTCGCAGAACTCCGGTCCTTCCCTGAAAGTTTCGGGGGGATTCGCCAAGCAGGGGCCGAGATAAAAGGGGGGTCTCAAAACGTGTTTTCCCCATGTTAATTTCCATAGGGCGGTCAACCTCACTTTTAGCCCGAACGGCTGAATGGATTTCCACCAAACTTGGCAAAATTGTAGGGACTGGTAGCCCGATGTGCCTTTGCTATGTCTCAAGATATGTGCTCCAGTGGTTTTTACAAAAATTAACTTTGAAAAAATATATATTGGGCTACATTGGGCTATATATATGTTAGAGCCCAAATGTAGCCCAATGTAGTCCAATGTAGCCCAAAGATTGCCACCAGTGACAAAAAAAACCAAATGTAGCCCAAATATCAGCCAGATGTAGCCCATTGACAGAATGTCCCAGAGTGTTCTAAAGAACAACTAGAGCGCTAACAGTCTTACGTATGACAAAAGTATGGCACACCTGAAGTCATCTTGAGTGGAATAAAGTGTTAACACTTAAAACATTTAATTTGCAAAGGTACAAAATGAGGGGGTTCATTTTGCCATAGAAATTATGATTAGTGCTGAAGAAAGAAAAATTAGGGCACATTTTGAGTGACTTCTCAAATCCTCTTATATTTCATTAAAAAAATTCTGATATGCAGTCTCCCAAGATGGCCATCAGAGACAAAAGAGCCCAAATGTAGCCCAAATATCAGCCAGATGTAGCCCAACTATAGCCCAATGACAGAATGTCCCAGCGTGTTCTAAAGAACAACTAGAGCGCTAACAGTCTTACTTATGACAAAAGTATGGCACACCTGAAGTCATCTTGATTGGAATAAAGTGTTAACACTTAAAACATTTAATTTGCAAAGGTACAAAATGAGGGGGTTCATTTTGCCATAGAAATTATGATTAGTGCTGAAGAAAGAAAAATTAGGGCACATTTTTAGTGACTTCTCAAATCCTCTTATATTTCATTAAAAAATTCTGATATGCAGTCTCCCAAGATGGCCACCAGAGACAAAAGAGCCCAAATGTAGCCCAAATATCAGCCAGATGTAGCCCAACTATAGCCCAATGACAGAATGTCCCAGAGTGTTCTAAAGAACAACTAGAACGCTAACAGTCTTACTTATGACAAAAGTATGGCACACCTGAAGTCATCTTGATTGGAATAAAGTGGTAACACTTAATACATTTAATTTGAAAAGGAACAAAATGAGGGGTTTCATTTTGCCATAGAAATTTTATATATATATATATATATATATATATATATATATATATATATATATATATATATTCAGGAACAGTCCACTCCACTCGGCTAGACAAACGACCAGCACACGATACCATGGATTTGTGAATTTTTAATTCAGGCCCCTACCCCCACAACAGACGCGTTTCGCCAAAAGGCTTCGTCTTCGTCCAAAAAAAAAAAAAAAAAAAATATATATATATATTACACATACTGAAAAAACCATAGGTTATAGACCATATATAGTTAGGAATTTGCATTTACAAAACCTTATTTTACTCACACAAAACCATTGAAATTCGCATATATAGTTAGTTGCACTAACTATATAGTTAGTTGCACTAACTATATATCGCACACCCGCAATCCACTGCTGATGATGTCACATATTACATCATTCATGACATGGTCAGTGACATCACTGATGACATCACTGATGACAACTCAAATGACATCACTGATGACAACATCCAGTGACTATGTTTCTGTAAAGTTAAAATATGTCTTACATATTGAAGAATGAGTGGATGTATAAGTGTCTGGATGAAGGATTTAGTAGGTGCATGACTGACTGTATGAGAGAGTGATTAAATGTGTCTCACTGAGTGCATGGGTTAGTGACTAAACTGTCTTAATTTGTGCATCATTATGTCTGTTGTTCTGTAAACTGCTGCATGTGTTGATTAGTAGCTATATGATTAACTATATGGGTTATTGATTGGTTGCCCAAGTATTTGTATGGGAGAGTGAGTGTATTTGTGGGTGGCTGGGAGGTGTGTGACTATGTGCATAGATGTGTGAGCAGTTGATTCACTAGATGTATGGGTTCAAAACTGCATGTGGAAACAGCTGTATGGGTGGTTGACTGTGTGCATGAGTGTATTGGTGAGTGAATGGATATCTCAGTGCTACATGTCAAAGTAAGTACATATGTAAAACACAGTACATGTGAGAGTTGACATATATAAATAACTGTGTATAAGAGCCAGTAAATGTGTGAGTGGCTGTATGGATCATTGTAAACTTGTATCAGTGATTGTATAAGAGAGTAAATATGTGTTAGAATATGTTTGAATAAGTAAGATGTGTATAACTGCATAGTTGAGGAAATGGAGGTGTGATTGATTCTTTGCATGACTGACTAGGTGTATGAGTAACTCCATGGATGAGTGACAGTCTGTGAGTGTCTGTTTACACTGAGTGTATCTAAGGTTATATTAGAGTCTGAAGAGGTTCATCGTATTATCACATGAATGATGTCATCAGTGATGTTATCAGTAATGTCATTTGAGTTGTCATCAGTGATGTCATCAGTGATGTCACTGACCATGTCATGAATGATGTAATATGTGACATCATCAGCAGTGGATTGCGGGTGCGCGATATATAGTTAGTGCAACTAACTATATATGCGAATTTCAATGGTTTTGTGTGAGTAAAATAAGGTTTTGTAAATGCTAATTCCTAACTATATATGGTTTATAACATGGTTTTTTCAGTGAATTTTCAAGGTTTTGTAAATGCTAAATCCTAACTTTATATGGTCTATAACCTATGGTTTTTTCAGTGAATTTTCAAGGTTTTGTAAATGCTAATTCCTAACTATATATGGTCTATAACCTATGGTTTTTTCTGTGAATTTCAATGGTTTTTTAATAGCAAATATCAAAAGCTGTAAAATGTATTCTTCTTTTAAAGGAAAAATTTATTTTATATGTATTTAATATAATTTTTTTATGCATCTGCCAAACCCTGACCTCTTAATAGTGCACTGTGGTGGAAATGATTTGGGCACTATGACTGGGGTTGGTCTGGAAATGCTTTTAAAGGACACCTTTCATCAATTGATGACACTTTTTCCCCAAACTGCCTTGGTATATTCCAATATATGCCAAAGACAGAAATGGAACTGGTCCAACCAATTTTGTCCACAATTTGAGAAAGCACGGAAACATGTGAATAAATCGGTTTCTGCTTACATGAGAGACTTTAGAATGGGTTCAATATACAACAACAACTTGCGTTACAACATGCAAGACATCTACAGAGGAGATGGTGTGCACTTCTCAGATGAGGGGAATAGAATATTCCTCCTGAATTCAAGACTGTGCATTGGAACCTACTTGTAAGTACCTAAATCAGCAACAGAACCCAAAAGCTCTTTTCAGAGCTACCCTACCTCTGCTCAGGGGGCAACTTTGCATCTTTTTGAACCTGTGCAGAGGCTCACCAGCCGTGAGGGAAACGGCCGCACCGGGGAGTCCACAGCGCCGTGAGGGGAACGGCAGGCAGGACCACAGCCCCCAGGTGCCCCGGCGGCGCACACCTGACGCCACCCACACCGCGCCCGGAGGCGCTTGAAAACGAAGGAGCGCCGAGCGCTCAGGGGGCAACTTTGCATCTTTTTGAACCTGTGCAGAGGCTCACCAGCCGTGAGGGAAACGGCCGCACCGGGGAGTCCACAGCGCCGTGAGGGGAACGGCAGGCAGGACCACAGCCCCCAGGTGCCCCGGCGGCGCACACCTGACGCCACCCACACCGCGCCCGGAGGAGCTTGAAAACGAAGGAGCGCCGAGCGCTCAGGGGGCAACTTTGCATCTTTTTGAACCTGTGCAGAGGCTCACCAGCCGTGAGGGAAACGGCCGCACCGGGGAGTCCACAGCGCCGTGAGGGGAACGGCAGGCAGGACCACAGCCCCCAGGTGCCCCGGCGGCGCACACCTGACGCCACCAACACCGCGCCCGGAGGCGCTTGAAAACGAAGGAACGCCTCCCGCAGCCGCGGGACGCGCGCGGGACGGGCCGGGCGGAGCCCGGGCAGAGGGCGGGCCGTCTGTGGCCGTCCGGGGTCGACCAGGGGCCGGGACGGGCCACCCCCCTTAATATGTTTTCGTAAGTACAATTGGAAGTCTGAAAAGTGGTTTTTAATAACTTTCTTTTCCTTGAAAGTCACCTGACCTACCTCCGATCATGTCTATACAATCTACCTTACCTGACAACTATCTACTGAAGGTTGTGACCAAAATAAATTCAGACAGGAGGAGATCATTAGGGAAAAGTTCTACGGACATCTCCCCTGGGGTTTTGCCTCCGGAACTTAAGGATGTTGCTGTCAGTACACCCCCAAGTGATCATGTTTTAGTTAACGAGATGGACAATATTAGCATCGTTGTAGATCCAATTGAGGCTGCTGATAATGCAATTGTAACGGAATCTGATATGGGGGCTACCTATGAGGGTACCCCCCAACAGTCCACGAGGGCCACAAGGCTGATGAGAGCATGCAGAAAAACTGTACCCAAAAGGGGAAATTATCACTCTGGGAGAAAACATAAAAAGGACATAACTTACAAGGACAAACCAGAGGATATTGGTGCTCTAATTAAAGAAAGCTGTGCCTTTATTGACCCAGAACAGTTGAATCTGTTGGTGAGCACTATTGACAATAGTTTTAAATTGATTGTAGAGCCCCTGCTTGCTAAAATTGAGGGCTTGTGTGGTGAAGTCCAGAGATTAAGGGACGCGGTTGATCAGCATTCTGTTACCCTAGATAAAACTGTGTTATCTATTAAAGATCTAATACCCCCAATTCTAGTTTCAACTCAGGAAAGGCCCAAATCTCTAAATATAAATAGCTCACCCGCCATTGCCACTAAGAGGAAACATCCAGCTAAAGAACGACCTGCATCGTCTTGTCCTGTAATTCAGGATAAGGGTCGACCCATGCAGCAACAGAGCGTAGGGTCTACCAGTGTGGGACAGGTTACCCCGGTTTTGGTAACCCCAAATCAGGATGTTAGACCTACCCTATCTTCTAACGGGGAGAATGCAAGTCTGATACCAGCTGCGACAGCTCCTGTAGTAGGCACAGGGGGGTCAGGGTCAGGGGGGACCAATACGGATTTTGTAAGAACTAGTAGGCGTCCCACAGACCTTCCACCTGAATGTGTACCCTATGTCGTAGTATTAACTAATGTCCCACCCTTAACGCAGGCATCCAATTTCCAAGAGACGGCAGCCACACTAAAAAATAAAACTATCTCTTGGTTGGATCAACATTGTGGTTATGAGGAAAATTAAATTTTGGTCATGTTGTGTTCCCTAGCGCGTACCCCACCGACTCCATGTACCAGCTTAAAGTGCATGTAACTTCCCTCCTGTGCCAGCTATGAAGACGCAAATACATTTGCGTCCACCGTTAACATGTCCTCTTTCAGATCCACCCTGAATGGATTATGTAGTCCGTTCCTAAGTATGCTATGCCACCGTCTTTTTGTAGTACACTTTTCATATTTTTCCTGCTCTAGCAAGAGTAGGCCCTGAATTCCTGCCATCTGAACCTCTTTTGTGGCTCCTGACTCTGCCCAGGCTACCTCTGTACCTGTGAACTCTGTCCTACTTTCAGCGCGGCCCCTCGCGCTCAGCTCAAGCCTGCTTTCTGCCAAGACTGACTATAACCTTCGAGTTATCTGTTTCGCTCCTCGAGAATACATTCCTGCCTACTAGATCCTGTAAACATCCTCTCCAGCTGCAGAGCCAAAGGGCCGACCTGTCTTAATGCAAGTAATTCATAGCCTCTGTTGCCATGCTTCCATGGAAGGCCCCGTGCCCCCACACTTCACATGTAGACACTCAGGCGCTTATACACGCATCCACAGTTAGCATAGAATAGCTTCTGCCCTAGAGACCTTTCCGCCCAGATAGTAAAGTTCCTAAACATCAGATATCAGATATGATAGAAGTACAAGTTGATCTGACACGCCAGACTTCTGTCTCTTTCCGTCAGTGTAAATATCAAATCCCCTGCACCCCGTCAATCACACGTCATGCAGCTGCGCGCGCATCCAAGCTTCCGATTTCTGCTGACACTGCAACAATTCTGTTAGCACCACCCCTTGGTGCCACCCACTTGCGTCCTTATCAGTGACGTTTCTAGCACACACCTCTGGTTCACGCCTAGTTTACGCCTCTTGATGATGTATTAGTACCACGTGTATACTGTTATCTTGTCTTCTCTCAGCTGTTACGCCTCTTACATTGATTCTTATGGTATAAATCAAGTATATAAGCTATGTATTGTCAATAAACGAGAGCGCTCTATCCCTTCTGACACCCCTGTGGTGGTCAGAACATGATATCCTGATTCCTTTATGAGGAATAAAACCCTTAGAAACTCTAACACCACGGACTCTGTCTTTTTTCATTCCGATTGAGTTATTATTGATTAAGTACTTACCTGCATAGAAATTAAGAGAGTAAATTAATTATTTACGTCATTTTGGCGCCCGAATAGGGACCCCTCCCCCACCTCACGCGCCGGTTGGTGCGTTGCGATCTGTGTCCCCTGCCATCAGTTAGATGGAAAACACGTGTACTGGCAGGATTTCCTGCATCTCCCTCTGACCCACGGAGGTGACGAAGACTGCGATCAGTGCCCAGACGAGGCGGTGAGGAGTGCGGAGGATCCCGACCAGAGCCTAGCCGAAAAGAAGCAAGGTCCGAGGTGTGAAGAGGCCCACCAGTTTTCCGAAGTTTTCCGAAGTTTTCCGAAATTTTCCGAAGTTTTCCGAAGTTCCGAGTCGAGTCCAGTCGAAGTTTTCCGAGGCCTTCTGTTTCCGTGCTTCCCGGTGAGTACCATTGCTGGGTCGTATCTAGACGGGTTTGGGTACGCAAGTCCGGTCTGCACTGTTTTTAGGCAGTGTATCTGTACTGTTTAGCAGTATATCTAGTATTCCGAATTTCTGCACTGTTAAACCAGTGTATCTGTACTGTTGAGCAGTACATCCAGTATAGGGGGGTAGTCATCTATGTCTTCAATGTTCAATGTTCTTATGTGATTAATGTTGTGGTATGAATGTGACTGTTTAAACGTGTATTATTGTGTTCCTCGTATAACCTAGCTGTCAAGAGTACTCAGGTATAAGGATTAAGCATTCAGTAATAAGTAAGCAAAATGCCGTTTTTCAACAAGTTAAAACAGATAGGAACTAGGAAAGGGTTACTGGAGGAAGAAATTCCCATCCCCCCTAGGGACACTCCAGGCAATTTTATGTATCAGAAACATGGCATAGATGCCATTTTATATCTAGATTTATGGGCCGATTACACCAAACACCTAGACGAAAGACACAGATGGCCTGTTACCGGAACGTGGGATGCCGAGTGCATCATGAGGGTAGAAGAAGCATTATGGAAAAAGAAAGCTAGACAATCTCAGAAGGACGCCATAGAATTTTGGCGTAAGGAATCACGTAAGCGTGCTGACAAAGCACTCCGTAGAGAAGACAGACTTAAAGAATCAGATAAAGACCAAGAAAACGAATTAGCTACTGAAGGGATTCGAGTAAAAACAGAACAAATAGACCGTGCCCGAAATAATCTTGTAAACGGTATGTATCTTGCAGCAGATGGCACATCTGAAGCCCAATCAGAAACACCGAAAAACTTACCGACACCATTAGTTCCAACTAAAGTAATGCATAAAACTACTAAAGACATATTCCTAAATTCATATCTAGAGGATGTAGCACCAGCTTATACCAATCTGCCTGTTCGTGCCCTGCCTACTGACAGGGATGGGGGTGGCACTGCGCCCCCAGATAATGTCCCGCCGGTACCACAACAGACCTCCCCTGTTCCGCCAGCTCCGCCACTTCCCGCACTCAAAACAGACCTACCGAAACCAGTCCTACCTGATCTTACTAAACGACAAACTCAGACTCAGATCCAGACTCCGCGGAGAGATAATGCCCAAGCATCCGCCTCAGGAGGTGCGACAGCGGGTCTACAGACCCCACCACCGACACACAGATTGCATTTGAGGGACACGCAGAATCCTTTCCAGACTCCCCACTCGCCGCGTCTTGACGCATTTAAAGAGAAAATGTCAGTTTGCAGATATGATCCAGTACCCGGAAGAACCGATCTAATGATATTAGCATCACTACGATTAAGATCTGCCACCGATAGCTTGCTATGCTATGTAGGAATGAAGGAACACCTCGACAGACTATATGAGTTTATACAGACAGGGAAAGACCCTGACAGTGTCAAAGATGCCATGTATAAACAGAAAGTTGACATTCAAGCACAGATATTACGATTTTTCATAAATTGTGTAATAAGAGAACGAGACAGGCCCGAGACAGACCAAAGTGAATTAGACGCATTAAACAAGTGGGGTCAAAATATAGCCGAAGGAAAGCATGATAGAGGGAATTGCATAGCCAGTATGTCCCAGAAAATTAGAAAGGCAGTATTAACTGCACACCAGGAAGGGAATGATAAAGCTTCCTCCGAGGAGGAAGAAGAACATGAAACATCAGGAAGATCTACAGATACTATAGCGTACGTAGGTAAGGGAAATTACCTTAGGAAAGGCATCCGTCCGGAAAACAAGAGAGTTTTCCTCTCTGCTTTAACAAATCCGAATTCTTCTGAGCATCAGTTCCAGGAAACTGATAAAAGGCTTCAAGACCGAGTGGGGTACCATGTACTCAATTCTATGGATGAACAAGAACTAGCCCGGTCAGCCGTGTTATGGGCCGAAAACGCAGACATGTATAATGATGACACGTTAGTACAGACATTCTTGAACCTTTCCCCGGAAGAGCAGAAAATAGCAGGTGTATACATGATTCAGCACCTCCTCATCAAGTTCAGAAACCATCATTCTGATCCAGGTCCCTTACACGAGACATTAGAAGCCCTACTCATGGATAGATGGAGAGGTTTTAGTACCAAATTAATACAAATAATTCTAGAACAACGATGTAAGTATAACACCTTCATAAGTTCTGAATATGTTCCCGCCCCGCCTCCAGAAAGGAAAACGTACCACATGCAATGCGGTAGTGGCATTGAAAGTCAGAACCCCTTACGAGAAGTACACCCAGTTATGGGTACGGACCAACGCTTGAAGCGTGTGTATGTTCACACACCACTGACTAAGTTAGAACTGTTAGAAATGAAGAAATTAGTTCCGTGCCATGATAAAGACCCTGCAGGTTTTCATAGAGAACTTAAAGACATGTTACTGATGGGAGATTACACGTATGATGATATTATGAAAATGTTAAAGGTACTGTTGCCCACGGGCATTTACGAGAAATTAAAGGAAAAGGATTGGGAGGTGGGAGAGTCAAAGATAGCATGGACAGAAATAGAAGACGAAGAAAGCAAACGAATCCCAGGGGTAGGCCTTGGGGACAAGACTAAAGCATTACCAGGATTAATAGTACAGGTTTTGCCAAGATTATTGACAACTAGAAAGGAAGATTGGGACGCAATATCGTCCTGTAAACAGAAACAAGATGAAGATACTAGTGACTTTTATTCAAGATTCGAGAAATGTTTCATCATAAATAGTGGCCTAAAGGTTAGCAGTGAGTCCTATCCACACCTTTTTGTAACAAAATTAGTAGAGAATGCCCTACCATTAGTCAAAAATAGAGTGTACAAAGTTGAAAGTACTTGGCAGGCAAATACGCCATCCCAGATGTTACAAATGTTACAATATCACCAGAACAGAATTAGGGAAGAACAAGATCAGGAACAGAAACGTATGAAAGACACGAAAATGAAAATGTTAGTAGCTCAGACGATTCCAGCCGACGGTCATAGAAAAGGTGGGGCCCAGACCAATCATTCTGCCGCTCCCGTTAAAGGGACATGTAATTATTGCAAGCAGCCAGGTCACTACGTACATGAATGTCCAGTCCTGAAACACAACATCGAGACAGGTAAAACTAAAGAAAGACCGCGTCCGCCTAGACACGATCAGGTTCAGCAACAGACCCCACAAAATGTACAGCCAGTGCAGAATACACAGCCTATGCATGATCAGTCCCACACAGTACAGACAGTAGCAGTATCGCAGCCACAACATGCCCAGACACAGCCCATTGCCGCGACTCGGCAAGTATCACAACAGATGTACCAGTATGCCCAGTCGGCATATCCAGATTATCCCCGTTACACATGAAACAGCCTAGAGAGGGAAAGTGATTTGCCTCTTATTGAAATTCCTGTAGATCAAGAAGGTCCTTATGTACACAGTCACGTATTAGGAAAAGACAGAAAGTTTTTAATTGACACAGGGGCAAGTCGCACTACAATCAGTCACAATGAAGTCCCAGGGGCACCCCTCTCAGGCTCACAGAATGTATCCCTTGGTTTTTCAGGACAGCCTATTGTAAATGAAGTATCGGAACCAGTACCATTAGCTGTAGGTCCATTATCCCGAGTTACAGATTTGTTACTTACGAAATCATGTCCAGAAAATCTGTTAGGAATTAAAACACTGAAGGCTCTAGGAGCTATAATATGCTGTTCCCCGGAGGGAGTCAGACTCTTTCTACGGGATTTCAAGGGTCATTATGTTTTACATGACTTTGACGTCAGATTGAAAAATGTACCAGATCACTTATGGGCAAAAGGCCCAGCTGATGTAGGTTGTATGCATATCACTCCATACCGTGTTACACTCAAGACAGGAGTTGTCCTACCCAGAATCAGACAATACAAGTTACCACCCGATGCTGTAGTGGCTTTACTGAAAATTATTGAAGAGCTTATTGCCCAGGGAGTGGTCGTAGAGACCGACTCCAATATCTGTAATTCACCCATCATTCCAATTCTTAAACGTACAGACCGCAATGCACCGCCAGTATATCGGCTGGTGATTGATCTTCGAGAACTGAACAAATGTATTGTACCACAGTATCCTGTGGTCCCCGATATCTCTTCCCTATTGACTGCTATTGATTCAGAAGCAACGTTCTTTACTGTAATCGATCTCAAGAACGCTTTCTTCAGTGTACCTATTGACCCGGAGAGCCAATATCTCTTCGGATTCAGTTTAAATGGACGAAGTTTCAAATTTTCCCGCGCACCTCAAGGATTTACAGAAAGCCCCAGCATCTATAGTCAAGCACTGAAAAGACAACTAGATTGTATTCAAATGCCAGTTAACACCGCTTTACTGCAATACGTCGATGATCTACTGATCACCGCACGAAGTGAGCCCGAATGTGAACAAGCATCTCTGACAGTTTTGCATTTCCTGGCCGACAAGGGACACAAGGTGTCTCCTTCGAAGCTACAATTCTGTGTTCAGCAAGTTGTGTACTTGGGTCACTTGCTGTCCAAAGTGGGGAGACAGCTCACTCCCGATCGCATTCAGTTAATTGTAAATATGCCGTGACCCCAGACACAAAAGGAAGTACGGGCCTTCATAGGCCTCACCTCGTACTGCAGACAATGGATTCCTCAATATGCATTTCTAGCTAAACCACTCATCCAGTTAACGACACAGGAGGCAGCAACTTCCATTGCCCTCCCTTGGACTCAGGAACACACACAAGCCTTTGAGGAATTAAAGAAAGCTTTATGCCAAGCACCAGTTTTAGCGACACCATGTTACAGCAAGCCGTTTACACTTTTTGTTACAGAACGTGATGGTACAGCGTTGTCTGTCCTCACTCAAGATCAAGCAGGTTCACATAAGCCTTGCGCTTATTTTTCAAGTACATTGGATTCAGTAGCCCAGGCACTCCCTGCGTGCTTAAAGTCAGTAGCAGCAACAGCATTAGCAATCAGACAGAGCGATTCAATTGTTCTAGGTCATCAGTTAACAGTACAAGTCCCACATTCTGTAGAGGTTCTGTTAAACAGAACCCAGACTCAACACTTGACTATAGCACGACTGACAGGTTATGAATTGACATTATTCCAGCCACACATAGAAATCAGACGCTGCAGTATCCTGAACCCAGCAACACTGTTACCTACAGTTATGACAGATCCAGTTCCGCATGATTGCATAGAGATCATTAATGCAGTAACAAAGCCCCGACGAGATTTAATAGATGTTCCATTGACAAATCCAGACCTGACACTTTATGTGGATGGTTCATGCATGAGAACAAGTACAGGAGAGTTAGTGGCCGCGTATGCCGTGACCACTGAAACTGAAGTTAAAGAAACACATCGTATTGATACATTGTCTGCTCAAGCGGCAGAGCTCATTGCTCTGACCCGAGCCTGTATTATAGCCAAGAACAGAAATGTCAACATATACACAGATTCCCGTTATGCGTTCGGAGTCGTACACGACTTCGGCATGCTGTGGCAAGAACGAGGTTTTCTGACCTCTCATGGTACAAAGATACAGCATGGTCCTCTCATTCAAGCACTGTTAGAAGCAATACATCTGCCTTCAGCCATATCCGTCATGAAGTGTAAAGCACATACTAAAGCCACAGATTCTGTTTCCCAGGGTAACGACCTGGCAGATCAAACAGCGAAACATACAGCACTGACTCACATTCAGACAACTGACACGACAAAGACAACAGATCCGACAAACTGTATGACAGTCAGGGATCCCACACTAGATGTTATCGACATACAGACACATGCTACTCCAGAAGAAATAAAGAAATGGATTGAACTAGGAGGGATCCAGACAGATCAAGGTTGGATGACGAAGGGAAAATCTACATGGTTTCTCCCTGACTCTATGGTTCAAGTTATGATAAATACAGCACATAGTCCTGCCCATCTAGGAGAAAAAGCAATGCTAGACAGTTTACAAAATCTCTGGAACAATAAACACTTACGAGCAGCAGCAAAACAGAAAGTGCGTACTTGCATGATCTGTTGTCAGTTCAATCCAGGTAAAAGCGTCCCTGTAGAGCAAGGTGGATTTCATCCTCCCGATCACCCTTTTGAAGTCCTCCAGATGGATTATATCCAGATGGACCGTTGTCGAGGTTTTAAATATGTTCTCGTAGTTGTCTGTGCTCTGTCCCGCTGGACCGAAGCATACCCAGTCCCAGATTACACTGCTCCGACCACTGCCAAACAGTTGGTTCGTGAATTTTTCCCACGATACGGCCTGCCTCGTGTCGTGTACTCAGATAACGGTCAGCCATTCTCGTCTGCCTTAATGAAAGAAGTTTCCTTGTTACTGGGATACCAGTGGAAGTTCCATTGTGTCCGACATCCAGAAGCCGCAGGCCTTGTTGAAAGGCATAACCAGACACTAAAGATCCGCCTTGCCAAAATATGTCAGGAAAAAGGGGTCGACTGGATAGTCGCCCTGCCGGTGGCACTATTCTATATGAGAATGGTCGCCCATTCGAGATCAGGGCTATCTCCGTACGAGGTGGTCTTTGGAAGACCACCGAATATGTGGGGGACGCCCATTCCAAAAAAGATTACTGATGTTGATTCTAACATGTTGACAGATTACCTTGCCTCCTTGATGTCTGCACTCCAATCATGTCGTTCACAGGTTGCCGCAGCCTTCCCTGACAACACTGATGTAAAACCACATGACGTCCGTCCCGGTGATACTGTCCTCGTCCGCAATTTCGACAGAAAAAGTCAGCTGGAGCCCCGCTGGAAGTCTCCGAAGACCGTACTTCTAACAACAAGGACCGCAGTGAAACTGGAAGGAAGAAAGGGGTGGGTTCACACGAGTCATATAAAAAAATTTCCTGGACTGAAACCTGAGCAAGACTCGTCCACCCCCACCAAAGACTGTGTTAACAAAGACTTTTCAGAATCTGAACGAGAAAAGACTCCTCAAGAACAATATCGCATGAAATTACGATCTAGCAAGTCAGACAGTTTAATTGTTTAAGTCCTCCCCTAGGTGAATCGGTTAAATAGTTTCTGACATGTATCCCCTAGATCGAGATAGAGAGAGAGAAGCAAAGAAACGTACATACTGCAAATCACTTCGTAGTCACTGCATAGTGACACTCATAATCATGTTTATTCTCAGTATTTTAATTATCATTACTAGCATCCTATTGCCAATCTATTATCCTATTTTCAAGCATGAGCAATCTGTTTACAATGTTTCTGCTGAACACACTTTTAGTGAGTTACCTCCTCACGAGCTTTCCTACAGACTTGCGCTGCGCAACAACACATTCATTAGTATGTTACATCATTCTCATCAAACTAACAATGCTACAAATTGCTGGATATGTGGCCGACTCCCTCCCTATCAGAATTACAAGGGAGCTCTGCCCCTCTTTCCGTATCCGTTCACTCACAATGGCTCCTGCGGAGCATGGTTTAAAATAATTAATTCCTTAGATCCTGATATTGCTGTTTTCGATGGGGGTTGGGTTTGGGGAAACCTGAACTTGGTCCTACTAGACGTCTGTTACCCAGATAAGGAGGGACTCCCCACTAGAATAGGAACTGATCTAGAAAATGAAGTATATGGATTAGGTAATTATACAATTAGCCTTATGATTCTTACTGTCGAGTCCAAAGCTGCACCAGTTCTACCTATTATGTCAGTACTGCCAGTCACTGGTGAATTATGTATCCAGAAGAAAGGTTCAGTACACTTAGGTCATAGTAAATGCACTACTGTGGTCGAATTCAGTGATGATGGAAAATCATCTTTCAAAGCTGTCAGTCACTCTTACTTTGTTTGTGGTCATACCGCATACATTCGTCTACCTCCAGATTGGGATGGTACCTGTTACATTGCATTCCTTCTGCCACCTGTTTTTCTAGCTCCCCCTGATTACCATAGAAATACCAATCTAGTAAAGAATAGACTCAGAAGAGACATCCCACTTGTCGACTACACAGAAACGGCATGGGAACAGTACACTGATTTTAATAAAGGATTCTTTTTCTTTTTAGGACCTGTCCAGAATAGTAAATTAATACGCAGATTAACTAGAACACTTGAAGCAGTAGTAAATGAAACTGCCTCCGCCTTAGGTAACTTAACCGAAGAGCAGTCCGCTATGCGGGTTGTTGTCCTTTAGAATCGTCTTGTAATTGACGTCATCTTGGCAGATAGAGGTGGAGCCTGTAAGGTCATCGGGTCAAGTTGCTGTGTTTTCATACCTCAAAACGCACCATCTGTATATCAAGCTATCACCCGTCTTCATAAAATTGCAAATCAGATACATCAGAATCCAGGCACCTGGACTTGGTCCGGTTGGTTCTGGACAACGTTAACAGCTTGGGGATGGAAGATCCTATCCTTCCTAGGCATTGGCCTAGTCCTAGTATTCAGTTGCTGCCTGTGCCTGCAGTGTGGGCCAGCGATTTGTGGACTGTGTGCCACTTCTTGTATTGAACATTCCAGTTTTCACTCAAAACGTAACCGAAAGAAAGAAGAACAAATGATGTTACAAGAACAGACTGATCGATTCATGAGGATCGATATTTCATGAAGGGTCCGTAGGGAACAAGGAGGGAATGAGGAAAATTAAATTTTGGTCATGTTGTGTTCCCTAGCGCGTACCCCACCGACTCCATGTACCAGCTTAAAGTGCATGTAACTTCCCTCCTGTGCCAGCTATGAAGACGCAAATACATTTGCGTCCACCGTTAACATGTCCTCTTTCAGATCCACCCTGAATGGATTATGTAGTCCGTTCCTAAGTATGCTATGCCACCGTCTTTTTGTAGTACACTTTTCATATTTTTCCTGCTCTAGCAAGAGTAGGCCCTGAATTCCTGCCATCTGAACCTCTTTTGTGGCTCCTGACTCTGCCCAGGCTACCTCTGTACCTGTGAACTCTGTCCTACTTTCAGCGCGGCCCCTCGCGCTCAGCTCAAGCCTGCTTTCTGCCAAGACTGACTATAACCTTCGAGTTATCTGTTTCGCTCCTCGAGAATACATTCCTGCCTACTAGATCCTGTAAACATCCTCTCCAGCTGCAGAGCCAAAGGGCCGACCTGTCTTAATGCAAGTAATTCATAGCCTCTGTTGCCATGCTTCCATGGAAGGCCCCGTGCCCCCACACTTCACATGTAGACACTCAGGCGCTTATACACGCATCCACAGTTAGCATAGAATAGCTTCTGCCCTAGAGACCTTTCCGCCCAGATAGTAAAGTTCCTAAACATCAGATATCAGATATGATAGAAGTACAAGTTGATCTGACATGCCAGACTTCTGTCTCTTTCCGTCAGTGTAAATATCAAATCCCCTGCACCCCGTCAATCACACGTCATGCAGCTGCGCGCGCATCCAAGCTTCCGATTTCTGCTGACACTGCAACAATTCTGTTAGCACCACCCCTTGGTGCCACCCACTTGCGTCCTTATCAGTGACGTTTCTAGCACACACCTCTGGTTCACGCCTAGTTTACGCCTCTTGATGATGTATTAGTACCACGTGTATACTGTTATCTTGTCTTCTCTCAGCTGTTACGCCTCTTACATTGATTCTTATGGTATAAATCAAGTATATAAGCTATGTATTGTCAATAAACGAGAGCGCTCTATCCCTTCTGACACCCCTGTGGTGGTCAGAACATGATATCCTGATTCCTTTATGAGGAATAAAACCCTTAGAAACTCTAACACCACGGACTCTGTCTTTTTTCATTCCGATTGAGTTATTATTGATTAAGTACTTACCTGCATAGAAATTAAGAGAGTAAATTAATTATTTACGTCAGTTATCCAGTTGGTTATTCTGATCAGATTATTTCTATCAGAAGAGTTAACTGGATAGGTAACACCAGAAAAACTTGTGGGGGTGACTGCGTGATAATTAACTTTAGACATCCGCAACACGTTGCAACGGTCCTTCTTAGAGCGGCCGCAATCACGCAGTCTGAGACAGAAGTCGTTGCTAGGCCTCTAGGATACTTCTACAACCATCTAAATAGGTTGCACTCAAGAAATAGATGGGAAGGGCAAATGAATAATAACAATAATCAATTTATTGTAAATAGACCAGGACAACACACATTTAGTTTCAGCCCTTCGGGTGGTTCTATGCCGATGCATATGCCAAATTTGGTTTCTGGTGGGAATAGATTTTTAACTCATGCTCCCATCTTTCCATCTGTATGTGATGGTATTTTGCCACCTGTAAATGGGATGTGTTATCAAGTGCCAACCCAGAATAGATTCCAGTCATTGAGTTACATGGATCAAAATGATTGACATAAGAGTAGCTCAGTCCAGGTGAGAAATGATACTGGAGAACGAATAATGGCCGTAACTGATATGATCATTAACAACAATGATGTGTGTTTGTCTACAGGGGGAGAGAAGGAGCATTTAGAATTTAACATAAAGCATTTTAATGTAGATGATAATGTGTCCGTAGGTGGAGATGGTATGCCCACTGTGAGCAATGTTGGGGATAAGGTAACTTGCCACATAGCAAGCTGGAATATTGCAGGTCTATTGACCAAAGAAGAAATGTGTTGTATTCTCTTCACTTATGTTTTGCGTTTAACATTCCATTTCCTTGATGTCATTATCCACTGTATTCTGCCCAGTCAGTTAGCTCTCTGCTTTCTGATGGGATCACCAGCTTTTCTCTGTAGTGCATAATAAATGCCTTATAACCTTCCATGATCTCTCCATCTTCATTTACATCAAAATGCTTGGCTGGAAAGATTTTATTGGCTTATTCGACATCATTTGTTTACAGGAAACTTGGTGTAAAGAATTTAAGGGCTGCGAGGGCTTTGTTTCATATGAGCTTCCCGCCCTGGCCTCTTCTCATGGGAGACCAAAAGGAGGATTGTTAGTTTTGATTTCAGTGAAGCTACCTATTTCAGTAAAAAAGTATGTAAAAGTGGGGGTTCACTCCCAAATCCTGTGGCTTGCACAAGAAGCAGGTAGAAACATATTGCTGATTAATTTTTATAATAATATATTCGATGGGACTAGGCACAAAGTTATTAATGATCTACATATAGCAGTGTGTAATTTGGTAGAGAATTTTAATGGTGTTTATGAATTTATTTTCGTGGGGGATTTTAATGTATCTGTTTGTCCCTTATCATCCCATAATCTATGTGGAGTCTATAATCATTCAGGAAACGTAGAAGTTCACTTTCCTCATCATTTGTATGGTGAAACTCTGAATGAGTTTTTAATAGACTATGACTTAGAAATTGTGGAAAATGTAAAGAATGAACTTGGGGAATGTATCCCAACTTTTAAAGGAAGGGGGGCTAATACGGTAATAGATTTTATATGCATGTCTTCCAACTTAATCCCCTTGTGCTCTGAGGTCAGGGTGGTCGATGTGATGCTGAGTGACCACAATTGCCTAACTACTGATGTTAAGATCTGGAACCCCGCCACCACTCTAGACACGGGTACAATTGTTAATATTGAACCATATAGACAAAACGGTGTCAGGTTGAGGTGGAAGGGAGTAAAAGCGGATGAAACTTCCGATTCTATCATTAATAGCTGTTTGACGGAAATCTTAGCTATCCTAGAACAGGAGGGAACATCAGTTGCCAGTATTGACCACTTTGAAAGAATCAACTCTATTATTAGCAAGAAGTTCACAATAGAGGCAGGGCACCCGAATAGACAAAATAAGGGGTGGTTTGACCATGCGTGCTCCAATGCTCGTAGAGCTCTTAAAGATGCTTTAGCAGCTAAACCTAGAGACAAATGTTTAGTGACTCACCTCAGACAGGATTTTAAATTGGTCCTTAAACGCAGAAAAGCTGAGCTCCAGCAGGAAGCATGGGATAATTTAACTCAAGCAGCAGAACAAAGGAACTGTAACTTGTCCTGGTCCACGGTAAATAGTCCTTTCCTCAAGGATGATAAGGCTCCAGTGCTCACATCTAATGTGAGCGCAGATTCGTGGATTCAATATTTTTCCACCATATTTGACTCCGGTAATGAACTAGCTTCCAACGGAATGGAATGGCCTACAGCTGTTCTAAATATTACTGTAGAGGAAGTCATGGTTAGCATTAGAGCCAGTAAGGGTGGGAAGGCCCAAGGCCCTGACGGGGTACCCATAGATGTCTATAAGACGGCCCCGGAGATATGGGGCCCCCTATTGGCCAGGATTTTTAATGCAGCTGTTAGCTCTAAGATACCTTCGACCTGGACAGAATCAATAATCATCCCTATTTATAAAAAGGGAGACCGGGGTGAAGCTAAAAATTATCGACCAATATCCTTATTGGATTCATCGGTCAAAGTTATGAGCCGGGTTTTATTAATCAGATTAGAGGAATGGGCAGAGATGAATGCGATTCTAACCAATAGTCAGTATGGGTTCAGAAAGGGACGAGGCACTATCGAGCAGTGCCTGAATCTAGAACTTTTGGTCGGGAAATATACCCAGGCCAAAAAAGGGTCATTGTATCTATGTTTTGCGGACCTAAGTAGTGCCTTCGATATGGTAGACCACGCCCTTTTGTGGGCTAAACTTATAGAGATGGGAGCCCCGGATTGTATAGTATATTTCTTGGCACGCCTGTATGAAAAGCTTAGCACCAGTGTCCGGTACGGCTCGAAAGGGGAATGTACAAGTAAGTTTAGGATCGGGAGGGGTATTAGGCAGGGGTGTGTTTTAGCACCCCTGCTTTTTACTCTCTTCATTAATGAGGTAGATTCCGTCCTGCAGACAGTTGCGGCAGATGACCCTAGAGTTAACAGCCTTAACATCCCGGTGTTACTCTATGCGGACGATGCCGTGCTGCTGTCCAGGACCCCCCTGGGTCTCCAACGATTGATGGATAGGTTTGTTGAGTTTATCAAAAACAGAAAACTGGTGATCAACAGGTCTAAAACCTATGTGATGGAGTGTGGTCCCGGTCGAGCAAAAACGAAAGTTAACTCTCAATATTTTATAGATGGTGAACAGGTTTTAAAAGTAGATAACTTCTGTTATCTGGGGATCAACTTTTCAAAAAATGGTACCTGGGATATCGAACGTAAAGCAGTTAAAACTAAGATGATTAGAAGTGCCAATGGGGTTTTTGTATTTGCCAAGAAGCTGGGAAATAGACGTATAGCTGATATGCTTAATATTTTTCAATCTAAAAGTCTTTCGACGGCCCTTTATGGGGCTGGAGTCTGGGGTGTGACATCTGCTGGGTGCCTACAGGTAGAGGAGAATAACTTCTTGAAAAGGCTCCTGTGCTTGCCCAAATCGACCTCCAACATCTTGGTTCATAGGGAAATGGGTATCCATTTTCTGAATGATTTAATTATGTTAAGACCCCTGTTATTATGGCGCTCCGTTTGGTTAAATGAAGGCACCTCACTGAATAGAGCTATTATCGAGGATTGCCTCTCCTTAGACCAGCACTTGAAGATCCCCTGGATTAAATATAATATTGTTAATTTTCAAAAAGTCTTTGGATACAATGTGACTACTGATCCGTATTGTGCTTCTGATAATTCCAAATCCTTCTTGAAAAATACGTTTTTGAATTTCTGTACAGAGAAGCGTGTTTTGGAAGAATCTAAATTATCTACTTGTAAATTGTATAATGATCTGAATGAGTTTAGTGGACTACATCCTTATTTAACTCAGGTGACTAGAGTTTCGCACCAGTTTGTACTCACAAGATTGAGGATGGGGATAGTACATCAACTGGTTGCATGTCCTAGTGCCAAATCACGCCCTATTGGCCCTTGTGCCTGTGATTGCAAGTCAGAACAGAGCACTATGCACTTTCTTTTTACTTGTCAACTGTACAGTGGATTACGGAAAACTTATTTAAAACCCATCTTGAAAAGATTTGGAGTAAGGACAATTTCTGAATCTATGAAACTGCTTTTTAATATGCATCATCCGGACATTTGCTTTTTTACAGCTACCTTCCTACTCAAGGCCATTGGTGCTAGGAAAAGTATGTGTTTTTAAAGACGGTTTTTTAACTATTTATTCCATCCCGCACTGGACTATTAAGCATTTATGTGTTCTTTTTTCTCGTTTTATCAATGAAATGTCTGCTTATGTAACTGTTTGTGCTTTTATGGACATGTTTTTTATGTTCGAATAAAGCTTTATGACTTGACTTGACTTGACTGGGGTTGGTCTGGAAATGCTTTTAAAGGACACCTTTCATCAATTGATGACACTTTTTCCCCAAACTGCCTTGGTATATTCCAATATATGCCAAAGACAGAAATGGAACTGGTCCAACCAATTTTGTCCACAATTTGAGAAAGCACGGAAACATGTGAATAAATCGGTTTCTGCTTACATGAGAGACTTTAGAATGGGTTCAATATACAACAACAACTTGCGTTACAACATGCAAGACATCTACAGAGGAGATGGTGTGCACTTCTCAGATGAGGGGAATAGAATATTCCTCCTGAATTCAAGACTGTGCATTGGAACCTACTTGTAGGTACCTAAATCAGCAACAGAACCCAAAAGCTCTTTTCAGAGCTACCCTACCTCTGATCATTCAAAACGTTTATCTTTTTCTAACTTTTTTCACTATTTTTCACCAAAGTACGCTCCCCGGTACGCTTACCGGTGCACGTACCGGGCGCTCCCCACGTGAATTTTTTATTTTTTTTTGCCTATATGAGTGTCCTAAGCCCCCCTCAGAAAACCTAGAGGGTCAGGAAGTGTCTACCGTGCCCCCTTCTACCCATTCCCAACATTGCTTGCCCTCCATCTTGTGTCTCAATTCTACCGAAACACAAAATGGAGGACTCCCGTAACGCTGCCGGTACGCGTACCGGGGCGCGCACCGGTAAGCGCTCGCTAAAAAAAGGTGGGAAAGTAATTTACAGAAAAACCACTGGAGACACTTTCATCAAATATAGAATAGGCCCTACTACATAGCAGTCCCTACCATTTACCCAAATTTGGTGGTATTCCATTGAGCCATTTGGGCTGTAGCCCTGTCTAAATATCCTGAGGTAAATTACATGACAAAAACACTTTTGAAACTGTTTGAATTTTTATCCAATTAAATTGTTTCTTACATTTTGTACTTTTATGTGCTGACATTTGATTGGTTAAGTACATGAATATATATAAAAAATGAGAGGGAAACACAGCCATTTTGACTAACACTACCTAAGGTACATTTGGAAAAGAATTTGACAGAAAACTTCAACTACTTTGAAGAAGGTAAGTTGTTAATTTGAAAGGAGAACTATGTTATGCACTTTAAGTTAATTTTGTAAAACGTTTTCAGATACTGTCCCTCTATAAGAGTTAGACATTGAGAAAGGCTTATTTATTTAAATTATTGATTGAGTTAGGCTTCTGTGGTATAATTATGAATTTACTTAGGCTTCATCACAGGCACTTTTTAATAGTTCTACTTCCTGCCTGAAACCATACACTGCCCAAAGATAACTTCACTGTTAAAAACTCACAAGTACCTGTCTGAACTTAAACCCAACAGTGCCCTATCTCTACTGATATATTTATTTTTTATGCAATTTACAGCAAGAACATGGAAGCACAACAAAATGAAAATAATATTTCATTTCAAATTAATATGGAAAACAATCCTAAGGGAGACAAAGAAGAAATAGACTTTTTGGATGACACTGTAGACCAAGACTTAATTAAATGTGTTGAAGAAATTGAATCATGGAATGAAAAGGAGGACATACCAGATGAATTAATGTTGCAAATTCTTTTAGATTTTGAAAAATCACAACAATAAATTTAAATTTTAAAAGTTAAAATTGTTTGAGACATTATTCTTTTTTATATGAAAATTATGTAATAGTACCCAAAAAGATATAATATAAAGTGAGACTTAAAATATACTGTGCAACTTTTTTGTGTTACATAGTAAGTTTGCTCATAGTTACTTCCTTTCTCCAACTATATTATCTCCAATGTGTATTTAACATCTCTTTATCATCTCCTGCCTCCATATTGTTTCTGCTTTCCTGACAGACTATGGTATGAATTCCATATACCACAATAACTTCTGAAACAACATGCAAGATATCTACAAAGGAGACGGTGTATATTAAATTTTAGACTCTGCATTGGTACCTACATGTTGCTACTTAAATAAAAAAAAAACAAAAAAAAAA
Organism: Lissotriton vulgaris; assembly: GCF_964263255.1. Lineage (NCBI taxonomy): Eukaryota > Metazoa > Chordata > Amphibia > Caudata > Salamandridae > Lissotriton > Lissotriton vulgaris. Next base: position 1,562,968,286 of record NC_141685.1, read on the forward strand.
CAATAAACATACAATATTTGAAAAGTCCAACATTCTTTTTTCCCCGTAGTACGCTCCCCGGACCGCTTCCCGGTGCGCGTACCGGGCGCTCCCCCCGCAAAAAAAACGAGAAAAAAAATTAAAATGTTTTGCCCGCGGGGCCCTTTTAAAGCCCCCACATCAAACCTAGAGGGTCAGGGAGGATCTACTCTGCCCCCTTATGGTCATTTCCCCCTTTGTTTTGGCCACCTCTTGTGTCTCGATCCTACCGAGACACAAGATGGCGGCCGCTCCGGACTGTTTAGAATGTTTACAGACACCCGAGAGCCAATCAGCTTTCCGCGCGCAAGTCGCGTAGCGCACCCGGAGCGCTCCCCGGTGCGCGTACCGGGGCGCGCTTACAGATATATATATTTTTTTGAACCTAAATTACTCAAAATCCACTAGAGCACATATCTTGAGACCTAGCAAAGGCACATCGGACTACCAGTCCCTACAATTTTGCCAAGTTTCATAGAAATCCATTCAGCCGTTCGAGCTAAAAGTGAGTCCAACCGCCCTATGGAAAACTCAATGTTAAAAACACGTTTTGGGACCCCATTTTTTCTCGGCCCCCACTTCACGAAACCCCCCCCCAAACTTTCAAGGGACGCTCAGAAACAAAATGTGCCATTTTCCTGAAAATTTCAACCAATTCCGTCCATCAACGCCAAAGTTATTCAACATAGAATTTGCAGAAATCCCTATTCAAAAAAATCCCAACTATATATACCTACTGGCGACCACCAGTAGGTAATATATATATATATATATATAAATTCGCTGAAAAAACCATAGGTCTCACACCAGTTATAGTTAGGAATTAGCATTTAAAAAACCTATTAAATTCACTGAAAAAACCATAGGTTTCACACCAGTTATAGTTAGGTGGAAATTTTACTCGCATAAAACCATTGAAATTCCCACGTTATAGTTAGTTGGACTCACTATAACTTGCGCATGCAATGCACTGCTGATGACGTCACATATTACATCACTCATGACATGGTCAGTGACATCACTTATGACATCTCAAATGACATCACTGATGACACCCCAGTGAATGTGTATCTTTCTGAAAAATAAATATTTTTTATATATGTATATCTAAAGGTTGATGGAAGAATAAATGGGTAAATAAATGTCTAAATGGATGTTTCTTTTGTGTAAAATTGATTGGTTAACTGACTTATTAAATGTATCTTAGTGAATACATATATTAGCGAGTAATGTTTAAATATTTAAATATCTGTATCTGTGTCTCACTTTGTGTAGAAGTGGCTGCATGGGTTGGTGAGTAGCTACATGAGTGTGTATATGGGTTATTAGTTGTTTTTTTGAGTATCAGTGTCTGTATGGTTCGGTGGGGGATATTACTTAGAGCACAGATGCATGAATGAGTGACTCACTATTTGTATGTATTTTGAAGACAGCATGTGTACAAGACTGTATGGGTGGATGACTGTGTGTATGGGTGGGTTAGTGAGTATGTGTTTTTATAATTGATTGTTTAAGAGAGTAAATATGTTTCCTTTTCTGTAGAAGTATGTGTAGTGGTGTGTATATAGCAGTATAATCAAGTAAATGGTTTTTTGAAAGTTTATTTTCATGTGTAAATTTGTGTGTGAGTATGTAACTATATGGATGAGTATTAGTGTGTTAACAGGATGTATAGGTGTATGAGTACATATGATGAGTAAGTACATGCATGAGTGACTATATAGAACTGTTGGTGAATGAGTGGATGTGTATGTAGATGTTGGAATTACCTAATAAGTTGTTGTAATTGGTATTGGTTTCTCCTTTTTTAGGAAAATGTTAGTTTCTATTTTTGAATGTGTGTGTCAAAGGTTATTTTATGCTGATAGGAGGTCTGCCACTTTGTCACAAGGATGTTGTCATGAGTGATGTCATTTGAGATGTCATCAGTGATGTCATGAGTGATGTCTCTGACCAGGTCATGAGTGATGTAATGTGTGACGTCATCAGCAGTGCATTGCACGCGCAAGTTATAGTGAGTCCAACTAACTATAACGTGGGAGTTTCAATTGTTTTATGCGAGTAAAATTTCCACCTAACTATAACTGGTGTGAAACCTATGGTTTTTTCAGTGAATATATATATATATATTACACACACACGTGCAATAAAAGAAAAAATAATAGTAATAATGATGAAATATATATATATATATATATATATATATATATATATATATATATATATATATATATATTTTTCACCAAAATAATCCCGTTACGGAAGGCACAGAAATATATCTCACCCACAACTGGCCCGTGCAAATTGTACCTGCAGTAATATAATAGACACATTATCGATGAAGTGAGTGGTGCCATACGCAGTGCCATATTTTAGCCCAACCCGGAAGGCACTAGGCCGTGGTCTGCTTGCGTAGAAGAGGCAGGTTGTTGCGACTGCAAATACGCCTGAGTGTACTCCAGATATCTTTGGACCTTGAAGTGGGGGGGAGTGTTGTATCATAAATGTCACTGTTGGCAGAGCAAGATGCCATGCTTTTTAGCCATGCCTTCATAGAGGGTGCCCTCCTGCCACCCCAGTGGATCGCCACTTCTCTCTTAGCAAGGAGCAAACTAATAGCAACAAATCTGCGTGTAGTCTGCGGGAACGGTTTCACGTATCCCAGCAATGCAATCTCAGGTAATGGCGTTATAGGGACTTTAACCATGTCACTCAGTTTCCCATGTACGGCGACCCAATATGATTGCAATCTCGGACAGGTTCAAGCAAGGTTAGCGAAATCGGCATTCGCGTCATCGCATCGGACGCAGTGATGAGATCTGGAAGGGTCTATACTATGGAGTTTGGCCGGGGTAAAGTACACTCTGCAGAGAAACTTAAAGTGTAGTAATTTATGTTGGCTATTTAGGGAGATCTTGTTCTTGACCGCACAACAGGAGTCCCATTGATCGTCCGAGATTGGTACCCCCAAGTCTACCTCCCAGGCTTTGTGTATTTTCTCCTCATTTACCGGCATAAGAGCGGCACAAGACCCATACAGTAGAGACACAATATGTACCCCTCTCTCACTGCCAATCACCTTGGAAAGTGGGGGGAATGTGGGGGGCTCCAGAAGGTAGTCCGGAAAGGTAGCCCGGAGGGCAGAGAGGAGTCTCAAACCGACGAACCTGTCCATGAAAGTGTCATCAGGAAAGCGGGAGTCATTGTCCAGGTCGAAGGCATGCCCGTCTGGATGCTGGTCGCTCATCTTAACAATGTCAAATTTGAAGCACGTCCTCTGTACTAACTTTTTGTTCATAATGGGTATCAGTCAGTCAGTCAAACAAGCTTTATTCGACATAGTCATAAAAGCATTACATATGTGAATTTGTTATATAAAAATAGAGTTAAAATTTATACAAAGTTTAAAACAAGAAATTAATTATAGTAATAAAAATAATCAGGTTAAGATACATCAAGTATTCATGTATAAAGTGCATTTTCAAAGACCTACCCCTTTACATTTTTTGCTTCTGATGATCCAGGCCCATCCTAAATATTTCGCCACAGCTATATATATTACAGGGCTTGGGTTTGTACAGATAATTCTAGTAGCCATGATTCCACTCTGAGTGCCTAATAATTTAGCCATGAGTCGCAGCCAAACTCTGCGCGGGGCAGATTAGGCCGGGCACACAAAGAGTAAGTGGCTAACTGTTTCTTTAAGATCTAGGCAAAATGGACAAGAGCTACTTCCACCATTAGACCATCTGGATGTGAAATATCTGATAGGTATACTACCAATTCTCAATTGAAAGTAAAGTTTTATGTCCAGTGGCTTCGTTATGTCGTCCCAGAATGTCTCGAAACGAGTTTCATCCTTGAACTCCATAAACACCCCTGTTAGTGAAAGTGGGGGAATGGTCCTAAAAAGTTTTGAAGATATCATCTCCCAGTACAAGCCCTTGATGACCTTTTTTTATGTAAACACAGCATTGGTTGGGTCTTCCCATGTCTCCGCCAGACCCAGCTCTCTGAGAACCGCTCATTATGGATATCATATTAGGGTCTGGAGAGGGAGATTTGAGGAATAGAGTAGCGGAGTGTGCGTAATGAGGCGCAGCTGGTCCCAAGCCCAACAGGTGGTTGAAGCAGGTTGGATATCATTGGGGTCTCTGGGGAACCCATTCGGCAAAATTGTCGCTAGTGTTTCTGGCAGGACTAAGTCTGATTCCGGTCGGAGGTAGGGAATTCTGGCATCTGGATGATACCATGCCTGTGCGAAACTACACTGCGCAGATAAATAATACAGTCTAAGATCGGGCACCCCGAATCCTCCTCTATCGCAGGGGAGCATCATCGTCCTCCAATTAACCCTAGTGTGTCTGCCCCCCCACACCATTTAAAAAAAAAATGTGATTGCAGTGTTAAAAAGAATTTCTTTGTGAGAGGGATAGGGATGTTTTGGAACAGATATAAAAATTTAGGCAACATGACCATATTGATGAGGGAAACATGACCTGCCAAGGACAGTGGGAGTTAGAGCCATTTCTCAATCTGCGTTTCCAATTTAGCAACGGCGGTCCCGTAATTACGACAAATAATCTGCTCCGCATTAAGATGTATATGAACGCCTAAATATTTGACCGAGTCCTTATTTCACTCCAGAGGGAACTCGAGGTCCCATTGGACCATGCTGGTGGTGAGCGGAAAGATTACAGACTTGTGCCAATTGATTCCTAGTCCGGAATACACACCGAAGTGCAGTATTTCCCGTAAGAGAGGATCCAAGTTAATCTGGGGGTTGCGAACATATAAAGCAGTGTCATCAGCGTATAATGAGACTAAAAGTGGCCCTGTGCGGAACTGCAATCCCCTGTGCAAATGCTTCTCTTGAAAGTGTCTTATAAGGGGATCCATGGCTAAAATGAACAACAGCAGCAACAATGGACAACCTTGTCTAGTGCTACGTGAGCGTGCGAAAGGGGGGACAGTGTGCCGTTCAGTCTGAGCCGGGCCATCGGTTGACTATATAGCAGGGCGGTCGTAGCAATGAATCCATTGGCATTCCCATTCGTTGAATGATGGATAAAAGGAAAGGCCATTCAAGGAAATCAAATGCCTTTTCCGTGTCTAATAGGATGGCCGCCGCAGGGGTTTCAGAGTTGATTCTGTGTAACGTGTTAAACAAAGTGCGTAAATTGAATGCAGTCGACCAGTGTGGTATGAATCCAGACTGGGCAGGGGAGATAATGGACCCCATTAATAGAGACAGTCAGCATGCCAAAGCTTTTGCCAGAATTTTGTAATCTAGGTTGAGAAGTGATAACAGCTGACCCAGTCCTGAGGCGGTAGCCGGGAGCTGGAGGTACTAAATCGAGCACTTGGTGATCCTTTGTTTTAAAACCTTGTGTGGTGTCACTCATAACTCTGTTTATTTTAAAAGCATATTTGCCAACTGCCCCGAGCACACAGCGGTGCAGACGCTGTCGCGCTATTGTGAACTACAAAGCGGCCACCATTAGACCAGGCGCGCTCGCCGGAAACGCCCACTAGAGGCCACGCCCCCCTCCCCTGACTACTTAAACGCTGCTCCTCAGCGCAACGAACAAACAGCTGACCCAGTCCTGAGGCGGAAGCCGGGAGCTGGAGGTACTAAATCGAGCACTTGGTGATCCTTTGTTTTAAAACCTTGTGTGGTGTCACTCATAACTCTGTTTATTTTAAAAGCATATTTGCCAACTGCCCGAGCACACAGCGGTGCAGACGCTGTCGCGCTATTGTGAACTACAAAGCGGCCGCCATTAGACCAGGCGCGCTCGCCGGAAACGCCCACTAGAGGCCACGCCCCCCTCCCCTGACTACTTAAACGCTGCTCCTCAGCGCAACGAACAAACAGCTGACCCAGTCCTGAGGCGGAAGCCGGGAGCTGGAGGTACTAAATCGAGCACTTGGTGATCCTTTGTTTTAAAACCTTGTGTGGTGTCACTCATAACTCTGTTTATTTTAAAAGCATATTTGCCAACTGCCCCGAGCACACAGCGGTGCAGACGCTGTCGCGCTATTGTGAACTACAAAGCGGCCGCCATTAGACCAGGCGCGCTCGCCGGAAACGCCCACTAGAGGCCACACCCCCTCGCTCTATAAATGTGCATCTACAGGAAGCGCAGCGGACGAGCGCAGCGGACGAGCGCAGCGGGAGCGCCGTTTGCGCGCCGAAGGCGCGCCTAAGGCAAGCCCGTCTGCGCCCGTCATCGCCAGACCATCGCCTCTCGCCAGCCCCCCTGGTCCGACCAGGCCCTATCCACGCATATGTTATGACGGTAAGGAACTCTTACACCTAAACCGTCACCAAAAGTGTTCCAACGCCACTGGCATCTTAGGTCTTACGCATCTCCACTGCAACCGCTGCCATTTCTCCACTAACCTACCCACTAGGGTGCGGAGTGACCCCCCAATTGCAACTATCCCGCCATTGACGATACTCCAACTCAACTGCAGATCCCTCGTTAAACACCACCCTGAGGTGAATACACTTCTACAGGAGGAAAACCCTGACGTACTGTTTCTATGCGAAACATGGCTCCGAGATGGCATAACCACCATCCCCAATCTAACACTCCCAGATGAGTTCCACCTGGTCACCATCAACCGTCAATCTCGAGGCGGCGGCATCGCAATTCTCTATAAAAAGCACCTGAATTGTTCTTTCACCAAAGAGCCCCTCCAAGACTGTGAATGCGCCCAATTTAAAATCAGCGTGACCCCCCAATTTACGCTATCTGGTCTTTACATCTACCGCCCTCCAGGCCAGGCCACTAGATTTATCAATGCCCTCCTCGAAACGGCCACAGTGCTCATTACTAAATCCGCCAACTTCACCATCCTAGGTGACCTAAACCTGCACTTCGATGCAACTGGCGACCATACCATCACCAACCTCCTCGCAGACCTCGCGGCACTGCAACTTAACTCACTTGTCCTCTCTCCTACCCACATAGCTGGACATACCCTAGATCCGATCTTTTCTAACATACAAGAGGCAGCTACAGATACCCCCACCCCCTTGGGATGGACGGATCACCACCTTGTTAAAATGAGCATTCCATCACCTCAACGGCAGATCATAACTGAAGCCAGTCAGCGTCTAAAGAGACCCTGGCACAAACTCTCCCCCCCCGCCCTACATGAAACCCTTGGAGAATTCCAATACGATGTGAACCAGGAAATAAACGCAACCTATACCTCGTTCACCAACTGGATCAGCAACGGCCTCGACACTCTTATTCCGGCTAAATTGACCAAAGGACGGAATACACCCTCCAACCCGTGGTATGACGACACCCTTAGAGCAATGCGTAAGGAGTGTAAAAAAGCTGAGCGCCTATGGAGGAAACACTACGATAACCAGGACAAGGCATTATACCTATCCAGGCTTAAGTCCTACCATAAAGCTATCAGATCTTCCCGTGCTTCGTTTTATGCCAACAAAATTAACTCCAACACGAACCCATCTAAAGTCATTTTTAAACTAGTGAAAGAGCTCCAAAACCCTAGGGCGCCCCTTCCTAAAATTTCTTCCCATGAGCAATGTGAGCAGCTCGCTACATATTTTGTGGAAAAAGTCCAGAAAATGTATGCGTCCTTTCCACAGACTGCGCCTCTCTGTGGAGCTCCCAAGACCACAGCTCCCAATATCTTACCTCTGTCCCAAATTTCTGCCATCACCGCTGCAGACCTGATCAGACTTGGTAAGAAAGTGAAGTCTGGCTCCCCAGCAGACCCCATGAGTCCCTCCCATTTCCTGGACTCGATGGACTTTTTTCTATCCCCCATGCTGAACATCCTCAACCTCTCCTTTTCTACAGGATCTGTACCCACAGCTTGGAAGCAAGCGTGGGTATCACCGATAATTAAAAAACCTACCCTTGACCCCTCCAAACCAGAGAATTTCCGGCCGATATCCCTTCTCCCCTGGATTTCCAAAATAGCCGAAACCCATGCTAATAGCATCCTTTCGAAACACGTGGAAAGTCACGGAATCCTAGACCCCTCCCAAAACGGCTTCCGTGCAGGCCATAGTACGGAGTCTGCCCTATTGGCCACTACGGAACATCTCCGGACGATTTTAGATTCCGGTCATAGTGCTGCGCTGATTCTTCTTGATCTCAGCGCAGCCTTTGACACGGTTTCCCACGACATCCTTCTAAAACGTCTGGAGCTGACCGGGGTGACTGGTCTCGCCCTTGCATGGTTCCAATCCTTTCTTAAGGATAGATCCTTCAAAGTGTCGGCTCCTCCATTTCTTTCGAAATCCCACCCTATCGCTCAAGGTGTCCCCCAGGGATCAGCGCTGAGCCCCTCCCTCTTTAATCTATACGTCCAGCCACTTACAGACGTGGCTAGAGAGTGGGGGCTCACGCTGGTCTCATACGCCGACGACACCCAGCTGGTTGTCACCCTCTCGGAAAGCCCGTCCCCCGTGGCATCCAAGTTTAAAGAGGGTATGACTGCTGTGGCCCGCTGGATGACGGACAACCACCTCCAACTCAACGCCGGCAAAACCGAGGTGCTCCTCCTAGGCCGTAACACCAACCTCTGGAACGAGCACTGGTGGCCGTCATCCCTAGGCGCCACCCCACTCCCCAAAAACTGCGTCAAAAATCTGGGAGTCTGGATGGACGCCAATCTTAGCTTCCAGTCCCACACCAAAAAGGTGGCAGCCACCTGCATAGGCCTTCTAAGGAACCTCAGGCCCATACTCGGGCTCTTCGATTCTAAGGCTCGCCAGCTTATCGTCCAGGCCACCATCCTATCGCGCCTGGACTACGCTAACGTCCTCCTTCTGGGAGCCAATAAAACGGAAATTGCTAGGTTCCAACGCATCCAAAATGCGGCAGCCAGAACGCTGGTCGGCCTCCCACGCAGATGCTCAGCCAGAGCTACCATCCGTAAGCTCCACTGGCTGCCCGTGGACCGTCGAATTCAATTCAAGGCCCTAGTCACACTCTTCAAGATCGTTAAATTAGGAAATCCCCCTCTGCTTCGCAACCTTGCCCAACCTTACGTTCCTGGCCGTGCTCTGCGCTCTGCCAGCCAACTCCTCCTGACTATCCCTAGGACCCGGCTCTGCCGAACTGGAGGCCGTTCCTTCAGCGTCCTTGGCCCCAAACTGTGGAACGATCTCCCCCTCCGCATTCGTTCCATCGACTCCCTTCCAGTATTCCGCAAAGCAATTAAAACTCATCTCTTCCCCGCCCCCTAGTTTCCCCTTCTCCCCATCCCCCCTCAGTCTGTGCACCTGTTCTCAGCGCCGGGACACCCCTTTGCCGGGGTATCTGTTGCGCTTCACCAAATCCTGAAATAGAAATAGAAATAATGGACGAGAGGAGCCACATAGTAGAGGATCTTTGCCTGGTTTGGGAAGTAAGATAATGACCGCCTCACGCAGGGTGGGAGGCAATATCTGTCACTCTAGAGCTTCCGCATACATGGCTAGAAGCTGGGGAATCAGCACATCTTTATAGGCCTTGTAAAAGTCGGCTGTGAATCCATCAAGACCCGGAGCCGAGGAACCCTTCAAGGCCGTGATTGCCTCATCTATGCTTTCCTCTATTATGGGAATAGCCAGAAAATCCTGCATGACCTTATCAAAGAACACTAGCGCTATTTCTGAAAGGTAACTCTCTTGACCAGTTTTATCCGAGCCCAGCTTGGTGGTTTATAAAGCTTTAAAAAATGGGAGAGGAATTACCCTTGGATGTCCAGCGGGTCAGTGATATGTAGACCCTGCGAGGACTTCAATTCGGGGATGTAGGCTTTGCTGTATGGGGGTATAATCATTTGGGCAAGGATACGGCCTGGTAGTTCCCACTCATCTTACACCCTAGCGTTCTGGTATTTCCCCATGTAGAGTATTTCCCTCTCAGCGTTGTCTCTAAAGTCAGACAATAGGGAAAGCCTACGCTTGTCTAGGTCAGGGATAGGTGTCTGAAGCTGCGCGGTGTCTAATGCATCTAATTCTCTCTCTAACCGTGCTAATGTGCCGCGCAAATCTTGTAAGACACCAGTGTTTTTGGATATGCATACTCCTCATGTAGGCTTTAAATCCCTCCCACGGCATAGCGGCAGTGTCTACTGAACCTGTGTTAAGGGTGAAGTAATCCTCAATTGCCCCCTGCAGTTCCTCACGAAAAACGTTATCATCTAGTGCGCAGCTGGGGAACCTCCACTGCCTTTCAAAACCCTCAGGTCGAGGTATCTTCACATTAGTCAAAACTGGAGTGTGGCCTGAGAAGGTGCGTGGGAGAGTCTTTAACGTTTTTCACCAGTTGACTAGCTCTGGGCACACCAGCCAATAGTCCAGTTTGGTACACGTGTTATGACAGCTGGTGTAGTGAGTGACGTCAGTGGGAAGTGGCTTTTATTTCCTACCAATGTCTGTCAGGGTAAAATGTTTGCAAAGTGAGCTCAGCGCTGTCTCGCCCATGGCTTGGGATCTGGAGCGCAAGACGTGGAGTCTCGTGATAAGTCCTGGGCGATGTTAAAGTCGCCCCCAAACAAGAGGGGAACCGGGCCCAACTGTGCCAGTCTGGAAAGCAAGGAGTAGAAAAAGTCGGGGAATCAATGTTGGAACCATATATACAGACTAAGGCTAACTTTCAACCCAGCAGAGTGCCCAGCACGACAAGATATCTACTGTCTCCATCACGTAGAATCAAGGTCAAGTGGAATGGGAGCCGCCTATGTAGGAGTATTGCAGTGCCTCTTGCATAGTTGCTGTAATTTGCAAAATATCTATGCGTACACCAGTTTGCAGCAAATCGGGGCTGATCAGTGGGAGGCAAATGTGTTTCTTGCAAGAAAGCTACATCCACCTTGTGACGCAGTAAATAATGTTATCTGCCTTTTCTTTCAATTTTTATTCAGTCAGTGGACGTTCCAGGAAACAAAAACAACTTCAGAGGGGCCAGCGTTATGCCCTATCTGAGCCATGGGGGAAAAGTGAGTGAGTATTGAAGAAAAATCGACCTTGTGTACTTATCCTGGCCGTCAATCTGTATATGTAAAGATGTCCCAGTGCAACTAAAAAGTGTTTCCCCGAACCCCCCTCCCTCCTCCCAGCCCAACCAGAGAGGCAAAACCATTAACAAATGCAAAACTAAGTTCTCGTCTGTAGTATTGAAAAGTAACCAATAGATATTATTTGCGAGATTCACACAAAAATCTAAAGGTGATAACCATGAGGGGTGGTGGCACATCCCGCAATGACGACGTGGCAAATTACATTTAGCATTAAAAGAAAGAATTAATGAAATCCCAGCATAGGTGCAGTTTACGCATGTAAGAACGTTAGCATAATCAGTTCAGCCATGACCGGATCCTGAAAAAAGTTCCAAACTGGCATCCGAGCCATTCTGCGAAGGGGGAAGTCTATCCTCTTCGGGAAGGCGTTTATGTTCATGGCCGAACTCCTGCACCTCCCCTGGGCGATCAAAAACAGGAGATCTTCCGTTCACCTCCACGCGCAGATGGGCAGGATATAGCATACCATATTTCAATCTCAGATTTCGAAGTGTCGCCTTGACTCCAGTGAACTTACGCCTTGCTTCCTGCACCATAATGGTGAAGTCTGGGTAGAAGGAAAGCTTGGAGCCCTGCCATAGCGTCTCACCTTGTTCCTTGCTAGCCGAAGAGTAGTGTCGCGATCTCTGAAGTTCATGACTCATGCAATTATAGGCCTAGGTGGGCATCCAGGGTTGAGACGAGGGCCCAGCCATCTATGCGCCGGTTTGATCACAAATCCAGTAGTAAAGGCCTCCTGCCAAACAGGTCTATCAGGATAGTTTCCACCAAAGTGTCCATGCGACCAGCGGCTGTAGATTCCAGCACACCTAAGATGCGCACGTTATTTCGGCGACTGCGCACTTCCAAGTCCTCATTCTTGAATGCAACTTCTTTGAGGATGCGTTCCATTCTGTCTAGCCTTTTCACTGCCTGCGGTGTCCTGTCTTCTGTATCGGAGGTGCGAGACTCTACCACGTCGAGGCGGCAGTCGTGAACTTGGATCTTATTTCCCAACTCGGACATGTGCTTGTCTAGGTTGTCGAACCGCACATCTATGGCTCTAAACCCAGCCCTCATTTTCTGCAGCAGCGAGCCAAGCTGAGTGGTGTTCCCTTCAGGCGTGGCTTCTTTCTGGCCGCCTTCAGCCATATTGTCGGCGGTGTCTTGGACAGAGTCAGTGACCTTCGCGAAGGGGAGGCGGCGTTGCTTAGGATCCTTGCAGCCCATTCCACAGTTCCCTCTACCAGGTGCAAAAGGGGCCCAATATTAACGTGTTTCCTGGTAGCGGCAGCAATTAGGTTGTGAATTCAGCCACGCAAAGAGCAGGAGTCAGACTAGAAAGCAGTCATACCTGTAACCAACGTGGTCTGATCTGGACGCTGACTGGATCTAGGCCATAGCGCAGGCGAGGGTCTTTTGCGAATTGTGCTGAATGGCAGAGCCACAGCCCGGGAGGCCTCAAAGCGACTGAGTTACAAAGAGCAGGGGATGAGTGATGTGCAGGCGCCGCAATCCTGATGTGGGGGGAAGGGAACAGACCCCACATTGCCATTACCCCTAGGTTGGACGTGCCAAGCAAGCACAGGATGGGCCAAGTCAATCCCCTACGGTAATGGCACAAAGACAGTCACACCAGGGGCAATGTGTAGAGCCAGTCACAGCAGGGGCAAAGCAGCAGCGTGCTCAAACTGTTTTGTGGATTCAGCCACTGGAGGTATCAGTCCCGGAGGCCCAGATCGGGATCCGTGAGTTACATTGGCCCACGTTGCAGCGTGTAGAAATTAAAAGAGCAAAGCCAGACCTCTCACCGCTGGAGGAAATGCTATCAGGATGAGGGGGGGGGGGCCCCGGAGCGCTCAGATGTAACTGAGCTCCCCGCAGCTGTAACGCAGGACCTGTCCCTGCGCACCACTGCACGCCGCAACTCAAAGCACTGCTCAGCGCCCAACAGGACGTGGGGCCAAACGGACCCCCCACAGCATGCGAGTGCCGAGCAATCAACTGTGGCGCCGCTCGCTGCCCCAGCACACAGCCCGCAGCCTTACCACACCCCAGCAGGGACTCCAAGCTCCCAGTCAAGTCCTCCGGCGTCGCCCAGATAAAAGGGGCCGCCATCTTAGTTTTCGCCCAGACCAAGCCAGATCGCCGCATCTCCCATCCAAACTGTATTAAAGCACAACCTCTGGGGGTAAATCGTGTTCAGGCCCGCTCCGCCGCATTTTGAAGTAGCCTTACGGGATCATGGAGCCTTCATAGGTTGGGAAATCGCAGTAGAGCCATGTCGTCAATCGGAGCCTCAGTGACGACCGACCATCTTGGTCTTCGGCTTGGCCACGCCCCCTTTGGCAATAACTTTAGCATCGTTTGATGAATCCTCGAGAAATATTCAAAACTAGTTTGCCACTCACTTCAGCTGCAGTCTTGAAAATTTCAGGGAGATCCATCAAGCAGAGGCTGCAAAGAAAGGGGGGTTCCAAATGAGTTTTCCCCATATTAATTTCCATAGGAACTTTAGACATGGCTACAGCCTGCACTGCTGAGAGAAATTACAACAAATTTGGCAGAAAGGTAGATGATGGTTCACGGAAGTGACTTGTTATGATGTGGTGTAAATACGTTCAGTAGTTTTTGAAATATTAAAGAAAATCCAGATTTTTATATAAAGGGACTCAGAGCATCCACACCCCCTCCGAATCTAGTGCTTAGATCTTATTGGCTTCCAACACTTCAAACCAGGAAGTGGGACTTGGCTTGATCTGAGTCTCAGAAAACATTTTTTTTTTTTTTGGACAGGGTAGAAATGCCCTGACCCCCTAGGACTCTTGGAGGGGTCCCACAGGACCAAAAAAGCATAAAAAACAAAATACGTTTGGCGGGATCGGAGGATCCTGTCGAAAATCTAAAAAGAAAAAGCTGAAGCGTGGCCTCCCGTGCTTCATTAAATGTAGGCCCTGGGTGGGCAAGATCCCGGGGGCATTTTGTTAATAATGGAGATGAGCGCACAGGGCCCCCCTCCTGGGGTTCAATACCTCCCTGGGAACCACCTCCCTGGGGCTTTTTGATTTATAGACAGGGGTCCTCTCGGACCCCCTCAGGCACCAGGGACCACCACCTCCTTGGGGCCATATGTCACCAAATAATCAGGGGCCTCTTGGACCCCCACCATGCCTCGGGAGTACCACTTCCTCAGGCCTACTACATTGCTATAGGGGGATTCTCGGAAACCCCCAGGCCTGCTGACCACCACCTCCCTGAGGCCAGCATTAATTTGTGTTGGGGGGCCTCATGGACCCCCCTCCCCCTGATTCCCAAGGACCACCACCTCCCCAGAGTCATCTTCTTTAAAACTAATTGGGAGGGGGCCACAAGTCTCCCACCTCCCAAGCTTTTCTCAACTCAAGGAACCTCCACCTCCTCAGGGCAGGCCCTACATAGAGAAATGTGGGGGGCCACGTGGCCCCACCTCCTGGAGCCATAGATGGCCCTGGTGACCTTCAACCCCCAAGACCAGCTCCTGCTATACACCAAGGTGCCCACCCCCAAAACATAGCTGTTTGTGATGGCTTTAACAGCTCCTGCCATAGCAAATGATCGGCTTCCAGGAAGCAAGAGCATTAAATATGCTCTTGTGTCCTGAATGCAGAGCAAAATTACTTTCACAGAGAGAGAGCTGCAGGTTCAGCAGGTCCCTCTCTGTAAAAGCAATGCTGGCTCGAGACCGCGAGGGCCTTGAGGATCCCCCTGTGATCTCCAACAGTTGTAAGTGGGTGCCCTGGGTGGGACCAAGGCACCCAGAAGAAGGGCCGGGCCCCAAGGCCAAAATAGGGCCGCAAAGGGGGCTGCTCGGCCCTCCACCCTAATAAAAAAAAAATAGATGGATCAGCAAGTCGCTGGACGCCCGTCTCATTGCTACATCACTCTGCAAATGCACCTCCTGATGCACTACTGGTTGCGTGATGAAGTTCCCTTGGATAATCCAGGTCCTTGGGGCACCCCTTCTGTTACTTCTTCTATGTCCCACAGTCCCACACAGCAGTACTGCTAAGAGGTCTTTGGAAGCCATGCATCCTTTCTCCACAACTCTGCAAATGCACCTCCTGGCGCACAACTAGTTGAGGGATAAAGTTGGATTGTCTCTTGAGGGTCCTTGGGGGCTAACTACCCCTTCAGTTACCTCTAGTAAGTCCCACACAGCTGGATTGATAAGAGGTTGCTGGAGGGCACGTCCACTTTCTCCATCACTCTGCAAATGTACCTCCTGGCACAAAACTGGTAGGTGGATTAACTTCCCTTGGCTGCTGGTGGTCCTTTGGGGCCAACTACCCCTCCTGTTAGTTCCAGTAAGTCCCACACTGTGGGATTTCTGAGCGGTCCTCCAAGCCCACAACCCCTTTCTCCACTACACTGCAAATGCACCTCCAGGCACACCACTGGTTGTGGGATTAAGTCCACTTGGATGCTGAGGCATCTTGTGGGCCAAGAGGCCCTCCTGGTACCTCAAGTAAGTCCCATACAGAGAGATTCCTGAGAGCTGGTCCGAGGCCCTGCCGCCTTTCGCCACCCATCTGCAAATGTGACTACTAGGGAAAAAACATGGACATTCACTTTAAAAACCCAAAGGTTACAGGGAAATTATAAATAGGGAATCGAAGTTGACAAACCTTAGACATTCACTATAAAAAACTAAGGTTACAGGGATGTTATAGTTAGGCTCAGATTTCACTCATATAAAACCAGTGAAATTCAGCAGTTATAGTTACCTGAGCTAACTATAACTTAGGCCCCCGCAATGCACTGCTTATGACCTCACATATTACATCACTCATGACTAGTCAATGACATCACTGTAAACCCAACTTTAAGAAGGGCTTAGAGCCCACCTGGTACTATTGGTTAGCTTCAACTCCACTCTCACTTTCTTGCTTCCCATTGGTCTATGCCTCCTGGTTTCACTTTCTCTTAGTGTAACTCTTTGTCCCATGGAGCACGGAGAAGTATATCTTCCCATCTGCAGCAAGAGTTCTTCTACTGTCCGCACACATCGGAAAGTACTTTTTCTTTCTTTGACTTGTTGAACTCCATAAGAGTGATGTGTTTACAGTCAGTCCCCCTCCCTCCCGCCCCCAGCTGTCCTGATGTTTCTTGATATCCTCTTCCCACTGTTCTCCACCCGCCCATGGTGTTGCTTACTTTCGCCCTTCTTCCATGGTCTTCCTTGCCCCCCCCACCCACCCCTAGTGCTGCTTGCTCTATACGCCCTCATCCTGCTGTTCACTTTACTGCCCGCATCCCGCTCTGTCCAGCGCTGCTTGCCCATCCCGCCCGCCACTCCACAAAATGATACAAGATTTGGCAAAATCAACATGTCTTTCCTACATCATATCTATTGGCCTTGTCAAGGTTTTTTTATAGCCATGTTGCACAGCAGTGCAGCCACTGTGCAACGTGGCTGAAAGTAGGGAAAACAAAGCACTACGACGCGGACAGTGTTGATCACGTAATAGTGCTTTTATATTCTTATTTTTAAGTGCTTCAGAGGTGCAATGGATATGAACACCCAGTTTCTGTACCCCAGAAAACGTTGCTATTACAGAAAGGGTTCGAGACATTTGCTCAGCTCCTTCTGTAATACAGATTGTATCAGCACTACATGTGCACCAGTGCGATCTCCAGGAGGCAAGGACCCCAGTGGGGTTGTGCCCCATGCAAATGAGGGAACACTTCGCTGCACCTCATTACAGATGAAGGCACAGAGGAAAAGGATAAGTTATATGGCACAGTGATTGTGCAGTACAAAGAGGTAGCCCACAATCAGTGCACCCAACACAGTGAGGAAAGAGGGACTCATGGATGACCCAGATACCCGCTGCAGGTAGGTGCAGGCACTAGCTGCACCAATCCTGTAGGATTATCTCTGTTCCTCTTTAAAAGGCAGGCCAGTTGCCAACTGCAAAGTGAAAGACAGACTTGCTGCTTTAAGCAACTGGTCCAGCTTCCACTAATGCGCTGCCACCAGGCCAGACTCAAGCTTGCACCAATAGGGGAAGGAGCTCATTATTTTAAACAGGGTGCTCTGACCAGGCCACAGAGTTAAAAGTGCGCTGCGGTGCAGAGCAGGGCAGTGCACCCCGTTCATAATATGACCCCAGAATGCTGAGTTAATATGGCTATTATGTGATAGCGCAGACCAGATCATAATTACTGATACGAAACAATGATTTGTTTCTGGGTATGTTGTTATTTATGAGCCCAGTTCTGGAGAGTAGCTCTTTCTTTTTTCACATATATGAGTTATAACTGTTCAAGATTTAAACTCTTGTAAAGGAGAAATACTGCTCAAAGTTGAGACACCTATTTGAAGCAAGCAGAGTTATTCATTAGGCTAACACTCAAACCATATTCACTTTACTATATCTCTATTTTTCAAGTCTCGCCAAGGCAGCACTTGTGCCGTCTCTTTGAGACATGCTGTATTGAAGATATGGGTATAAAGCTCTGCCTACTTTCAGCCCATCTTATTAATTGGCTCCTGCCCCGTCCTTTGTAAATAGTGGCTTTTCATTGGTCAATAGGCTTAGTAGTCCCTCCTTAGTATGGAGGACACCCTCATGTTACATGTGTTGTTACTCCCTAGGTTTTAATTACTACCTCAGAGCACTATTTTCCTAAAGGGCTTCAGGCAGGACACATGCTTGATCCTAAGCAAGGCTGGCAGTGGTTACTTTACTCACTAGCACATCTCATATTTAGATGAGACCTTCTATAAATTGCCCTTCATCAGCTCCACACAGAGTACAAGCTAATCCGGAATTCCTTTTATAATTATTTTGTCACATTTAAAGCACCTGATTGTATCTATGGACATATGTATTTGAATGTACTTGTGGTACTGTCTTGCATGCAATGGATTATGGGTAGAGTAGATTTGCCATATCTTTCGCAGGGTGCAGTACCATATGTAACCAAAAGAGGTCCCATGGGACTTATTTTGGCCACTTATGGTACTGCACCCTGCAACATGGCTAGGTAAAAAACATTTGCATTCATAATATCAATTACTCCAACTCCAACAAATGCAAGACCTATTGGATTTCCAATGCAAAAGCCTTGTATTTGTTAAAGATGGAGCGGTTGGCATTGAAAATTAATTTTTTTTACTTTTGCTTTTTTATACCATTGTCAATAGGGCTAATCAAATATAAAAACTCCACTGCAAATTAAAAAAAAAAGTAAAAAACATTCTTATTTTCAACACCAACAGCTCTAACTTTATCAAATACGAGACCTATTGCATTGCAAATGCTTGTTATTCACAATGGTGTCATCTACCCTGTGCCTAGCTAGCAGCACAAGGCGACAGTCCAAAAGGGAACAGTTTATCTGCAGCTCTGATCATATCCGTCACGGCAGCCATTTTGTCATCTGCACTGATTTACAGTGCTGGTGCGCGCGCGCTCAAGCGAACCTGGAAACATAAACATGCCAGCGTGTGGCAAAGTGCATCTCTAGTATATAAAAATAACATATGCAGCCGGGGAACCCAGACATAAACCCTCCTCCACTCGAAATGAAGTGGCAACGCAGGGTGGCTATAAGGCTTATTTAGTGCTCACAGGGTAATGAAAACCAAGGATCCTGTGTGAATTATCCCTCCTACGTCTCCAGACCGGTGGCCCCGTCGCCGCGTAACTACCCATCCAGGACTCTATCTGCTGCCACCTCAATAACTATAACTCAGTAAGCCAGGCTACTGTGGGTTTAATGCATTCATTAATCAAAACAAGAAAACGCAAGCTCTATTTCAGCAGCATTCAATTTAGTCCAACGGGAAGAGTGAGGGAATCGGTTTCAGATTTTCAGCCTCTTCAACTGAGAGGAAGTTAGGGAGCGATATAGGTAGTCTCTGGTTAGCTTGAAAACCAGAAACGGACCTCCTCGCCCTCCAAATACCACGCCGTGAATCAACAGTGGGCAACCAGGGTTCTTTAGGTTCACACGTCCTGTGCGCCAAAGACCTGTCTCAATAGCAGACATCCTTCTTTCGCCATCACATGCAACATCCACACACTTTATTGAAGCACCCAGGACTGGAACATTTAAGCATTTTTCAGCCGTGGCACCAAATCTGTGATGTTCCAACAGTAAGCACAAAGGGGCAGATTTATGACGGACTTGCGCTACGTTTACGCCGCCGTTGCGTAACGCAACAGCGCGGAGACGTGGCGCATCCCTGCGACCTATTTACAACGTGACGCATCTAGGCAGATGCGTCACGTTGTAAAGCCCTGCGCCACATGAAACCTGCGTCAGGTTTCATGTGGGCGTTTTGTCGTTGGGTGGGCGTTCCCTCGTAGGAAAGCCCCGTAAAACTGACGCAGTGAAATCTACAAGATTTCACTGAGTCAGTTTTACGAGACTGCTGCGTCAAATCCATACGCCTGCTTGAAGCAGGCGTAAGGAGTGATGCACCGCGTTATGGATGAGTGGCCTCTGTACATTGCAGGAGTTGCGTCGCACTTGCGACGCTACTCCAGCAATGCGCCGCCCCTACATCACGCATCTGCTCTTCCTTGCACCATGGTGCGCCGCATTGTAAATGCGGCGCATCTGTGGTGCCGCAAGGAGGGAATTGCGTGACACATCAGTTCTGGCGCATCCCTGTTGATTTGCAGAGATGCGCCAGAACTCATAAATCTGCCCCAAAGAGTTTACTGATGGGTGCTAAGGGATCCATTTGAAAATAATCTAGCAAAGAGCAAAGTAGAGTTTGAGAAGAGGCTTCAGGCCTTGAAAACCTAAAACATTGTAATACTTAATTGGAGCTCGATTTACAACAGTAAATGTACAGGAGGTTATCTCAGCGCACTTTCGCCTGCCCTTAAATCTTCACTAAGATGAAATTCAGTAACTGCGGGCAGAGTAGCAGAAGGTAAATGGATATGTGTAACTCACAATTCTAATGTAAAGTTAATAAGCAGTAATTTTACAGGCGTAATTTAGGTGTAAATCTGCCAACTTTAGTTATAGATATATCTTAAGCAAAGTGCAACTGTATTATGCAGAAATACAAATTAAGAAGAATAGGGAAACAGCCATCAACCGAGGACAATATTACAAACCTGACAATCATCACAATTGGAAGCATCGAAATTCAGCGCATAACCATGGCCTTGCCCTCTTGTTCCTGTACTACAAGATATTCCGAAGCGAGAAAGCAGCTACAGTTAAGCATGCGTGATTTGGGACACATAACAGGGCGTGTCCCCGAGTTTGTGCAGAGTAGTGATAAATGTGAGGTGAGTGGTTTCTTTTTAGAAGTCATTTACAATTGACATATGCGTTATTCTAAGAACAAGCATCGTTTATCTTTACCTTCGAATGAGCAGGACTTACAAGGAGCTGCGTAGATCTAGGAGGAAACTGGAAACCTAGTTAAGTTAAGAAGCAGCCACTAGTAACTGGAAACAAGACAGGCTTAATATGAGAACGGTGATAAAGTGGATAGATGAGAAGCATACAAAGTTCAGCAAGATAGGCCCATTAGCCGGAAACTGGCTGTTAGGGACGGCAGGGGGGTACTGCAAACAGCAGATTCTGCACACTTCCAAATGCTTGTATGCTACTTAATATGGAGAAGAACCAAGTGACTCTTCTTTTGAAGACAGTTACTTGGAAGGAGTTTGATTTTCTGCTACAGCCCTAGAGGCGAGTTGGAAACCCCAGTAATGACCTAGGAGGTCAGGCAGGCTACAAATCGTTACTAAATACGAAATCCCTGTGCCGATGGGTTTCCGATCTCCTTCTACAAGGCTTTCATCAACATATTATTGCCTTTACTGTTGTGGTCTTTTATTCATTAGTAGAGACACACACAGTCACTCCAGATGTTCTGTAGCCCACTCTGATATTAACACTAAAACCAAACATGCTCCTATAGGCTGACTGCCCTCTTAAATAGCAACACCAAGATGTATGCTAAAATCCTAACTTGGAGGATCAGAAATGTATAGCCCATACTAATCTCGGCCTAACAGCTGTTTTTATCGAGGATAGAAAGACGGCATAGTATTAGGTAAGCCCTGAACATAATCAACAAAACCACTGTGAGCAAAATCCAGGTACTCTTTCTCTTGCTGGATGTGAAGAAGGAGTTTGAAAGAGCCAATTGGGAACATCTCAGAAAACATATGACCAGGATCCGGCCTAGGCCGAAATGTATTTGCCTCTACTATATTGAAAGTAAGATATCGACTTTCATGCTCTGTTATAGTGGCAAATGTCAAAAGAACAATAGATGGACAGAATGCTGAACAATGTCATACAGTGGAGTGGTGTGGCTCACTGGTTAGAGGCGGCAGACCCAGAAGCAGAGGACGGCCCGGGACCAGGGTTCAATTCCCGACGCGGCAGGGTCGTGGACCAGGGTCAGCGGACTCGATAATTCTCGCCTCGGTGCCTACTCTAACCAGGGATCACACTCGGCAACTCTGGGCATTAGCTTGCCTCATCACCACAACGGCCCCCACATACGCCAGGGATGCCTGGTTTCACCTTGGAGATACCCAGCAGGGACCATCTCACAGGGAAAGCCAGGACGGGTTCCCCAGCGGTCTACAGCGCGGAGATACCCCATGTGGGGTGATTCATTCGCTTTACAAGACATCATTACATTACATTCACCTCAGTACAGAGATCTGGGCCGAAATCCATCGTTTTTTCCCACTTTTTTGCTAGCCTGAAAGCTATTTAAAGTGAGAAATATTCAGTTCCAAACTCACCTTCATTGATCAGACCAATGAGCTTGTGTCTTCTTGTTTCTTTCTTCTAAAGGCACTGAAGACAATTCTGCTATTCATACTGTACTATTTCCAGAAAACAGTGATCATCTTTCTGGTGTCGTCAAGGCTGGATTATTGCAATGCCCGTTATTTGGGCCTGCCGCAGGCAATGCTGAAAATGCTTCTGATGTTACAGAACACAGCAGCTCGTCTTTTCAAAAACATCAAGAAGTTTGAATCTGTCTCAAAGATATTAGAGGAATTACATTGGCTCCCTGAGGGTTGCTTTTAAGGATTTGTGTACAGCTCACAAAGCTCTCAATCAGACTGGCTCAGAGTACCTCAAGAGATAATTCAATTATAGAGAACCAGGCATGTAAGAAAGATTACCTGAGCAAGACGGATGAAGAAAGTTGCGACTTGGCTTCCTGTTTGAAGTGGGAACCTTAAGGATCGGGAGTAGTGCGCAAATGGCTTCTAAGACCAAATTATATCTATTGCCAAACTCTGCACTTACACTAGGCACAATAGCGGTCTGTGGGCAAGTGAGGAAGTGGCAACATCACTAAGGGTGGAACATCATGGGCAGTTTCATGACAACAGATCTCTTGATACAAGGCTCCCCCTATAGCAATTAACATACACCACAAATTATGAATTTGCCTGAAACAGCATAGATACTAACTTAGCAAATGGCAGCTAAGCCCTTTATTTACACTCAATATAAAGTGCATACAAAGTTATGCTTAGATGTTACTTGACGCTTGTGCATTTAAAGGCAATTCATGGCAGTGTTTTCCAAGTGTTAGACAACTGGTAGGATAGAGGCTCACACTGTATACATATGGTGGGAATGTGATCAAATCTGGAACTTTTGGGGTGAGAGCCTGTCATGCATCTAATACCTAGCCAACATTCTTCTTCAAATGAACACTCTAAAAGCCCTATTAGAAGATGTTTTCAAAGCTGGATTATATCCTGTCGAAACGCATAATTTATATTGGTAGCTAGACTGACCATTTCACGGAACTCGAGAGCACCTGAAGCCCCTGAAATAAACTTATGGTGGTCCAAGATCTGGAACTTGAATACAATGGAGAGGCTGACAGACATCCTCAAAGATAAAATAGCAAAAATTGAAAACATCTGGGAGCCTTTTAAGTCTTATATAAAGATATATATTTATTTATGGCAAACGCTACACCAACCACCTGACTTCTTTTCAGTGGTAGGGTTTGTTTCCTCCCCAGCAAGACTATCTGATACTGTGGGCAATAATATGAAAGTTAGAGAAAGGTCATTGATATTTGACAATTTGGACTACTGTTCTCCTGTTTGTTGCTTTTTTCAGTCTGTCCTGAATTACTTTCCAGGCTACCTCAAGCACTGCCACTTTCTTTTGTCCAAGCTCCATTCCATTAGTCCAGGATTGTTTACCCTGTGGCTTTAGTGTTCCCTTTGGGCTTCCTGTTTGAAAGCAGTGTCTACTGGATGGCGTTGCCCATACTTCGGACAGGCGATGGCCAGGTTGAGAAAACTTCCAGCATTAGTGCAGGACATCGGGAACGTCGAGAAGCTGTGGTAAGTCAGAGGGGAGAAGTGAGGTGCTGCATACACCATTGGAGACACAGCAGGAGAAGGCGTAGGCGACTGAGGACGTGGAAGATGATCTACAGGTGATTCCGGGTAGAGGTGCTGAGGACGAGGCTGCCACGGCTCTACCACAGAGCCCTGGCCTCAATCAAGTGGCTAAAAGGGACACCACTGCAGCGTCTTGGTGGGCAGTAGAATGGGGGTATTTGGTGGGGTTATAAACTTGGACTAATACATAGTTTAAAGAGAGGTGGGTAAGACACCTCCCTCTGACAAGAGCTTTGGTGAGAAACACATTGCTTTGAGTTTGCTTGTGGTGTTAGGTTAATCACTGAGCTGGCACTGATTGGTGACATTTGACTAAATGAGACCGGATATCTGGTGTTCTCGGTATGGAGAGGTATCAGGAACCCACACCGAGTTTAGACCGGATTGCTAAAACAAGCCTTCTGTGTTTGTTTATCCCCGAGGGTACACCACAACAGACCGGAAGGAAGAGGCAAAAGGGAATACAATGAAACGCCATAAGAAAAGACCTCAACGAATAAGAGTTCGGCTCAATATGAGTCAAACTAAATATACCTCTAACAAATCTCAATATACGAATGCAGACTATGAATTATATTTGGTTTAAAAATAGTTTCTGTGTGGCCACACAAAGAAAAGGTAGGTTGCAAGGTGGTTGGTACACAGCCTGGCTAAAAACCAGGCTCTGAGGCCAATCCCCATGCCCACCCCGGCACCACCCTCTCCTTTGGCCATGTTAAGAAGGAATTGGCTGCAAAGCAAGATGGGAAAAGTGGAATTAATAAATATAAAAACACAAAAAAAATGTTGAGGGTATGTTATGAATTCGTTTGCTCAGAAGACATGAGCAAGTGTTTTAAAATAGTCAGAAATCCCATGAATAGACAATATTAAAATGACATTACGCCTAAAAAACACAAAACCTACCAAGCACTAACATTGCCCAGCCCTAGATTTAGATCCTGCATGAGCACCCAAACACCTTCGACACAGATTTCAAGAGTGTTCTGCATGTGGAGCCTAGCCTTAGCCTAAACTGCCAAACTGCAGCCAATATGCAGAGCCTTTTGCCGAGTGAACACTGGGTGCAGGCCACACAATCAAGATCAACCCCTTCTCTTACAGCTCACTGTAACGGTCCTGTAGCCATCCCCAGTATATTCTAGTTTTCAGCCAAACCCTGTGCGGACTGTCTTCGCTGCTAGAACACCTGAGGTGATTGAAGTATTTTGTGAGATCTGTGATATCATTTAGACAGTCATGAGTAGTGCGGTTAAGTTGATATTGCTCACTAGAACAAGTGAATTTAAGTAGTTTTAGCTTTAAAAAAACAAACGAATTTCGTGTTTTTATAGCAATGGCTATTTTCTCTCTGAGTAAAGACCCATAACTTTCCTTTAAGAAAGCTTTCTAGGTTGAGCCTGACAGCGCATGCGCTTCTCTGCGAGTGTAGGAAGTATGATCCAATGTTATCATCAAAGTATGAGTCCACGAATAGTAGAGGTTGAAAACTGGATTTATTCCACAAGTAGGACCCACGACATGAACAGCAGGGCAGTAACTGAATCATAAAGGCAGTGACTGAAAGATGCACTTCAACAATTCCAGAATAGAGAATTAACAGATACAAACCTTCCATAAAGAAATACACTCTCTACAAGTATAAGAAAAAAGTAAATGCTCTTGAAATTGATGAGGAGGAATTGTGCAAAGCTATGAGTAATACTATATCCACAATTGAGATTAACACTTTGAATAATATACAACAAAGTGTAAGGGTCCTTTATGTAGTATGCTAATCGGAGCAATCAATATTAATGTGATGGCTGATTCTGGTTCTCCGATTACCATCTTGGATCTTAGAACTTTTGAGAAATTCTGGTGCAATGTGTTACTCAAACCTTCTGACGTTAATCCAAAGGACTTTGGTGAGTTTGATATCACCATTTTTCAGACTCTGTCAATTTCAGGGGAAGACAGATCTATACCAAGGTATATGTGGCTGTCAATGGCCGCGATATCTTAGGTTGGCAGGATCAAGCGATGCACTTCAACAATTCCAGAATAGAGAATTAACAGATACAAACCTTCCATAAAGAAATACACTCTCTACAGCGAGGCATGCTGTATTCAGGTATGAACTTGAAGCTCCGCCCATATTTTTAATTGGCTTGTATCACTGTCCCTCCTTAGAGGCGCTTTGTCCCATTTTGTAACCTCCCATGAGGACACCCCCATTACATGTGGCAGGACACGCTCTCGCCTATCTCTCCTACTGCTTATACAAAAAATCTTTATAGCATGTGCGCTTAACGCATTTGCAATTCAATAGGTCTCGCATTTGCGAGAGTTTAAAGCTATTGGCATTGTAACAATGCCTTTTATCAGTTTTAAAAACATTGTCATTTACAATGAGACCTATTGCACTGAAAATGCTGGTTTAGTGTTTTTGTTCAAGATTTTTGTGCCAATTTAAGTGGCCAAAGCAAGAAATTGCTGCAAACATCTGTTGCTTATAGACAGTTGGATCTTGGTGCTGCTTTTGGCCCCATTCTGTGCCCAGCCGGAACTCACTTATCTGGTCAAATTGCACCTACTTTAGCTGCGTCTTTTGGCCATCTCCTGTACCCAGTGCTCTTGCCCTCAGAGCCCATTTCAGCACAGAAGGCATCCTGTTTTAACCTGTGGCTCTCAAGGCAGCTTCAAGAACACAATTTGATAATCACATTGATTTCTTGGCTCTACAAGGGTCCATTCATTAAGCCCTGGCAGACTTTCACAAAATTGCACCTTTGAAAATGTGAAGGTCCAGTTTCTAAATCTGAGGCACAAACCTTTTTTTTATTTTTAAGGTAAAAAGTCTGCTTCTTTGTAATTCCCCATTTTCTCCCAAGGCTTGAGAGGTACTCTCCTTCCACTGATGCCCCTAATTTACTTCCTGCAATGTGGGGCCTCAAAGCAGCAATGAATCAGTCGCATCAAAAAATGTTGGCGAAAATATTTTTAAGTCATGCCCAGCAAAACAGGCTTCTTGAAACAGCTAACAACCCAGTTAAGTGGAATTCTATTCCGCAGTTGTTGCTGTAGAGAACAGCAAAATGCCGTAAGGTACTGAAATAGGAAATGGGATGTTCCTCATTAACAAGTTGCGAACAATTTTAAAAGAGGCACGTCAACTATAGCTGTCACGTCCATGTCAAATTGCGTGAAGAATCATCAAATCGTGACAATGTTATTAGCAGATCAAAACTTTGTTCCTTATGGAAGTTTCAACTAAAGGATACATACATAGTGGTTCTCAAGCCCTCTGCGACTCCCTAGCCTCATTCTTCCACAACAAAATTGCAGACATCCACAACAGCTTCGACAACCGTCACGAAGACCAACCCACCCAACCCTCTACAGGACCCCCACCCCCTCTGAACATCCTCAATGGCTGGAACCCAATCTCCACTGAGGACACCATCCGTCTGATGAACTCTATCCACTCAGGATCCCCCACAGACCCATGCCCTCACCACATCTTTAACAAAGCAGACTCCATTATAGCACCGCACCTCCGAGACGTCATCAACTGCTCCCTCAACTCCGCAACCTTCCCGGAAAGTTGGAAGCATGCCGAACTCAGCGCCCTCCTGAAGAAACCCACAGCTGACCCCACCGAACTCAAAAACTACCGCCCTATCTCGCTCCTTCCATTCCCGGCCAAAGTCATCGAGAAAGCGGTCAACAACCAGCTCGCCGCCTTCCTCGAAACCAACAAATCCCTCGACTCCTCACAGTCCGGCTTCCGAGCCAAACACAGCACTGAAACCGCCCTCATCGCAGCAACAGACGACATTCGAACTCTACTGGACAATGGAGACACAGTCGCCCTCATCCTCCTCGACCTCTCCGCAGCCTTCGACACAGTCTGTCACAGCACCCTTTTACAGCGCCTCAGAAACGTCGGAATCCAAGGAAAAGCACTGGAATGGATCACCTCGTTCCTCACCGGAAGAACCCAAAGAGTCCGCCTTCCACCATTAAAGTCAGAGGCCACTGAAGTCATCTGCGGCGTACCACAAGGATCTTCACTCAGCCCCACCCTCTTCAACGTATACATGAGCCCCCTCGCGGTCATCGCACGCCAACACAACCTCAACATCATCTCCTACGCCGATGACACTCAACTGATCCTATCACTCACCAGGGACCCTAACAATGCCAAAACCAACCTGCATGAAGGAATGAAAGAAGTAGCCGAATGGATGAAGCACAGCCGTCTGAAACTGAATTCAGACAAAACAGAAGTCCTCATCCTAGGCACCTCCCCCTCCACCTGGGATGACTCTTGGTGGCCAGAGGCCCTTGGAAAAGCACCCATCCCGACAGACCACGCACGGAACCTGGGCGTCATCCTGGATTCCTCACTCTTGATGAACAGACAAGTCAACGCCGTTTCGTCATCTTGCTTCCACATTCTTCGCATGCTCAAAAAAACATTTCACTGGATTCCCACCGAAACTAGAATAACGGTCACCCACGCACTGGTCACGAGCCGCCTGGACTACGGTAACACCTTATACGCCGGTACCACCGCAAAAATCCAGAAAAAACTCCAACGCATCCAGAACGCTTCAGCCAGGCTCATATTAGACATCCCGCGTAAAGAACACATCTCTGGTCACCTGAAAAACCTCCACTGGCTTCCCGTCAATAAGAGGATTACTTTCCGCCTCCTGACCCACGCACACAAGGCACTTTACGAAATTGGACCCGAATGCCTCAACACATGACTGTCCTTCTACACCCCCCCTGCCAGCTACGATCCTCCAGCCAAGCCCTTGCCACTGTACCCCGCATCAACAAAACCACCATGAGAGGTAGATCCTTCTCCTACCTGGCAGCTAAGACCTGGAACTCACTTCCCACTCACCTTCGCCTTACTCAGAACCACCTAGCATTCAGAAAGCAACTTAAAACGTGGATATTCGACAAGTAATTCCCCACCCTTCTTCAAGCGCCTTGAAACCCTCTGGGTATGTAGCGCGCTATATAAATTTCTTGACTTGACTTGACTTGACTTTGGGCAGAAGAGGCTTTAAAATGCCTCTCAGTATAGGAGCTCAATGGGAATAGACTCAAGGCCCTTCACCAGCCAGTTCACAGTTTCTGCTGTACCTAGTTGCTCCCACAACCTAGGAATAGGATCTTAACCGGGGATGGAGGAATCACAAACAAAATGCCTGCTTGCTGTCTGGGAGTAGGCTAGAGTTTTTTATCCTGCTCTACCTTATACTAATTGTCTGCAAGTGGTTCTAAAAGTGTCAAGAAAACTGTTCTCCTGTAGACCACAGTGAAAGGAGGAACATAAAAGGCACCTTTGAAGAAAGTCCAGAAGACCAATGGGAACTGGCACATGGCTGAAGAGATTAGCTCTGCCTCTCTGCCATTGTAATCTGTATCCTGGTATCCTGGATGGAACCTGTTTCTATCAATCCACAAGAGCAGCCCACTGTGCACAGCAGAACTATTTATTTATGGTGGCTCAAGAGGTTTAAGAAATGACTACTCCTGAAGGAAACAGCATTTTAATTCCCCATCTCAAGAGGAAAGCTTTTTCTGAGACAGGCTATTCCTAGTGGAACTCTCCTGACATCACAAGAAATTCCCTCAATCAAGGCTTTCGGAAAACAGCTGAAAGACCTTCACAGATATCTACTCAACACTGACAACCAGGCATTTCCTAGACATAAGCATGCGTCTCCACCTATTCAACTTTGCAGTTCAGATTTTTTCTTAGTAGGCTCTCCAGCCTTGCTGTTCAGCCAGATCATTTCTCACCCATCTCGATGTAACTCTGGTTAAGGTTTTAGTTGTTTGTAAAGCACCCAAATGCAGTCTAGTCCTGGTGCGCTATAGAAACAGCATGAATAAATACAAATATTCAGCATGCTGGGAAAAGGGATTGGAACCTTTCACATTGGCCTCAAAGAAGATAGGAGGCAATTTTCTGAAAAGAATATTTATTGGGGCTTTCATTTCCCATATTCCAAAACAAGGAATGAGTGCTCCCCTAGTGGCGTTTTGAAAACCTCAACGTCCACGAATAATATAGATTTCTGAAGATTTTCATTCTTTTCTTTGGGCACTTTTTGCCTTTTCGTTACAGAATCAAAACTACTGAGCCCTTTACCATTTGTATAATTTTAAAGAACAAAGTTTTTTTTACTAAATTGGATTCAGAATTTTGTGTTTAATTCTTTGACTTTAATGTTGTGTTTGTGCTAAAATATGCATTTCCTTTGAGAGATGGATGCAAGAGCTACCTGCATTCCTCACTGAAACCTGATTTTTAGCTCTTGTGCACTAGGCAATCCAACTGGCATGGAGATTGTGAGAAACTGAATTGTTAGTTGAAGCAGATGGTAGTCCTCTTCAAGTAATTATGGCACTATTCAGGACTACGTCCCATTCATTAGGTGTCAATAATTTAAACCAGAACTCAATTCTTGGTAGCACAGAGCAGGCAGGCTTAACTGGAGGAGAAAAGGGTAAATCATTTATCAGTATCAAAACAGTTAAAAAGTAGAACAAAACACAATAAAAAGCCTACTCCAATTAAGGAAAATGGAGGAAATTAGAATTTAATGAGCAAAAAGACCACAATAAAAATGAGGTGTAGGGAAACAAGAAATTATTTTTCACATTTTTTGACATTACTAGCACCAAAAAGTGCAAAGTAGCAACCGCAGAAATCTGGTCGTGCTAGGCCGGGCCAAAGTCAAAAGTTAAGGCTGACATTGATGGAGTGTGGGTCAGATACAGTGACCAGAATACAGTGGTGGATGGTGGAATTTGAAAGTGGTTGGGCATAAAAAAAAGAATGAATCTTTGGGCGCAAATGATCGTAACATTTATCAGGGGTTTAGGGGGTTCTTCCCCTAAGAGTTCTGTTTTTTAATGAAATATTTTTGGGTCTTTTTCTCTCTAGATCTCGTGAATGCACTTCCTTGCATCTCCTTCACTTCGCCACCCCCAATACACTATGCAACGTCTCACTTTGAAAGACTGCACTTTTTTACTTTTGCCTTGTCAAATTTTTGACAACTGTGTACCTCCTCCACACATACTTGCATAGAATTACAATTGCAACTGGAATTCATGACC
Source organism: Lissotriton vulgaris (assembly GCF_964263255.1). Taxonomy (NCBI): domain Eukaryota; kingdom Metazoa; phylum Chordata; class Amphibia; order Caudata; family Salamandridae; genus Lissotriton; species Lissotriton vulgaris. Next base: position 1,562,998,900 of record NC_141685.1, read on the forward strand.
ATTGCTCTGTGTACTCTACAAAGAAGACAAGGATTGGAGGCCATGTATCCTGAAAACCTTCCTCACCAACTGACAAACATGCAAAACTTGCAGTGCCTCCAGCCTCAACAGCTGAAGTCAGAGAGAGGAGAGGAAGAACAAACTGCAACGGAGGAATAGATTCTGCAGATAGAGGGGTGAGGATAAGAACACCTGCCTTGGGAGTGATAAGAGGAAAAATGTGGAGGAAAAGAGAAAAATAATCTGCGGTTGAAGAGATGAGCGGAGGAGCAGCTGCATTGAAGGGATGAGTGGAAGAGTGGGCTCTTCAAGGGCAGAAGGGAAGGAGGCACACAGAATTTGGAAGTAGGCGAGAGGGGGACAGCTACATGATGAGGCCTGGATCTGCCAGCGGAAAAGCAAAAGAGTTGGAAGGGAAAAGGTAAGGATTCTCACTGTAGGTAAAAAGGTGAGAAGGGAGACACAACTGCAGCAGGAGAGATGAGTGGAAAAATTGACACTGCAAGGGGCGGAGTGGAGAAGGAAATCTTCAGGTTTGGAGTGAGCAGGAATGGGATAGCTACAAAGAAAGACCTGGAGAGAACAGAAACTGCAGGTCGTGGGGATTTCTAGTGAGAGGCTTGTTAGAGGCTGCAGATTTTAGAGCTGGGCTAAGACCACTTACATCAACAGTCTTGTCCAGTTGGTGTCTCAGACGGGGCTCCTGTGCACCTGCACTCAGCTTCTTTTCCCAAGCTAGCATCTGCGTTCTCTAGCTAAAATGCTCTAAACAGAATACACAAGGCGCAAAGGCATGCACAGTGCATCGGTTTACAGCATGCAGCACATGCACCGGCCTTACAGAGCCATGAGTGTAATGACTGACGTCAAGCCCTCTTGCATAGGCTGTAGTCCCTCCCTTTCCCAACTTGTCACCTCTTGACGACCTGGAAGAGGGAGGGGCGGTGAGAGGCAGCTTAAAATAATTGTCGAGCAGCCCCGGGAGTCCAGGGCCGATACTGTACACGCCTGGGCTGCCTAAAAATATGACACTGCATTGTGTCATTACTTGGCAGTTCCCTAGGATCCCAAATATTGAAGGCCCGGGCTGGCACCATGGCAGGCCATAGAGGCTACTGAAAATTCAAGACCATATCTGGCAGATGCACACTGGCACATGTGCCCAAGAAAAACTGCCTGACACTTGTTCTGGGTAGCGTAACTCCAGATAAAAGGACTCCATAGTAATGGAAATAGGAGTGGCAACTGCTTTTTGCAGCTACCATCCCTAAGGCTTATAATGTTGTGAGGGTGCAGCCCCTCCTCCCAGCCCCAGGAACAGTCACTACCAGGTTCAGTCTGGTGAAAACGTTTAACATCTGAATTCGAAACGTTTTTGAAAGTCGAAGATGCTCTATGGGGTAAGGCAACAGCCTGTGGCCACGGTGGGTTCCACAAGGCCAGATAGCCGTTAAACAAAGTTCTGGAGAAAAGGCTGACCTTTGACGGGAAAGGTTTAAGCAGTGAACATTAAATCTTTGCACCCAGGGTAGGTGCCTTACCAGCCAGATACTTTTAGCATCTTCTCTGGTGAAAAAGTCACAAATATGTTAATGAGGCACATCAATAAGTTGAGTTTGACCAGCAATGCTGCAGCTCAGTGGCAGTCCAGTGGTAACCACTGGTTCTTTAGGCAAAACATTTTGGAAATGTTTTAAAGTCCTAGCTTTTATGGGTTAGGCAAGAGGCGCGCACTGAAATGTATTCAAGGCAACCAGGGTCTTAGGGACACCAATTGGGGGTAAAGACTCATTCCAGGGGAAGCCACCAGTAGGCTACAAGGCAAGTCCTGTTGGAACTGGCCAGCAGAGCTGTTCTGGAATTGCAGATTTTATTCTCACCTTGAAGGAAGGCTGGCCAACTAGCCCCTGGAGTTAACAACTGGGTACAAATATGAAAAGGTTCAGGCCTTGGATCTCTCTCCACAGGTCAGTCGGTGCAGTCCTCCTTCTGAAATCAGGATTTAGCAGGTATAATCCCTTCTGTCTTCATCAGGCCCAGAAATTTTCTGAAGAGGGTATCTAGGGGTGCTACTGTTATGTCTCGCACTAGCTTGTGAGTGGGGTCGACTCCCTAATCAACAGGGAGAAAGTTCCCAGGGGCAACACCATTCACTTTGACATAATTTTATGAGGGATTGGCTCTAAACAATCCTACAGTGTCCTGCCCCGCCAAAATTCAACATAGAGATACCAAAGGGAAAGATGGACGGAGTGCTTGAGCAAATCAAACTCTCACCCCCAGACAACTGATCTGGGTTTAATCCATCATCATTCTTTAGCTCACTCCACCACCCCAGTTCAGACATGGCAATATGCAAATCAGTCTGACCCTGTGCCTCATGGGAACAGTCCAGCCAGAAATGCCAATCCATGTCTTTCCTGAACCAGAAACAAGCATCCTGGGACCGGTTTCGGATTCATAATCCTCATCAGCCACGTTAACTTGAATGCAGTGGTAGAGTGAGCAAGGGACCCATGTCTGGGCATACCCTGCCAACTCAGGGGGAACAAAGCGATACCAAAGGGGATGATGGTTGGAGTGCTTGAGAAAATCAAACTCTCACCCCCCAGTCAACTGATCTGGGTTTAATCCATCATCATTCTTTAGCTCACTCCACCACCCCAGTTCAGACATGGACATATGCAAATCGGTCTCATCCTGTGTCTCATGGGAACAGTCCAGCCCGAACTGCCAAGCCAATCTTTCCTGGAACGGAAACAAGCATCCTGGGACTGGTTTCGGAATCATAATATTTTTTTCTGGATAGAGGGTTTTTCACACATGTTTAGTGAAATCCCTGTTCTTCCTATGGCTAGGGTTCTAATTCTGGTATACCAGATGTTGTGAAACCGCATTCAGTAAGGAGGGTGAACCTAACCTTAACCTCTACCTCCCCCTGTTTTTTGATTGTAAAAAGTACATCTTGTCAGATCGAAATGGCAATTTAACATTTCGCTACAGGATGCAATGGCAGGCCGGAGACATGTTTTAAAGGTTTACTTCAGTGGGTGGCAAAATGAGTGCTACAGGCCCACTAGTAGCATTTAATTGTAATGCCCTGGGTACATGCAGTGCCATATACTAGGGGCTTACAAATACTTAAATGTGCTAATCAGGTGTAGGCCAGTTTTACCATGCTTTAGGGAGAGAGTGCAAGCACTTCAGCACTAGTTAGCAGTAGTAAGGTGCACAGAGTCCCAAACACAACAAAAACGATTCTGAAAAACATGAGGGGAGAAGGATTTGGGGGTGACTCTGCAGCCAGATCGAACCCTTGAATAGACAGCATCTCCCTTGAGTACTAGGACTTCCTTATGCAAAGTTGTACTAAAATAGTTCTAAATACAGCTTCCAGAATTCCCAGAACTGGTGTGACAGTGGAGGGCACTGAGCTTTTTGGCTGCTCGCTAGAAAACATTCAGGTAGCTTTGTCATCAGGTAATATCTCCGACTCTTCAATAGCAAAGCTGAAAATTACTATGTGTACACCTTAGCCTGCCAGAAGGTGTTTTCTTGACCTAAGCAGTCATTATACCTAAATATACACTGGGTAGGCAGAGACCCAGTGTCAACCGTTCTGCTAATTTAAAAGTCATTAGAAAAATCCCTTGATGCAGGTTATTCTTTAAATGTATAGATTTGCTTTGACTCCGAGGTGCATCTCTTACGAACAAACACACTTACAGAAAATAAGGCTACTTTCACCCATTTCCAACGAGACCTCATATTTAAATATATTTGATTATTTAATTAAGATTAAGTATTATTTGCTTCCCTGATCACTTTGAAACATTCGCACAAATTCGGCAAAAGACTACCCATATTTAAAATACAGTGTTTTTCAAAATACTCAATTTTACTATTTTCAGCTGTATAACAAAAATTGGGCTTACTTCACACATCTATTTATAATGGCAGGGATCACAATTTTCATGTAAATTAACTTGCAACTTATATCAGTGATCCCCCTTGACCAGCCTAATGGCTCATACCAACCAGATGGATTTACTTCCAATTGGAATCATTCTGCCCACATGAAAGTGAACAACGCTGGCCCATTAAGAAAGGTAGAATGCTGAAAATGTTCACCTGTGACTGTGATGGCAAAGACTGCACGACTGGTCGCCTTTACATTAGAATCACATACTGTCCAAGCTGAAATGTTCACCTGCTGACAACTTGGAAGTCCAAAAATGGTGAACTCTTTCCCAGGCCTCGTCAAAGTGAATTTCTTCGAAGTTCTTTGCAAAGAGATGCCCTGAATAACACGTGCTTCGAGGCAAAATGAACTGTATTTCCCCAAGGAGGGTTTGTCCCAGTAAACCGTTACACCAGTGGAGTTGGCACGCAAAATTGTAAAGTTGGCGGGTGGCAATGGATCTGTAAAAAATAATTTATATAAAGAAAAGAAAAAGACAAATCTCATGTGGAGCCATTCCTTGATAATTCACACAATCGATGGACAAACTATGAAGATAAAACTGAGTCACATTCCGAAAGAATCAAATTACATTACCTAAACGAGGGACATGACCGATGCATATTTATCTCTTGGATTTGATAAGTATTCTGGCATAAACGCCTCAAGTTCCACAATATCTTTCTTTTGGAAAATTCAAGACACAAAACAAACCTAAGGGCGACGCCGACACAGTTTCAAAGAGAGCTAATGACCACTATTTAGAAGCCATTTTACTTTGATAAATGTATCCTCCAAGTCCAAATCTCAAAATTGTCATTAATGCAAAAGCTTCAGTCGGGAAACAAATGTAAGAAAGTTTGTAAAAAGACATTTTTAAAAAATGCACTAAATAGAAGAGGGATATTTTCAAAAGAAAGTATTCTGTATTACAGGCAACAAAACAGTTATTCATGTGTTCGCGGAGTCTGGTCACCAAACCAGGGCACTAATAAGATATTTATATTTCAATTCACCTATATAGTTGTGGCTCAAATAATCATTGCAACAAGATGGCTGGACACTAAACCTCCGTCTGCAGTTTGAATGAGGCAATAAATACGTACATACTATATAAGGCGACTCCAACAAGTATCTCGTGAGCTATTGGTAACTCTCCATCGACCTGTAAGTAGGTCTCTTGTGTGCAGTCCAGACTAGTAAATGAGAAGTTTTTTAACTGAATTAATGTATGCATACCAAAATTGAAAATTGTGTACTTGAGATCCAAAAAAGTGTGTATTTTCCTAAATATATTTAAAGCGTATATTTGAGTGATAAATCTGGTGGTGTTGGGAAAAGCTTTTACTAACATTATTCCCTTGGTGCCAGGGACATAACATCCATTGCTGCAATGTACTACCCACATAAAGGTATTCCAAATTGGCAAAGCCTTCTTTTGACATTAATGCAGGCTAACCTGCCGCCTGAACAGTAGTGATTACTGCAGGTAAGCGTGTGTTTCAGTGGCCACTAATGAGAGCTTGTCTGACGTGCTAACCATTACAACACTAATAATATTAGGAGCTCAAGATGATTTACAGGGAACATAAGTAGCTCATATCACAGAAAAGGTTTTAGAACCCTGTACTATACTAAACTATAGACAAGATGGTTTTTCAGGTTATCAAATTTTAGTGTGGTTTACTACAAATCGGGCTTCTACAAGGAATATTGCAAAATGATTGATTATCTTTCACTTGTTTGTAGCTCATACGTGCTGTGATGCTCCATTATATTCACTTAAGCTACATCTTGTTAAGTCTAGTTTGGAGACAGATTTAGTTGTCTTGCTATACTAATGTTATGAAAACGTATATATGATCACTGAAAAAAAACAAAGGGTAAAGAGACGTTTTAGTTAGGTATGACAATAAGATCTTATTTTCCATTAAAAAAAACAACTCAGAAATTGACTAGAAAAAAAACCCTAATGGTTAAATGATAGTAACAGTTGGGTGCTGCTATTGGCCAAGCAGTCATGATGGACAGTATTTAGAATCACTTCAAAGAATCCAGAATCTGTTTTTATCCACATTTAAAAATAGGCTTAAAATAGTTTTCTGTCTGTATCTGCAAACATTCGAAATTAGGGAGCCTTTGTTATAAAGTAACGGTAAACCAGGAACACCTTTTCCTGAGGTTGGATACAAAGTTAATAGAGCATTGGAGGCAGGGGTTAAAGTAACTTTTGCTTATGAATATTTGTTTCTATTTTGTAACTTGGAGTCTTTGTAATTTGGGGGTCTTGTCTAGTGTCTCAGAGAATTTATTTATTTCCGTGAAAAACCACTTTTGCCTTATCTGCATGTCCTATAGTATAGGAAATAGTCGGGTGTAATATGTATACTGGTGACGTTTCTGTAGCCTTTCTGGGGGTTTTGTCTTGCGTAAGGTGTCAGATTATAAGTAAATTGTTAAAATGCATGCATGTTGGGCATAGTGTGTGTTGTGTGAGGACCGACTAATATCCAGCGCTATATAAAAGCAATTACAATTACAATTTAACTCTTTTGCTGCTAGGCCTCCCCCACTCCCTGTGCTAAGCCTTTTTTAGGCTATTTGGGGTAGTTCGCACTTGGGCCCCTGTATTATTTTGTACACAAGGTATCCACGTCAAATTTACATCCTTTTTCTCCATTACCATGAGGATTCTAAAGGTACCCAGGGTTTGTGTATTCCCCTGGAGGCGACCCAGAAATTAGCCAAAATACAGAGATTTGTTTGTTTTTTTAAATGGGAAAATAGTGCTGCAGAAGAAAGCATCTGTTTTTCCCCTGAAAATGGCATCAACAAAGGGTTTGTGGTGCTGAAATCCCCATCTTTTCAGCTTTCAGGGACAGAGAGACTTTTGACAGAAAATCAACATTTTCAACTCAGTTTCGATATTTTACAGGAACATAGCCTTTTTTGCAATTTGTTGTGCTTTCAACCTCCTTCCAATTAGTGGTAGAAATATGTGTGAAAGCAATACTAGATCCCAGAAAGCTATACATTTCTGAAAAGTAGACAAAATTATAAATTCAGCAATGGGCTATTTGTGTAGATCCTTCAAGGTTTATCCATAGAACATAACAGTTGAAAATAAAAAATATTGAAATGGAGTTGAAAATGAAAAAAACAGCCATTTGTGGCAATGTTTTCACCTGTAACAACTTCTAAGTATGATAGATTTTTGAAAGCGATATACCGTTACATCTGCTGGACTGTTCCTGCTGTGGGGATATATAGGACTTGTAGGTTCACCAAGAACCCGAGGAACCCAGATCCACTAACTGAGCTGCGTCTTGCAAAAGTTATTCATGTGTACCAGGTATACAGCAATTCATTTGGTAAAATATAAAGAGTGAAAAATAGGTACTTGGGAAACCTATATATTTTAATAATGGAAACAAAATGTATAGTTTAGAGGCAGTGGTTATTTGCACATCTCCATAGTTGTGGATATCCATACAAGCATTTGAATTAGAGTGAATTTTCCAAAATGACCTTTTTTTTTTTACAAATGTTCTTACATTTGGAAGGCAGAAATGCAAAGAAAGTCGATTGGTATTAACACTTGTTCCACTATTCTCGGTTCCCCTATGTCTCCGGATAAAAACGCTACTTCACTTGTGTGGGTAGGCTTAGTGCCCGCCACAGGAAACCGCCGAAAATGCACCGTTGACACACCAAATTTTTTTAATGAAAACTGACCCTTTTTTTGCAAAGTGGCTAGCTGTGGATTTTGAACCCTAGCTCAGTCTGCACCAAGGGAAACCTAGCAAACTTATACATTTTTTGAAACAAGACACCCAGGGTAATAAAGGATGGGATGACTTGTGTGGCTCTCACCAGGTTCTGTTACCTATAATCCCTTGCAAACCTATTAACTTTGTAAAAAAAAAAAAAAACATTTCTCTCACATTTCGTGATGAAAAGTTCTGTAATCTTGTGGATCCACAAACTTCCTCCCGATAAAAATGGTACCTCACTTGTGTGGGTAAGCCTAGTGCCGTCATCAAGAGCGAGTCCACCCACACCATTAGGCAAGTGCAGGTCCACACACACCGCCAGCAAAATACCAGCGAAAGGTCAGTACACGCAGACCATCCGCCAAACCCCACTTTACACACAAACTATCCCTGGTTTCTAGTGATTTTCTGCCCCCGCTTGGGTGCAGATGAGACAAAAAATATTACTGAAACTGCCATTGTACCTAAAACAAAATGTAGGGACCCTGGCCAATGGGGCTTTTCACTGGCATGCCCAGAAACATATCCCTTGTGGTCTTTCTTCCCAGATAGAGGGGCAGATAAAGGGCTATTGTCCCAATCTGCCTCCCGGAGGGGCAGCATGCCCATTCTCAGCAGCCCCCCCCCCCCCTACGCATAAAAAAATCCCAATTCCCCTGGTGCCTAGTGGGCTTTCTGCACCCCCGAGGGAGAACAAGGCAGAGATCAAGGACTATTGCCCCCATCTGCTTCCCAGGGGAGGCAGAAAGACTGTGGAGAATTTTTCCGTTTAATATCCCTGGTGCCTAGTGGGCATTTTGATCCCCTGGGAGGGGCGGATCAGGGGCTATTGCCCCATCTGCCTCCCAGGAGAGGCAGAAAGACTGACACATTTTTAGAAGGTGGGGGCATTGGCATGCCCATTTTGGGCATTCCCTAACCCTGCGTATAAAAAACCCAATCACTTGTGCCTTGAGGGCTTTCTACCCCTGCCAAGTGGCAGATCAGGGGCTACTGCCCCATTTACCTCCTGGGGGCAGTAAACCGTGGAATTTTGGGGGTGTGGGGGCAATGGCATGCCCATTTCCGGCTGACCCCCACCTCTATATACATTAAAAAAACTGGTGCTTAGTGTTCTTTATGACCCCACCCCCACCCCCCTCCCCAAGTGGCAGATCAGGGTTTTTGCCTCCATCTGCCTCCCAGGGGGGCAGAAAGATTGTGGAATTTTGTGGGTGGTGGGAGCATTGGCATGCCCATCTCTGGCAGCCCCAGCCCTAAATGTGCTCTAAAATTTATTTCCTGGTGCCTAGTGCGCTTACTGCATTGAATATGCCACAAAACAATTGGGGGAAGCAAAGGCCCTTGTCCAAGGAGCCGTTCCCCAGTCTCTCTTGTCCAGTGTGTGGATCCATGCTTGGGGATCGCCCTCCTGAGGTGATCGTGAAGCAGGGATCCACTAGGGAGGGGTACCATTGAAGTTGCTGTAAATGGCTGCAATTGTGATGCTGAAGAACTGAGAGAGATTGTTGTAGGGATCCCGTGAATGAGTGATCGAGTTGGAGGCGGTCGATGGTGAGGTGATTTCTTTGCTTCTGTTGGCGCTGGCATCGATGCAGTCTTCTATAGCGGCTCATTTGGTGGCCCAGATCATATGGTGGCAGAGTCTCATGGCAGATTTGATTGTGCTCCTGTCTTCTTTGTCCTGTCTCATTCTCCATTTGTGCTCCAGTTTGCAGTGGCGTTTCATCAGTCAGAGTTCCTCTGCGTACTAACTGGCCTGAGGTCAGGATCTTGTTGTATTTCTGTGTTTGAGGGGGACGAGGGAGCCGGCACAGGAGGCAATCCAATTGTTGAAATTCTTGATGGTTTGGGGCAGCTGTTGCTGTGTTTAGGTTGGTGGGTGTTGAGCGTAGTGTTCGAGTCCTTATCAGTGATGCTGTTCCCAATTTGGTGGGCATGTGCAATGCACTGTGACAGGAATGCTGAACTTGATGAGGGTGTGGTCTGTCCAGGGAACTGGTGTGGGCTCGTCGACTCAGATGTTGGTGAAATAGTGTCCAGGAGTTGCCCAGCAAAGTGGGTAAATCCCATAACTAGTTAGGTGAAGCCTAGATTCCCAAGGACTTCAATTAGTGCTCTTGAGTTGAGATCCGTGTTGTCTTCCAGTTGGACGTTCACGTCTCCGAGTAGTATGTAATTGCTAGCATTGATGGCAAGTGGTACGATGAAGTTCATGGAGGTCCATAAAGTTGTTGCGCCATCCCAGTGGTCTGTAGATGAGTGCCACTTAGGGTGAAGTTGGTGTTCCATGTTGGATGATGATATGTCCATGAATGCGGTGCAGCTGATGAGGATGGCGATTCCTCTTGCAGACGTATACATTCTGTCTTGCCAGTTAATCTTGTAGCCGGGGGGATGGCGGAATGAATGGTATGAAGAAGACCTATGAGTTAGTGGAAAGACAATTTTGGTGGCCTCTGATGCACAAACAGGTGCAGCAATATGTTCAGACTTCAGCACTCAGACAAAACCCAAGAGAATCAAACCCGTGGAACTTCAACTCATAGTACCATCCTCCCAACCTTTTTTCCAGATCTCCCTGAACTTAATCGTTCAACTCCCCAAATCACAAGACCATACAAACCTGTTTGTTTATTACTGATGACATCACTTAAGAGACCAACTTCATAGCTCTGAAAAAATACAAAATGTGGACTTGCAGATATTTTTCTGAAAGATGTAGTTCAACTACATGGTTTCCCAGAGATTCTGTCACCTCCATTACTGGATGGCATAAAATGATACTTCATGAAGACTACTACTTATTCCACAGTGTGCATTTAATTGATACAGCGGATATATCTTTGATGCTTATCTCTGCTTTAGGTACCCAAGGCCATATTGAATGTACCCCACAACATTGTATACTACCTGTACTAAGCATTTTTTTTAAAAAAAAGAACACCATACCTTTCCAAGGTTCAGCAGACTGAGTATACGAGGCAGTTAAAAAAAATTATTATATAGATGCCCTACCATTCAATAATATTTCCATTGTGTCAATAGCCCTATACATATAGAGATGGACTATCTTTTATAATGTAAAGTATAATGCTACAGTAACAAAAGACATTTATTTACAAAGTATACCTTTTATGGATGGCAGTCCGGAGGTGCTGTCAGCACTGAGTGGTGGGAAGGGGCACTGCAATGTGAGAGGTTGGTAATGCCCCGCCCAGCTGCATAGATCCTATCCTATTTTATTAAACTCCCTGCAGGGTGAGCCAGAGCCATGGGATGACACATGGTTTTCACCTTTCCTGGGAGGGGTGTGCATGCCCTCTCAACTTGAGCCTAATAAGGCCCCTGGAACCCCCATCCCCTGGGTCTGCCATTTTAATAAAGAGGAGAGGGCATATGGCCCCCATCTCTCAGACCAGTTTTCGCCCCGGGATCCCTATCCCCAGGACCCAGTGTATTCATAAAGGGGAGAGGGGCACCGGCCCCCCCTTCTCCAAGCTGTTTTCAGCTCCTGGGGACCCCATCCCCAATTTGAATATTTAAGGGGGGCATGGACCCCCTGTCCCGGAGCCGTATTCAGCTCCGGAGACACCATCCCCTGGGGCCCAATGTATTTATAAAGGGAAGGATGGCCATGTGGCCACCTCCTTGAGTGTTTAAAGGCCTTGGGGAACCCATGCCACGGGAATGGCGCTCTTGTTGTGCCCCGTAGAGCCACCCGGGACACAGTAGATTCCCAGCATACACTGGGGTGGGTAGGTAAATGTGTGTTTGCTCTCACCTGGCAGGAATATTTTGAAATCTCCCGCTAAACGAGAGCAAACACAAAGTCGGCTCCTAGCAGGTGGGAGCTTTAAAAATGTTCATGCTGGCAGGAAGCAGACTTGTGATCTGTTTCAGCAGAACAACAGATTGCTTCCTAAGGAAGCTGTATAAATAGCTGCTCTCTTGGAAGGGAGCAATCCTGACTGTTGCACCATGCAGGGAGTTGGCTGGGGCCCTGGTTCTCCCCACATGATCCCCAACTTTCTGCTTGGTTGGTTTCCCAGGTAGGCACCAGGGTTCCCACCTAGAATTGATTAGGGCCCAAGAAAGATGAGGTCTCAGAGAGGAAGCCTCCCTTCCCTTTTTTATATTTTGGCCCTGGGTGGGGTCGCAAGAGGCTAATTAGGGGCAAGATTTGGGGTACTCTGCTTAGGGGGATGCGGTCTCTGGAGTTAATAAGGCTCGGGGAGAGAGGCCACATGGCCCGCTCCCATTTTCATTTAGAGTAGTGGGAGAAGTTGTTTCTTGCACCTGAATGAACTGTGGCTGCCTTCCACAAAGCGGTCTCCATCTCCTGTGGTGAATCTGGACTGAGCCAGGTTGAACTGGTTTATGTGTGCCAAAGGAACTTTGTACCAACTTCAAAGGAAACTGTGGTATAAATATAGGGACCCTGACCCCAGAACTTTGGATTACTGCTGGATTAAGGAATCCTCCAGGAAGAAGAGTTGGAAGAGCTGCCAGGAGTAGTACTGCCACTTTACTGTTGTTGCGTTGTTGGGTTGGCCTGCAGGCATTCTAAGCATCTCCAAGGGCTTGATGTAGAGGTTTACCCCTATTCAAGAAGTCTCAGGAACAACAAGGACTTCAACATCTTCTGGGTACCAGCTTCTGGAACTAAAGGTTTCAGCTGCCACAGAGGAGAAAGGTAACCAGATGCAGACAACGACGCCGCTGCTGGTTCCATGACCTGAAGGCACCACAGAGGGTACCGCAACCCAACCCTGGTCTCACTGTCAATGGCGCCTGGTGCCACCACTGAACTACTGCGTGCACCGTGACATGTAGGCACCTCACTCTGCACTGCCTTGCTTCACACCAACTCCTTGGTATCCCCGACGATGCAGTCACAGATGCCACTGCCTGCACCTTGATCTGTGGACATTGCTTGTGGAGAACACGGAGCACCGTTCCGCTTTGCACCGCAGCACTGGTCTCACTAACGACGACCCCCCAGGCCTACATAGACGCCACTGCTTGCACCGTGGTTTGGGGGCACCGCTCGCAAGCTACACAATGCACCGCCCCATCCTACACTACAGACTTGGCCCACCGATGCCAGTGTCATCGACTCCAGTTTGTCAACCAACGCTGCTGTCTGCACCGTGACCAGTGGGCCTCACACACTGCATCGCCAAATCTTGCACCACAGCCTCAGGTCTACCGACGACAGTGCTTCAGCAATGCCACCACTGCTGCCTGCACTATGACCGGTCAGCACCACATTAAGCACTGCCCCACTTCGCACCTCAGCCCTGGTCTCTCAAAGCCGCTAGATGATCCTCACCAAACCGCTCCCTGCACCGCGACCTGAGGGAACTGCACGTCGCACTGCTTCGCTATACACCACAGCTCCGACGCCTGCAGATGCTGGCGCTGCCGATATGCAACGCCTATGAGTTCAAGGGACCGAAGACTCCTGCACCGACTCATGCCAACACCACTCCTCTGGAGATCACCGCAAGGTCTGATGCCCTGTATAACCAAAGGTACTGTTTTACATGTCTCCCCAACACCGTAGCTGGCCCGCGATGCAGGGGTTGTCCAGAACTTTTAGATTTGTTGTTCATGACGACGCGATAGCCCTGGACAGAGCTATCGACTTTAACGAACTGTTTTTAAAGTCTATTTTTGCTTTTTTGGTATGATGGATTATTGTACTTTGGATTTTTATTAGTTTAGTCTTGTTTCTCACAGATAAATATTGGATATGTTTCTAAAACTGGTGTGGTGCCCTTTTGTAGTGTTTTCACTGTATTACTGCTGGTTATGTGCAACTGCTTTACACACTGCCTCTGGGATAAGCCTGACTGCTTGTGCCAAGCTACCAAGGGGATGAGCAGGGGTTATTTTAGACGTGTAATCCCCTTATCCTGACAAGAGTAGTGGATTCTGCCTGGCTTAGGTGCATACCAGAGCCTACCAGAAAACCCATTTCTAACACAAGGGCATTTATAAGCAAAGTGCCGGAGATCGGCATAGTCTTTTTTTCCGGCAGTAGTCAAGGATCCTGCGCGACTCCAGCTGAAAATTAATAATAAAATGTGTTTGTTGGACTCCGGTTCAAGCCGAGTCCCAAGATGGCTGCCAACACCTCCTGAGTGAAGGGTTTGCAGCCAATCACATTTCACCACAGGGACTGTTGAATCCTTGGATGATCCGCGTCCAAACATATCTATATTTGGATTTTTTATTATATGTGTGACCTGTGATCCGCTGCCGCCCGCCTGCATCGCCTCTGAGGTCTGCTCTGCTGCTGTTTGGTTCCTTCCTTGCTTTGTGCTCACTGTCCATCTTTTTCTTCTGTACCCCTGTGCCTGTTTTGCCCCGTGCTCTGCTGCGGTTTGGTTCCTTCCTTGTTTTGTGCTCACTGTCCATATTTTTCTTCTGTACCCCCGTGCCTGTTTTGCCCCATGCCCCCTCTCCTTTTCCCCTGCCTTCCTTGTCCTCGTTGTTTATTCCCACCACTGAGTGCCTGCGGCCCCGCCCCCTGTCCCCCATTGGCTGCCCCACTCCCACCTCCCAGCTGCTCCTCCCTCCCTTTGACCCTCATATGGAGGCCGCGCAGCCAAAGACAAGCCTGTCTGCGCCCGTCCGTGCCTGGACCGCGCCCAGCGCCAGAACCCCTGGACCCCGCGTCCCCGCAATGCCAGACTGCACTTCGACTCCAACACCCTCCACGCACTCAACACCGGACGAGACCACCCCTTCTACCGGCCCACCCCGAAACGCACCCAAGGGCCCTTCCCCTGCCGGAACTGCAGATTCACCAGCATCCAGCCCACCAGACCACCAACCAGAGAACCCAACCACCTCCGCTGCATCCTCCTCAACACCTGCTCCGCTCGCAAGCACGCCATCGAACTCTGGGACCTCCTAGACTACCGCCCCGACGTGGCATTCCTGACGGAGACCTGGCTGAACGCCACCTCTGCTCCAGACATCGCCATAGCCATCCCACAGGGGTACAAGATATCCCACAGGGCTACAAGATCACCCGCAGAGACCGCACCAACGGAGTTGGAGGGGGAATCGCCATCATCCACAAGGACACCCTCAGAGTGTCGACAAACACCAACGACACCCTCACCACTGCTGAGCACATGCACTTCCAGATCCACACCGACCCCAACACGACCCTCCGAGGAACACTCGTCTACAGACCACCTGGACCAAGACCACAGTTCAGCGACGCCATCGCCGACCTCGTCAGCAACCACGCCCTCGCCTCCACGGACTACATCCTCCTCGGGGACCTGAACTTCCACCACGAGAACAACAACGATGCCAACTCCACCGCCCAGATCGACAACCTCGGTCTCAAACAGCTAGTGACGACACCCACCCACGCCGCTGGACACACGCTGGACCCCATCTTCTCCACAAGCCCCCATGTCTCCTTCAACCACACCACCGAACCCCACTGGACCAACCACAGATGCGTCCAATTCACCTTCAGGAAACCCACCACACACCACCGCACCCACCAGCTGCCACGCCGCTGCTGGGGCAAGGTCACCAAGGACCAACTGACTACCACCCTCGCCCTGAGACCACCCGCCGTCCCCACCGACCCGACACCGCCGCAATCAACCTCAAACAGTG
This sequence comes from Lissotriton vulgaris, assembly GCF_964263255.1. NCBI lineage: Eukaryota > Metazoa > Chordata > Amphibia > Caudata > Salamandridae > Lissotriton > Lissotriton vulgaris. The sequence continues at coordinate 1,563,014,287 of NC_141685.1, forward strand.
GATCAACAACTGGGCCAACACCCTCACCCCTCTCAAGACCTCCACAACCAAGCACACCAACAAGAAAGCCGCCTGGTTCACCCAAGACCTCCGGATCTCCAAGCGCACCTGTCGGAAGCTGGAGAAGGAATGGCTCCACGACCGAACACCAGACAGCCACACAGCCCACAAGAGCGCCACCCGTAGACTCCACAACTCATCAGGACCACCAAGAGGACCGCCTTCAAGGACCGCCTAGACAACAACCCACACAACACCAAAGAGCTCTTCAGCATCATGAAAGAACTCTCCAACCCCAGCTCCAACACCAATGACATCCCAACATCACAAGACCTGTGCTACTCCCTGGCCTCCTTCTTTCACTGCAAGATCACCGACATCCACAACAGCTTCATCTCCGAGCCCCCCGCACCCACTACTGAGTCCACCACCCCCGCGATCACTACCTGCACCAGCCACCTGACCGCCTGGTCCAACGTCAGTGACAAAGACACCATCAAAACCATGAACTCCATCCACTCCGGATCCCCATCCGACCGCTGCCCTCACCACGTCTTCAACAAAGCCAGCACAACCATCGCGCCCCACCTCCGGGAAACAATCAACAGTTCCTTCGAGACAGCAACCTTCCTGGAAAGCTGGAAGCACGCCGAGATCAACGCCCTTCTGCTGAAGTCCAAGGCTGACCCCAAGGACGTCAAGAACTTCCGGCCCATCTCCCTGCTCCCTTCCTGGCAAAAGTGACAGAGAAGATAGTCAACAAACAGCTAACCCGCTACCTTGAAGACAACAACATCCTGGACCCTTCCCAATCCGGTTTCTGCAGCAACCACAGCACCCAGACCACCCTCATCGCCTCCACTGACGACATCAGGATCCTGATGGACAAAGGAGAAACAGCCGCCCTCATCCTCCTGGACCAAATCAGCTGCCTTTGACACAGTCTGCCACCGCACCTTATCAGCACGCCTCCATGACGCCGGAATCTAAGAGAAGGCCCTAGCCTGAACCACTTCCTTCCTTTCAGGCAGAACCCAGAGCATCCGCCTACCACCCTTCCGCTTAAAAACCACTGAGATCATCTGCGGCGTCCCACAGGGATCCTCCCTCAGCCCGAAGCTGTTCAATATCTACATGGCACTGCTCGCCCACGGCGCACGACAACATAACCTCAACATCATCTCCTACGCCGACGACACCAGCTGATCATATCCCTCACCAAGGACCCCCACACCGCCAAAGCCAACCTCCACAGAGGAATGAAGGCCGTAGCTGACTGAATTCAGCTTCAGTCTGCTGTCCATCATCCAGACAAGACGGAGGTCCTCATTCTCGGACCCACCCAATCAGCCTGGGACGACTCTTGGTGGCCCACATCGCTAGGCACAACCCCGGAACCCACAGACCACACACGCAACCTGGGGATCATCCTCGACTCCACACTCTCCATGACCAGGCAAGTCAACGCCGTCTCTGCGTCCTGCTTCAACACCCTCCGAATGCTCCACAGGATCTTCAAGTGGATCCCTCCCGGCACGAGAAAAACCGTCACCCAGGCCCTCAGCACCAGCAGACTAGACTACGGGAACGCCCTCTACTCAGGAACAACAACCAAGCTCCTGAGACGACTACAACGAATCCAGAACACCTCGGCACGTCTGATCCTCGACGTCCCCCGATGCAGCCACATCACACACCACCTGAGAGGCCGGCACTGGATCCCCGTCAACAAGAGGGTCACCTTCAAACTCCTCATCCACGCACACAAAGCACTACACAACACTGGACCTACATACCTCAACAACCGACTCAGCTTCCACATCCCGACCCGAAGCCTTCGCTCAGTCAACCTCGCCCTTGCCACAGTCCCTCGTATCCGAAAAGCCCGTGGCACATCCTTCTCCTACCTCACCGCCAAGACATGGAACTCTCTTTCTACCAGCCTATGACAGACTCAGGACCTGCTGGCCTTCAGAAGACTTCTCAAGATCTGGCTCTTCGATCAGTAGCGGCCCCCTCCCCCCAGCGCCTTGAGACCCTCACGGGTATGTAGCGTGCTTTAGAAATGCAGTGATTGATTGATTGCTTGAATATTTCAGAAACTACTGAACGGATTTACACCACATCACAAAAAGGCACTTCCTGACAAATTTGGTTTGACTCCGTTCAGCAGTTCGGGCTGTAGCCGCGTCAAAGTCCTATCGGAATTGTTCTCGGCCCTCGCTTGACAGATTATTCGGAAACTTTCAGGACAGCAGCTGAAGTGAGGTGCAAATTATTTTGGAAAATTTTGTGAAGATTCACCTATTGGCGCTAAAGTTATTGACAAAACAAAAAATGCATTTCCTATGGAAACTAGGACCCAACTATAACTACCTATTACCGACCACCAGGAGGTGATATATTCACACAAATAGATATATCTCTTGCGTGGCACAGTTGAAAGGCATGCTCTCTGTTTCTACAGGTGTCTGTAAGGTTTGAGGTAACTTTGTGGTTTGTCTTGATCTTTTGGACAGCACAGGAGGAGGTTAAATGTGAACGCAGCCTTGTAAATGTGAACCTGTATATATAGGCGCAGATTTGCAGTGCTGCGTTTGTATAACGGTATCTAAGGCAGGATCTCAGGACCTCCATTTTGAACACCTTTGCCCTCCTTCCGACTCTGTCTCCTTTCTGCTGGGACATGCAGCTGACCTCCTCCTCTGCTGCATGAGGCACAAGATGGATTACATGGGTTGTATCAGAGTTTGGAGGCGCCGGGCAGGATTTTCAATACTCTTTTGAAGGGATGAGTTGACATTTGTCCCAAAAACCAGGACATGTATACAAAATTAGGAAAGGCATCAGTCCTCTGAAATCGGGACTGTCCGGGGAAGTCTGAGACGTTTGGTCGCCCTATCCTCATCTTCCACCAGTACCTAGTGAACACCAGCTTTGGAAACCTTATTGAATTAAGAAACAAAGGAAAAGGAAGAAAATTGGTGGCTGTGCCACTGCCAAGTGATAGTTTAGCACATATACATTACAAGTGCCACAATTATATCCCTCAACCCATAAGGAGTTGTCATGTTTTAGGGTTTGACAAGAGAAATAACCTATTTGACTTGCGTTTATCTTAACATTCATCCATAAATTACAACAAGTTGAATATTCTAATGATCACTGTCTGCTCCGGGTCTTTTTGTCTGGAATTGTTAGGTAGCACAGTATTAATAATTAAAAAATGTACAGTTGCCTTGAGTCACACCAGACACTTTGCTAGGAGCAAGTTATAGGTTGTATACTTGGTACAGTGTGATTTTTCTTTTTTAGCAAAACTATTCAGTTGTTTAACATTATTTTTATTCTTTTTACAATCTGTTTAGTGAACAATCAAGAATGCATACAGGAACCTGTTATACACTTTCCATCCATAGGTATAACCCCAGAAGTGGTTACTGAGTTTAGATTGAGAAAAAAGTTCAAATTCAATTATTTCACCATTTTTTTTTAAATTGGTATCCACTAACCGTTTCTACAAGAAGGAGCATCGGGAGGGGGAATGCTGAGTGACAAAAGACAGAGAAATATGCCATTACGTTACTCAGTCTGCTCCCTCTTCCCTCCCTCCCCTGCAGACCTAGCAAGTGCTATGGAAGATATTCACCACAGTGCAGAATACAAGTCTCAAAAGATGCTTTTGCAGAGTCCATCTTGGAGAAGAAGAATTCCTAGCCCAGATGCTCTCCTTTCAGTTTTACTGGGTATTCCACTGAGGGTATAAGTTCTCTATTCCTTAATTCCTGACAGACAGCAATCAGTGCTATCTTATTTGCCAATGTTTGGTTTCCCAGGCATTGGAAAAGCAGCAGTCTCTATTCTTCCCACTTTACCACTTTTGCCATACTTAAGATCTGATCTCGCAAGTCCTCTTACTTGACCGTCACCATCACAGCAGCCCCTGTGCTCCCGTTGGACCAACTCAAACTTCGTGAGAGCCAAAATACTTTCAACGCTAAATTACAATGCTTGTTCATTTCAACTGCCTATGCTCCTTACAAATTGGGATCATTAATTCATTGCCTTCCATTGACCATTCAACTGTTAGAACACTGCCAGACAGTCCTCCCAGCTTTCATTACAAACTTAAGTCAGTATCTTCTTCCAAGTCTAGATGTGGAACTCGTAAGGGCCTTGTCACTTTGTGCTAAGGCCGCTTCTTTCTATGGTTAGGAGGGCACGTTTTCGCTGTTGACTTTGATGATTTCCCTCATGGAATAACAAATCATCTCTAGCCCTCCTCCTACCTGAAAATTAAGCTATACATCAAGAGATGCAGGATACAGGCCGGGGCGCAGCAGTGCCGCAAGCCCACCACCAGGGTAGGTCCTCCAGGTTAAACTGTGCTGCTTGTTCCTCAGTGTTGGATCACAGAAGGCATGGTGCCATGGGGCTGCTAATGAGGGGGTCTCCAGTCATCTAAGATGCATGGCATTACTCCACTGGCTCGCCACAAGCCCACCAGGCACATCCTCAGAGCTGATATACACTGCAGGGGCTCCAGTTAAGCCTCCTTTCCTCATATAATGCTTTGTTGCCTGTCTCACCCAGTCTAGTGTCTCCAATGCCTTGTTCCCTGCCTCTAACTCTGGCAGCTGATGCTTGCGGGAACACCTCCATCATCACTTTTAGCTGAACGAACAACTACCACCTCCAAAATCCACTGTCACACTCCGGCGGACCCCAAAGATATTATTCAGCCTACCACTGGTCATAGAGAGATCCAAAGGCCCAGGTTCATTGAACACACCCAAAGAAAGGTTCCTGACCTGGATACCACAATGACGTGGCCATATTGCTGCCCAGATCTCTTTAGGTCTGGCTTAACAGCACAACTGTACTTAGATCTTATGTGATCAACAGAAAATGCACTTTCAGAAGTAATACCGAAATAGGAGCGGAAGCTGTACCCACATGTTTGTTGCCTGGAGTACAATATTTGATTTGGCAGAAGTTGGGTGCTTCCACTGAAAAAGAGTTCTTATATTGTACATGTTGCCTTGTGAAAAATCTTATGCGCAAGACAACATAAGTGAGTTGGTTATGGGGGCAAGACAATTATCAAGGCTATAGGGCTGATTGCTTTATTGTGAAAAGTTACGATAAAGACGCAAGGCATATTTAAAAGGAAATGTTAAAGTCAATCTGCATATAAGAAATAAGATACAGTCTTCATCCTTATGAATTCATATATATTTAACTTTATGCATTACTTCCAATGTAATTTATGTTATCATATTGCACATTTCTGTATTTTATTGCTTTTATTGTCTTATAATTAATAAATGCTAATAAACAATTTCAACACAAAAAAATAAAAAGAATGAATTGTTCAGAATTGTTCAGCCGAGAGGTACATTGTTAGATGTTCTCTTAAAGACAGCCCTTGTCTGATTACCTGTTCACATTGTCCTGAAAATGCTTGTATTGCGGTGCCAGGATTGATGGACCAGTTCTTTAGTTTTATATTTTCTCTTAATATAGCTCCCCTTTCATTTATTTTCTTCGCCTCTCCCTATTTTAATTTTTCATGGCATACAATAGGTTCGCAGACAGATCTAACGGGCCACCTTCTGGTTCCTTCCACCTGCTGTTTGCCGCATCCCATGTGAGACCATTAGGGAATGCCGCTGTCCATAGTGTATCATTCTTAGTTGGCCAAGAGACTGGTTCTAAATAATGGCGCCATGCTGGAATTTAAAAACGATAATAGACTATAGTATGTACAATACCTCTCTCTAAGGAAGAGGCCTGCTACTATGTGTAGTTTGTTTAGCATTTTTATTTATAGGCCAGACCTGTTGGGATTGCCAAGCTTGTTAAATCACCGTTCGTTCTTCTGCCACAAATTCCTTCAATTTGGCCCATCTTTGCCAAATAAATTAAATGTTACAGAAAACATAATATGAGACATCACAAGAAATACATTGTCTAACTCTACAACCAATTCACTGGGGCAGACACTAAACGTAACGAAAAAAGATTTGCACATTACCTGTTGAAACAGCCACACAGGTTTGACTCTTGGTGTCCTGAGTGGATAAGCATATCCTGTACTCTGTGCAAGGAATTAGCGCTGAAAATGTGTAGCTTGTTCCAGACGACGAAACTGTTTCCAAGAGGCCGCCCCTCACCTCGTACAGGACAAGCGTGACGAAGGATTCGTCTCCCACGAGGAAATCCGGGTTCCACAAAACTTCTAACTGAGTAGCAAAATTGCTATTTACGGTCACTGGAAACAAGTCGCTGGCAACTAAAATAAACAACAAATAGAAGACATGTTTTCAACCATCTCCAATTACCCATTGTGACATGCAAAAGTATACTTAATGGGCACTGCTATTTCATTCTGTGTTTACAAATGATAACAGTGCTCTAATTTCAAGTTCAGTAGTCTATAAATCAGGGCTACAGGAATTATGCGGTAGCTGAAGACAAAATTATGTGGCAGGGTTGACTACATTTTGTGGCAAGAAAAGGTCAATTTTGCACAGAAGGGCAGCACAATTGTGATAGTATTACTGAATAATTGTGTCATTTTTGCATCCGCGCTAAACTTCTTCTTCTGTTAAATACTGCAGGTTATGCAGCAGATGATATTGATTATGTGCAGAATTCGGTAAATGGATAATTGTGCGGAAAATGCTGTGGCCACAGAATTGCATAATTCCAATGGATCTGCCTACAGTTAGGGCTCCCAGTTTCATGATATTTCCTTTTGTGGACATTTCAGTCTTTATTTATTCATAATTGTATTTTGTTAACTTTTTCTGTATTTATCCATATTTATTTTAGGTTGTGTGAAAACATGAAGCTGAAACGTATTTCCAGAGTTAACTGATACATGTACACTCTTTCTTGAATTACCTGATATGAAAACCCACAGATAACACATCAATACACTTATATGAAAACATGAACAGGTTTGCATTAACCTTGTACATATCTACTGCTGTTGAAACCGTATTACTAAAATGAATTGTTTTTTAAGCCCATTACCTGTCAATCTGTACCACTATGGTGCATATAATGCAGCATACCACTTTTTCAAAGGCACTAGCATAGTTGGTAAGTTTTCAGATTGTTATGTGTTAAATTTTTATGGCAACAGTCTACCTCTGTAAAGTAAAGGGTAAGAACAGCTAGTTTGCTAGACCCAGTAAGCACTGCTTTTAGGAATATATCACAATTACAGACAAGCTCATTTATAGTTCCGAAGTCATATTTCTTTTATTTGTATTTAAATTCTTCAAAAAATCTTGACTAAAACAGAGACCACTCCTGAATTTCCCAAAAAATGATATTTTCATTCACAAACATAACATTTGTTGACGACACATTATTCAACTTAGGTTATGCTCTTAACTGAGAGCGTACTGCCCAATGGATTTTGGGATGAATTTCCTTCCTCAGGGGCTGTGTAGCATAACTGTAAAAACAAACAAATGCAACAAGTTGGACTTGAACCCAGCAGTAACAATTGAAACGCTGTAATAACATGAAATTTCAAGTTATGTACTCAATTGCAAAATTTGTTGCAATGTTGAACCCAAAACCATGCGATGTCCCAAAAATATACTAGAGCTGAAGAGTAGATAGACCCAAACCACCTGTTGCTCCGACCGGATCAGTGACCGTGTTGATAATGGAATCTTAATCAGTGCCAATCCAGTTGTGCAATCCAAAGTAAAACCCTTTCAAGTGTAAAACCAATGTACCTGAAAAACCAAATGATTTCAACAGTTTACGTATTTAGCTGAAAAGAAACTGTAATACAGCTGGCTGAATCATCCTTATGAAAACAGCTGTTCAACAAGAAGCAAATTTTGTTATCAGCTCGAAACGAGGAACCTCCCAACGAGAACTCCCGAAATGTATTCAATCTTCTCGAACTGGTAAGTAACCGCAACAGAAAGTATCTGTCCGATCACATAAATGGCAGTCTTGGCCTCAAAAAACTAACCGGGTGCCCAACAATAGCTCACCTCTTAATTGTATGTGCCAAGGACTCTAGTCTTGTCTGGAATGTAGAAAGTTAGAGACAATCACACTTGTGAACTATATCAGGTACAAACAGCGCTCATAGTTCCTAGACATCAAAATAGGACTGTTACTCTGCCATGTGCATCAGAAGTATGGCCGCCATGTTACTATGTCTCCAGCTGGATATACCTATACCAGGTGTCAAAAACTGAATCAGAAAAAGGCAGTTATCACCCTTTGAGTGCGTCGGATGGCTGCCGGCATGTCCGATGTCACGGTGGGCGTGTGCGGAGGATGGCCGGGGGCCGTCCGAACCACGCCCATTCATAAATCACCCGCACCGCAGTGGAATTTGCGCCGCAGCGAACGGGTTAACAAAAACATTTCAAAAGGTATTCTCGTCTCAGACATGCAAAAGGGAAAAAAATTCCACGATCGTAAAGTATATCCTGTGCAGGCAGCATTTTAAAGTTCCTGAGAGACTAAATAGGCTCATACCTCTGCTCTGTGTCTCAAAATCGCGGTCACTATGTTACTCATTTCACGGATCGCATACAAATATGGAAATTTCAATGAGAAGTATATGGAACACTGATTGTTTAAACAATAAAGTGTGGTAGTAGATGACCGAATCAATGAGAATTTGCGCGGGTGTGACAACATACTTATTTACGAAAGAAATGTGTATTAAAAAAGTAATCCGCTGCTCTTGGTGTTTCATTCGTAGTTACTACAATGAACACTAAGAAACAAACCACCAGATATTCAGTCCCAGAGACCAAAACCTTCAAACGTTAAAGTCAAAGGTTAATATTTATGTTAAATAGCTGGGGTACTCCTAACATGTAGTACTACCAGTCATACTGTACCGAAAAGTTATTAAAAAACTAACCTAGATGACCCAATTTCAAACCCTGTGAGGTGATGAAAACACCTGAATTAGACAAAGTGAATATCCAGATAAAGAAAACAACAGAGTAGAAGCCAACAGTATACAAAGGTAAATGAGCTCATTAAAGATGTTAATCGCCTGTCAATACCTAAATATTCAGAACATGGTGAGCGGAATTATTGCGGTCGCTCATAAGAAGCAACTCATGTCGTTTTTTCTCATTTAAGCATTTTGGGACGAACGTATGAAAACGTCTAATCCAATATGTCTCTCTTTGCAACAAAAAATTAGCATTGTTGCGTTCTGCTTATGTGTACATACTGCTTCAATTATTTGGAATCGTAGCTGTGGAATGGTGTGCCTGTGTTCTAACCAATGAAGGACTAGATTTGAATTGCTGTTTTCATTCCGAATCATACTCTTATGTTCGGTTATTTGGGTTTTAATTTTCCTCTCAGTTTTTACAATGTAAAGCATGCTGCATGGCCATTTGATGCTGTAAACCACATTCTGTGAATTACAATCCGTAGAGTGTAGAAGTCTGATGATTTCTCCTGATCTTGGGTCTGAAATAGTATTTCTCACTATAACATTGTTGCAATTAATGCAATTCCGATTTTTTTTGTTCCTGTATGGTTGAGAGTGCTAGTTGTGTTACATGTCATTAAGGATTCTTTGAGATTTTATTGTTCTGGTGTAGGCAAATAGATGTTTGGTGTCAAAAAGTCCCCTGAATTCTGGTTCATTCTGTAATATTTCCCATCTATGATTGATGATTTTTTGTAATGGACTTTGTGGAAAATTTAGAAACAAACACAACTCTATCTTTAGTTTGTTTTTTCAATAATTGTTAATGGTCCAGTTTTAGGACTGTCTTCAGAAACATCAGTACTTCAGTAAGATAGCATGTGTCAAGGTATCTGGCTTTACTTTCTTTAATCGTGCTCCAGCAACATCGGAGGTGGTTCTATGAATTCTATGAAATTGAGAAAATTATAAGTTTTTTAGTTAAATCCGGGGGATGGAAACTGTGGTGAAACAATGAGTTGTTTCCGTCTGTGGGTTTCTTGTAAGCAGTGGTACTTAAACCGTCTCACTTTTTTGGATCCACACATCAAAGAAGGAATTTCAGTGTGATTGTCTATCTACTCTTCAGCTCCAGTATGTTTCTGGGACATGTTGGCATGGTTTGTGTTCCACGTTGCCTACAAATTTCGCAATTGGAGTATATTTTTGAAATTTCATGTTATTACAGCTTTTCAATTGTTACTGTTGAGTTCAAGTCCAACTTGTAGCATTTTTGTTTGTTTTTACAGATATGCTAGACAGCGTCTGAGGAAGGGAGTACATCCAGACATGCATTTGGTGGAATGCTCTCAGTAAGAGCATAACATAAATTAAATAATGTGTTATCAACAAATTTTATATTTGTGAATGAAAAGATAGTTTTTTGGCAATTCAGGAGTGGTCTCTGTATTAGCAACGATTATTTGAAGAATTTAAATACAAGTAAATGAAATGTGACTTTGGGACTATAAATAAGCTTGTCTGTAATTGTAATATATTCCTAAAAGCAGTGCTTACTGGGTCTAGGAAACGAGCTGTTCTTAGCCTTTACTTTACAGCATGTTTTATGTACGATAGACACATAGATAACAGTTTAGCACACACATAGCGTATAAGTTTTTGTATTTTCACTAATCTTTTCGAATGCACGATAAAACTTCTTTTTTTTTTTCATCAGTCTGCCTTTGAAATTCTACTGTCAATTGTGTGATACTGCGAGTAACACGGTCTTGTGAGTAAATCAAAGCAAGGACCAGTATTTGAGTGTCTCTCAGTGAGTTTTTAGTCAGAAGCAAGAACCATACGCCTAAAACAAGACAGGACTATTGCAAATGCTTAGAAGCAGAATCAGATCAATGAGAAATAATGATTACGATAAAGGCACTAGGCATATTTATTGTGAAAAGCATATGTTAAAGTCAATAGGTATATAAGAATGAATTGTTCAGGCATACAAGAATGAATTGTTCATGCACAAGTGGCAGAATGGCTAGTCCAGTCCGGACTGTGTATTTTAGAAAAACTTAATATGAACAATACTCAATGAGAAACAAGCATTGGAAATAGCCAATGGTCTGGCATTGGCTGACTTTGTCAACACTTGTTTTGTCATATATTCAATGCTTGCTTTGTCATGGTTTTTATATAATTTGTAAATATTTGTTTGGCCTCATAAAGCACATTTTGCCATAGCAGTACTTAAGTGAACTGCTGTATATGCAGATAAGGTCCTTGCAAAGAATAATAAACTGTTGCTGACAGTGAAGTTAGTCAGTGGCTGAAAAGGGCTGAGCCTTTGCCCACGTTTAAGGCTGTAATGGACGGAGAACAAATATGAATGGCACAACAACAGACTAATTGGGTGGCTGGCTCAAATGCCCTAGAAGTATTGTTTGGAAAAAGGAGATAAATAGAACGACTTTGGAAACAATCCAAAAATAGGAATGGGGGAGGAAAGAAGAGTTAGCAAGCTTCAGTACAGTGCAAAAAGCGAAACGAAAGACCAAAAACAGAACTCTGGTTTAACACCGAACTGTTGCAGGACAAACCCAGGCTAAATTCACCAGTAAATGCATATGAGTATAATGTTTCTTTGACTGCTGGTTGGAGTACTATTTAGGACACTGAAAATCCACTTTGCCTTGTTGCTGGCTTGTCATCATTGGTGTTAATAGTGGGAGAAAGCACGGTTGATCATAGTTGAGGGCTGAAAGAGTAGACTTGCCATAGGATTGCTGTTATCCTGATGAGCTGCTGCTTACAGAGTGGGAGAAGCTCATGTAGGCGTACAGTGGGAAGATTTTCCAGTGTTCCACTGTATATCTTTCAATGTCACTAGTGCCACAAACAGCAATGCAGCCTACTCACTGGTGCGAATAGACGCGGTTGATGGCTGCAATCAACCTTTACACCTCCTGGCTTCAATTCTCAAGGATAGAGGACAGAGGTGAAAGTCTGTGGCTCTGGATTTATTTTGGTGGGGTTGGGGTGGGAGAAGAGGCTTACATTCACCACAGTTTGGTTCTAACAGCAGATAGACTTGCAGAGCACTCACTGCAGTTTGTGACTGCTGGCACACAGACCTGTCAATTTCCTGCGGGTGCTCTCACTGGTAGCATTGTTCAAATGCTGTTTAGCCTATTCCAGGCATGCTCCTCCCTTGTAGCACAAAAAACATGAGTGAATAAACACTGTTCTGCAAACCACTCAAGAATGCAGATGGTGACATAAGAAGTATAGCCCTTACACTTAATCAACAACCACTAGACTTATTAACTGAAAGAGGAAAGGTTTTTGCTCGATCTACTGCAACAAATCCTCTCATTTTATTGAAGAGTGTATGGTTGATTACATTTTATTGAGTGTGTATTAAATAATGATAGGTGGGTTAAGATAGCTCATGGGTTACAAGCTACAGTTTGAAGTAGTCATGTACCGACTGGGTTAATCGATGGGGAAGCTTTTCTTCCTCCTCCGACTGGACCTCAAATATTTTTGAAGACTTTTTGCAGGGTTTGTAGACCTCAACGTTCAGCACAACGTAAGCCCTAGATACATTTTCGAAACATCCACTAAACGATCATGTTGCCAAGAGCCTGACATGAGATGTGCCAAGCAACTTCATAATCACCAACTCCTCTTGAATACATTGCCAAGAAATACAAGAGAGCGTTATAGTTTCTACTCCATTTGAGCTCCTCTACTAAACTCTTCACAGGACCCATCTCTGTTTCTCTTCTAAGGGTTAGCACAATAAAGTAATAACCCCGTTTTGTAAGGGCTTCAGAGAACAGAAATCTAAGAAGAATATTGGCAGTCTTTGAAGAGTGTCCCATTCAGCCATGGGGTAAGCAGCAGTAGAAATAAGCAGTAGACAGGTTCTTTTCTTATCCTGGTACACAATCTTCTTCTGCACACATCTTCTCCTACTTTCCAAGGAGATAAGGAATCAAAGTCTTAGCATTGGTTTGGAATTTTACTGTCAAAATTGGCTACTTGGAATGCGGCTGCCAGTAGGGTAACATACATGGCAGACTCCTCTTAAGAGCTCTCACTGGTGTTCCGGGCATTGAGTAATATAAATCCTTAAAACAGGCAATCCATGCAGAGATCTTGTTGAATTTTAAAGCAGTCGGCCACAGAGGATGGTATGCTACCTATCTGGCTATGAAGCAAATAGGCCACAACCCAGGAACAAGGACGTCGGCACCCACTCTCCTTCACCCCCAGAGGAGAATGCCATTGCAGCAGCTACAATACCCATTCTGGTCCCTCCAGAGGAGGAGGTGATGTACCTGCCACCTAACCCTCGGCTGCATCGAGTTGGGAGAGGTCACTGGGCAGATGCTTATGCCTATGCTGCTGAAGGCAACCAAGGGTGGTTAATGCCACCTGAATGGATGAAATAAGTGGTTTTGGTGTCTGTTCTAAACTCTAAAATGGCGGGACGCTTCAAACTACTCATCCTTGATTGAGAACCTGTGATTCTTGGTGTTTAGACACCTTCGCTCTTCTATGTGAGTTTTCAGTTTAGGTAGAATGAGCAAGTCTCCCATGCAGCTATTTCTTTTTTTGCCTCAACTGCATACTTGGGGTATTTACTGGCTGCACCATACTCCCCTGTTCCAATCATTAGTAAACTTTCCATCCCTCAATCCTCCTTTCCTTTCTCTGTCTTACACCAGTTTAACTCTTCCAATTTTCTTCCTTCAGATGCAACATGTCATTCCAGTGTATTTTTCTGCTTTTTACTTTCCTGCTCTCCTCCCTCCTTGGTTAGCCTGCCACACTGTTCCAGCATCTAGGTTAGTCCAGCCTTATTAGTCTTCAGTTTTCTTTCCCTCCCTAAATGTATTTCGTAGCCCTTGTGGCATCCTGGCATACATACTATAACCACACCTTCCCTATGAAGAGGGGGAGGGAACCCATGCTGATACTGATGAATACAAATCCTACCCTTATTTTGTACACACAGACTCCATTGATGAGCTTTTAATTGTAATTACCCTATCAATGAAATTGACGTCAGTTTCTTGTTTAGGTAAATGTGGGAATTGGTCAATGTGGAGGTTGTGTATTATGCATTGTTGAGTATGCATTTTTCTGGCTGTTTGCTGTGCTGTCTCATTTGTGTGCACAGACACCCATAGTTTAACAGAAAGATTTCAAACAGGAGATTATATCTAAGGAATAGTGGGATCTTGTTGAGATCAAACTTAATGGGGTCATCTGGTGTATGATATCACAACAGATTTAAAAACCCCAAGCTGACTTCTAGCAAATAAACATTCTAGAGTGCCTATTGTTCGGGCTCGTTGATGATGGAGAACTGACTAAATATAGAAAGTAGGTTTTTCTCTATACCAGATGACCATTTAAGAAACCAGGCTTTGCAAGGAGGGAGCCATTCATAATTTGTGTGCCCACATAGTGTTAAGGCAACACGGCATTACTTAAGAAAGTCCTTTGTAGCCATTCCAATAATGCAGGTACCTTCCTACAAAGCCAAATTAGGAACTTTGTTTTCTTGTGCTGGATCCATCTTCTTAGATCTGTCATCCTATCTTTGGGACTAACTGCTCTCTGAGAGAAGTATCAGTTCATAATCTAGAGAATGTCTCCTGTCTTGGTAACAAAGAAACCATCTGATAACCATGCAGTTATCCTATTTCATTGGATTTGTTATATTATAAACTCCCTTCCAAAAGTGAACAACTGCATGCAAGTTAGACAAGGAACTGTTCTGTCCTCTGTGTTTTCATCGATTAAGAAAAGGGGGTGGTGATGAACAGAGTGTCTGAATTAAGCAGACCACTCTTACCCAGTCCAAAGATCAGGGCTTGATCCATCACCGTTATTTAGCTCACTGCACCATCCCAGCTCAGAACCTGGCTATATGCAAATCAGTCTGTCCCTGGCCCAGTGCATCATGGGAACAGGGCAGACTAAACTACCAAGCCAATTCTTCACCAGAAAGGAGACAAGCTTCCGGGGACCGGTTTCTGGCATTTCAGCCGTCGTCGGCCCGGCGTGCTTGAATCCTGATGGTGCAGTGAGCAAGGGACTCATGTCTGAGTATACCCTGCCACACCTATTGTGGCCAAAAACGATTCAGAAAAGGGGGTGGTGATGAACAGAGTGTCTGAATTAAGCAGACCACTCTTACCCAGTCCAAAGATCAGGGCTTGATCCATCACCGTTTGCCCTGTTCCCATCATGCACTGGGACAGGAACAGACTAATTTGCATATAGCCAGGTTCTGAGCTGGGATGGTGCAGTGAGCTAAAAAACGGTGTTGGATCTAGCCCTGATCTCTTGACTGGGTGAGAGTATTCTGCTTAATTCAGAAACTCTGTCCATCACCACCCCTTGTTGTTTAATTATTTTGTCCACCACAAGCGTGGAAGGGTATACTCAGATGTGAGTCCCTTGCTCATTGCACCATCAGGATTCAAGCAAGCCGAAGACGGCTGTAATGCTAGAAACCGGTCCCCGGAAGCTTGTTTCCTTCCCAGTGAAAGAATTGGCTTGGTAGTTTGGTTTGCCCTGTTCCCATCATGCACTGGGACAGGAACAGACTAATTTGCATATAGCCAGGTTCTGAGCTGGGATGGTGCAGTGAGCTAAAAAACGCTGTTGGATCTAGCCCTGATCTCTTGACTGGGTGAGAGTATTCTGCTTAATTCAGAACCTCTGTCCATCACCACCCCTTGTTGTTTAATTATTTTTTATTTCTCTGTGTTTTCATCAGCTCTTCTGCTGCATTATTGTTCACCCACTTCCAGGCAGATGTCACTTGCGAAATAGCTCTATTAGGGTGCTGCAGAGATAAAGCAGATCAATAAATCAAGAGCAGCCGCTTGGATTTGGAACCCCCCAAAAACCAGGTAGGAACATAAGGTGTCTCATTCTTAGCAGCATCTTGAAGTCCTGACCTTTCACTTCAAAATAAGACTAAACACCATGATAAAAATCCAAAAACTGATTTTGGTGGGTGGAGTGAGGGGGGGGGGGGGTAAAATTTATGCTTTCTGGTGTACTGATCCAGACTAATATAAAGGCCATTAGCCAGTTCCAGAGAGGGGCTGTAGACTATACAATGAGGTAGAAGTAAAAGGCATCCCTCAGTGATAGTGGGAAAGCTCTAAATTCATTCTACGGAGCATAACCATATACAATGTTAAAGAATGTCAAGATTCCGTCTGCTATAGTAGCCTCACGCAAACACAGCCGGGAGTGAGAGAGAAACACCACATGAACCAGGGGATAGTTCAGCTAGTGATATGCCCCCAATGAAACTAGATGACTTTAGCACTCCAACATCGTTTACCCAGAACCATAGACGGCCCATCCTAAACATACTATCTTGGAATGTGGCCGGTCTGGGGAATAAAATAAATTGTCCGGACTGGAGTTCATTCATTGAAGGAAGGGACATTTGTATGTTTCAAGAAACTCAAGGTCTCTTCAACCACGGCTCCTTCAGGGTTCAGAACTCAGTGATCAGCTGGACACTCTTGGAGTCATAAGTCCTCCTACTTTTTCTGTCCCCCTGGTAAACAAATAGAAGGTAAGTCACTTGATCCTCAATGAGCAGTTCCAGGACTAGGGTGCCAGGAAGAGTCAGGAGCCTTTGAGTCTTCTTATAGCAGTCTTGTAGTATCTTCTTCATGAAAGAGATTTTCTTGCCATCTTGCCATGTACAGGTGGGTCCTTATTTGGTGGAGGCACCCCATTACCACCTCCTAAACAGTTCAGTCCACTAGCCAGTGACTGGAGAATTTCCTCTCTCCAATTAATGACTACTTTCACACAAATACCTCCCCTACTAAGACAGCATGTACTCTCCTGGTTTACTGCAAATCTTCCCTGGAGTCTTAAAATAAGATGATTTGTGTCGTCCTACACATAAAGGAGCTCTGGCCCTAGCCACTGTCCGGGCCAAACCTGGGCCTTTCTCCTACTGGGGCATGTGGCTTGAAAGTCTGGGAGGGCCCTAAAACATGAATGTTAGCAATTTTTGAAAATTTGAGATGGCCCTGGTAATGGATGGTAGCAAACCTGTAGATGCCTCATTTGGCATCTACAGGTGAAAGGATCAACTGTTCCGGCTGCTTTTTGTTTTGCCAACTGTTCCGATCTCCCTCCCAGATGGTTAATCCTGGACAACTGATCGCTTGTTCATAACACCTCGGCCTTATGGGACCCAAAGGCCAAGACATTGTCTTCCAGCTGAAGGCAATTTATCAGCCAGCCAAAGATGTGCACTAGACAGTGGAGTAAGGATGAGAGTCAAATATGTTCTGAGCAAGTTCTCCCTCAGGCAGCACAAAGTTCAACACTTTTCCACTACAGTTATCAAAAATATACTTTCTCCAGTAATACATTTTAGTAACTAATTGGAGAATAATAACTTGTATTCATCACTTTAGTTTTTCTCTGGTCAATGTTATAAAATAATCATTTAAAGCTAGGCCCCTTCATGAAAAATGCAGCTTTACCTACATAGTAAAACATTTATACCATTGTGTTCACTGCGAAGGCAAATTATTCCCATTGCGTGCATATTAGGTATCCACCCCTGTGGGCTTAGAAGACACTCTTTAAGAGTTTATATATATATTTATTAAATATGAATACACTGGAAAGGTACATTTCTCAGCCACGTACCACTGCAGTGCCTTTAAACGCCAGAGCATAAGCTGCTGTCCATAGCCATACATTCTTTAAGTCTAGCGTTTGCCAAGACCCTTTGATTTTACTTAACGTATCTGCATATTATACCTTATGTTTAGGAGCTTTCAGCCAGTACTCTTCATCCATTGAACTGTAATTGGGTCAATCACATTTACATCCATCCACAACAGTACACAGCACACAGCATAGGGCAACTGGCCAGCCCACAGTCAACTTTACTAAGAGTAATTGCATTCTGCCCTTTCTGAAGGAGCATATCCACACACAGTAGTTCCCTTCAGTGGCAAGGGCTACTATGGCAATGTGTGCTTTTGTGAGGCCAAAAGTATATTTTTGCAATTAGACAATTTTGTTTTGTATTATGACAATAGCCCAGCAGCATCCCACAGCAATCAAGTTTTACAAAAACCAGCACAACGCCAATGCCAGACTTCTTGGGTTCACTAATGCTTGTTGCCATATGTGTGGGTGGATTTAATACACACCCCAGCTCATATATTACATTTAACTTCCTCGCCATTGGTGAAAATTCTGCACCACCTTACAATGAACTTGCTAGAGAGTTAAATACACCAATTAGGAAAAACTATTTAACAACACAATTTTAGGGGCGTAGCGTACAAACTATTGTTGCACTCTGTGGCAGAGTCACATTGCACAAGACTTCTAAAACCAGCTAAAATAAAGTTTAGAAAAACTCAACAGACCTGATTGACCATGCAAAAATGCCAATTTGCTACATCACCCTGGTTTTGTTTGGTAAAAATGACCTTTGTGGTGAACCACGCAACCCCTCTGAACTGACCACCACTGCATCCACTATTTCTCGAAACCCACAGTACACAAACCTACACCATGCCCCAAACACAGAAACTGGAGCAAGATCACCAAAGAGCACCTTAACTCCGCCCTCAGCTGCACCCCACCTTCCACCAAGACCGATGCCAACTCTGCAGCCAACAAACTCCACAGATGGCTCACCAATTGTGCAAACATGCTCGCCCCCCTCCAGCACTCCGACAGACAACACACTTCAAAAGCCACCTGGTTCACCACTGACCTCTGAGAATCCAAGCACTCGTGCCAGCGACTCGAGAAAGCATTGAGGAACAGCAAAACCTTTGAAGCACACACCGCCTACATGACCACCATGACAGAACACCACCAACTCATCTGGTCCACCAAGAGGAACTTCATCCAGGACAGAATCCTCTCCAACTCCAAGGAACTCTTCAGCATCATACAAGAATTCACCAAACTACCCCCAGTGAAACCTTGAATGTCCCTCCCTCCCAGGACCTCTGCAACAATCTCAGCTCCTACTTCCATCTCAAGATCAGGACTCTCTACGACAACTTCGACAAACAGAGCCAAGGCACAGGCAACACCGGCAACGCCACCCTGCCGACCATCACCACATGAACCCCTGTCACCACAGAAGACACCACAAAGACCAAGAGGAGCATTCACACAGGTGCCCCCACCTACCCCTGCCTGCCGCACATCTTTCACAGAGCCAGCTCTGCCAAAGCACCTGAATTAGGACGTACTATCAACTGCTCTCTCGAAACACGCACCTTCCCCGATGACTGGAAATGTGCATAAGTCAAACCCCTCCTCAAGAAGCCCTCCTTAGACCCAATGCGCCTCAAGTACTACAGACCCATCTCCCTCCCCCCTTTCACCACCAAAGTCACTGAGAAGATGGTCAATAAGCAGCTCACCAACTTTATAAAATCAAACTTGTTCCTAGACACCTCCCAATCCAGATTCCGCAGCAACCAAAGCTAAGAGACCGCCCTCCCACCTGCCAGGGATGACATCCCCACTCTCTTTGACCAAGGCCACACAGAAGCACTCATCCAACTGGATATCTCAGCAGCCTTTGACACCATCTACCACCGCACACTAGCCACCAGACTCCACGACTCCGGCACACAGGGAACTGCCCTAGACTGGATCAGCTCCTTCCTCACCGACCAAACTCAAAGAATCAGACTCCCGCCCTTCCTCTTCGAACCCACAGAGACTAGTTGCGGAGTACCCCAAGGTTCCTCACTCAGCCCCACGCTCTTAAACATCTACATGGCCCCAATCGGAACCATTGTCAGAAAATATAGACTCAGCATAGTATCCTACGCTGAAGACACCCAGCTCATCCTCTCCCTCATCAAGGAACCCAACACCACCAGACATCTTCCAGGAAGGGATGAAGGATGTCACATCCTGGGTGAGCAGAAGCTGCCTGAAGCTCAACTTAGAGAAGACAGAAGTCCTCATCCTCAGATCCACTCCCTCCATGTTGGATGGTACCTGGTGCCCACGAGGCCTCGGCAACCCCCCTCACACACAGTCCATGCTTGCAACTTCGGCATCATACTCAACTGCTCCCTCACCATGAACCGACATGGTGCTTCGACACCCTCTGCATACTCCGCAAAACCTTCAAGTGGATTCCCTCTGAAGCCAGGAAGACCTTCACCCATGCACTCATAATCAGCAGACTGGACTACAGGAATGCCCTCTATTCTGGAATTAACAACTCTCTACTCCACAAACTCCAGACCATCCAGAACGCCTCAGCCAGACTCGTCCAAAGCATCCCACGACAAGACCATATCACCCAGCACCTACAAGATCTCCACTGGCTCCCCGTCAAAAAGAGAGTGACCTTCAAGCGGCGTACTCATGCCTACCAATCCCTCCACAACACCGCACCCCAATACCTCAACAAAAGAATCTCCTTCCACACCCCTAAGAGAAATCTCCACTCCGCCGATCTCGCCCTGGCTGAAATCCCTTGCATCCGGAAAGACAGAACGGGAGGAAGAGCCTTCTCCTACATCGCAGCCAAGACCTGGAACAAACCACTCCTCAGCATCAGACAAACCCCCAAAATGCAAGCATTCAGGAAGAGCCTCAAGACCTGTATTTTCGGCTGACACGGAGTTGCCTGATATCCCCCCTTCCCACAGCATCTTTAGACCCTCACGGGTGAGTAGTTCGATTCACAAATCTCTGATTGATTAATTTATTGAACCAAGAAACAACTAGTTATAGGCAAAACAATGAAGCCTCCTTGGTCCATACAAGCTACTCACAGAACCAAATAGGTACTAATGAGGACTTGGAATTCAATAGCAATATACACCAAGTATACAAAGTGTATTATGTTTAAACTATACAAACTTAGTAATAAATATCTGTGTCTGGATAGAAGGTGAATCTGTAGCGTACATTCTTTTACCACCTTTTTAAAATCCAAGTATGTCTTAATACACAATTTAAAACCAAGTTCAGAGGTTAAAGCCAACGTGGTCCGAGCAACTTTGTAACTCAGTGTTAACATGTTTCTAGGTAGAGGATTCATACAAAAGTAATTTTCTGTATCAATTAAAATTACTACAGCAGTTGTTCAACTTTTGTTCTAATTAAAATATTTTGTTTGAAACGATGTTCTGATTTAACATGTAAATAGCATTTCAGTGTACACAGACCTAAATCATTGCTTAACCATGATGGAGAAAGTAAATTGGCAGAAATACACTTTTGGTCCTGCAGACTGCAGTGGACACAAAGAGCTAGGGAAAGCATCCTTTACACTACACTGTAGTTTCCTTACCATATTAGGGTATGGGGTTGGCAGTACCTCAGCTAAAGTAAAGACTGCAGATTCATGCCTAAGTCTCCTGTATGTAAACACAATGTCTTGCAAGCGAGTGTGCATGCACGGACTTACTTAAGACCTAAAGTATAGTATTGGTGGAATAGGGCAAACTGGCAAAGAGGTGAAGGTGCCTGCCAAACATACCAAAGGGCATAAAACAGACAGTTCCCCCAAAACATTCAGGGGAGCTAGGGTGAAAGCAGGAGAGTATTTTAGGAAGGGGCGGATATATGTCCTGCCTGAGGGGAAACCGCATTTACCATGCAGACCTTTCCTTGCAGACAGTTTACCCCGCATTCTTTACCACAGTGGTAAGTACCAAACTAGAAAGTATTTTTACCTCTAACCTGCAGTACTTTTGTATGCAAGTAACTATTTTTAATGACATACTTTATGTTATTTTGAAAGAAGTGATTTGTTGGTTTAGGTATGGACAAGGGTAAAGGGCGGTAAGGGGGATTTCTGTCCTGGGTGGAGTAGGGCTAAAAAGGGGAGGGTAATTTTAGGGTTATGGGGTGGGTAAAGGTGAATGGGGTACGGGAGATTTTAGGAATCAGGGGTTATTAGAGGTAACTAGAGGAAGGGATGACTTTAGGCTTCAGAGGTGTATACAACTAACAGGGCTGAGGGCGATTTTAGAGTTTAGGGGTGGGTAGAGGAGAAGGGAGGGGAGTTGATTTTAGGGTTCAGGGGTGGGTAGAGCGAAGGGGTAAGATTGATTTAACAGATCAGGGGTAAAGGGAGGTAAGGGTGGTGTTAGGGCTCAAGGGTGAATTGAGGTATAGGGAGGTAGCAAGTATTTTAGGGCTATGGGATCGGTAGAGGCAAAATAAAGTAAGGGTGATTTTGAAGTTCAAGGAAGGGTAGAGGAAAAAGGAGGTGAAGATGATTTTAGGGAGGGGTAAATGCAGTGGTGGCTGGTAACATTTGAGAGTGGTGAGGCGTAACATTTGGGATGAGTTGTAAGTAGGCTTAAAATGTGAAAAGGAAGACGTAGAGAGACCGATGATGTACTTAAAGTACCAATAGGCATGTGGGAGCTAAATTGTGCAGAAAAACCAAACAAACTACCCATTCTGCAACACGCCTTCCTCACATCAGTTAAAGCAGCTTGTGAACACACTGTAATACATCTGTCTCATATTCACAAATAAAGTAATAAACAGTAGGCAGCTTTGTAAACACACTCACACTGTTTCATTATTTGCGCTTACCCCTAGCAGTTTAATCTGGCTGGAAGTGCCGTCAGAGGTTGGTGTATGCTGCATGCACTCAGGGCTAGTTGGGTTTTGCTGCTGCTGGAAGGTTACCATATCCAGGACCGGGGCTTAAGGGCGAGAATCAACGCAGGGGGCTTAGGACTGGAGCAAAGTGAAGTTGAGCAGGCGAACGCTGAAGAACTGGTGAGCCTCACCTGGGGAAGTTTTGTGAGGGCCTGGAGTCTGGTTTGTCCAGCAGGGCTCATGACCAGCTCAGCTTCAGGAGAAGCAGGCGAGCTTCTGTGAGGGCCTGGAGCCTACCCCATGTATAGGCCATGAGGGGTGAGGGTCTGGAGCCTGTTCTGTATAGGCCAGGAGGTTGAGGGCCTGCGCAGCACCGGATGGAGCAGCCAAAGTTCTGTGAGGGTCTGGATCCTCGGGGTATGTGTTGTTCACACCATGTGCAGGTGGCATAGATTGAACAGTGTGCCTATCACCTGTGCACAATCTTCAGTAATGTGGGTAGTGTCAGCCCATGCAACACACATATAGAAACATGGAGAAACAGCAAACCCCCTGAAACACTCACCACCTACAAAACAGCCACCACAGCACACCACCAACTCGCCAATCCACAAAGACGAACTTCCTCCAAGGCAGAAACCTCTCCAATGCCCACAAATCCAAGGAACTCTTCTCCATCATACAGGAAGTTTCCAAACCAGACAGTGAAGCAACAGACGTCCCACCCTCCCAAGACGTCTGCAATAGACTCAGCTCCTTCTTTCACCTCGAGATCTAGACGCTTTACGACAACTTCGAAGATCAAGACCACTGCACTGCCTCAACTCCCATCACCAGCAATGCCCCCCAACAGACCCTACTCAGCTGGACCCCGCTCACAATGGAAGACACCATAAAGACCATGAAGAGAATCCACTCTGGAGTACCCTTAGACCCCTGTCTGCCTCACATCTTCCACAGGGCCGCCACAGCCATCGCACCTGACCTACGCAGAATGATCAATTGCTCCCTCTAGACTGCCACATTCCTCTATGACTGGAAGCACGCCGAAGTCCACTCCCTCCTAAAGAAACCCTCCACAGACCAGACGGACCTCAAGAACTTCAGGCCCATCTCTCTGCTTCCATTTGCAGCCAAGGTCACAGAAAAGGCAGTCAACACCCAGCGAGCATACTTTATCGAAGACAACATCATCCTAGACCTCTCCCAATCCGGATTCCGCAGCAACAACTGCACCAAGACCGCCCTCCTTACCGCCACGGACGACATCCGCACCCTCTTCGATTGGGGCCAAACGGCAGCCCTCTTCCTCCTAAACCTATCAGCAACCTTTAACACTGTCTCCTACCGAAAATGAGCCACCAGGCTCTACGACACCGGTATCCGAGGAAAGGCTCTAGACTGAAAATGCTCATTCCTCACAGGCAGATCACAGAGAGTCAGACTCCCACCCTACCGCTCAGAATGGACAGAGACCAGAACCTCCCTCAGCCCCACCCTCTTCAACATCTACAGGGCCCACCTCACAACCATCAGAAATCACGGACTCAACATTACATTTCGAACGCTGCAGCCAGACTAATCTTTGACATCCCCCAGCACAACCACACCACCCAACACCTCTGCGATCTCCAATGCATTTCAGTCAAAAGAAGAACAACATTCAGGCTGCTTACAAACTCATACAAGGCAACATCGGACCACAATACCTCAACAACCGTCTCTCCTTCCATGCCCCCAAGAGAAACCTCAGTTTAGGCGACCTCTCCCTGGCCACCGTTCCACGCTTCTACAGGACCAGAGTGGGTCATTGTATTTTTAAGGGCGTTACTGTGTTATTTTATTAGTAGATTATGCAAATGTGTTAGAAATATATAAGAGTGATTTCATTTTGTATGTAGTTGTGTACTGATTAAATAAGAGCATAGTTGTCAACGTCATTGTTTTCAGAAAAAAATGTTTGAATAAGCGTTACTGTATATGTACTGTTAAGACTGATGTCATTAGTAAAATTATGCATGGAAGCGTACTTGTATCTGAAATAAATTTGCATATTTTCCTAAACTGATATTAATGAAGATTGTAAATTGTGTTAATTGTATAATTACTTCTTAAGACAATATATATTTATTTGCAAAGGACTACATTATTTTACATGAAGAAATATTACATTTTTTGAACCACAATGTCAATACAAATCTTTCACTTTGAATTTAGCAAAGTAACATACTGGTTAATAGCCTGAAGCTCGCGAAGAGAAGGGGAGGGGATAGCATGGAAGAAAATGTAAAAATAAAAAAATGACTTAAGAGAAGAAGGGGGTAAATGGAGTGGCTGTGTGGCAGAGCAAGGAGAGAAATCACAGGGGAAGCAGGCATAGCTGCCAAGGTTTCAGATTGCTATGTGTGATATTTTCATAATTTCAGTGTAATTATGAGTGTCATTTCATTGCCTATGAGTGACACTGTCTCGGGAGAACATCAAGCAATTTAGATGAGGGGAACAAATAATATCAGAAATTACATCCATTTGAGCAACGAGAAACTAACAAGTCAATGAACTACCGTGCGCTAGCGGCAGGTAGCTGAAAACTGATCGGAGAAGAGTCCTACTGCGTGACTGCACAGCTTTCTGACTCAGTACACTACAGGCTGAAGGGGGGGGGGGTTGCAAGCAGCTCCGAACGATTGAAGCATTAATGTTATTTGTTAATAGCAGCCGTAGCAAGTTATCTGCGCTACTATAACATAGATGCCTTAGCCTGCCTTGGCCCACACTGGCGGGGCTGGACTGGAAACCAAAACTGGCCCTGGCAAAGAGCTTGCCCGCTCCCCCTGTATTGAGCAGTCATTGTGGGAGGGGAGCGCATGACACACCAAGAATCATTGTCTCAGGCGCTTAATCTAATTGCTGGTCCGGTTTGTTAGCCACTAAAATAAGCGGGTGGAATTTTAACACCTGAAGCATCCAGCTGAACTGAGGACGATCCAGTCAGGGGATACTGGTGCTTTATTTGTTAAAATCAGTAGGTAAATGATTTTAGGGTCCTAGGGCCTAGGTTTGTTTGACTGGTTGGACACACACACCGCAGGTTAAAAGTAGGATTATACCGTTGAAGCAGGTCAGATAGAACATGCAACCCTCGAACTGCAGTTTGATATGCAGGGTGTTTTTAAACATTATCCTTCTTCAAAGTAAAGCGTGATGAGACCACACTGCCATCTAATGGCACCATCTAGTGTCGCAATGCATGCTGCGAGGCATGCTGTGCAATGCAAAGCAAGGCTTCCATGCATGTAACATAAAAATGCTTCAGATCTGGCTTGGGGATACTCTGAAAGAACTATAACTAGTCTCTTTGAAGAGGCGTCTAAGGGCAGGAAGGGTCCACTATCACTCACCCTCCCTTGAGTTCTCAGTTTCGGTCAAACACACAAAATTAGACTCCGTTACTTGTAAGTGATGTCTGGATATGGAATGCTTCTGCAGATGTACGGGATACTTACCCTTGGCTACGGTATGGTCTCACGAACCTGACTTCTAGGGAGGTTATACGCTAGACGTCCGATTAGTACTGGGTAATGGTAACAGTGATTATACAAGGTGCTCGAAGAAGCAACAGCTCGATATTTGGAGCTTTGGAGTACAACACATTATTATTGGTTATTAGTGGTATGGGGGATGTGGTCTCCCAGACTGGCTGTGTCATGGTTTTGGTATTTGAGTATAATACCAGTACAGTCGGAAGACGCAATAGGCATGTTGTGGTACTTTCTAGTGAGGGCAGTGCTCCCCATCCTCCTTAATATCAGTAATAAATGTATTATTATTTTACTTACACTAACGCCATGAGGTTTCCTAAGGGCATTTCCTGTGTTTAAAACGTGAGACAGTGACCAGAATGTACTATATGCAATAAGCATATTCCGCAGATAGCTGCCCATATCAACTAAAATTAACATACTGCTACGGAACCATATGTAAATGGAGCATGCAGTCCAAGAGAAGGGAGTTGTCTGGGCAGAGCTATACCTCTCGGAAGGCTCTACTGAGAGTGAAACACATGCCAGGGGTTGATTTTAAGCATTTCAGGTTGGCGTGGACGGTATTTTACCTATCCAAGGCAGTACTGTGGTGCATGGGAGGGGGGGGAGGGGGGCTGTGAGCCATTGTACAGGCCGGCATGGATAGCACTGTGCTAATCCTATGCTTAAAGACTTTCTGCTGAACTGCGAAAGACTGTGTCCCTTGCTATCATGGCATGGATGCTATTGAGCTAATTGTATGTTTAAGGGCTTTGATAGACAAGCAAACATTTTGAAGTGAGGTTATGGGCTTCCAACATCATGTCTTATCTCAGCTATGCTGGAATTGCACTGCTCAGAGTCACTTAGCTTTAGGTCAACCAGCCCTGAAAGGAGCCGATGCTCTATTACACTATTGCAAGCGCTCTCATTTGAAAGTACGACGTCAATGTTAATCAGGTAAGAACAATGATACTGGGCTTAGCAGGGGGAAATCTGTCATAAGGGCACTAGAAGAGCTCCAATTGATTTTTCGAACCTTCCTTAAGTAACGATGAAGACGCTATTGGTTTTTTGTAGATACGGCATATGCCTTCGGTGGAAATGTTATCAATAACGAGGTTTATGTGTTCTAGTAACTATAAGGGGTGTGCCATGGCCTTTAAGCCACATTCTGGTAGTGGGCTTGCACCACTGGTAGGGCCTCCCGCGGGGGTGTCCCTGGGAAATGGGTTTTCAGACTTATCAATGTAGGGTCAGCTCACAATGTTAGTGAATTACCAAACATGGGCCCAAATCTTTTTTTCTTTACATAGAGGTTACCCCTGGGGCGGGCTCCAGGTTGCAACAAGGGGTTGTGAGGGGGGTATGCTTTGCATGTTACAGCACTTTCTGTACATGGTGTAGAGGTCAGGCCGATTGGTGACGTCAAAACAAGTACACCCGAGGCGCAATTGAATTCACTGTAGACTCCAGGTCTATTCTTTAATGAAGGTCATACTACCAGGCACCCTCACTGTAGCACTAATTCAAATGCTCCACATGTGACACAGACTGATGCTATGCTAAACACTTGCAGTTGCAAGTTTGATGGGAATGCATCTGGTGCTAATTGTAGCTAAGGCTTAGCATATAACAGCAATGTAATACATGCATGTTTACTGCATCTTTTGTCAGGAAGCCAGAAACACTAATTGTTTGTGTTTGTTTTTTCATTTATGTATGGCCGGATCCATGGCCGATACCTGGAAAGTGCTCCACAACGCAACAATTGCAAGAGGTGGACAGCCATGGGGACCTGTACATCAGGAACGGGAGTAGCAAGCGACAGCATCAATGGGCGATCGATCAAGGGCTCAAGAGGTGCAAACACTGGGTTGATTGTTTATTGGTGTGTTAACATAGGTTGTGCTGGCCGCAGTAATGTAGCAGAATGTTGCTTCACATAATATGGTAGTATGTTTCTTATTGGGAAACAGTATTTCTACCGTTACGGCGCCTTTGCTCGTAGGTGCCACAGTGGTCTTGGTAGTATATATTGGTAGGTTACCAATTGGTTGTGCCAGTCGCCGTAATGTGGCAGTACACAGGGGTGTGCCTTGCTAGCTTGGCCAAACCTAGGAGTAATAGGTGTATGTGATACCGCAGCACCCCTTGTCTGGAAGCAGTACTCTGCCTTTACGGCGCCCGGGATCCCAGTTGCCATCGTAGCAGACAATATTCCATAGTAAGGAGGTAGGCATACACCGAACATTGCCCAGAGCATAGTGGTCAGGTATGGGTGATTCACAGACTTCACGATACGCCAGTGGGACATTTAAGCGGGCCCATGGTTCCCCGGGTAGCCTTTTCAGTTGCACCAACAGTGGGTGTCAGCGTCAGGAGTGCCGTGTCTTATCGGGCACAGCGTAATGCCATCAATTGGGCCCATCTGGTGGCCCTATGGCGGCAGGTCTAATTTCTGGATTAGACAGCCCTAGCATATTTAGCACGCACTTGGGGTGGGGGCGAAAATGGAACAGGTATACCAGGACGCTGGGGTAGAAGTGGGGGTCGACATGATCGTACCCGGGGTACACCCTGGCGCAGACATTCCAGATTTACCGATAGGGTAAGCGAGTCTGTGAGGCCATTGTGCCCATGGAAGCAAATACGTAGTAACAACAATAGTGAGGCTTGCTAATTACAGAACATAGCCCAGTGGTGCATCTGGGGGGAGTCGTGCTTCTTGAAAGACGGCGTTCCGTTTGTACACGTCTGGGGTTGAAACCATTCCAGAGAATTTTTTCTTGCCTACGAAAGGGAGTATAGGGACAAGGTATGATCTTGCAAGGAGTCGGTAGGGCCTGATAGTTGGACTAAATATATATTGGCTAGGTGAGAATTTAAGGTTAGGGCATGACCTTTCAGTGTAGGAGGGTGGGGGGGGCCAGATAGTCTGTCAACTATGCTGGCCTGTGGCGGTAAGGTCATGATTGGTGAGCAGTTAATTTAAGGTCCTTAGGGGGCGGCGCCATTCTCGAATGGGGTCGCCCAAAGGGAGAGACAAGTGGTCTCTCATAAAACACCAGGGGCAGGTACAGCCTGTTGGGTACATGGGTGCACGGGAGACAGTCACGCTTTCTCTAGGCTGGATGGCCACCACGCACATGCACAATGACGCCAGTAAACGGTGCAGAGATGCAAGGGCCCCCTTTAATGGAGTTAATGGAGCGTACGGTGGTAACCGGGGGGCCAAAGAACCCTCACGGTAAGCGGGCCCTCTGCGCATGCGCACTTCGACAGAAGGGCGTGGTTAATAGGGCATATGGTGGTAACCGGGGAGGGGGTGTACCCCCACGGTAAACGGGCCCTCTGCGCGTGCGCACTCTGACTGGAGGGCGTGGTTAATAGGGAGTACAGGGGTAACCGGGGAGGGCGTGTAGCCCCACGGTAAACGGGCCCTCTGCGCATGCGCGCCCCTTTCAGGAGGGCGTGGTTTAGTGATAAGGATCTGACACCAGTTATTGACCTAGCCGTAGACCCAAATAGGTACGCAGAAAATAAATCTTGGATAATGCGATTGATATGTTAGTTTTTGGATAGGAAATACCTTGTACTAGAGATATGTTAAGGTTAGCCATCTGAATACCTGTATGTATCAATTGTAACATTTTCTGCATAATTGTGTAAATATTGTTTATTTCAATTTTGATTTATTTTGTATGTTTTAATAAATACTGCCGGGGGGGTCAAAAGATCCCCCGCCTTCCAAAGAAAGCCCTCTCACGTCATGTTAATAATGTTATGTTGGTTAACGGAAGGGTGGGGGTCCTCCGGCAGTCCCTGGCCATATGGAAAGGCGGGGCAGACATCGCCCCCGCCACACTTATGGCGGGGGTGCACCGGCCCCCACTCGCCCTGGGTCCCCTGGTGACCCGGAAGTGATTGAGTCACTTCCGGGTCACGAAGGGAACAAAGGCCAGGCCGGTTAGATCCGGCCTGGCCTGCGAAGATTTAAAAGGCCGTGCAGCGCGGGAGCCGGCCTCTTTGACTTCTGCGCGCCACGGCCTGCCCCTTCCAGCCTCTAGGAGGCTGTAATTAATTTTCCCACCCACCATCCCCTGAAGCAGATGATTGGTATTGTGTGTTATGGAGGTTTTCACAATTTTGTTACAAGTGTTTATGTATGACAAAAGTGTCTGATTAATAAGTTTTGTTCCTTAGAACTTTCTCCCGTTTTCAGGTCATCAATGGTCGTATTTATTGCTATGCCTTGGTCAGGCGGTAAGGTCATGATTGGTGAGCAGTTAATTTAAGGTCCTTTGGGGGCAGCGCCATTCTCGAATGGAGTCGCCCAAAGAGAGAGACAAGTGGTCTCTCATAGAACTCCAGGGGCCGGTACAGTCTGTTGGGTACATGGGTGCGGGGGATACAGTCACGCTTTCTCTAGGCTGGATGGCCACCCCCGCACGTGCACAATGACGCCAGTAAACGGCGCAGAGATGCAAGGGCCCCCTTTAATGGAGTGTACGGTGGTAACCGGGGGGGCCAAAGAACCCTCATGGTAAGCGGGCCCTCGGCGCATGCGCACTTCGACAGAAGGGCGTGGTTAATAGGGCGTACGGGGGTAACCGGGGAGAGGGTGCGCCCCACGGTAAACGGGCCCTCTGCGCATGCACGCTCCTTTCGGGAGGGCGTGGTTTAATGATAAGGATCTGACACCAGTTATTGACCTTGCCGTAGGCCCAAATAGGTACGCAGAAAATAAATATTGTATAATGTGATTGATATGTTAGTTTTTGGATAGGAAATACCTTGTACTAGAGATAAGTTAAGGTTAGCCATCTGAATACCTGTATATATCAATTGTAACATTTTCTGCGTAATTGTGTAAATATTGTTTATTTCAATTTTGATTTATTTTGTATGTTTCAATAAATACGGCGGGGGGGGGTCGAAAGATCCCCTGCCTTTCAAAGAAAGCCCTCTCACGTCCTGTTAATAATGTTATGTTGGTTAACGGAAGGGTAGGGGTTCTCCGGCAGTCCCTGGCTATAGTGCCGGTGTCACTCACAATGGTAGCACTCTGACTCAGGCTCTTCAGAGGGGTGGCACAGTAAGTCATGCTCCTGCAGTGAGCTGAGACCTTGACTGCAAGCCGGGTCAGCCAACCCATGTATTTTGAAGAGAACTGTGGTGAGGTGCTACCAGCATGGAGGGCAGCAGGTTAGTTGCCACACTCTTTGCAAAATTAACTCGACCAGCCCTTGCACAGAAAAAGGTTCTATGCATTTTACTCCGTAATGCTATTTTATTATAACACACCTCGGTTAGCAGCACCAAAAGTTTCAGCCGGAAGGTGGAACTGGAGTGAAGTACTAGCCGATGGAGATAGCAGCAATTGGGAAACAGGCAGCTACACACATGGAGCAGCGAACTGACCCCATTCAACCATATAATTTAAACAAATAACATCTCTTTCAGTGCAGGCAGTTAAAAATATGCTCCGGAATCTGTCGAGATTCAAGAACATGCAGAGAAAGTTTGGTTTAATGCACTACACTGACTCTACATATTATATCAGGCAATACTAAAAACACATTTGAAACTCTTATTACAGGGCGACGCCTGCCTGCCTCAGAGTCTGGCCGCAACAACGCAGTCACACGGCATGGCAGACGCACACCGTTCCTCGCATCAGACTCACTCGGGCTCAGTAGCAGGCGCAGTTCAGAGCAGCACAGTGGGCTCCAGCCGCCACTGTGGTCCGTGGGGTTGGGTCCTGGGGTCATCATTCATTTTAATTTACCACCGCGGGGAGGTGCGAGCAGAGCAGCTATGCAGCCTAGCCAGCCTCCCAAACCACAGTAGGAGGATGGACGTCATGCACCACGGAGTCAGAACGTAATGCTGTGGTGAGGAGGGAATCTCGATTCCTCCATTGATGGTTTGTAGCAGCCAGCAAATTAGCAGCTACTAACTCAGCCAGCCACCAAGCCTGCAAGCATCACTCACGCAGCAGCAAACTTCCTCTCCAGCTTAAGTTTAGTCATAGCAGCGTGACAACTTGACAGCAGAGGCAGGCACTATGCCTTTTATGCTTGACTTTGCATTTCAGTGCGGTGATGCGGACCACCAATTCATGATGCATGGTACCTAGCAGGGCTGAGTAGGTGAAGCACAGAAGAGGAGACAGAGAAGGACAAATAAGGAAACTAGTGTTAAGAAGTGCAGGCGATGGGTGCAGCACACACAAGGATGGTGAGAGAGAGCAGTGCAGGTGGTAGATAAGTGCATAAGTAGACTGCTGAGCAATTCTATGGGAATGAAAGACAGGAAAAATGTCTTGAGAGAGAGTTGGGCTAGAGGGCTGAGAGAAAGGGTGTTGTGCAATAGCATGGGGGGGGACACATACGTGAGTAAACCTGTGTGGGGAGAAGACGTGCCAAAAAGCGGAAGGAGAGCAATGAGAGCGAAGCACAAGAGAAGGCTGGTAACAGAGCAGGAGAGGTTATGGGAGGATCAGTGAAAGTGAACAATGAAGCAGGAAAAGTGTGGGTGGAACAGCAGTGGAGGGAGTCGCCACACCCAATGGAGATGAAGAAACAAGAGGACAGGGCTTAAGGCAAGAGAAAACGGCGGAAAAGGCAGATGAATAAGCTGATGGGAAACATCTGTAATGTATGTGAGGGCTATAGTTAGTATATCTAGAAATAATAATGAAGATTTTACTAACTTTAAAAAATGGACAGCTTACAATGTACTAAAACATGGGATTTTTCTTGTGTTCTGTTTTCACTATATTCTATATTACTATTTACGTACTGCCTAAATATTTTACACATTGATTTTAATTTAAGTATGACTGTTTTTTTTTCAAGCAACCAGAGGGTTAATTAAGTACAGGTTTATTTTTAGTGACTTTTGTGGTTCACCCCAACAAGGACTGCACCTACTACTTGAGTAGAGATCTCCACCTCTCATCTAATAACCCGGTTTCTTCCACATATGTATTAATAATTGTTTTCATGTGTTTCTATGTGACAATATGTACGTGTCCTTGTCTGTGTGCATGTGCGTGTGTATGGCTGTAATACTTGTCATCTTGTTTTCCATTAATTAAAGTACTTTAATGAAATGTACCATAACATTTAGAAGCTATTTGGTAGGATGACTAAGATGATCTTGGGAAGTTAGGTAGGAATTATAATGTACAAGCAACTTTGCCCATTGGCTCCCATGAACTGATTAACAGTAGTGAGGGACAAGGCATGGTAAATAGGCAGCATGCATTGCATTCATATAAACAAGAACATATTGTCTTTGCAATTTAAAACAAGCATTGGCAAAGCCAATAAGTCTCGACAATCTGAGAGCTATAGGCATTGTCCATCAATGTTTTTTAGCTAAGGATTTTTCACTGGCTCCCATTTTCTAAAATATGTGTTGCAAACAGGTCTCAGAATACCTCTTGGGAGTTATTGCTGCACAAAGTCAATGCAAATAGCAAGTGCAGTGAGAAATAAAATGCACTAGTGGGAAATAGAAACAGTAGTTAACGTGCAAATTATTTGGCAAGAACACAAAACCCTCTAAATATGTGATCACTATAAATTCTAGGACCTTTCCTCAGACTGGCCTATGTGCTTAATTGATGTTCGTTTTGTTTTCTTCCAACTTGTTTCTACTGGCAATTTGCATATTCTCAATCAGTGAGGACCCTGGAAACTATGAATGCGTGCTGTGCAGCAACTTCAGGGGGATATAACCCAACCTGTGGCAGCTTCAGATCTTTAACAGTGGTGTTAAAATTTTACTGAAAGATTGCATCACTCGTGTGATCTGCGTGGATACTCTGTATGTGTGCCTGACAAAGTACAGTATAATTTGAAGTGTCCTTGCAAAAGTGCAGAGTAATAATAAAATATTTTTTAAACTCTTGGGATAAGTGTCTTATTCACAAAGCATAACGTATTAACATTATGTTATGTATATTTGTAGAGCGAATGGCTGTCCCAGCAACAGGGCGTCCCAGCGCTTGCAGACGAGTCAACCAGCGCGGTACTGTGGAGTGTACAAAGGAGTGAACAAAATGGAAGGTTGGCCTGGAGATGGTCAGAGTTGCCCTGCTGGTAGAACATTATCAACAAAAGTTGCATATGCCTAATGAAATGCAGTGGTTTGTGATTGATGTTATTAAAGTTACCAAGCGTCGCCAGAATGTGAACCGCTTACTTACTCTGAAGGAAAATAAATGAATCTGGACTTGTGACACTGTAGATAGGGGCTTGAATTCTCTGATTGAGTGGCATACTTTGGCCACCCTGTGAGTCTATGAAGGTCTTATTTTTTCATCATACTGGATGTTGAGTCCTTCCATATTGTGTGTAGATGAGAGGCATTTAGTGTGATAATAATGCCTCTTTAGAATTTCCTTCCACAGGAATAGGTGGATGGGACTCCATTCAAAGATGGCCCCTGTTATGATGGTTGCTGATTATTGGCTTCACCAGAGATGTAGTTATGAGCCTCACCAGGTCTGACCTTAATACGTCATCACCGTGATCCCCTTAGATCTATTGGCTTCCTTGCTGTCTGATTATAGGCGATGAAGTTATGACCAGTGATTCTACTCTGTTTCGCCGGAGTTATACACACTTACTTTGAGGGCTTCAGACTGTACCAAGATGGCTCCCGAGTACGTGTGATGTCATGACGTTTTAAACGCCTTCACACGGAAGCGTTCCGATGCTTTGTTCGGACGCGGATGAGGATCGAGTTGCAACAGTGGTGCTTGCTTCGCGCCATTAAGTAGGTTTGGCTCACTAGTTTTCTTAAAAAACTTAGGGATGGATTTCACCAGGGTGTTTACTATACTCAGGCTAGCATTATTAATGCAGTTCTTTACTTTGTAGGTGATGTGTTCATTTCATATATACGCCCGTATTTCCATCTGGTGAAAAAGACGTGACTACTAGAGATATTGATATCCTCTGTAGGTAGGTGTAATTACATGGTGTGTCACTTACACAGCCTTTAGGTAGGTTATCTGGAGGTGACTTGTTACTGATAGTGGTTTCTTTCTCTTCAGACATTAGGTTTATGCAGGCATAACCTTATGACTTCCGGCTGGAGGTCCTGGGTAAGCCCTTTGCTGTCCAGATTATATGTTTGTAATGTAGTGTGCTCACGGTGGTGGTACGTTAGAGGTGGTGATTTTTTGTGCTGGTAGACATTTTAAGTATCACATTTGAGTTGTGTGTCACAATTTCGGTGTTGTTTTCCTTTGGATTAGGTGGACGGTACTATTTTGGCAAGGATATTACATTATATACTTATATATGTATTTGTTTTTAGATTAATATGTGCAACGCATGGTCCTGAAGATGGTCCTATGGATTGTTTTAACCAACTAAGGACCGAAACGTCGAAGCTTGGCAACGTTTTGTTCACTTCTTGTTTCATTTTTTGATTGTTAAATGACCGCATTATGACAAGTATTGTTTTGGACATGGTATTTATTTATTTTTCCATGTGTATAACAAAAGTTGCCTTATACTACTGAGAATTTTGTCTGTCAATATCGTAGTATTTCTGCTGCCATATTTTAGTTTTGTATATGAAAAAAAGTATAAAGAAAGACAAAAGACTAAAAGAATATTTCAAATAATAAAAACAGTCTAATTCTGTTTTCCATGCTTTTTGCTGAATAATCGACCGCTCTTGCGGCTATATGAAATTGATTGAATATTGTTTAAACAATTCCTATAGGGACATTTGTGTATATTGTTACTGATAATACCCAGTCCCTCTGGGAATATTGGGTGGCTCTGTTTTGTGTAAACGTGCTAAATAGAGGCAAACAGCCAGGTCTTTATTTTTTTACGGAAGAGCCAATGGTCTTGCGTGGCACGACTCTCGAGGGCGATGGAGTTCCATAGAGCAGGAGCCAGGACCGTCCGCCTGCTCTGCTCTTGCGCACCTTAATGGTGCGTGCGAGGTGGAGGTCCGCAGAAGGGAGGGCACGTGTGGGGACGTTAAAGGAGCAGAGACCCTGTAGTAGTTGGGGGGCCTGGCCATGTAGGATTTTGTGGGTTAGACATAGTGTTTTAAATTGGATTCTCTGTTTCACCGGCATCCAGTGAAGACGGCGAAGGATGTGAGAGGTGTTGCAGCGTTTAGGTAGGGCAAAAAGAGTGGGCGCTGCTGTGTTTTGAGCCCTTTGGAGTCACTTCATGGTCATCAAGTTGGTACCAAGCAGTAGGCTGTTACAGTAGTCCAAGTGGGATAGGACCAAGGACTGGACTATTACTTGTCTAGTGTGCGGCTCAAAAAAGCCCAAAGATGGGCTTAACGGTGCGTAGTCGTCCGAACCAGCCACCTGTTTTAGTATGGGACTCAAAGGAGAGAGAGTTATCCATTAGGACTCCCAGATTCTTAACTTCCTTCTTGGGAATCGGGGGAGGGCCCATCGTCAGGGGCCACCACTGGTCGCCCCATTTCTGCGAGTCCCGACCGATCAGGAGCACCTCCGTTTGAGGAGTTAAGTTGGAGGCAATTCTCCGTCATCCAACTTGAGATGGCTAAGACATCTTCCTGAAATTTTACCTGATCCAATACGGTGTTATTGGAGAAGGTAAAAATAAGCTGCGTATCGTCAGCGTACGAGGTCTGTTTGATCCTGCGTTTTTTTGCTAGCAGGGCCAAGGGGCGAACATACACATAAGCATAAGGCTAAGGGCAGAGCCCTGGGGAACGCCACATTTGAGAGGAAATTTGCTGGATGAGTAAGGTGGAGCATGGATCTGGAAGCAATGATCAGACAGAAAGAATGCGAACCATGCCAGAGCCTTGCCCCTGACCCCGATCTCCCCGAGACGTTTGAGTAGGATCTCTGGGAGACCGTGTCGAACGCCGCACTCAGGTCGAGCAAGATCAGAGCAGAGGTGAGTCCAAGGTCCTGTGAGGCCCTAAGTTGCTCCTTGACTGCCAGGAGCGCGGACTCCGTGCTATGATTTGCCCGGAAACCGTTCTGTGACTTGTCCAAAACGAATGAAAACGAGTGAAAATACCTAGAATTCAACAAGGTCGTATATGTTGAAGCGGATTACTGGTGGGTGATTCGGCATGTTCTTTGGATGAATTTTTAAGGTTAATCTCCGTGCTGTGAAGCCCAGTGATGTCAGAGGTGCGCGAGATTTGAGCGCGAGAGAACCTTGACGTGGGTGGAATTTGGCGATTCAAGCCTCGTTTTAGTTTGCTTGCAAGGGCATGTGGGAAAAAACAAGCACTATCGAGCAAAGAAAAGTGTCTTGTGTTGCAAGCCTCGTTTCGAAGGAGACGCAAAGGCGCTTGGGAGAAAACAAGGTCAATCGCCTCATAGAAAAAAGTGAACTGGTTGGACGGCGGACATCTTGGATTTTTCTTTTTTAAAAAGAAGGCTTTTGTTTCGATAATTAAGAGGATCGAAAGCAAAGAGAATTTGAAAGGAATAACTTTGACGCAATTGTGTAGAAAAGGAATATACAGAAGAGGAAAACTATTGAGAGGAAGATTAAGTTCGTCGGGTCAATTTAAGAGGTGACACTTTTGTAGGGAACAATCGAACTTATTCTGTTGGTGCTTGTGGTGACAGGCACACCTTGTTCTTGTAAAGAAACTATATTTAAAAGTGGAGAAACTTCAACAAGGAAAAGGAGTTGGTGCTTATGGTGATAAGCACACCTGAGATGTTTAATATAAAATGTTAATGTAAAAAAACAAAACAATTTTTAGAATAGAAATGTTTAATCACTTAGTAAGTGTATCATAGTATAGGTAGAAATAATTTAAAAAAAAAAAAAAAAGAAGAAGGTGAGGTGCAGTTAGAATTATTTTCTTTTGTGAAGTGTATTGTATTGGTAAAGGGGTGTGAAAATGCAAACTGACTTCCCCACCGTTTTTTCTAAATGATCCAGGGGATCCACCTATTAGGTGGAAAAAATGGAAAGAAATGTTTGAAAATTACGCAAGGGTCTGTGGCACAAATCTCAGTGCGGAAAGAAAAAATTCACTTTTGATGCATTGTATTGGAGGTGAGGACAGGAAGTTTTGGAGAGTTTACCTGCTTTAAGTCAAGCAGATCAGAGGGGACTTAATGAATATGAAATATGTAGAAAACAATTAGACTTACCAAAAGTAAGCACAATTATGGAGAGATTATTTTGGATTGCGAGAACAAGGCAAGGATGACTCGGTTGAACAGTTTGTTACTGCTTTAAGGAAATTAGCTTCTAGCTGTAAGTTTGAGGAGTTAACTGAGGAGAGAATATGTGATCAGTTTGTGCTTAGATGTACAAATGACAAAATAAGAAAAGAACTATGGATGAAGGACGAGCCACCTCTGGATGAAGTGATGATTATTGCTAAGCATGTGGAACACAAGGTTAAGTGTGTGGGTGAGTTGAGCAAAGCAGGCAAAAATGGAGGCAGTAATGAAAAGGTAGAAGTTAAAGTCCAAGAGGTGAAGAGTGTTGATGAGAAAAAGAAAAAGGATTCTATTGATGCAAAAGGTGGTTTAAGTGATAATCAACCTAACAAAGCAATTGTAGAAAAAAAATATGGAAGTACTTTTCAAGGTAATTGCTACAGATGTGGGAGATTAGGACATATGGCGAATGATAAAAACTGTCCAGTTTTGAAAGTGGTCTGCAATGTGTGTGGGAGGAAAGGTCATTTAGGAAAAAATTGTCGT
Source organism: Lissotriton vulgaris (assembly GCF_964263255.1). Lineage (NCBI taxonomy): Eukaryota > Metazoa > Chordata > Amphibia > Caudata > Salamandridae > Lissotriton > Lissotriton vulgaris. The sequence goes on from NC_141685.1 coordinate 1,563,053,096, forward strand.
CTAAGATTCAAAAGAGATATTAAGGTTGAAACTAAAGAAGTAACTTTTCAAATTAATGACGACAAATCATATCATCCTTCTGACTGGGTTAGTACAGGTGGGGTTAATATTAAGCTGAAGTTTGATTCGTGCTCACATTTGTTTCAAAAGAAGACTATTTAAAACATTTCAAAGAGATGGTAATACTAAAAAAAAATAATCAGATGTCAAACCAACTGGATACGGGAAAAATCCAATAAAAATGTTAGGTTGGTTTACAGAAAACATTGAATACAGAAAACATTGAATACAATGGGAGATATGTAGTTAGAAAAATGTATGTTGCGGAAAAAGGGGACAGCTTGATTAGCTGGTCTCATCAAGCAAATTTGGGTGTGGTCCTCAATCCAAATGCAAAACCACCTATTCAGGTGCAATCTGTGGATGGTGATGGAGAGGAAGTTGTGAGGAAATTTAAAGAATTGTTTAGTGAAAAAATTGGATGTTTGAGAGGTTACAAACACAAAATAAGGTTGAAGTCTGGTGCAATTCCAGTTGCAGCAAAAGTTAGGCATGTGCCTATTTGCATGCAGGATGCAGTAAAGAAGGAACTTGATAGACTATTGAAAACTGGGGTGATGGAGGCTGTAGAGGCAACTGAATGGCTGGCCCCCATTGTTGTCGCGAGCAAACCCAATAACGAGATTTGTCTCTGTGCAGACCTTCGGGCTTTGAATAAGGAGGTGATTGTTGATAAGTTTCCTCTTCCAAACATTGAAGAGTTGGTTGCAACATTAGATGGAGCATGTTACTTTACTACGTTAGATATGGCTTCGGCCTATCATCAGGTTCCTTTGAGTTCAGAATCGCAAGAGTTAACGGCTTTCATAACTCCTTTCGGTTCTTACAAATTCAAAAGGATGCCGTTTGGCCTAATTTCAGCCGCCTCGTTGTTTCAGCGGATTATGAATGATTTGTTTAAAGGTGTCAATGATGTAAAATGTTATCAAGACGATGTCTTAATTTGTGGCAGAACTAAGGAAGAACATGATGATAGATTAAGGTGTGTGCTGGAGAAAATGTTGAAAGCAGGTTTATCTCACAGATGTGACAAGTGTAAGTTTGGAGTGACAGAATTGGATTATTTAGGTCATCATATTTCAGGTTTTGGTGTGAGACCTAAACATGATTTATTTAGAACAATTGAAGAACTGAAGGACCCATGTTTAAAGGAGGAACTTTTGTCTTTTTTGGGCATGGCAGAATTTTACAATAAATTTATGAAGAACTTTGCAGAGAAGACTGAGAAATTAAGGGGTATGATGTATAAGAAAAGTGAGTTTGTATGGACTGATGAATGCAATGCGGAATTTGTACAAGTTAAAAAAGATCTCAAACATGCTCTGAATCTTCAGACATTTAGACCTGGTGATCCTACTTTTATTGTGACTGATGCAAGCTGTAAAGGGCTAGGAGCATTGTTGTTTCAAGTTAGGAATGGTGGTGAAGATCTCATTGCTTGTGCCTCTAGGTGCTTGAAGGGTGCTGAATTAAATTATTCGGTGATTGAAAAGGAGGCTCTTGCCATTTTTTGGGCTGTAAATAAGTTTAGAAAATTTGTTTGGGGTTGTCAATTTGTCAGACAACAAACCTTTAAGAGAGATTTTGGAAAAAAAAGGTCTTGATGCTGTTTCTGCAAGATTTAGAAGGTGGGTAATTGCTCTTCAGGAATTTGATTTTAAGTTTGAATATATTCCTGGTTGTACCAATGTTTCTGCAGATTGTTTGTCACGTTTGGTGAATTGGGTAGGAGATTTGGGAGAAGTTGAGAATGAGGATGATGGAATTGAGGAGAGTGAAGTCAGAGTTTGTGACATTACCTTGGGTGCCATAAAGGAAGATGAGTGGAAGGAGGAATTAGTTAAGGATAGTGAACTGGTTGAAGTTATGAATCTTCTATCTAAAAATTTATATGGGAAGTTACCTAAACCTTGGTCGTTAATTTCTCAAGAATTGGCTGTGTTGAATGGTGTTCCAGTAAGAGGAACAAGATTAATTCCTCCAGTGAGTTTGAGGAAAAACATTATCAATATGGCTCATGCTGGTCAATTAGGAATTTCAAAAACTAAAGAGCGTATCAGACAAGATTTTTGGTGGCCAGGTTTTGATTTGATGGTGGAGAGAGCAGTTCGTGACTGTGTAGCTTGTCAATTGAGTGACAAAGTTCTCAAGCCTAGGTGTCCACCTACGGTTTGCAGAAAATTACCATTGTTTCCTTGGGATGAAGTGGCAATAGATATTGTTGGTCCATTGCATGGTGAGCAGAATACTCCTTATTTGTTTGTGTTGATGGACTTATACTCTCGATGGGTGGAAGTTAGTGCTGTGCGAGAAGTTACTTCTCGTTGTGTGATAACATTTTTAGATTCTATATTCAATAGAGAAAGTTACCCAAAGTCCTTGCTTTCGGATAATGGACCACAATTTTGTTCAGTTGAGTTAGAAGGTTATTTGTCTGATTGTGGTATAGTTCACAAAAAGATATCATTATATCACCCAGAATCTAATGGTTCATTGGAAAGATTTAACAAAACGTTGAAAGAAGGAATCCAGTTAGCAAGGGTAAATTCACTGGATTGGACAGTGGAATTGCAGAATAGAATTTCAGCTTATCGCTTCACTCCTCATTCCACAACTGGTAAAATGCCTTTTGAGCTCTTCAGGGGAAGGTCTTCTAACACTAACTTGTGTCCTGGTTGGATGAATTTAGATAAAGGTTTAAAAGACAATAGTATTGGTCTATGGAGAGACAAAGAATTGAAGTTGCACAGGAAAAGGAAAGTTTACTATGATGTAAGGGAAAATGTCATGGTTTCCAATTTCAAAATAGGAGACATGGTAAAAATTAAGGTTCCTGTAGGTTGTAAAAAATGGTCTAGGTTTACAGATGTTAAGAAAATTGTAAAATTATTTTAAAATACTGTGAAAACAGATGATGGTCGCATTTGGAACCTTAATCGTGTTGCACATTTTCCTGTTTGTGTTCTATGTAATGTTCAGTTACCTTCTGTTTCATCTGGGAGATGTTTGTCCGATTCTGATGCAAGGATTACTCTCTCCAGCAGGAGTAACAGAGTTATTAGAGCTCCTGTTTATCTAAAGGATTTTGTATAATTATATGTCTCAAATGATGTTTTCTGTTGTAGACATGTTCAATTTTGTCATTCATATAGAAAGGGAGATATGTGATGTACATAGATTGTCTTTGTAGTTCTAACATGGAATCCTGGTTCTAAGGGATTCCTAGATTTGTCAGTTGAAAGTTGATCTAGTGATGGCTGAGGTTGTTCATTAAAGACCTCTTGACTTACCTACAATTTTGTGTCAGAAGTCATTTTATTACACAGAGGATTTTTTTAGCCACTTAAGGATGGTGAAACAGGTTGAGACAAGTAGGACTGCTTGCTGCTTCATTGACAGCTGGTCGTCATATGTACTTTAGACTTACTGCATCCATGGGCATGTATAAGAGCTATTTGCTATGATATTTTTCGATTCAGTTGGCCAGGTGTTAATCTGAATTGCTATCAAGTATAAGTTTAAAGTCCCACCCTTTACAAGTGGGTCCTTAGGGGAGCTGCAATCTTGCTTCGCTGCAGGTACTCCTTGCATTTCATTGCAGTGTAAAAGGCAAATACATCAAAATTATTATTGGTAAATCGCACCCCTTTTTATTTTATTGCCTATGCCAATAACTTTCCACGAAACAAATTATCCCAGTGATAGTCATGCGATCATAACAGCCCATCTCTTATGTTTTGATTTTGTTATCTGTTGTTCGGTTTCTCCTGTATGCGGTTTCAAAAGTCGCAATCTCCCTTCCACTGCTCCACTTACCTGCACAACTTCCCCCTCCTTACTTAATTTGGCGGTGGGTTCGGAACTTCATATCTTCCAAAAGCTGGATGGGTCTGTCACCCTATCCCCAAACATTTACAGAGCACTAATAAAATACCTACCTCTGGGCTGTTAACCTCAACTAGTGGGGTTAAGTTCTCATCATCCCCTGTCAACCATCCCCTTAGCAATCATTCCATCAATGACATACATATAGCTAGTATCATGAGTGCCTTTTTGGTGACATGCTCACCAACATTACTACGTGATGGTCAGTGCAATAAGCCCAATATTCAATCATGCTCATGGCATTACCTGAATATTATATGGTCCCATAAACTTCTCTCACAGGTGGATCACAAATAGTTCCTCCAGTGTTCTATCTGCATTATATGTTCACAAGTTGTGTATGTAAATGTAAATGTATTGGCATTTATATAGCGCACTACTTACCCGTAGGGTCCCAAGGCGCTTCGACCGCTGCGAAACCCTTCCTGGCTCCCCTGAGAGATGGTCCCTTAATGGGTATCTCCAGGGTGAGACCAGGCATCCCCGGCGGTCTGGTGGGGCAGTTAGTGAAGATGAGGCAAGCTAATGCCCAGAGTTGCCGAGTGTGATCGCTGATCAGAGTGGGCACCGAGGCGAGAGAATTATCGAGTCCGCTGACCCTGGTCCAGAAACCTGCCGCGCCGGGAATCGAACCCTGGTCCCTGGCCGTCCTCTGCTCTCGGGTCTGCCGCCTCTAACCAGTGAGCCACACTACTTCAATTGGACTTCAATTTTCTTATGAATTCCTATGAGGTTATTACAGTCTTTATCAGGTTTTTCATTTCAGATGCCATTTCCTATTCCCATTTGCATAACAAGTCCCAAATGAGCAATAAAAGCTGCTACATTCCTTACACACTTGTAAAGAAACAACACAATAACGTCTCCATAAGACAAAACATCACAAATTCAGAAGTCTCATTTTTAAAGACTTTTTCTTAATGCTGGGGGTCGTGTAACTAGTTAGCATGAGGAGTTAATTCCGATAACAAACGAGACTCCTCCATGCTAACTAGTTACGAGACCTCAAACCTAAATAAAACGTCTTTAAAAATAAGACATTCCATTTCTAGACGCCTACACCTCTCAGCTTGCCGAGTGTCGGTATTGACAACTTGAGGGTACATTGAAGTTAGGTTGGAGTTAGGTTGGTGGCAAATGAGGACAAAAATATTTTAATAATAAAAAAAATAAAAAAATAAGACTTCTGAATTTGTGATGTTTTGTCTTATTGAAACATTATTGTATTGTTTCTTCAAATGTGCGACAGGAACGTAGCTGCTTGTATTGCTCATTTGGGCCTTGTTCTACAAATGAAAATATATGTTTGAAGTGTGCTATTTCTACCAATACTTCTGTTCTTGGATGTTTTTTAAGACCGTTGTCCCAGGGAGTGAGTACCTTTTTGGGACTCTATTTGGAAGTTATACAGGGTGCAGGGAACAGATACCATAACCGTTTCCTTGTGTAGATGCCATTCCCTATTCCGCTTGGTCATGGTTAACCCGCACATCTTAGTCAACTTCCTTTGATTGAATTGTTGAAATGAGGATTTGATCCCCAGTCTCCTCCTCTTTGAATTCTCTGTCGGATCCATGAATGCCAATTTAGCAAAGTTCCAGGTTTAGTGAAAGTGATCACATGCACTTTTTTTTACCTCAATGACATAACGAGAAGTGACATAATGTGACCTTTGACAGTGATTCCGAGGAAATGACACAAAAGCTTGATCCTGATGACACCATAATAAATTATGTCACTGAAACTTAGAACATGGCTTATTTTTGCCACATTTATTTTCACATCCATATAAATGTGACCCAATAACGGAGAGACTTTGGTAAGAATCTACATTTACACATTATTACCGTGCAAATTCCAAATTCGAGTTTATTATCTCAGTAAAGCAAAATTTTCATAAGAAAAAAAAACTATTTATTGCCTCACAGATCGCATTTAAAAATGACTTTGCACAGGAAACAACTCTGCTAGTAGTTTTGAGATCTTTTCGGTGTAATTTTACCTTTGTGAACAAATGTAAACCCTTACATTGTGGTTTTGGTTAAAAACCTTTTGTTAAAATAATTTTAAAAGGCAAACAGGATGCACTGCAAAAATGGTAAGGGTTGCCCCTGGGAATTTTTTCTCATTATATAGGGAATGTCCAGGAGTCATGCCCACTCCCAGGATATTGAATCCTATAAACACAGCTCATCACACAGGCCAACAGAACCCATCTCGACCAGCAGAAGAACAGACTAGGACTGAACTTGCTGTGTGTGACCTGCAGGGAGAACAGAAGGGCTGGGCTTATTCCTACTTGTACCCAGAACTGAGACATTGACTCCATGGGCCAGTTGGCTGCTCTTCTTTATAGCTACATGGAAATAAGCTGCAAGAGGCCTACTTCCTGAAGTCAAAAACTGAAGAGTTACAACTGGACCTAGACTTGTCACTGATCTGGCCTCTGTGGGTGTGAGACTTGTCCTCTAAGGGCTGTCCCCGAGAATCCTGAAGGTTTAAAAGTTAGTAAAGGAAACTGCTTCAGAAAGTTTGAAAAGTTGGGACTTAGTGCATTTTTAATCTTCCAGGACCCCCGGAGCTTTAACAGGACCTTGCGGCATAGGTGTCTGATTTTGTCTCAGATTTCGAGAGGACTTGGCCCAAAATAAGCCTAAATCCAAAAGGTAGAAATCTTGACTGGAGAGCCACAAAAATTATCCACCCAATGAGAAGAAGTTAACTGCCCAAAAAGTTGAATTTTGCCACTCTGAGCGTTTCCCACATAAAAACTGTGGCTTTGGCAAGACCTCATCCAACAGCCACCTGACTGAGAGGACCGACCGGATACAGCATTTCAATTTCCCCCGCTGTAGGATTTAAACGTCTATTTCAGAGACTAAGTTAGAAGGTAAAATCTTTGACAGTGATGACCTATTGGGTGTATCCAACCTACGTGGTTGGAAAATTGTGTCTAGGTACTGGTCACTTACAAACTCTAAACAGTGTTCTAAATTTTCTTGGTTCTTTTTGCATCGAAACTTTAAGAAAACATCTCTGGTCCCATTTTTGTGGGACTATTATTGTGTTGAGTTTTAACTTTTTAAAGGTTTTGGTTTCGCTAAATGCTAAAAACATTTTCCTGAAGCAAAGCTTGTCTGCTCTGTGCTATAGCACAGGGGCCGAGCCCAAATTTATTGAAAGATTTTTGACATTATTACTTGGGAAGGACTTGCATCCCCCAACTAAAAACCCATTTTCTTACATATATAATAATTTATTTATTTTATGGCCCGTATGGAGTTGCGTGCCCTTTAATATATTTAACAAATAAAACTTCAATACATAGAAAAAGATAAGCTTACCTGCAAAGTTATGGAACACCTGATGCAGTCTTCATAAAGTTGTGACTTTCAATCAATCAATCTATCAATCAGAACATTTGTAGAGCGCACTACTTACCCGTGAGGGTCTCAAGGCGCTGGGGGTGGGGGGGGGGGGGGTGGGGGGGGGGGGTGAAGACTGCTGCTACTGCTGCAACTCTTCCTAGCTTTGCATGCAGTATGCAGGCAATCAAATATCTGCGAGCACGTCTGCTGTACATGCTCACATAGTACCACGTGTGCAGTATATAAGCCAATCAGACACCAGTATCATGAACAATAACGACTTTGAGAGCGAGACTGGCCCAGTCACAGTACAGCTATAGCCATTTCTGTACAGGTTCACATGCCCGTTCAAATAAAGCAAACCAAATGCACCCACATTTCGTGGAATCAAATGCATCTCTCATGTAGCACCTCATTTAATAAAAATATGAAACATTACCTATTGCCAAAGTCAGGTCCTGGTCTTCAAATAGTCGAACCGTTTTCCCAGCGCATAAGTTTCCTTTCTTCAAAAAGTTGGCAAAATAGTTTTTGTGAGACGTCACAAATAATAAACTTACTTCATCAATAGCTGTGGAGGGTGACACATCCACATTGTCCTCATATTGGAGATCTTTAGGGAGGGAAAAAAAGCATTATATATTTTCTATATTCTATATTTGTAAAACGAGAACATACCCCGTAAAGGCAGTGTTGCAGTGTCATTAACCTATGCAGTGTAATAGCCCACACCATCCAAACCCCCTCCTCTTTCCCACCAATTAACTCTTGGACAATAGTGACAACAGTATTCATAATAACGATGCAGGTTAAAGAAAGATACATCCGGTTAGTTCTAGAGTTGGGTCACTGAGTAAACCCACCATTAGCCC